>NW_027669828.1:0-614452 GCF_964146895.1 Miniopterus schreibersii | reverse complement strand
TACCTCAAGTCACTTGCAAATGTAAGGGTTTCAAGGAGAAAATGAAGTCAATCATGGTTTTGCACTCTGAAAACAATAGAAATGACCTCTTGTACATGCCCGTGTGAATTTCACAGCAAAATGCCCTTCTTTTCTTGTTTCTTGAAAGTTCTCCACACGTTAGGAGAAAGATCTGTTTGAGCAAGAGTGATGCAGTGTGCATTTTTCTGCATTACAAGTGATTGGGAAACATACACCTTATTTTTCCACATTGTGTAAGAAACAACGTGAGGCTTGCAAGAGTTTGAACAATGCACCCCAAAACGTATTCCAGGAGTGAAAACACACGTTTCTAGAAAGACTCTGAAGCAGCAAGCAAAAGCATAGTGGCTGAGTGTTCTTTCAATGAGAAACACACGCATTTCACTCTTCTGGAGTCAGTTTTCAGCCAGGAATTCATATGCATTTTGTACTGTGCAGAATGTAGCTACATGCTCGGGGGTTGTGTCATAGAAGCACCTCTCCTGCAGGAGCTTATTGCAACATTCATTGTTTGGCTAAGAACTTTAGGGTTGGTTTTGGAAGGTGTTTCATATTTGGTCAAATCCCGCTTTGTACGAAATATTTTCACAGCGCTGTTTCCAAGTGTCCACAAAGATCTGCTGCTTGAAACTGCCTACATGCACATCTCCCATACTGCTGTGCTCGTTTCACTACCTGGATTTTGGTTTCCTCTTCTTGCTTTGAAATGACAAGCCTTCATTCTCCATGCTACCCACACCTTGTAGCAGTTTCAGTTAGAGGCATATTGGTGCTCTCAAAAAGCTGTGTAACCTAGTTAGAGTGTGTCACTCTCCGGCACTGAATACACAACTTAGAGCTCCTCTGACCACAGACACGCAAACACATCTTTTTGGGAAAGTGCTACCTCAAGTCACTTGCAAATGTAAGGGTTTCATAGAGAAAATGAAGTCAATCATGGTTTTGCACTCTGCAAACAGTAGAAATGACCTCTTGTGCATGCCCGTGTGAATTTCACAGCAAAATGCCCTTCTTTTCTTGTTTCTTGAAAGTTCTCAACACATTAGGAGAAAGATCTGTTTGAGCAAGAGTGATGCAGTGTGCATTTTTCTGCATAACAAGTGATTGGGAAACATACTCCTTATTTTTCCACATTGTGTAAGAAACAACGTGAGTCTTGCAAGAGTTTGAACAATGCACCCCAAAACGTATTCCAGGTGTGAAAACACACGTTACTAGAAAGACTCTGAAGCAGCAAGAAAAAGCATAGTGGCTGAGTGTTCTTTCAATGAGAAACACACGCATTTCACTCTTCTGGAGTCAGTTTTCAGCCAGGAATTCATATGCATTTTGTACTGTGCAGAATGTAGCTACATGCTCCGGGGTTGTGTCATAGAAGCACCTCTCCTGCAGGAGCTTATTGCAACATTCATTATTTGGCTAAGTTCATTAGGGTTGGTTTTGGAAGGTGTTTCATCTTTGGTGAAATCCCGCTTCGTACGAAATATTTTCACAGCGCTGTTTCCAAGTGTCCACAAAGATCTGCTGCTTGAAACTGCCTACATGCACATCTCCCATACTGCTGTGCTCGTTTCACTACCTGGATTTTGGTTTCCTCTTCTTGCTTTGAAATGACAAGCCTTCATTCTGCATGCTACACACACCTTGTAGCAGTTTCAGTTTGAAGCATGTTGGTGCTCTCAAAAAGCTGTGTAACCTAGTTAGAGTGTTTCACTCTCCGGCACTGAATACACAACTTAGAGCTCCTTTGACCAGACACGCAACCACATCTTTTTGGGAAAGTGCTACCTCAAGTCACTTGCAAATGTAAGGGTTTCAAGGAGAAAATGAAGTCAATCATGGTTTTGCACTCTGCAAACAATATAAATGACCTCTTGTACATGCCCGTGTGAATTTCACAGCAAAATGCCCTTCTTTTCTTGTTTCTTGAAAGTTCTCAACACATTAGGAGAACGATCTGTGTGAGCAAGAGTGCTGCAGTGTGCATTTTTCTGCATTACAAGTGATTGGGAAACATAGTCCTTATTTTTCCACATTGTGTAAGAAACAACGTGAGGCTTGAAAGAGTTTGAACAATGCTCCCCAAAACGTATTCCAGGAGTGAAAACACACGTTTCTAGAAAGACTCTGAAGCAGCAAGCAAAAGCATAGTGGCTGAGTGTTCTTTCAATGAAAAACACACGCATTTCACTCTTCTGGAGTCAGTTTTCAGCCAGGAATTCATATGCATTTTGTACTGTGCAGAATGTAGCTACATGCTCGGGGGGTTGTGTCATAGAAGCACCTCTCCTGCAGGAGCTTATTGCAGCATTCATTGTTTGGCTAAGTTCTTTAGGGTTGGTTTTGGAAGGTGTTTCATCTTTGGTGAAATCCCGCTTCGTACGAAATATTTTCACAGCGCTGTTTCCAAGTGTCCACAAAGATCTGCTGCTTGAAACTGCCTACATGCACATCTCCCATACTGCTGTGCTCGTTTCACTACCTGGATTTTGGTTTCCTCTTCTTGCTTTTAAATGACAAGCCTTCAATCTGCATGCTACACACACCTTGTAGCAGTTTCAGTTTGAAGCATGTTGGTGCTCTCAAAAACTGTGTAACCTAGTTAGAGTGTGTCACTCTCCAGCACTGAATACACAACTTAGAGCTCCTTTCACCACAGACACGCAACCACATCTTTTTGGGAAAGTGCTACCTCAAGTCACTTGCAAATGTAAGGGTTTCAAGGAGAAAATGAAGTCAATCATGGTTTTGCACTCTGCAAAGAATAGAAATGACCTCTTGTACATGCCCGTGTGAATTTCACAGCAAAATGCCCTTCTTTTCTTGTTTCTTGAAAGTTCTCAACACATTAGGAGAAAGATCTGTTTGAGCAAGAGTGATGCAGTGTGCATTTTTCTGCATTACAAGTGATTGGGAAACATACTCCTTATTTTTCCACATTGTGTAAGAAACAACGTGAGGCTTGCAAGACTTTGAACAATGCACCCTAAAACGTATTCCAGGAGTGAAAACACACGTTTCTAGAAAGACTCTGAAGCAGCAAGCAAAAGCATAGTGGCTGAGTGTTCTTTCAATGAGAAACACACGCATTTCACTCTTCTGGAGTCAGTTTTCAGCCAGGAATTCATATGCATTTTGTACTGTGCAGAATGTAGCTACATGCTCGGGGGTTGTGTCATAGAAGCACCTCTCCTGCAGGAGCTTATTGCAACATTCATTTTTTGGATAAGTTCTTTAGGATTGGTTTTGGAAGGTGTTTCATATTTGGTCGAATCCCGCTTCGTACGAAATATTTTCACAGCGCTGTTTCCAAGTGTCCACAAAGATCTGCTGCTTGAAACTGCCTACATGCACATCTCCCATACTGCTGTGCTCGTTTCACTACCTGGATTTTGGTTTCCTCTTCTTGCTTTGAAATGACAAGCCTTCATTCTGCATGCTACACACACCTTGTAGCAGTTTCAGTTTGAAGCATGTTGGTGCTCTCAAAAAGCTGTGTAACCTAGTTAGAGTGTGTCACTCTCCGGCACTGAATACACAACTTAGAGCTCCTTTGACCAGACACGCAACCACATCTTTTTGGGAAAGTGCTACCTCAAGTCACTTGCAAATGTAAGGGTTTCATAGAGAAAATGAAGTCAATCATGGTTTTGCACTCTGCAAACAATAGAAATGACCTCTTGTACATGCCCGTGTGAATTTCACAGCAAAATGCCCTTCTTTTCTTGTTTCTTGAAAGTTCTCAACACGTTAGGAGAAAGATCTGTTTGAGCAAGAGTGATGCAGTGTGCATTTTTCTGCATAACAAGTGATTGGGAAACATACTCCTTATTTTTCCACATTGTGTAAGAAACAACGTGAGGCTTGCAAGAGTTTGAACAATGCACCCCAAAACGTATTCCAGGAGTGAAAACACATGTTTCTAGAAAGACTCTGAAGCAGCAAGCAAAAGCATAGTGGCTGAGTGTTCTTTCAATGAGAAACACACGCATTTCACTCTTCTGGAGTCAGTTTTCAGCCAGGAATTCATATGCATTTTGTACTGTGCAGAATGTAGCTACATGCTCCGGGGTTGTGTCATAGAAGCACCTCTCCTGCAGGAGCTTATTGCAACATTCATTATTTGGCTAAGTTCATTAGGGTTGGTTTTGGAAGGTGTTTCATCTTTGGTGAAATCCCGCTTCGTACGAAATATTTTCACAGCGCTGTTTACAAGTGTCCACAAAGATCTGCTGCTTGAAACTGCCTACATGCACATCTCCCATACTGCTGTGCTCGTTTCACTACCTGGATTTTGGTTTCCTCTTCTTGCTTTTAAATGACAAGCCTTCAATCTGCATGCTACACACACCTTGTAGCAGTTTCAGTTTGAAGCATGTTGGTGCTCTCAAAAACTGTGTAACCTAGTTAGAGTGTGTCACTCTCCAGCACTGAATACACAACTTAGAGCTCCTTTCACCACAGACACGCAACCAAATCTTTTTCTGAAAGTGCTACCTCAAGTCACTTGCAAATGTAAGGGTTTCATAGAGAAAATGAAGTCAATCATGGTTTTGCACTCTGCAAACAATAGAAATGACCTCTTGTACATGCCCGTGTGAATTTCACAGCAAAATGCCCTTCTTTTCTTGTTTCTTGAAAGTTCTGAACACATTAGGAGAACGATCTGTGTGAGCAAGAGTGCTGCAGTGTGCATTTTTCTGCATTACAAGTGATTGGGAAACATAGTCCTTATTTTTCCACATTGTGTAAGAAACAACGTGAGGCTTGAAAGAGTTTGAACAATGCTCCCCAAAACGTATTCCAGGAGTGAAAACACACGTTTCTGGAAAGACTCTGAAGCAGCAAGCAAAAGCATAGTGGCTGAGTGTTCTTTCAATGAAAAACACACGCATTTCACTCTTCTGGAGTCAGTTTTCAGCCAGGAATTCATATCCATTTTGTACTGTGCAGAATGTAGCTACATGCTCGGGGGGTTGTGTCATAGAAACACCTCTCCTGCAGGAGCTTATTGCAGCATTCATTGTTTGGCTAAGTTCTTTAGGGTTGGTTTTGGAAGGTGTTTCATCTTTGGTGAAATCCCGCTTCGTACGAAATATTTTCACAGCGCTGTTTCCAAGTGTCCACAAAGATCTGCTGCTTGAAACTGCCTACATGCACATCTCCCATACTGCTGTGCTCGTTTCACTACCTGGATTTTGGTTTCCTCTTCTTGCTTTTAAATGACAAGCCTTCAATCTGCATGCTACACACACCTTGTAGCAGTTTCAGTTTGAAGCATGTTGGTGCTCTCAAAAACTGTGTAACCTAGTTAGAGTGTGTCACTCTCCAGCACTGAATACACAACTTAGAGCTCCTTTCACCACAGACACGCAACCACATCTTTTTGGGAAAGTGCTACCTCAAGTCACTTGCAAATGTAAGGGTTTCAAGGAGAAAATGAAGTCAATCATGGTTTTGCACTCTGCAAAGAATAGAAATGACCTCTTGTACATGCCCGTGTGAATTTCACAGCAAAATGCCCTTCTTTTCTTGTTTCTTGAAAGTTCTCAACACGTTAGGAGAAAGATCTGTTTGAGCAAGAGTGATGCAGTGTGCATTTTTCTGCATAACAAGTGATTGGGAAACATTCTCCTTATTTTTCCACATTGTGTAAGAAACAATTTGAGGCTTGCAAGAGTTTGAACAATGCACCCGAAAACGTATTCCAGGTGTGAAAACACACGTTACTAGAAAGACTCTGAAGCAGCAAGCAAAAGCATAGTGGCTGAGTGTTCTTTCAATGAGAAACACACGCATTTCACTCTTCTGGAGTCAGTTTTCAGCCAGGAATTCATATGCATTTTGTACTGTGCAGAATGTAGCTACATGCTCTGGGGTTGTGTCATAGAAGCACCTCTCCTGCAGGAGCTTATTGCAACATTCATTATTTGGCTAAGTTCACTAGGGTTGGTTTTGGAAGGTGTTTCATCTTTAGTGAAATCCCGCTTCGTACGAAATATTTTCACAGCGCTGTTTCCAAGTGTCCACAAAGATCTGCTGCTTGAAACTGCCTACATGCACATCTCCCATACTGCTGTGCTCGTTTCACTACCTGGATTTTGGTTTCCTCTTCTTGCTTTGAAATGACAAGCCTTCATTCTGCATGCTACACACACCTTGTAGCAGTTTCAGTTTGAAGCATGTTGGTGCTCTCAAAAAGCTGTGTAACCTAGTTAGAGTGTGTCACTCTCCGGCACTGAATACACAACTTAGAGCTCCTTTGACCACAGACACGCAAACACATCTTTTTGGGAAAGTGCTACCTCAAGTCACTTGAAAATGTAAGGGAGAAAATGAAGTCAATCATGGTTTTGCACTCTGCAAACAGTAGAAATGACCTCTTGTACATGCCCGTGTGAATTTCACAGCAAAATGCCCCTCTTTTCTTGTTTCTTGAAAGTTCTCAACACATTAGGAGAAAGATCTGTTTGAGCAAGAGTGATGCAGTGTGCATTTTTCTGCATTACAAGTGATGGGGAAACATACTCCTTATTTTTCCACATTGTGTAAGAAACAACGTGAGGCTTGCAAGAGTTTGAACAATGCACCCCAAAACGTATTCCAGGAGTGAAAACACACGTTTCTAGAAAGACTCTGAAGCAGCAAGCAAAAGCATAGTGGCTGAGTGTTCTTTCAATGAGAAACACACGCATTTCACTCTTCTGGAGTCAGTTTTCAGCCAGGAATTCATATGCATTTTGTACTGTGCAGAATGTAGCTACATGCTCGGGGGTTGTGTCATAGAAGCACCTCTCCTGCAGGAGCTTATTGCAACATTCATTCTTTGGCTAAGTTCTTTAGGGTTGGTTTTGGAAAGTGTTTCATATTTGGTCAAATCCCGCTTCGTACGAAATATTTTCACAGCGCTGTTTCCAAGTGTCCACAAAGATCTGCTGCTTGAAACTGCCTACATGCACATCTCCCATACTGCTGTGCTCATTTCACTACCTGGATTTTGGTTTCCTCTTCTTGCTTTGAAATGACAAGCCTTCATTCTCCATGCTACACACACCTTGTAGCAGTTTCAGTTAGAAGCATATTGGTGCTCTCAAAAAGCTGTGTAACCTAGTTAGAGTGTGTCACTCTCCAGCACTGAATACACAACTTAGAGCTCCTTTCAACACAGACACGCAACCACATCTTTTTGGGAAAGTGCTACCTCAAGTCACTTGCAAATGTAAGGGTTTCAAGGAGAAAATGAAGTCAATCATGGTTTTGCACTCTGAAAACAATAGAAATGACCTCTTGTACATGCCCGTGTGAATTTCACAGCAAAATGCCCTTCTTTTCTTGTTTCTTGAAAGTTCTCCACACGTTAGGAGAAAGATCTGTTTGAGCAAGAGTGATGCAGTGTGCATTTTTCTGCATTACAAGTGATTGGGAAACATACACCTTATTTTTCCACATTGTGTAAGAAACAACGTGAGGCTTGCAAGAGTTTGAACAATGCACCCCAAAACGTATTCCAGGAGTGAAAACACACGTTTCTAGAAAGACTCTGAAGCAGCAAGCAAAAGCATAGTGGCTGAGTGTTCTTTCAATGAGAAACACACGCATTTCACTCTTCTGGAGTCAGTTTTCAGCCAGGAATTCATATGCATTTTGTACTGTGCAGAATGTAGCTACATGCTCGGGGGTTGTGTCATAGAAGCACCTCTCCTGCAGGAGCTTATTGCAACATTCATTGTTTGGCTAAGAACTTTAGGGTTGGTTTTGGAAGGTGTTTCATATTTGGTCAAATCCCGCTTTGTACGAAATATTTTCACAGCGCTGTTTCCAAGTGTCCACAAAGATCTGCTGCTTGAAACTGCCTACATGCACATCTCCCATACTGCTGTGCTCGTTTCACTACCTGGATTTTGGTTTCCTCTTCTTGCTTTGAAATGACAAGCCTTCATTCTCCATGCTACCCACACCTTGTAGCAGTTTCAGTTAGAGGCATATTGGTGCTCTCAAAAAGCTGTGTAACCTAGTTAGAGTGTGTCACTCTCCGGCACTGAATACACAACTTAGAGCTCCTCTGACCACAGACACGCAAACACATCTTTTTGGGAAAGTGCTACCTCAAGTCACTTGCAAATGTAAGGGTTTCATAGAGAAAATGAAGTCAATCATGGTTTTGCACTCTGCAAACAGTAGAAATGACCTCTTGTGCATGCCCGTGTGAATTTCACAGCAAAATGCCCTTCTTTTCTTGTTTCTTGAAAGTTCTCAACACATTAGGAGAAAGATCTGTTTGAGCAAGAGTGATGCAGTGTGCATTTTTCTGCATAACAAGTGATTGGGAAACATACTCCTTATTTTTCCACATTGTGTAAGAAACAACGTGAGTCTTGCAAGAGTTTGAACAATGCACCCCAAAACGTATTCCAGGTGTGAAAACACACGTTACTAGAAAGACTCTGAAGCAGCAAGAAAAAGCATAGTGGCTGAGTGTTCTTTCAATGAGAAACACACGCATTTCACTCTTCTGGAGTCAGTTTTCAGCCAGGAATTCATATGCATTTTGTACTGTGCAGAATGTAGCTACATGCTCCGGGGTTGTGTCATAGAAGCACCTCTCCTGCAGGAGCTTATTGCAACATTCATTATTTGGCTAAGTTCATTAGGGTTGGTTTTGGAAGGTGTTTCATCTTTGGTGAAATCCCGCTTCGTACGAAATATTTTCACAGCGCTGTTTCCAAGTGTCCACAAAGATCTGCTGCTTGAAACTGCCTACATGCACATCTCCCATACTGCTGTGCTCGTTTCACTACCTGGATTTTGGTTTCCTCTTCTTGCTTTGAAATGACAAGCCTTCATTCTGCATGCTACACACACCTTGTAGCAGTTTCAGTTTGAAGCATGTTGGTGCTCTCAAAAAGCTGTGTAACCTAGTTAGAGTGTTTCACTCTCCGGCACTGAATACACAACTTAGAGCTCCTTTGACCAGACACGCAACCACATCTTTTTGGGAAAGTGCTACCTCAAGTCACTTGCAAATGTAAGGGTTTCAAGGAGAAAATGAAGTCAATCATGGTTTTGCACTCTGCAAACAATATAAATGACCTCTTGTACATGCCCGTGTGAATTTCACAGCAAAATGCCCTTCTTTTCTTGTTTCTTGAAAGTTCTCAACACATTAGGAGAACGATCTGTGTGAGCAAGAGTGCTGCAGTGTGCATTTTTCTGCATTACAAGTGATTGGGAAACATAGTCCTTATTTTTCCACATTGTGTAAGAAACAACGTGAGGCTTGAAAGAGTTTGAACAATGCTCCCCAAAACGTATTCCAGGAGTGAAAACACACGTTTCTAGAAAGACTCTGAAGCAGCAAGCAAAAGCATAGTGGCTGAGTGTTCTTTCAATGAAAAACACACGCATTTCACTCTTCTGGAGTCAGTTTTCAGCCAGGAATTCATATGCATTTTGTACTGTGCAGAATGTAGCTACATGCTCGGGGGGTTGTGTCATAGAAGCACCTCTCCTGCAGGAGCTTATTGCAGCATTCATTGTTTGGCTAAGTTCTTTAGGGTTGGTTTTGGAAGGTGTTTCATCTTTGGTGAAATCCCGCTTCGTACGAAATATTTTCACAGCGCTGTTTCCAAGTGTCCACAAAGATCTGCTGCTTGAAACTGCCTACATGCACATCTCCCATACTGCTGTGCTCGTTTCACTACCTGGATTTTGGTTTCCTCTTCTTGCTTTTAAATGACAAGCCTTCAATCTGCATGCTACACACACCTTGTAGCAGTTTCAGTTTGAAGCATGTTGGTGCTCTCAAAAACTGTGTAACCTAGTTAGAGTGTGTCACTCTCCAGCACTGAATACACAACTTAGAGCTCCTTTCACCACAGACACGCAACCACATCTTTTTGGGAAAGTGCTACCTCAAGTCACTTGCAAATGTAAGGGTTTCAAGGAGAAAATGAAGTCAATCATGGTTTTGCACTCTGCAAAGAATAGAAATGACCTCTTGTACATGCCCGTGTGAATTTCACAGCAAAATGCCCTTCTTTTCTTGTTTCTTGAAAGTTCTCAACACATTAGGAGAAAGATCTGTTTGAGCAAGAGTGATGCAGTGTGCATTTTTCTGCATTACAAGTGATTGGGAAACATACTCCTTATTTTTCCACATTGTGTAAGAAACAACGTGAGGCTTGCAAGACTTTGAACAATGCACCCTAAAACGTATTCCAGGAGTGAAAACACACGTTTCTAGAAAGACTCTGAAGCAGCAAGCAAAAGCATAGTGGCTGAGTGTTCTTTCAATGAGAAACACACGCATTTCACTCTTCTGGAGTCAGTTTTCAGCCAGGAATTCATATGCATTTTGTACTGTGCAGAATGTAGCTACATGCTCGGGGGTTGTGTCATAGAAGCACCTCTCCTGCAGGAGCTTATTGCAACATTCATTTTTTGGATAAGTTCTTTAGGATTGGTTTTGGAAGGTGTTTCATATTTGGTCGAATCCCGCTTCGTACGAAATATTTTCACAGCGCTGTTTCCAAGTGTCCACAAAGATCTGCTGCTTGAAACTGCCTACATGCACATCTCCCATACTGCTGTGCTCGTTTCACTACCTGGATTTTGGTTTCCTCTTCTTGCTTTGAAATGACAAGCCTTCATTCTGCATGCTACACACACCTTGTAGCAGTTTCAGTTTGAAGCATGTTGGTGCTCTCAAAAAGCTGTGTAACCTAGTTAGAGTGTGTCACTCTCCGGCACTGAATACACAACTTAGAGCTCCTTTGACCAGACACGCAACCACATCTTTTTGGGAAAGTGCTACCTCAAGTCACTTGCAAATGTAAGGGTTTCATAGAGAAAATGAAGTCAATCATGGTTTTGCACTCTGCAAACAATAGAAATGACCTCTTGTACATGCCCGTGTGAATTTCACAGCAAAATGCCCTTCTTTTCTTGTTTCTTGAAAGTTCTCAACACGTTAGGAGAAAGATCTGTTTGAGCAAGAGTGATGCAGTGTGCATTTTTCTGCATAACAAGTGATTGGGAAACATACTCCTTATTTTTCCACATTGTGTAAGAAACAACGTGAGGCTTGCAAGAGTTTGAACAATGCACCCCAAAACGTATTCCAGGAGTGAAAACACATGTTTCTAGAAAGACTCTGAAGCAGCAAGCAAAAGCATAGTGGCTGAGTGTTCTTTCAATGAGAAACACACGCATTTCACTCTTCTGGAGTCAGTTTTCAGCCAGGAATTCATATGCATTTTGTACTGTGCAGAATGTAGCTACATGCTCCGGGGTTGTGTCATAGAAGCACCTCTCCTGCAGGAGCTTATTGCAACATTCATTATTTGGCTAAGTTCATTAGGGTTGGTTTTGGAAGGTGTTTCATCTTTGGTGAAATCCCGCTTCGTACGAAATATTTTCACAGCGCTGTTTACAAGTGTCCACAAAGATCTGCTGCTTGAAACTGCCTACATGCACATCTCCCATACTGCTGTGCTCGTTTCACTACCTGGATTTTGGTTTCCTCTTCTTGCTTTTAAATGACAAGCCTTCAATCTGCATGCTACACACACCTTGTAGCAGTTTCAGTTTGAAGCATGTTGGTGCTCTCAAAAACTGTGTAACCTAGTTAGAGTGTGTCACTCTCCAGCACTGAATACACAACTTAGAGCTCCTTTCACCACAGACACGCAACCAAATCTTTTTCTGAAAGTGCTACCTCAAGTCACTTGCAAATGTAAGGGTTTCATAGAGAAAATGAAGTCAATCATGGTTTTGCACTCTGCAAACAATAGAAATGACCTCTTGTACATGCCCGTGTGAATTTCACAGCAAAATGCCCTTCTTTTCTTGTTTCTTGAAAGTTCTGAACACATTAGGAGAACGATCTGTGTGAGCAAGAGTGCTGCAGTGTGCATTTTTCTGCATTACAAGTGATTGGGAAACATAGTCCTTATTTTTCCACATTGTGTAAGAAACAACGTGAGGCTTGAAAGAGTTTGAACAATGCTCCCCAAAACGTATTCCAGGAGTGAAAACACACGTTTCTGGAAAGACTCTGAAGCAGCAAGCAAAAGCATAGTGGCTGAGTGTTCTTTCAATGAAAAACACACGCATTTCACTCTTCTGGAGTCAGTTTTCAGCCAGGAATTCATATCCATTTTGTACTGTGCAGAATGTAGCTACATGCTCGGGGGGTTGTGTCATAGAAACACCTCTCCTGCAGGAGCTTATTGCAGCATTCATTGTTTGGCTAAGTTCTTTAGGGTTGGTTTTGGAAGGTGTTTCATCTTTGGTGAAATCCCGCTTCGTACGAAATATTTTCACAGCGCTGTTTCCAAGTGTCCACAAAGATCTGCTGCTTGAAACTGCCTACATGCACATCTCCCATACTGCTGTGCTCGTTTCACTACCTGGATTTTGGTTTCCTCTTCTTGCTTTTAAATGACAAGCCTTCAATCTGCATGCTACACACACCTTGTAGCAGTTTCAGTTTGAAGCATGTTGGTGCTCTCAAAAACTGTGTAACCTAGTTAGAGTGTGTCACTCTCCAGCACTGAATACACAACTTAGAGCTCCTTTCACCACAGACACGCAACCACATCTTTTTGGGAAAGTGCTACCTCAAGTCACTTGCAAATGTAAGGGTTTCAAGGAGAAAATGAAGTCAATCATGGTTTTGCACTCTGCAAAGAATAGAAATGACCTCTTGTACATGCCCGTGTGAATTTCACAGCAAAATGCCCTTCTTTTCTTGTTTCTTGAAAGTTCTCAACACGTTAGGAGAAAGATCTGTTTGAGCAAGAGTGATGCAGTGTGCATTTTTCTGCATAACAAGTGATTGGGAAACATTCTCCTTATTTTTCCACATTGTGTAAGAAACAATTTGAGGCTTGCAAGAGTTTGAACAATGCACCCGAAAACGTATTCCAGGTGTGAAAACACACGTTACTAGAAAGACTCTGAAGCAGCAAGCAAAAGCATAGTGGCTGAGTGTTCTTTCAATGAGAAACACACGCATTTCACTCTTCTGGAGTCAGTTTTCAGCCAGGAATTCATATGCATTTTGTACTGTGCAGAATGTAGCTACATGCTCTGGGGTTGTGTCATAGAAGCACCTCTCCTGCAGGAGCTTATTGCAACATTCATTATTTGGCTAAGTTCACTAGGGTTGGTTTTGGAAGGTGTTTCATCTTTAGTGAAATCCCGCTTCGTACGAAATATTTTCACAGCGCTGTTTCCAAGTGTCCACAAAGATCTGCTGCTTGAAACTGCCTACATGCACATCTCCCATACTGCTGTGCTCGTTTCACTACCTGGATTTTGGTTTCCTCTTCTTGCTTTGAAATGACAAGCCTTCATTCTGCATGCTACACACACCTTGTAGCAGTTTCAGTTTGAAGCATGTTGGTGCTCTCAAAAAGCTGTGTAACCTAGTTAGAGTGTGTCACTCTCCGGCACTGAATACACAACTTAGAGCTCCTTTGACCACAGACACGCAAACACATCTTTTTGGGAAAGTGCTACCTCAAGTCACTTGAAAATGTAAGGGAGAAAATGAAGTCAATCATGGTTTTGCACTCTGCAAACAGTAGAAATGACCTCTTGTACATGCCCGTGTGAATTTCACAGCAAAATGCCCCTCTTTTCTTGTTTCTTGAAAGTTCTCAACACATTAGGAGAAAGATCTGTTTGAGCAAGAGTGATGCAGTGTGCATTTTTCTGCATTACAAGTGATGGGGAAACATACTCCTTATTTTTCCACATTGTGTAAGAAACAACGTGAGGCTTGCAAGAGTTTGAACAATGCACCCCAAAACGTATTCCAGTTGTGAAAACACACGTTTCTAGAAAGACTCTGAAGCAGCAAGCAAAAGCATAGTGGCTGAGTGTTCTTTCAATGAAAAACACACGCATTTCACTCTTCTGGAGTCAGTTTTCAGCCAGGAATTCATATGCATTTTGTACTGTGCAGAATGTAGCTACATGCTCGGGGGGTTGTGTCATAGAAGCACCTCTCCTGCAGGAGCTTATTGCAGCATTCATTGTTTGGCTAAGTTCTTTAGGGTTGGTTTTGGAAGGTGTTTCATCTTTGGTGAAATCCCGCTTCGTACGAAATAGTTTCACAGCGCTGTTTCCAAGTGTCCACAAAGATCTGCTGCTTGAAACTGCCTACATGCACATCTCCCATACTGCTGTGCTCGTTTCACTACCTGGATTTTGGTTTCCTCTTCTTGCTTTGAAATGACAAGCCTTCATTCTGCATGCTACACACACCTTGTAGCAGTTTCAGTTTGAAGCATGTTGGTGCTCTCAAAAAGCTGTGTAACCTAGTTAGAGTGTGTCACTCTCCGGCACTGAATACAGAACTTAGAGCTCCTTTGACCAGACACGCAACCACATCTTTTTGGGAAAGTGCTACCTCAAGTCACTTGCAAATGTAAGGGTTTCAAGGAGAAAATGAAGTCAATCATGGTTTTGCACTCTGCAAACAATAGAAATGACCTCTTGTACATGCCCGTGTGAATTTCACAGCAAAATGCCCTTCTTTTCTTGTTTCTTGAAAGTTCTCAACACGTTAGGAGAAAGATCTGTTTGAGCAAGAGTGATGCAGTGTGCATTTTTCTGCATAACAAGTGATTGGGAAACATACTCCTTATTTTTCCACATTGTGTAAGAAACAACGTGAGGCTTGCAAGAGTTTGAACAATGCACCCCAAAACGTATTCCAGGAGTGAAAACACACGTTTCTAGAAAGACTCTGAAGCAGCAAGAAAAAGCATAGTGGCTGAGTGTTCTTTCAATGAGAAACACACGCATTTCACTCTTCTGGAGTCAGTTTTCAGCCAGGAATTCATATGCATTTTGTACTGTGCAGAATGTAGCTACATGCTCCGGGGTTGTGTCATAGAAGCACCTCTCCTGCAGGAGCTTATTGCAACATTCATTATTTGGCTAAGTTCATTAGGGTTGGTTTTGGAAGGTGTTTCATCTTTGGTGAAATCCCGCTTCGTACGAAATATTTTCACAGCGCTGTTTCCAAGTGTCCACAAAGATCTGCTGCTTGAAACTGCCTACATGCACATCTCCCATACTGCTGTGCTCGTTTCACTACCTGGATTTTGGTTTACTCTTCTTGCTTTGAAATGACAAGCCTTCATTCTTCATGCTACACACACCTTGTAGCAGTTTCAGTTTGAAGCATGTTGGTGCTCTCAAAAAGCTGTGTAACCTAGTTAGAGAGTGTCACTCTCCGGCACTGAATACAGAACTTAGAGCTCCTTTCACCACAGACACACAAACACATCTTTTTGGGAAAGTGCTACCTCAAGTCACTTGCAAATGTAAGGCTTTCATAGAGAAAATGAAGTCAATCATGGTTTTGCACTCTGCAAACAGTAGAAATGACCTCTTGTGCATGCCCGTGTGAATTTCACAGCAAAATGTCCTTCTTTTCTTGTTTCTTGAAAGTTCTCAACACATTAGGAGAAAGATCTGTTTGAGCAAGAGTGATGCAGTGAGCATTTTTCTGCATTACAAGTGATTGGGAAACATACTCCTTATTTTTCCACATTGTGTAAGAAACAACGTGAGGCTTGCAAGACTTTGAACAATGCACCCTAAAACGTATTCCAGGAGTGAAAACACACGTTTCTAGAAAGACTCTGAAGCAGCAAGCAAAAGCATAGTGGCTGAGTGTTCTTTCAATGAGAAACACACGCATTTCACTCTTCTGGAGTCAGTTTTCAGCCAGGAATTCATATGCATTTTGTACTGTGCAGAATGTAGCTACATGCTCGGGGGTTGTGTCATAGAAGCACCTCTCCTGCAGGAGCTTATTGCAACATTCATTTTTTGGCTAAGTTCTTTAGGGTTGGTTTTGGAAGGTGTTTCATATTTGGTCAAATCCCGCTTCGTACGAAATATTTTCACAGCGCTGTTTCCAAGTGTCCACAAAGATCTGCTGCTTGAAACTGCCTACATGCACATCTCCCATACTGCTGTGCTCGGTTCACTACCTGGATTTTGGTTTCCTCTTCTTGCTTTGAAATGACAAGCCTTCATTCTGCATGCTACACACACCTTGTAGCAGTTTCAGTTTGAAGCATGTTGGTGCTCTCAAAAAGCTGTGTAACCTAGTTAGAGTGTGTCACTCTCCGGCACTGAATACACAACTTAGAGCTCCTTTGACCAGACACGCAACCACATCTTTTTGGGAAAGTGCTACCTCAAGTCACTTGCAAATGTAAGGGTTTCAAGGAGAAAATGAAGTCAATCATGGTTTTGCACTCTGCAAACAATAGAAATGACCTCTTGTACATGCCCGTGTGAATTTCACAGCAAAATGCCCTTCTTTTCTTGTTTCTTGAAAGTTCTGAACACATTAGGAGAACGATCTGTGTGAGCAAGAGTGCTGCAGTGTGCATTTTTCTGCATTACAAGTGATTGGGAAACATAGTCCTTATTTTTCCACATTGTGTAAGAAACAACGTGAGGCTTGAAAGAGTTTGAACAATGCTCCCCAAAACGTATTCCAGGAGTGAAAACACACGTTTCTGGAAAGACTCTGAAGCAGCAAGCAAAAGCATAGTGGCTGAGTGTTCTTTCAATGAAAAACACACGCATTTCACTCTTCTGGAGTCAGTTTTCAGCCAGGAATTCATATCCATTTTGTACTGTGCAGAATGTAGCTACATGCTCGGGGGGTTGTGTCATAGAAACACCTCTCCTGCAGGAGCTTATTGCAGCATTCATTGTTTGGCTAAGTTCTTTAGGGTTGGTTTTGGAAGGTGTTTCATCTTTGGTGAAATCCCGCTTCGTACGAAATATTTTCACAGCGATGTTTCCAAGTGTCCACAAAGATCTGCTGCTTGAAACTGCCTACATGCACATCTCCCATACTGCTGTGCTCGTTTCACTACCTGGATTTTGGTTTCCTCTTCTTGCTTTTAAATGACAAGCCTTCAATCTGCATGCTACACACACCTTGTAGCAGTTTCAGTTTGAAGCATGTTGGTGCTCTCAAAAACTGTGTAACCTAGTTAGAGTGTGTCACTCTCCAGCACTGAATACACAACTTAGAGCTCCTTTCACCACAGACACGCAACCACATCTTTTTGGGAAAGTGCTACCTCAAGTCACTTGCAAATGTAAGGGTTTCAAGGAGAAAATGAAGTCAATCATGGTTTTGCACTCTGCAAAGAATAGAAATGACCTCTTGTACATGCCCGTGTGAATTTCACAGCAAAATGCCCTTCTTTTCTTGTTTCTTGAAAGTTCTCAACACGTTAGGAGAAAGATCTGTTTGAGCAAGAGTGATGCAGTGTGCATTTTTCTGCATAACAAGTGATTGGGAAACATTCTCCTTATTTTTCCACATTGTGTAAGAAACAATTTGAGGCTTGCAAGAGTTTGAACAATGCACCCGAAAACGTATTCCAGGTGTGAAAACACACGTTACTAGAAAGACTCTGAAGCAGCAAGCAAAAGCATAGTGGCTGAGTGTTCTTTCAATGAGAAACACACGCATTTCACTCTTCTGGAGTCAGTTTTCAGCCAGGAATTCATATGCATTTTGTACTGTGCAGAATGTAGCTACATGCTCTGGGGTTGTGTCATAGAAGCACCTCTCCTGCAGGAGCTTATTGCAACATTCATTATTTGGCTAAGTTCATTAGGGTTGGTTTTGGAAGGTGTTTCATCTTTAGTGAAATCCCGCTTCGTACGAAATATTTTCACAGCGCTGTTTCCAAGTGTCCACAAAGATCTGCTGCTTGAAACTGCCTACATGCACATCTCCCATACTGCTGTGCTCGTTTCACTACCTGGATTTTGGTTTCCTCTTCTTGCTTTGAAATGACAAGCCTTCATTCTGCATGCTACACACACCTTGTAGCAGTTTCAGTTTGAAGCATGTTGGTGCTCTCAAAAAGCTGTGTAACCTAGTTAGAGTGTGTCACTCTCCGGCACTGAATACACAACTTAGAGCTCCTTTGACCACAGACACGCAAACACATCTTTTTGGGAAAGTGCTACCTCAAGTCACTTGAAAATGTAAGGGAGAAAATGAAGTCAATCATGGTTTTGCACTCTGCAAACAGTAGAAATGACCTCTTGTACATGCCCGTGTGAATTTCACAGCAAAATGCCCCTCTTTTCTTGTTTCTTGAAAGTTCTCAACACATTAGGAGAAAGATCTGTTTGAGCAAGAGTGATGCAGTGTGCATTTTTCTGCATTACAAGTGATGGGGAAACATACTCCTTATTTTTCCACATTGTGTAAGAAACAACGTGAGGCTTGCAAGAGTTTGAACAATGCACCCCAAAACGTATACCAGGTGTGAAAACACACGTTTCTAGAAAGACTCTGAAGCAGCAAGCAAAAGCATAGTGGCTGAGTGTTCTTTCAATGAGAAACACACGCATTTCACTCTTCTGGAGTCAGTTTTCAGGCAGGAATTCATATGCATTTTGTACTGTGCAGAATGTAGCTACATGCTCGGGGGTTGTGTCATAGAAGCACCTCTCCTGCAGGAGCTTATTGCAACATTCATTGTTTGGCTAAGTTCTTTAGGGTTGGTTTTGGAAAGTGTTTCATATTTGGTCAAATCCCGCTTCGTACGAAATATTTTCACAGCGCTGTTTCCAAGTGTCCACAAAGATCTGCTGCTTGAAAGTGCCTACATGCACATCTCCCATACTGCTGTGCTCGTTTCACTACCTGGAATTTGGTTTCCTCTTCTTGCTTTGAAATGACAAGCCTTCATTCTCCATGCTACACACACCTTGTAGCAGTTTCAGTTAGAAGCATATTGGTGCTCTCAAAAAGCTGTGTAACCTAGTCAGAGTGTGTCACTCTCCAGCACTGAATACACAACTTAGAGCTCCTTTGACCACAGACACGCAAACACATCTTTTTGGGAAAGTGTTACCTCAAGTCACTTGCAAATGTAAGGGTTTCATAGAGAAAATGAAGTCAATCATGATTTTGCACTCTGCAAACAGTAGAAATGACCTCTTGTGCATGCCCGTGTGAATTTCACAGCAAAATACCCTTCTTTTCTTGTTTCTTGAAAGTTCTCAACACATTAGGAGAAAGATCTGTGTGAGCAAGAGTGATGCAGTGTGCATTTTTCTGCATTACAAGTGATTGGGAAAAATACTCCTTATTTTTCCACATTGTGTAAGAAACAACGTGAGGCTTGCAGGAGTTTGAACAATGCACCCCAAAACGTATTCCAGGAGTGAAAACACACGTTTCTAGAAAGACTCTGAAGCAGCAAGCAAAAGCATAGTGGCTGAGTGTTCCATCAATGAGAAACACACGCATTTCACTCTCTGGAGTCAGTTTTCAGCCAGGAATTCATATGCATTTTGTACTGTGCAGAATGTAGCTACATGCTCGGGGGTTGTGTCATAGAAGCACCTCTCCTGCAGGAGCTTATTGCAACATTCATTGTTTGGCTAAGTTCTTTAGGGTTGGTTTTGGAAAGTGTTTCATATTTGGTCAAATCCCGCTTCGTACGAAATATTTTCACAGCGCTGTTTCCAAGTGTCCACAAAGATCTGCTGCTTGAAAGTGCCTACATGCACATCTCCCATACTGCTGTGCTCGTTTCACTACCTGGAATTTGGTTTCCTCTTCTTGCTTTGAAATGACAAGCCTTCATTCTCCATGCTACACACACCTTGTAGCAGTTTCAGTTAGAAGCATATTGGTGCTCTCAAAAAGCTGTGTAACCTAGTCAGAGTGTGTCACTCTCCAGCACTGAATACACAACTTAGAGCTCCTTTGACCACAGACACGCAAACACATCTTTTTGGGAAAGTGTTACCTCAAGTCACTTGCAAATGTAAGGGTTTCATAGAGAAAATGAAGTCAATCATGATTTTGCACTCTGCAAACAGTAGAAATGACCTCTTGTGCATGCCCGTGTGAATTTCACAGCAAAATACCCTTCTTTTCTTGTTTCTTGAAAGTTCTCAACACATTAGGAGAAAGATCTGTGTGAGCAAGAGTGATGCAGTGTGCATTTTTCTGCATTACAAGTGATTGGGAAAAATACTCCTTATTTTTCCACATTGTGTAAGAAACAACGTGAGGCTTGCAGGAGTTTGAACAATGCACCCCAAAACGTATTCCAGGAGTGAAAACACACGTTTCTAGAAAGACTCTGAAGCAGCAAGCAAAAGCATAGTGGCTGAGTGTTCCATCAATGAGAAACACACGCATTTCACTCTCTGGAGTCAGTTTTCAGCCAGGAATTCATATGCATTTTGTACTGTGCAGAATGTAGCTACATGCTCGGGGGTTGTGTCATAGAAGCACCTCTCCTGCAGGAGCTTATTGCAACATTCATTGTTTGGCTAAGTTCTTTAGGGTTGGTTTTGGAAGGTGTTTCATATTTGGTCAAATCCCGCTTCGTACGAAATATTTTCACAGCGCTGTTTCCAAGTGTCCACAAAGATCTGCTGCTTGAAACTGCCTACATGCACATCTCCCATACTGCTGTGTTCGTTTCACTACCTGGATTTTGGTTTCCTCTTCTTGCTTTGAAATGACAAGCCTTCATTCTGCATGCTACACACACCTTGTAGCAGTTTCAGTTTGAAGCATGTTGGTGCTCTCAAAAAGCTGTGTAACCTAGTTAGAGTGTGTCACTCTGTGGCACTGAATACACAACTTAGAGCTCCTTTCACCACAGACACGCAAACACATCTTTTTGGGAAAGTGCTACCTCAAGTCACTTGCAAATGTAAGGGAGAAAATGAAGTCAATCATGGTTTTGCACTCTGCAAACAGTAGAAATGACCTCTTGTACATGCCCGTGTGAATTTCACAGCAAAATGCCCTTCTTTTATTGTTTCTTGAAAGTTCTCAACACATTAGGAGAAAGATCTGTTTGAGCAAGGTTGATGCAGTGTGCATTTTTCTGCATTACAAGTGATTGGGAAACATAGTCCTTATTTTTCCACATTGTGTAAGAAACAACGTGAGGCTTGCAAGAGTTTGAACAATGCACCCCATAACGTATTCCAGGAGTGAATACACACGTTTCTAGAAAGACTCTGAAGCAGCAAGCAAAAGCATAGTGGCTGAGTGTTCTTTCAATGAGAAACACACGCATTTCACTCTTCTGGAGTCAGTTTTCAGCCAGGAATTCATATGCATTTTGTACTGTGCAGAATGTAGCTACATGCTCGGGGGTTGTGTCATAGAAGCACCTCTCCTGCAGGGGCTTATTGCAACATTCATTTTTTGGCTAAGTTCTTTAGGGTTGGTTTTGGAAAGTGTTTCATATTTGGTCAAATCCCGCTTCGTACGAAATATTTTCACAGCGCTGTTTCCAAGTGTCCACAAAGATCTGCTGCTTGAAACTGCCTACATGCACATCTCCCATACTGCTGTGCTCGTTTCACTACCTGGATTTTGGTTTCCTCTTCTTGCTTTGAAATGACAAGCCTTCATTCTCCATGCTACACACACCTTGTAGCAGTTTCAGTTAGAAGCATATTGGTGCTCTCAAAAAGCTGTGTAACCTAGTTAGAGTGTGTCACTCTCCAGCACTGAATACACAACTTAGAGCTCCTTTCACCACAGACACGCAACCACATCTTTTTGGGAAAGCGCTACCTCAAGTCACTTGCAAATGTAAGGGTTTCAAGGAGAAAATGAAGTCAATCATGGTTTTGCACTCTGCAAAGAATAGAAATGACCTCTTGTACATGCCCGTGTGAATTTCACAGCAAAATGTCCTTCTTTTCTTGTTTCTTGAAAGTTCTCCACACGTTAGGAGAAAGATCTGTTTGAGCAAGAGTGATGCAGTGTGCATTTTTCTGCATTACAAGTGATTGGGAAACATAATCCTTATTTTTCCACATTGTGTAAGAAACAACGTGAGGCTTGCAAGAGTTTGAACAATGCACCCCAAAACGTATTCCAGGAGTGAAAAACATGTTTCTAGAAAGACTCTGAAGCAGCAAGCAAAAGCATAGTGGCTGAGTGTTCTTTCAATGAGAAACACAAGCATTTCACTCTTCTGGAGTCAGTTTTCAGGCAGGAATTCATATGCATTTTGTAATGTGCAGAATGTAGCTACATGCTCGGGGGTTGTGTCATAGAAGCACCTCTCCTGCAGGAGCTTACTGCAACATTCATTGTTTGGCTAAGTTCTTTAGGGTTGGTTTTGGAAAGTGTTTCATATTTGGTCAAATCCCGCTTCGTACGAAATATTTTCACAGCGCTGTTTCCAAGTGTCCACAAAGATCTGCTGCTTGAAACTGCCTACATGCACATCTCCCATACTGCTGTGCTCGTTTCACTACCTGGATTTTGGTTTCCTCTTCTTGCTTTGAAATGACAAGCCTTCATTCTGCATGCTACACACACCTTGTAGCAGTTTCAGTTTGAAGCATGTTGGTGCTCTCAAAAAGCTGTGTAACCTAGTTAGAGTGTGTCACTCTCCGGCACTGAATACAGAACTTAGAGCTCCTTTCACCACAGACACGCAAACACATCTTTTTGGGAAAGTGCTACCTCAAGTCACTTGCAAATGTAAGGGAGAAAATGAAGTCAATCATGGTTTTGCACTCTGCAAACAGTAGAAATGACCTCTTGTACATGCCCGTGTGAATTTCACAGCAAAATGCCCTTCTTTTCTTGTTTCTTGAAAGTTCTCAACACATTAGGAGAAAGATCTGTTTGAGCAAGATTGATGCAGTGTGCATTTTTCTGCATTACAAGTGATTGGGAAACATACTCCTTATTTTTCCACATTGTGTAAGAAACAACGTGAGGCTTGCAAGAGTTTGAACAATGCACCCCAAAACGTATTCCAGGAGTGAATACACACGTTTCTAGAAAGACTCTGAAGCAGCAAGCAAAAGCATAGTGGCTGAGTGTTCTTTCGATGAGAAACACACGCATTTCACTCTTCTGGAGTCAGTTTTCAGCCAGGAATTCATATGCATTTTGTACTGTGCAGAATGTAGCTACATGCTCGGGGGTTGTGTCATAGAAGCACCTCTCCTGCAGGAGCTTATTGCAACATTCATTTTTTGGCTAAGTTCTTTAGGGTTGGTTTTGGAAAGTGTTTCATATTTGGTCAAATCCCGCTTCGTACGAAATATTTTCACAGCGCTGTTTCCAAGTGTCCACAAAGATCTGCTGCTTGAAACTGCCTACATGCACATCTCCCATACTGCTGTGCTCGTTTCACTACCTGGATTTTGGTTTCCTCTTCTTGCTTTGAAATGACAAGCCTTCATTCTCCATGCTACACACACCTTGTAGCAGTTTCAGTTTGAAGCATGGTGGTGCTCTCAAAAAGCTGTGTAACCTAGTTAGAGTGTGTCACTCTCCAGCACTGAATACACAACTTAGAGCTCCTTTCTCCACAGACTCGCAACCACATCTTTTTGGGAAAGTGCTACCTCAAGTCACTTGCAAATTTAAGGGTTTCATAGAGAAAATGAAGTCAATCATGATTTTGCACTCTGCAAACAATAGAAATGACCTCTTGTACATGCCCGTGTGAATTTCACAGCAAAATGCCCTTTTCTTGTTTCTTGAAAGTTCTCAACACGTTAGGAGAAAGATCTGTTTGAGCAAGAGTGATGCAGTGTGCATTTTTCTGCATTACAAGTGATTGGGAAACATACTCCTTATTTTTCCACATTGTGTAAGAAACAACGTGAGGCTTGCAAGAGTTTGAACAATGCACCCCAAAACGTATTCCAGGAGTGAAAACACACGTTTCTAGAAAGACTCTGAAGCAGCAAGCAAAAGCATAGTGGCTGAGTGTTCCATCAATGAGAAACACACGCATTTCACTCTTCTGGAGTCAGTTTTCAGCCAGGAATTCATATGCATTTTGTACTGTGCAGAATGTAGCTACATGCTCGGGGGTTGTGTCATAGAAGCACCTCTCCTGCAGGAGCTTATTGCAACATTCATTGTTTGGCTAAGTTCTTTAGGGTTGGTTTTGGAAGGTGTTTCATATTTGGTCAAATCCCGCTTCGTACGAAATATTTTCACAGCGCTGTTTCCAAGTGTCCACAAAGATCTGCTGCTTGAAACTGCCTACATGCACATATCCCATACTGCTGTGCTCGTTTCACTACCTGGATTTTGGTTTCCTCTTCTTGCTTTGAAATGACAAGCCTTCATTCTGCATGCTACACACACCTTGTAGCAGTTTCAGTTAGAAGCATATTGGTGCTCTCAAAAAGCTGTGTAACCTAGTTAGAGTGTGTCACTCTCCGGCACTGAATACACAACTTCGAGCTCCTTTCACCACAGACACGCAAACACATCTTTTTGGGAAAGTGCTACCTCAAGTCACTTGCAAATGTAAGGGTTTCCAGGAGAAAATGAAGTCAATCATGGTTTTGCACTCTGCAAACAGTAGAAATGACTTCTTGTGCATGCCCGTGTGAATTTAACAGCAAAATGCCCTTCTTTTCTTGTTTCTTGAAAGTTCTCAACACATTAGGAGAAAGATCTGTTTGAGCAAGAGTGATGCAGTGTGCATTTTTCTGCATTACAAGTGATTGGGAAACATACTCCTTATTTTTCCACATTGTGTAAGAAACAACGTGAGGCTTGCAAGAGTTTGAACAATGCACCCCAAAACGTATTCCAGGAGTGAAAACACACGTTTCTAGAAAGACTCTGAAGCAGCAAGCAAAAGCATAGTGGCTGAGTGTTCTTTCAATGAGAAACACACGCATTTCACTCTTCTGGAGTCAGTTTTCAGCCAGGAATTCATATGCTTTTTATACTGTGCAGATTGTAGCTACATGCTCGGGGGTTGTGTCATAGAAGCACCTCTCCTGCAGGAGCTTATTGCAACATTCATTGTTTGGCTAAGTTCTTTAGGGTTGGTTTTGGATGGTGTTTCATATTTGGTCAAATCCCGCTTCGTACGAAATATTTTCACAGCGCTGTTTCCAAGTGTCCACAAAGATCTGCTGCTTGAAACTGCCTACATGCACATCTCCCATACTGCTGTGCTCGTTTCACTACCTGGATTTTGGTTTCCTCTTCTTGCTTTGAAATGCAAGCCTTCATTCTCCATGCTACACACACCTTGTAGCAGTTTCAGTTTGAAGCATGTTGGTGCTCTCAAAAAGCTGTGTAACCTAGTTAGAGTGTGTCACTCTCCGGCACTGAATACACAACTTAGAGCTCCTATCACCACAGACACGCAAACACATCTTTTTGGGAAAGTGCTACCTCAAGTCACTTGCAAATGTAAGGGTTTCAAGGAGAAAATGTAGTCAATCATGGTTTTGCACTCTGCAAACAATAGAAATGACCTCTTGTACATGCCCGTGTGAATTTCACAGCAAAATGCCCTTCTTTTCTTGTTTCTTGAAAGTTCTCAACACGTTAGGAGAAAGATCTGTTTGAGCAAGAGTGATGCAGTGTGCATTTTTCTGCATTACAAGTGATTGGGAAACATACTCCTTATTTTTCCACATTGTGTAAGAAACAACGTGAGGCTTGCAAGAGTTTGAACAATGCACCCCAAAACGTATTCCAGGTGTGAAAACACACGTTTCTAGAAAGACTCTGAAGCAGCAAGCAAAAGCATAGTGGCTGAGTGTTCCATCAATGAGAAACACACGCATTTCACTCTTCTGGAGTCAGTTTTCAGCCAGGAATTCATATGCATTTTGTACTGTGCAGAATGTAGCTACATGCTCGGGGGTTGTGTCATAGAAGCACCTCTCCTGCAGGAGCTTATTGCAGCATTGATTGTTTGGCTAAGTTCTTTAGGGTTGGTTTTGGACGGTCTTTTATCTTTGGTCAAATCCAGCTTCGTACGAAATACTTTCACAGCGCTGTTTCCAAGTGTCCACAAAGATCTGCTGCTTGAAACTGCCTACATGCACATCTCCCATACTGCTGTGCTCGTTTCACTACCTGAATTTTGGTTTCCTCTTCTTGCTTTGAAATGACAAGCCTTCATTCTGCATGCTACACACACCTTGTAGCAGTTTCAGTTTGATGCATGTTGGTGCTCTCAAAAAGCTGTGTAACCTAGTTAGAGTGTGTCACTCTCCAGCACTGAATACACAACTTAGAGCTCCTTTCACCACAGACACGCAAACACATCTTTTTGGGAAAGTGCTACCTCAAGTCACTTGCAAATGTAAGGCTTTCATAGAGAAAATGAAGTCAATCATGGTTTTGCACTCTGCAAACAGTAGAAATGACCTCTTGTGCATGCCCGTGTGAATTTCACAGCAAAATGCCCTTCTTTTCTTGTTTCTTGAAAGTTCTCAACACATTAGGAGAAAGATCTGTTTGAGCAAGAGTGATGCAGTGTGCATTTTTCTGCATTACAAGTGATTGGGAAACATACTCCTTATTTTTCCACATTGTGTAAGAAACAACGTGAGGCTTGCAAGAGTTTGAACAATGCACCCCAAAACGTATTCCAGGAGTGAAAACACCCGTTTCTAGAAAGACTCTGAAGCAGCAAGCAAAAGCATAGTGGCTGAGTGTCCTTTCAATGAGAAACACACGCATTTCACTCTTCTGGAGTCAGTTTTCAGCCAGGAATTCATCTGCATTTTGTAATGTGCAGAATGTAGCTACATGCTCGGGGGTTGTGTCATAGAAGCACCTCTCCTGCAGGAGCTTATTGCAACATTCATTGTTTGGCTAAGTTCTTTAGGGTTTTTTTTGGAAGGTGTTTCATATTTGGTGAAATCCCGCTTCGTACGAAATATTTTCACAGCGCTGTTTCCAAGTGTCCACAAAGATCTGCTGCTTGAAACTGCCTACATGCACATCTCCCATACTGCTGTGCTCGTTTCACTACCTGGATTTTGGTTTCCTCTTCTTGCTTTGAAATGACAAGCCTTCATTCTGCATGCTACACACACCTTGTAGCAGTTTCAGTTTGAAGCATGTTGGTGCTCTCAAAAAGCTGTGTAACCTAGTTAGAGTGTGTCACTCTCCGGCACTGAATACACAACTTAGAGCTCCTTTCACCACAGACACGCAAACACATCTTTTTGGGAAAGTGCTACCTCAAGTCACTTGCAAATGTAAGGGTTTCCAGGAGAAAATGAAGTCAATCATGGTTTTGCACTCTGCAAACAATAGAAATGACCTCTTGTACATGCCCGTGTGAATTTCACAGCAAAATGCCCTTCTTTTCTTGTTTCTTGAAAGTTCTCAACAAGTTAGGAGAAAGATCTGTTTGAGCAAGAGTGATGCAGTGTGCAGTTTTCTGCATAACAAGTGATTGGGAAACATACTCCTTATTTTTCCACATTGTGTAAGAAACAACGTGAGGCTTGCAAGAGTTTGAACAATGCACCCCAAAACGTATTCCAGGAGTGAAAACACACGTTTCTAGAAAGACTCTGAAGCAGCAAGGAAAAGCATAGTGGCTGAGTGTTCCATCAATGAGAAACACACGCATTTCACTCTTCTGGAGTCAGTTTTCAGCCAGGAATTCATATGCATTTTGTACTGTGCAGAATGTAGCTACATGCTCGGGAGTTGTGTCATAGAATCACCTCTCCTGCAGGAGCTTATTGCAACATTCATTATTTGGCTAAGTTCATTAGGGTTGGTTTTGGAAGGTGTTTCATCTTTGGTGAAATCCCGCTTCGTACGAAATATTTTCACAGCGCTGTTTCCAAGTGTCCACAAAGATCTGCTGCATGAAACTGCCTACATGCACATCTCCCATACTCCTGTGCTCGTTTCACTACCTGGATTTTGGTTTCCTCTTCTTGCTTTGAAATGACAAGCCTTCATTCTGCATGCTACACACACCTTGTAGCAGTTTCAGTTTTAAGCATGTTGGTGCTCTCAAAAAGCTGTGTAACCTAGTTAGAGTGTGTCACTCTCCGGCACTGAATACACAACTTAGAGCTCCTTTCACCACAGACACTCAAACACATCTTTTTGGGAAAGTGCTACCTCAAGTCACTTGCAAATGTAAGGGTTTCAAGGAGAAAATGAAGTCAATCATGGTTTTGCACTCTGCAAACAGTAGAAATGACTTCTTGTGCATGCCCGTGTGAATTTAACAGCAAAATGCCCTTCTTTTCTTGTTTCTTGAAAGTTCTCAACACATTAGGAGAAAGATCTGTTTGAGCAAGAGTGATGCAGTGTGCATTTTTCTGCATTACAAGTGATTGGGAAACATACTCCTTATTTTTCCACATTGTGTAAGAAACAACGTGAGGCTTGCAAGAGTTTGAACAATGCACCCCAAAACGTATTCCAGGAGTGAAAACACACGTTTCTAGAAAGACTCTGAAGCAGCAAGCAAAAGCATAGTGGCTGAGTGTTCTTTCAATGAGAAACACACGCATTTCACTCTTCTGGAGTCAGTTTTCAGCCAGGAATTCATATGCTTTTTGTACTGTGCAGATTGTAGCTACATGCTCGGGGGTTGTGTCATAGAAGCACCTCTCCTGCAGGAGCTTATTGCAACATTCATTGTTTGGCTAAGTTCTTTCGGGTTGGTTTTGGAAGGTGTTTCATATTTGGTCAAATCCCGCTTCGTACGAAATATTTTCACAGCGCTGTTTCCAAGTGTCCACAAAGATCTGATGCTTGAAACTGCCTACATGCACATCTCCCATACTGCTGTGTTCGTTTCACTACCTGGATTTTGGTTTCCTCTTCTTGCTTTGAAATGACAAGCCTTCATTCTGCATGCTACACACACCTTGTAGCAGTTTCAGTTTGAAGCATGTTGGTGCTCTCAAAAAGCTGTGTAACCTAATTAGAGTGTGTCAATCTCCAGCACTGAATACACAACTTAGAGCTCCTTTCACCACAGACACGCAAACACATCTTTTTGGGAAAGTGCTACCTCAAGTCACTTGCAAATGTAAGGCTTTCATAGAGAAAATGAAGTCAATCATGGTTTTGCACTCTGCAAACAGTAGAAATGACCTCTTGTGCATGCCCGTGTGAATTTCACAGCAAAATGCCCTTCTTTTCTTGTTTCTTGAAAGTTCTCAACACATTAGGAGAAAGATCTGTTTGAGCAAGAGTGATGCAGTGTGCATTTTTCTGCATAACAAGTGATTGGGAAACATACTCCTTATTTTTCCACATTGTGTAAGAAACAACGTGAGGCTTGCAAGAGTTTGAACAATGCACCCCAAAACGTATTCCAGGTGTGAAAACACACGTTACTAGAAAGACTCTGAAGCAGCAAGCAAAAGCATAGTGGCTGAGTGTTCTTTCAATGAGAAACACACGCATTTCACTCTTCTGGAGTCAGTTTTCAGCCAGGAATTCATATGCATTTTGTACTGTGCAGAATGTAGCTACATGCTCGGGGGTTGAGTCATAGAAGAATCTCTCCTGCAGGAGCTTATTGCAACATTCATTATTTGGCTAAGTTCATTAGGGTTGGTTTTGGAAGGTGTTTCATCTTTGGTGAAATCCCGCTTCGTACGAAATATTTTCACAGCGCTGTTTCCAAGTGTCCACAAAGATCTGCTGCTTGAAACTGCCTACATGCTCATCTCCCATAATGCTGTGCTCGTTTCACTACCTGGATTTTGGTTTCCTCTTCTTGCTTTGAAATGACAAGCCTTCATTCTGCATGCTACACACACCTTGTAGCAGTTTCAGTTTGAAGCATGTTGGTGCTCTCAAAAAGCTGTGTAACCTAGTTAGAGTGTGTCACTCTCCGGCACTGAATACACAACTTAGAGCTCCTTTCACCACAGACACGAAAAAACATCTTTTTGGGAAAGTGTTACCTCAAGTCACTTGCAAATGTAAGGGTTTCATAGAGAAAATGAAGTCAGTCATGGTTTTGCACTCTGCAAACAGTAGAAATGACCTCTTGTGCATGCCCATGTGAATTTCACAGCAAAATGCCCTTCTTTTCTTGTTTCTTGAAAGTTCTCAACACATTAGGAGAAAGATCTGTTTGAGCAAGAGTGATGCAGTGTGCATTTTTCTGCATAACAAGTGATTGGGAAACATACTCCTTATTTTTCCACATTGTGTAAGAAACAACGTGAGGCTTGCAAGAGTTTGAACAATGCACCCCAAAACGTATTCCAGGTGTGAAAACACACGTTACTAGAAAGACTCTGAAGCAGCAAGCAAAAGCATAGTGGCTGAGTGTTCTTTCAATGAGAAACACACGCATTTCACTCTTCTGGAGTCAGTTTTCAGCCAGGAATTCATATGCATTTTATACTGTGCAGAATGTAGCTACATGCTCGGGGGTTGAGTCATAGAAGAATCTCTCCTGCAGGAGCTTATTGCAACATTCATTATTTGGCTAAGTTCATTAGGGTTGGTTTTGGAAGGTGTTTCATCTTTGGTGAAATCCCGCTTCGTACGAAATATTTTCACAGCGCTGTTTCCAAGTGTCCAGAAAGATCTGCTGCTTGAAACTGCCTACATGCTCATCTCCCATAATGCTGTGCTCGTTTCACTACCTGGATTTTGGTTTCCTCTTCTTGCTTTGAAATGACAAGCCTTCATTCTGCATGCTACACACACCTTGTAGCAGTTTCAGTTTGAAGCATGTTGGTGCTCTCAAAAAGCTGTGTAACCTAGTTAGAGTGTGTCACTCTCCGGCACTGAATACACAACTTAGAGCTCCTTTTACCACAGACACGAAAAAACATCTTTTTGGGAAAGTGTTACCTCAAGTCACTTGCAAATGTAAGGGTTTCCAGGAGAAAATGAAGTCAATCATGGTTTTGCACTCTGCAAACAGTAGAAATGACCTCTTGTGCATGCCCGTGTGAATTTCACAGCAAAACGCCCTTCTTTTCTTGTTTCTTGAAAGTTCTCAACACATTAGGAGAAAGATCTGTTTGAGCAAGAGTGATGCAGTGTGCATTTTTCTGCATAACAAGTGATTGGGAAACATACTCCTGATTTTTCCACATTGTGTAAGAAACAACGTGAGGCTTGCAAGAGTTTGAACAATGCACCCCAAAACGTATTCCAGGTGTGAAAACACACGTTACTAGAAAGACTCTGAAGCAGCAAGCAAAAGCAAGGTGGCTGAGTGTTCTTTCAATGAGAAACACACGCATTTCACTCTTCTGGAGTCAGTTTTCAGCCAGGAATTCATATGCATTTTGTACTGTGCAGAATGTAGCTACATGCTCGGGGATTGTGTCATAGAAGCACCTCTCCTGCAGGAGCTTATTGCAACATTCATTGTTTGGCTAAGTTCTTTAGGGTTGGTTTTGGAAGATGTTTCATATTTGGTCAAATCCCGCTTCGTACGAAATATTTTCACAGCGCTGTTTCCAAGTGTCCACAAAGATCTGCTGCTTGAAACTGCCTACATGCACATCTCCCATACTGCTGTGCTCGTTTCACTACCTGGATTTTGGTTTCCTCTTCTTGCTTTGAAATGCAAGCCTTCATTCTCCATGCTACACACACCTTGTAGCAGTTTCAGTTAGAAGCATGTTGGTGCTCTCAAAAACTGTGTAACCTAGTTAGAGTGTGTCACTCTCCAGCACTGAATACACAACTTAGAGCTCCTTTCACCACAGACACGCAACCACATCTTTTTGGGAAAGTGCTACCTCAAGTCACTTGCAAATGTAAGGGTTTCCAGGAGAAAATGAAGTCAATCATGGTTTTGCACTCTGCAAACAGTAGAAATGACCTCTTGTGCATGCCCGTGTGAATTTCACAGCAAAATGCCCTTCTTTTCTTGTTTCTTGAAAGTTCTCAACACATTAGGAGAAAGATCTGTTTGAGCAAGAGTGATGCAGTGTGCATTTTTCTGCATAACAAGTGATTGGGAAACATACTCCTTATTTTTCCACATTGTGTAAGAAACAACGTGAGGCTTGCAAGAGTTTGAACAATGCACCCCAAAACGTATTCCAGGTGTGAAAACACACCTTACTAGAAAGACTCTGAAGCAGCAAGCAAAAGCATAGTGGCTGAGTGTTCTTTCAATGAGAAACACACGCATTTCACTCTTCTGGAGTCAGTTTTCAGCCAGGAATTCATATGCATTTTGTACTGTGCAGAATGTAGCTACATGCTCGGGGGTTGAGTCATAGAAGAATCTCTCCTGCAGGAGCTTATTGCAACATTCATTATTTGGCTAAGTTCATTAGGGTTGGTTTTGGAAGGTGTTTCATCTTTGGTGAAATCCCGCTTCGTACGAAATATTTTCACAGCGCTGTTTCCAAGTGTCCACAAAGATCTGCTGCTTGAAACTGCCTGCATGCACATCTCCCATACTGCTGTGCTCGTTTCACTACCTGGATTTTGGTTTCCTCTTCTTGCTTTGAAATGCAAGCCTTCATTCTCCATGCTACACACACCTTGTAGCAGTTTCAGTTAGAAGCATGTTGGTGCTCTCAAAAACTGTGTAACCTAGTTAGAGTGTGTCACTCTCCAGCACTGAATACACAACTTAGAGCTCCTTTCACCACAGACACGCAACCACATCTTTTTGGGAAAGTGCTACCTCAAGTCACTTGCAAATGTAAGGGTTTCCAGGAGAAAATGAAGTCAATCATGGTTTTGCACTCTGCAAACAATGGAAATGACCTCTTGTACATGCCCGTGTGAATTTCACAGCAAAATGCCCTTCTTTTCTTGTTTCTTGAAAGTTCTCAACACGTTAGGAGAAAGATCTGTTTGAGCAAGAGTGATGCAGTGTGCATTTTTCTGCATAACAAGTGATTGGGAAACATACTCCTTATTTTTCCACATTGTGTAAGAAACAACGTGAGGCTTGCAAGAGTTTGAACAATGCAGCCCAAAACGTATTCCAGGAGTGAAAACACACGTTTCTAGAAAGACTCTGAAGCAGCAAGCAAAAGCATAGTGGCTGAGTGTTCCATCAATGAGAAACACACGCATTTCACTCTTCTGGAGTCAGTTTTCAGCCAGGAATTCATATGCATTTTGTACTGTGCAGAATGTAGCTACATGCTCGGGGGTTGTGTCATAGAAGCACCTCTCCTGCAGGAGCTTATTGCAGCATTCATTGTTTGGCTAAGTTCATTAGGGTTGGTTTTGGAAGGTGTTTCATCTTTGGTCAAATCCCGCTTCGTACGAAATATTTTCACAGCGCTGTTTCCAAGTGTCCACAAAGATCTGCTGCATGAAACTGCCTACATGCACATCTCCCATACTGCTGTGCTCGTTTCACTACCTGGATTTTGGTTTCCTCTTCTTGCTTTGAAATGACAAGCCTTCATTCTCCATGCTACACACACCTTGTAGCAGTTTCAGTTAGAAGTATATTGGTGCTCTCAAAAAGGTGTGTAACCTAGTTAGAGTGTGTCACTATCCGGCACTGAATACATAACTTAGAGCTCCTTTGACCACAGACACGCAAACACATCTTTTTGGGAAAGTGCTACCTCAAGTCACTTGCAAATGTAAGGGTTTCATAGAGAAAATGAAGTCAATCATGATTTTGCACTCTGCAAACAATAAAAATGACCTCTTGTACATGCCCGTGTGAATTTCAGAGCAAAATGCCCTTCTTTTCTTGTTTCTTGAAAGTTCTCAACACATTAGGAGAAAGATCTGTTTGAGCAAGAGTGATGCAGTGTGCATTTTTCTGCATAACAAGTGATTGGGAAACATACTCCTTATTTTTCCACATTGTGTAAGAAACAACGTGAGGCTTGCAAGAGTTTGAACAATGCACCCCAAAACGTATTCCAGGTGTGAAAACACACCTTACTAGAAAGACTCTGAAGCAGCAAGCAAAAGCATAGTGGCTGAGTGTTCTTTCAATGAGAAACACACGCATTTCACTCTTCTGGAGTCAGTTTTCAGCCAGGAATTCATATGCATTTTGTACTGTGCAGAATGTAGCTACATGCTCGGGGGTTGAGTCATAGAAGAATCTCTCCTGCAGGAGCTTATTGCAACATTCATTATTTGGCTAAGTTCATTAGGGTTGGTTTTGGAAGGTGTTTCATCTTTGGTGAAATCCCGCTTCGTACGAAATATTTTCACAGCGCTGTTTCCAAGTGTCCACAAAGATCTGCTGCTTGAAACTGCCTACATGCTCATCTCCCATAATGCTGTGCTCGTTTCACTACCTGGATTTTGGTTTCCTCTTCTTGCTTTGAAATGACAAGCCTTCATTCTGCATGCTACACACACCTTGTAGCAGTTTCAGTTTGAAGCATGTTGGTGCTCTCAAAAAGCTGTGTAACCTAGTTAGAGTGTGTCACTCTCCGGCACTGAATACACAACTTAGAGCTCCTTTCACCACAGACACGAAAAAACATCTTTTTGGGAAAGTGTTACCTCCAGTCACTTGCAAATGTAAGGGTTTCATAGAGAAAATGAAGTCAGTCATGGTTTTGCACTCTGCAAACAGTAGAAATGACCTCTTGTGCATGCACGTGTGAATTTCACAGCAAAATGCCCTTCTTTTCTTGTTTCTTGAAAGTTCTCAACACATTAGGAGAAAGATCTGTTTGAGCAAGAGTGATGCAGTGTGCATTTTTCTGCATAACAAGTGATTGGGAAACATACTCCTTATTTTTCCACATTGTGTAAGAAACAACGTGAGGCTTGCAAGAGTTTGAACAATGCACCCCAAAACGTATTCCAGGTGTGAAAACACACGTTACTAGAAAGACTCTGAAGCAGCAAGCAAAAGCATAGTGGCTGAGTGTTCTTTCAATGAGAAACACACGCATTTCACTCTTCTGGAGTCAGTTTTCAGCCAGGAATTCATATGCATTTTGTACTGTGCAGAATGTAGCTACATGCTCGGGGGTTGAGTCATAGAAGAATCTCTCCTGCAGGAGCTTATTGCAACATTCATTATTTGGCTAAGTTCATTAGGGTTGGTTTTGGAAGGTGTTTCATCTTTGGTGAAATCCCGCTTCGTACGAAATATTTTCACAGCGCTGTTTCCAAGTGTCCACAAAGATCTGCTGCTTGAAACTGCCTACATGCTCATCTCCCATAATGCTGTGCTCGTTTCACTACCTGGATTTTGGTTTCCTCTTCTTGCTTTGAAATGACAAGCCTTCATTCTGCATGCTACACACACCTTGTAGCAATTTCAGTTTGAAGCATGTTGGTGCTCTCAAAAAGCTGTGTAACCTAGTTAGAGTGTGTCACTCTCCGGCACTGAATACACAACTTAGAGCTCCTTTCACCACAGACACGAAAAAACATCTTTTTGGGAAAGTGTTACCTCAAGTCACTTGCAAATGTAAGGGTTTCATAGAGAAAATGAAGTCAGTCATGGTTTTGCACTCTGCAAACAGTAGAAATGACCTCTTGTGCATGCCCGTGTGAATTTCACAGCAAAATGCCCTTCTTTTCTTGTTTCTTGAAAGTTCTCAACACATTAGGAGAACGATCTGTTTGAGCAAGAGTGATGCAGTGTGCATTTTTCTGCATAACAATTGATTGGGAAACATACTCCTTATTTTTCCACATTGTGTAAGAAACAGCGTGAGGCTTGCAAGAGGTTGAACAATGCACCACAAAACGTATTCCAGGTGTGAAAACACACGTTACTAGAAAGACTCTGAAGCAGCAAGCAAAAGCATAGTGGCTGAGTGTTCTTTCAATGAGAAACACACGCATTTCACTCTTCTGGAGTCAGTTTTCAGCCAGGAATTCATATGCATTTTGTACTGTGCAGAATGTAGCTACATGCTCGGGGGTTGTGTCATAGAAGAATCTCTCCTGCAGGAGCTTATTGCAACATTCATTATTTGGCTAAGTTCATTAGGGTTGGTTTTGGAAGGTGTTTCATCTTTGGTGAAATCCCGCTTCGTACGAAATATTTTCACAGCGCTGTTTCCAAGTGTCCACAAAGATCTGCTGCTTGAAACTGCCTACATGCTCATCTCCCATACTGCTGTGCTCGTTTCACTACCTGGATTTTGGTTTCCTCTTCTTGCTTTGAAATGACAAGCCTTCATTCTGCATGCTACACACACCTTGTAGCAGTTTCAGTTTGAAGCATGTTGGTGCTCTCAAAAAGCTGTGTAACCTAGTTAGAGTGTGTCACTTTCCGGCACTGAATACACAACTTAGAGCTCCTTTTACCACAGACACGAAAAAACATCTTTTTGGAAAGTGTTACCTCAAGTCACTTGCAAATGTAAGGGTTTCCAGGAGAAAATGAAGTCAATCATGGTTTTGCACTCTTCAAACAGTAGAAATGACCTCTTGTGCATGCCCGTGTGAATTTCACAGCAAAACGCACTTCTTTTCTTGTTTCTTGAAAGTTCTCAACACATTAGGAGAAAGATCTGTTTGAGCAAGAGTGATGCAGTGTGCATTTTTCTGCATAACAAGTGATTGGGAAACATACTCCTGATTTTTCCACATTGTGTAAGAAACAACGTGAGGCTTGCAAGAGTTTGAACAATGCACCCCAAAACGTATTCCAGGTGTGAAAACACACGTTACTAGAAAGACTCTGAAGCAGCAAGCAAAAGCATAGTGGCTGAGTGTTCTTTCAATGAGAAACACACGCATTTCACTCTTCTGGAGTCAGTTTTCAGCCAGGAATTCATATGCATTTTGTACTGTGCAGAATGTAGCTACATGCTCGGGGGTTGTGTCATAGAAGCACCTCTCCTGCAGGAGCTTATTGCAACATTCATTGTTTGGCTAAGTTCTTTAGGGTTGGTTTTGGAAGGTGTTTCATAATTGGTCAAATCCCGCTTCGTACGAAATATTTTCACAGCGCTGTTTCCAAGTGTCCACAAAGATCTGCTGCTTGAAACTGCCTACATGCACATCTCCCATACTGCTGTGCTCGTTTCACTACCTGGATTTTGGTTTCCTCTTCTTGCTTTGAAATGCAAGCCTTCATTCTCCATGCTACACACACCTTGTAGCAGTTTCAGTTAGAAGCATGTTGGTGCTCTCAAAAACTGTGTAACCTAGTTAGAGTGTGTCACTCTCCAGCACTGAATACACAACTTAGAGCTCCTTTCACCACAGACACGCAACCACATCTTTTTGGGAAAGTGCTACCTCAAGTCACTTGCAAATGTAAGGCTTTCATAGAGAAAATGAAGTCAATCATGGTTTTGCACTCTGCAAACAGTAGAAATGACCTCTTGTGCATGCCCGTGTGAATTTCACAGCAAATGCCCTTCTTTTCTTGTTTCTTGAAAGTTCTCAACACATTAGGAGAAAGATCTGTTTGAGCAAGAGTGATGCAGTGTGCATTTTTCTGCATAACAAGTGATTGGGAAACATACTCCTTATTTTTCCACATTGTGTAAGAAACAACGTGAGGCTTGCAAGAGTTTGAACAATGCACCCCAAAACGTATTCCAGGTGTGAAAACACACGTTACTAGAAAGACTCTGAAGCAGCAAGCAAAAGCATAGTGGCTGAGTGTTCTTTCAATGAGAAACACACGCATTTCACTCTTCTGGAGTCAGTTTTCAGCCAGGAATTCATATGCATTTTGTACTGTGCAGAATGTAGCTACATGCTCGGGGGTTGTGTCATAGAAGCACCTCTCCTGCGGGAGCTTATTGCAACATTCATTATTTGGCTAAGTTCATTAGGGTTGGTTTTGGAAGGTGTTTCATCGTTGGTGAAATCCCGCTTCGTACGAAATATTTTCAGAGCGCTGTTTCCAAGTGTCCACAAAGATCTGCTGCTTGAAACTGCCTACATGCACATCTCCCATACTGCTGTGCTCATTTCACTACCTGGATTTTGGTTTCCTCTTCTTGCTTTGAAATGACAAGCCTTCATTCTGCATGCTACACACACCTTGTAGCAGTTTCAGTTTGAAGCATGTTGGTGCTCTCAAAAAGCTGTGTAACCTAGTTAGAGTGTGTCACTCTCCGGCACTGAATACACAACTTAGAGCTCCTTTGACCACAGACACGCAAACACATCTTTTTGGGAAAGTGCTACCTCAAGTCACTTGCAAATGTAAGGGTTTCATAGAGAAAATGAAGTCAATCATGATTTTGCACTCTGCAAACAATATAAATGACCTCTTGTACATGCCCGTGTGAATTTCACCGCAAAATGCCCTTCTTTTCTTGTTTCTTGAAAGTTCTCAACACATTAGAAGAACGATCTGTGTGAGCAAGAGTGCTGCAGTGTGCATTTTTCTGCATTACAAGTGATTGGGAAACATACTCCTTATTTTTCCACATTGTGTAAGGAACAACGTGAGGCTTGCAAGAGTTTGAACAATGCACCCCAAAACGTATTCCAGGAGTGAAAACACACGTTTCTAGAAAGACTCTGAAGCAGCAAGCAAAAGCACAGTGGCTGAGTGTTCCATCAATGAAAAACACACGCATTTCACTCTTCTGGAGTCAGTTTTCAGCCAGGAATTCATATGCATTTTGTACTGTGCAGAATGTAGCTACATGCTCGGGGGTTGTGTCATAGAAGCACCTCTCCTGCAGGAGCTTATTGCAGCATTCATTGTTTGGCTAAGTTCTTTAGGGTTGGTTTTGCAAGGTGTTTCATCTTTGGTGAAATCCCGCTTCGTACGAAATATTTTCAGAGCGCTGTTTCCAAGTGTCCACAAAGATCTGCTGCTTGAAACTGCCTACATGCACATCTCCCATACTGCTGTGCTCGTTTCACTACCTGGATTTTGGTTTCCTCTTCTTGCTTTGAAATGACAAGCCTTCATTCTGCATGCTACACACACCTTGTAGCAGTTTCAGTTTGAAGCATGTTGGTGCTCTCAAAAAGCTGTGTAACCTAGTTAGAGTGTGTCACTCTCCGGCACTGAATACACAACTTAGAGCTTCTTTCACCACAGACACGCAAACATATCTTTTTGGGAAAGTGCTACCTCAAGTCACTTGCAAATGTAAGGGTTTCATAGAGAAAATGAAGTCAATCATGATTTTGCACTCTGCAAACAATATAAATGACCTCTTGTACATGCCCGTGTGAATTTCACAGCAAAATGCCCTTCTTTTCTTGTTTCTTGAATGTTCTCAACACATTAGGAGAAAGATCTGTGTGAGCAAGAGTGCTGCAGTGTGCATTTTTCTGCATTACAAGTGATTGGGAAACATACTCCTTATTTTTCCACATTGTGTAAGAAACAACGTGAGGCTTGCAAGAGTTTGAACAATGCACCCCAAAACGTATTCCAGGAGTGAAAACACACGTTTCTAGAGAGACTCTGAAGCAGCAAGCAAAAGCTTATTTTTCCACATTGTGTAAGAAACAACGTGAGGCTTGCAAGAGTTTGAACAATGCTCCCCAAAACGTATTCCAGGAGTGAAAACACACGTTTCTAGAAAGACTCTGAAGCAGCAAGCAAAAGCATAGTGGCTGAGTGTTCTTTCAATGAGAAACACACGCATTTCACTCTTCTGGAGTCAGTTTTCAGCCAGGAATTCATATGCATTTTGTACTGTGCAGAATGTAGCTACATGCTCGGGGGTTGTGTCATAGAAGCACCTCTCCTGCAGGAGTTTATTGCAACATTCATTGTTTGGCTAAGTTCTTTAGGGTTGGTTTTGGAAGGTGTTTCATATTTGGTCAAATCCCGCTTCGTACGAAATATTTTCACAGCGCTGTTTCCAAGTGTCCACAAAGATCTGCTGCTTGAAACTGCCTACATGCACATCTCCCATACTGCTGTGCTCGTTTCACTACCTGGATTTTGGTTTCCTCTTCTTGCTTTGAAATGACAAGCCTTCATTCTGCATGCTACACACACCTTGTAGCAGTTTCTGTTTGAAGCATGTTGGTGCTCTCAAAAAGCTGTGTAACCTAGTTAGAGTGTGTCACTCTCCGGCACTGAATACACAACTTAGAGCTTCTTTCACCACAGACACGCAAACATATCTTTTTGGGAGAGTGCTACCTCAAGTCATTTGCAAATGTAAGGGTTTCATAGAGAAAATGAAGTCAATCATGATTTTGCACTCTGCAAACAGTAGAAATGACCTCTTGTGCATGCCCGTGTGAATTTCACAGCAAATGCCCTTCTTTTCTTGTTTCTTGAAAGTTCTCAACACATTAGGAGAAAGATCTGTTTGAGCAAGAGTGATGCAGTGTGCATTTTTCTGCATTACAATTGATTGGGAAACATACTCCTTATTTTTCCACATTGTGTAAGAAACAACGTGAGGCTTGCAAGAGTTTGAACAATGCTCCCCAAAGCGTATTCCAGGAGTGAAAACACACGTTTCTAGAAAGACTCTGAAGCAGCAAGCAAAAGCATAGTGGCTGAGTATTCTTTCAATGAGAAACACACTCATTTCACTCTTCTGGAGTCAGTTTTCAGCCAGGAATTCATATGCATTTTGTACTGTGCAGAATGTAGCTGCATGCTCGGGGGTTGTGTCATAGAAGCACCTCTCCTGCAGGAGCTTATTGCAACATTCATTGTTTGGCTAAGTTCTTTAGGGTTGGTTTTGGAAGGTGTTTCATATTTGGTCAAATCCCGCTTCGTACGAAATATTTTCACAGCGCTGTTTCCAAGTGTCCACAAAGATCTGCTGCTTGAAACTGCCTACATGCACATATCCCATACTGCTGTGCTCGTTTCACTACCTGGTTTTTATTTTCCTCTTCTTGCTTTGAAATGACAAGCCTTCATTCTGCATGCTACACACACCTTGTAGCAGTTTCAGTTTGAAGCATGTTGGTGCTCTCAAAAAGCTGTGTAACCTAGTTAGAGTGTGTCACTCTCCGGCACTGAATACACAACTTAGAGCTTCTTTCACCACAGACACGCAAACATATCTTTTTGGGAGAGTGCTACATCAAGTCACTTGCAAATGTAAGGGTTTCATAGAGAAAATGAAGTCAATCATGATTTTGCACTCTGCAAACAGTAGAAATGACCTCTTGTGCATGCCCGTGTGAATTTCACAGCAAATGCCCTTCTTTTCTTGTTTCTTGAAAGTTCTCAACACATTAGGAGAAAGATCTGTTTGAGCAAGAGTGATGCAGTGTGCATTTTTCTGCATTACAATTGATTGGGAAACATACTCCTTACTTTTCCACATTGTGTAAGAAACAACGTGAGGCTTGCAAGAGTTTGAACAATGCTCCCCAAAACGTATTCCAGGAGTGAAAACACACGTTTCGAGAAAGACTCTGAAGCAGCAAGCAAAAGCATAGTGGCTGAGTGTTCTTTCAATGAGAAACACACGCATTTCACTCTTCTGGAGTCAGTTTTCAGCCAGGAATTCATATGCATTTTGTACTGTGCAGAATGTAGCTACATGCTCGGGGGTTGTGTCATAGAAGCACCTCTCCTGCAGGAGCTTATTGCAACATTCATTATATGGCTAAGTTCATTAGGGTTGGTTTTGGAAGGTGTTTCATCGTTGGTGAAATCCCGCTTCGTACGAAATATTTTCACAGCGCTGTTTCCAAGTGTCCACAAAGATCTGCTGCTTGAAACTGCCTACATGCACATCTCCCATACTGCTGTGCTCGTTTCACTACCTGGATTTTGGTTTCCTCTTCTTGCTTTGAAATGACAAGCCTTCATTCTGCATGCTACACACACCTTGTAGCAGTTTCAGTTTGAAGCATGTTGGTGCTCTCAAAAAGCTGTGTAACCTAGTTAGAGTGTGTCACTCTCCGGCACTGAATACACAACTTAGAGCTCCTTTCACCACAGACACGCAAACACATCTTTTTGGGAAAGTGCTACCTCAAGTCACTTGCAAATGTAAGGCTTTCATAGAGAAAATGAAGTCAATCATGGTTTTGCACTCTGCAAACAATAGAAATGACCTCTTGTGCATTCCCGTGTGAATTTCACAGCAAAATGCCCTTCTTTTCTTGTTTCTTGAAAGTTCTCAACACATTAGGAGAAAGATCTGTTTGAGCAAGAGTGATGCAGTGTGCATTTTTCTGCATTACAAGTGATTGGGAAACATACTCCTTATTTTTCCACATTGTGTAAGAAACAACGTGAGGCTTGCAAGACTTTGAACAATGCTCCCCAAAACGTATTCCAGGAGTGAAAACACACGTTTCTAGAAAGACTCTGAAGCAGCAAGAAAAAGCATAGTGGCTGAGTGTTCTTTCAATGAGAAACACACGCATTTCACTCTTCTGGAGTCAGTTTTCAGCCAGGAATTCATATGCATTTTGTACTGTGCAGAATGTAGCTACATGCTCCGGGGTTGTGTCATAGAAGCACCTCTCCTGCAGGATCTTATTGCAACATTCATTATTTGGCTAAGTTCATTAGGGTTGGTTTTGGAAGGTGTTTCATCTTTGGTGAAATCCCGCTTCGTACGAAATATTTTCACAGCGCTGTTTCCAAGTGTCCACAAAGATCTGCTGCTTGAAACTGCCTACATGCACATCTCCCATACTGCTGTGCTCGTTTCACTACCTGGATTTTGGTTTCCTCTTCTTGCTTTGAAATGACAAGCCTTCATTCTGCATGCTACACACACCTTGTAGCAGTTTCAGTTTGAAGCATGTTGGTGCTCTCAAAAAGCTGTGTAACCTAGTTAGAGTGTGTCACTCTCCGGCACTGAATACACAACTTAGAGCTCCTTTGACCAGACACGCAACCACATCTTTTTGGGAAAGTGCTACCTCAAGTCACTTGCAAATGTAAGGGTTTCAAGGAGAAAATGAAGTCAATCATGGTTTTGCACTCTGCAAACAATATAAATGACCTCTTGTACATGCCCGTGTGAATTTCACAGCAAAATGCCCTTCTTTTCTTGTTTCTTGAAAGTTCTCAACACATTAGGAGAACGATCTGTGTGAGCAAGAGTGCTGCAGTGTGCATTTTTCTGCATTACAAGTGATTGGGAAACATAGTCCTTATTTTTCCACATTGTGTAAGAAACAACGTGAGGCTTGAAAGAGTTTGAACAATGCTCCCCAAAACGTATTCCAGGAGTGAAAACACACGTTTCTAGAAAGACTCTGAAGCAGCAAGCAAAAGCATAGTGGCTGAGTGTTCTTTCAATGAAAAACACACGCATTTCACTCTTCTGGAGTCAGTTTTCAGCCAGGAATTCATATGCATTTTGTACTGTGCAGAATGTAGCTACATGCTCGGGGGGTTGTGTCATAGAAGCACCTCTCCTGCAGGAGCTTATTGCAGAATTCATTGTTTGGCTAAGTTCTTTAGGGTTGGTTTTGGAAGGTGTTTCATCTTTGGTGAAATCCCGCTTCGTACGAAATATTTTCACAGCGCTGTTTCCAAGTGTCCACAAAGATCTGCTGCTTGAAACTGCCTACATGCACATCTCCCATACTGCTGTGCTCGTTTCACTACCTGGATTTTGGTTTCCTCTTCTTGCTTTGAAATGACAAGCCTTCATTCTGCATGCTACACACACCTTGTAGCAGTTTCAGTTTGAAGCATGTTGGTGCTCTCAAAAAGCTGTGTAACCTAGTTAGAGTGTGTCACTCTCCAGCACTGAATACACAACTTAGAGCTCCTTTCACCACAGACACGCAACCACATCTTTTTGGGAAAGTGCTACCTCAAGTCACTTGCAAATGTAAGGGTTTCATAGAGAAAATGAAGTCAATCATGGTTTTGCACTCTGCAAACAGTAGAAATGACCTCTTGTGCATGCCCGTGTGAATTTCACAGCAAAATGCCCTTCTTTTCTTGTTTCTTGAAAGTTCTCAACACATTAGGAGAAAGATCTGTTTGAGCAAGAGTGATGCAGTGTGCATTTTTCTGCATAACAAGTGATTGGGAAACATACTCCTTATTTTTCCACATTGTGTAAGAAACAACGTGAGGCTTGCAAGAGTTTGAACAATGCACCCCAAAACGTATTCCAGGTGTGAAAACACACGTTACTAGAAAGACTCTGGAGCAGCAAGCAAAAGCATAGTGGCTGAGTGTTGTTTCAATGAGAAACACACGCATTTCACTCTTCTGGAGTCAGTTTTCAGCCAGGAATTCATATGCATTTTGTACTGTGCAGAATGTAGCTACATGCTCGGGGGTTGTGTCATAGAAGCACCTCTCCTGCAGGAGCTTATTGCAACATTCATTATTTGGCTAAGTTCATTAGGGTTGGTTTTGGAAGGTGTTTCATCTTTGGTGAAATCCCGCTTCATACGAAATATTTTCACAGCGCTGTTTCCAAGTGTCCACAAAGATCTGCTGCTTGAAACTGCCTACATGCACATCTCCCATACTGCTGTGCTCGTTTCACTACCTGGATTTTGGTTTCCTCTTCTTGCTTTGAAATGACAAGCCTTCATTCTGCATGCTACACACACCTTGTAGCAGTTTCAGTTTGAAGCATGTTGGTGCTCTCAAAAAGCTGTGTAACCTAGTTAGAGTGTGTCACTCTCCGGCACTGAATACACAACTTAGAGCTCCTTTGACCAGACACGCAACCACATCTTTTTGGGAAAGTGCTACCTCAAGTCACTTGCAAATGTAAGGGTTTCAAGGAGAAAATGAAGTCAATCATGGTTTTGCACTCTGCAAACAATATAAATGACCTCTTGTCCATGCCCGTGTGAATTTCACAGCAAAATGCCCTTCTTTTCTTGTTTCTTGAAAGTTCTCAACACATTAGGAGAACGATCTGTGTGAGCAAGAGTGCTGCAGTGTGCATTTTTCTGCATTACAAGTGATTGGGAAACATAGTCCTTATTTTTCCACATTGTGTAAGAAACAACGTGAGGCTTGCAAGAGTTTGAACAATGCTCCCCAAAACATATTCCAGGAGTGAAAACACACGTTTCTAGAAAGACTCTGAAGCAGCAAGCAAAAGCATAGTGGCTGAGTGTTCTTTCAATGAAAAACACACGCATTTCACTCTTCTGGAGTCAGTTTTCAGCCAGGAATTCATATGCATTTTGTACTGTGCAGAATGTAGCTACATGCTCGGGGGGTTGTGTCATAGAAGCACCTCTCCTGCAGGAGCTTATTGCAGCATTCATTGTTTGGCTAAGTTCTTTAGGGTTGGTTTTGGAAGGTGTTTCATCTTTTGTGAAATCCCGCTTCGTACGAAATATTTTCACAGCGCTGTTTCCAAGTGTCCACAAAGATCTGCTGCTTGAAACTGCCTACATGCACATCTCCCATACTGCTGTGCTCGTTTCACTACCTGGATTTTGGTTTCCTCTTCTTGCTTTTAAATGACAAGCCTTCAATCTGCATGCTACACACACCTTGTAGCAGTTTCAGTTTGAAGCATGTTGGTGCTCTCAAAAACTGTGTAACCTAGTTAGAGTGTGTCACTCTCCAGCACTGAATACACAACTTAGAGCTCCTTTCACCACAGACACGCAACCACATCTTTTTGGGAAAGTGCTACCTCAAGTCACTTGCAAATGTAAGGGTTTCAAGGAGAAAATGAAGTCAATCATGGTTTTGCACTCTGCAAAGAATAGAAATGACCTCTTGTACATGCCCGTGTGAATTTCACAGCAAAATGCCCTTCTTTTCTTGTTTCTTGAAAGTTCTCAACACATTAGGAGAAAGATCTGTTTGAGCAAGAGTGATGCAGTGTGCATTTTTCTGCATTACAAGTGATTGGGAAACATACTCCTTATTTTTCCACATTGTGTAAGAAACAACGTGAGGCTTGCAAGACTTTGAACAATGCACCCCAAAACGTATTCCAGGAGTGAATACACACGTTTCTAGAAAGACTCTGAAGCAGCAAGCAAAAGCATAGTGGCTGAGTGTTCTTTCAATGAGAAACACACGCATTTCACTCTTCTGGAGTCAGTTTTCAGCCAGGAATTCATATGCATTTTGTACTGTGCAGAATGTAGCTACATGCTCGGGGGTTGTGTCATAGAAGCACCTCTCCTGCAGGAGCTTATTGCAACATTCATTTTTTGGCTAAGTTCTTTAGGATTGGTTTTGGAAGGTGTTTCATATTTGGTCGAATCCCGCTTCGTACGAAATATTTTCACAGCGCTGTTTCCAAGTGTCCACAAAGATCTGCTGCTTGAAACTGCCTACATGCACATCTCCCATACTGCTGTGCTCGTTTCACTACCTGGATTTTGGTTTCCTCTTCTTGCTTTGAAATGACAAGCCTTCATTCTGCATGCTACACACACCTTGTAGCAGTTTCAGTTTGAAGCATGTTGGTGCTCTCAAAAAGCTGTGTAACCTAGTTAGAGTGTGTCACTCTCCGGCACTGAATACACAACTTAGAGCTCCTTTGACCAGACACGCAACCACATCTTTTTGGGAAAGTGCTACCTCAAGTCACTTGCAAATGTAAGGGTTTCATAGAGAAAATGAAGTCAATCATGGTTTTGCACTCTGCAAACAATAGAAATGACCTCTTGTACATGCCCGTGTGAATTTCACAGCAAAATGCCCTTCTTTTCTTGTTTCTTGAAAGTTCTCAACACGTTAGGAGAAAGATCTGTTTGAGCAAGAGTGATGCAGTGTGCATTTTTCTGCATAACAAGTGATTGGGAAACATACTCCTTATTTTTCCACATTGTGTAAGAAACAACGTGAGGCTTGCAAGAGTTTGAACAATGCACCCCAAAACGTATTCCAGGAGTGAAAACACATGTTTCTAGAAAGACTCTGAAGCAGCAAGCAAAAGCATAGTGGCTGAGTGTTCTTTCAATGAGAAACACACGCATTTCACTCTTCTGGAGTCAGTTTTCAGCCAGGAATTCATATGCATTTTGTACTGTGCAGAATGTAGCTACATGCTCCGGGGTTGTGTCATAGAAGCACCTCTCCTGCAGGAGCTTATTGCAACATTCATTATTTGGCTAAGTTCATTAGGGTTGGTTTTGGAAGGTGTTTCATCTTTGGTGAAATCCCGCTTCGTACGAAATATTTTCACAGCGCTGTTTACAAGTGTCCACAAAGATCTGCTGCTTGAAACTGCCTACATGCACATCTCCCATACTGCTCTGCTCGTTTCACTACCTGGATTTTGGTTTCCTCTTCTTGCTTTGAAATGACAAGCCTTCATTCTGCATGCTACACACACCTTGTAGCAGTTTCAGTTTGAAGCATGTTGGTGCTCTCAAAAAGCTGTGTAACCTAGTTAGAGTGTGTCACTCTCCGGCACTGAATACACAACTTACAGCTCCTTTGACCAGACACGCAACCACATCTTTTTGGGAAAGTGCTACCTCAAGTCACTTGCAAATGTAAGGGTTTCAAGGAGAAAATGAAGTCAATCATGGTTTTGCACTCTGCAAACAATAGAAATGACCTCTTGTACATGCCCGTGTGAATTTCACAGCAAAATGCCCTTCTTTTCTTGTTTCTTGAAAGTTCTCAACACATTAGGAGAACGATCTGTGTGAGCAAGAGTGCTGCAGTGTGCATTTTTCTGCATTACAAGTGATTGGGAAACATAGTCCTTATTTTTCCACATTGTGTAAGAAACAACGTGAGGCTTGAAAGAGTTTGAACAGTGCTCCCCAAAACGTATTCCAGGAGTGAAAACACACGTTTCTAGAAAGACCTGAAGCAGCAAGCAAAAGCATAGTGGCTGAGTGTTCTTTCAATGAAAAACACACGCATTTCACTCTTCTGGAGTCAGTTTTCAGCCAGGAATTCATATGCATTTTGTACTGTGCAGAATGTAGCTACATGCTCGGGGGGTTGTGTCATAGAAGCACCTCTCCTGCAGGAGCTTATTGCAGCATTCATTGTTTGGCTAAGTTCTTTAGGGTTGGTTTTGGAAGGTGTTTCATCTTTGGTGAAATCCCGCTTCGTACGAAATAGTTTCACAGCGCTGTTTCCAAGTGTCCACAAAGATCTGCTGCTTGAAACTGCCTACATGCACATCTCCCATACTGCTGTGCTCGTTTCACTACCTGGATTTTGGTTTCCTCTTCTTGCTTTTAAATGACAAGCCTTCAATCTGCATGCTACACACACCTTGTAGCAGTTTCAGTTTGAAGCATGTTGGTGCTCTCAAAAACTGTGTAACCTAGTTAGAGTGTGTCACTCTCCAGCACTGAATACACAACTTAGAGCTCCTTTCACCACAGACACGCAACCAAATCTTTTTGGGAAAGTGCTACCTCAAGTCACTTGCAAATGTAAGGGTTTCAAGGAGAAAATGAAGTCAATCATGGTTTTGCACTCTGCAAAGAATAGAAATAACCTCTTGTACATGCCCGTGTGAATTTCACAGCAAAATGCCCTTCTTTTCTTGTTTCTTGAAAGTTCTCAACACGTTACGAGAAAGATCTGTTTGAGCAAGAGTGATGCAGTGTGCATTTTTCTGCATAACAAGTGATTGGGAAACATACTCCTTATTTTTCCACATTGTGTAAGAAACAACGTGAGGCTTGCAAGAGTTTGAACAATGCACCCCAAAACGTATTCCAGGAGTGAAAACACACGTTTCTAGAAAGACTCTGAAGCAGCAAGCAAAAGCACAGTGGCTGAGTGTTCCATCAATGAAAAACACACGCATTTCACTCTTCTGGAGTCAGTTTTCAGCCAGGAATTCATATGCATTTTGTACTGTGCAGAATGTAGCTACATACTCGGGGGTTGTGTCATAGAAGCACCTCTCCTGCAGGAGCTTATTGCAGCATTCATTGTTTGGCTAAGTTCTTTAGGGTTGGTTTTGCAAGGTGTTTCATCTTTGGTGAAATCCCGCTTCGTACGAAATATTTTCAGAGCGCTGTTTCCAAGTGTCCACAAAGATCTGCTGCTTGAAACTGCCTACATGCACATCTCCCATACTGCTGTGCTCGTTTCACTACCTGGATTTTGGTTTCCTCTTCTTGCTTTGAAATGACAAGCCTTCATTCTGCATGCTACACACACCTTGTAGCAGTTTCAGTTTGAAGCATGTTGGTGCTCTCAAAAAGCTGTGTAACCTAGTTAGAGTGTGTCACTCTCCAGCACTGAATACACAACTTAGAGCTCCTTTCACCACAGACACGCAACCACATCTTTTTGGGAAAGTGCTACCTCAAGTCACTTGCAAATGTAAGGCTTTCATAGAGAAAATGAAGTCAATCATGGTTTTGCACTCTGCAAACAGTAGAAATGACCTCTTGTGCATGCCCGTGTGAATTTCACAGCAAATGCCCTTCTTTTCTTGTTTCTTGAAAGTTCTCAACACATTAGGAGAAAGATCTGTTTGAGCAAGAGTGATGCAGTGTGCATTTTTCTGCATAACAAGTGATTGGGAAACATACTCCTTATTTTTCCACATTGTGTAAGAAACAACGTGAGGCTTGCAAGAGTTTGAACAATGCACCCCAAAACGTATTCCAGGTGTGAAAACACACGTTACTAGAAAGACTCTGAAGCAGCAAGCAAAAGCATAGTGGCTGAGTGTTCTTTCAATGAGAAACACACGCATTTCACTCTTCTGGAGTCAGTTTTCAGCCAGGAATTCATATGCATTTTGTACTGTGCAGAATGTAGCTACATGCTCGGGGGTTGTGTCATAGAAGCACCTCTCCTGCGGGAGCTTATTGCAACATTCATTATTTGGCTAAGTTCATTAGGGTTGGTTTTGGAAGGTGTTTCATCGTTGGTGAAATCCCGCTTCGTACGAAATATTTTCAGAGCGCTGTTTCCAAGTGTCCACAAAGATCTGCTGCTTGAAACTGCCTACATGCACATCTCCCATACTGCTGTGCTCATTTCACTACCTGGATTTTGGTTTCCTCTTCTTGCTTTGAAATGACAAGCCTTCATTCTGCATGCTACACACACCTTGTAGCAGTTTCAGTTTGAAGCATGTTGGTGCTCTCAAAAAGCTGTGTAACCTAGTTAGAGTGTGTCACTCTCCGGCACTGAATACACAACTTAGAGCTCCTTTGACCACAGACACGCAAACACATCTTTTTGGGAAAGTGCTACCTCAAGTCACTTGCAAATGTAAGGGTTTCATAGAGAAAATGAAGTCAATCATGATTTTGCACTCTGCAAACAATATAAATGACCTCTTGTACATGCCCGTGTGAATTTCACCGCAAAATGCCCTTCTTTTCTTGTTTCTTGAAAGTTCTCAACACATTAGAAGAACGATCTGTGTGAGCAAGAGTGCTGCAGTGTGCATTTTTCTGCATTACAAGTGATTGGGAAACATACTCCTTATTTTTCCACATTGTGTAAGAAACAACGTGAGGCTTGCAAGAGTTTGAACAATGCACCCCAAAACGTATTCCAGGAGTGAAAACACACGTTTCTAGAAAGACTCTGAAGCAGCAAGCAAAAGCACAGTGGCTGAGTGTTCCATCAATGAAAAACACACGCATTTCACTCTTCTGGAGTCAGTTTTCAGCCAGGAATTCATATGCATTTTGTACTGTGCAGAATGTAGCTACATGCTCGGTGGTTGTGTCATAGAAGCACCTCTCCTGCAGGAGCTTATTGCAGCATTCATTGTTTGGCTAAGTTCTTTAGGGTTGGTTTTGCAAGGTGTTTCATCATTGGTGAAATCCCGCTTCGTACGAAATATTTTCAGAGCGCTGTTTCCAAGTGTCCACAAAGATCTGCTGCATGAAACTGCCTACATGCACATCTCCCATACTGCTGTGCTCGTTTCACTACCTGGATTTTGGTTTCCTCTTCTTGCTTTGAAATGACAAGCCTTCATTCTGCATGCTACACACACCTTGTAGCAGTTTCAGTTTGAAGCATGTTGGTGCTCTCAAAAAGCTGTGTAACCTAGTTAGAGTGTGTCACTCTCCGGCACTGAATACACAACTTAGAGCTTCTTTCACCACAGACACGCAAACATATCTTTTTGGGAAAGTGCTACCTCAAGTCACTTGCAAATGTAAGGGTTTCATAGAGAAAATGAAGTCAATCATGATTTTGCACTCTGCAAACAATATAAATGACCTCTTGTACATGCCCGTGTGAATTTCACAGCAAAATGCCCTTCTTTTCTTGTTTCTTGAATGTTCTCAACACATTAGGAGAAAGATCTGTGTGAGCAAGAGTGCTGCAGTGTGCATTTTTCTGCATTACAAGTGATTGGGAAACATACTCCTTATTTTTCCACATTGTGTAAGAAACAACGTGAGGCTTGCAAGAGTTTGAACAATGCACCCCAAAACGTATTCCAGGAGTGAAAACACACGTTTCTAGAGAGACTCTGAAGCAGCAAGCAAAAGCTTATTTTTCCACATTGTGTAAGAAACAACGTGAGGCTTGCAAGAGTTTGAACAATGCTCCCCAAAACGTATTCCAGGAGTGAAAACACACGTTTCCAGAAAGACTCTGAAGCAGCAAGCAAAAGCATCGTGGCTGAGTGTTCTTTCAATGAGAAACACACGCATTTCACTCTTCTGAAGTCAGTTTTCAGCCAGGAATTCATATGCATTTTGTACTGTGCAGAATGTAGCTACATGCTCGGGGGTTGTGTCATAGAAACACCTCTCCTGCAGGAGCTTATTGCAACATTCATTGTTTGGCTAAGTTCTTTAGGGTTGGTTTTGGAAGGTGTTTCATCTTTGGTGAAATCCCGCTTCGTACGAAATATTTTCACAGCGCTGTTTCCAAGTGTCCACAAAGATCTGCTGCTTGAAACTGCCTACATGCACATCTCCCATACTGCTGTGCTCGTTTCACTACCTGGATTTTGGTTTCCTCTTCTTGCTTTGAAATGACAAGCCTTCATTCTGCATGCTACACACACCTTGTAGCAGTTTCAGTTTGAAGCATGTTGGTGCTCTCAAAAAGCTGTGTAACCTAGTTAGAGTGTGTCACTCTCCAGCACTGAATACACAACTTAGAGCTCCTTTCACCACAGACACGCAACCACATCTTTTTGGGAAAGTGCTACCTCAAGTCACTTGCAAATGTAAGGCTTTCATAGAGAAAATGAAGTCAATCATGGTTTTGCACTCTGCAAACAGTAGAAATGACCTCTTGTGCATGCCCGTGTGAATTTCACAGCAAATGCCCTTCTTTTCTTGTTTCTTGAAAGTTCTCAACACATTAGGAGAAAGATCTGTTTGAGCAAGAGTGATGCAGTGTGCATTTTTCTGCATAACAAGTGATTGGGAAACATACTCCTTATTTTTCCACATTGTGTAAGAAACAACGTGAGGCTTGCAAGAGTTTGAACAATGCACCCCAAAACGTATTCCAGGTGTGAAAACACACGTTACTAGAAAGACTCTGAAGCAGCAAGCAAAAGCATAGTGGCTGAGTGTTCTTTCAATGAGAAACACACGCATTTCACTCTTCTGGAGTCAGTTTTCAGCCAGGAATTCATATGCATTTTGTACTGTGCAGAATGTAGCTACATGCTCGGGGGTTGTGTCATAGAAGCACCTCTCCTGCGGGAGCTTATTGCAACATTCATTATTTGGCTAAGTTCATTAGGGTTGGTTTTGGAAGGTGTTTCATCGTTGGTGAAATCCCGCTTCGTACGAAATATTTTCACAGCGCTGTTTCCAAGTGTCCACAAAGATCTGCTGCTTGAAACTGCCTACATGCACATCTCCCATACTGCTGTGCTCATTTCACTACCTGGATTTTGGTTTCCTCTTCTTGCTTTGAAATGACAAGCCTTCATTCTGCATGCTACACACACCTTGTAGCAGTTTCAGTTTGAAGCATGTTGGTGCTCTCAAAAAGCTGTGTAACCTAGTTAGAGTGTGTCACTCTCCGGCACTGAATACACAACTTAGAGCTCCTTTCTCCACAGACACGCAAACACATCTTTTTGGGAAAGTGCTACCTCAAGTCACTTGCAAATGTAAGGGTTTCATAGAGAAAATGAAGTCAATCATGATTTTGCACTCTGCAAACAATATAAATGACCTCTTGTACATGCCCGTGTGAATTTCACCGCAAAATGCCCTTCTTTTCTTGTTTCTTGAAAGTTCTCAACACATTAGGAGAAAGATCTGTTTGAGCAAGGTTGATGCAGTGTGCATTTTTCTGCATTACAAGTGATTGGGAAACATAGTCCTTATTTTTCCACATTGTGTAAGAAACAACGTGAGGCTTGCAAGAGTTTGAACAATGCACCCCATAACGTATTCCAGGAGTGAATACACACGTTTCTAGAAAGACTCTGAAGCAGCAAGCAAAAGCATAGTGGCTGAGTGTTCTTTCAATGAGAAACACACGCATTTCACTCTTCTGGAGTCAGTTTTCAGCCAGGAATTCATATGCATTTTGTACTGTGCAGAATGTAGCTACATGCTCGGGGGTTGTGTCATAGAAGCACCTCTCCTGCAGGGGCTTATTGCAACATTCATTTTTTGGCTAAGTTCTTTAGGGTTGGTTTTGGAAAGTGTTTCATATTTGGTCAAATCCCGCTTCGTACGAAATATTTTCACAGCGCTGTTTCCAAGTGTCCACAAAGATCTGCTGCTTGAAACTGCCTACATGCACATCTCCCATACTGCTGTGCTCGTTTCACTACCTGGATTTTGGTTTCCTCTTCTTGCTTTGAAATGACAAGCCTTCATTCTCCATGCTACACACACCTTGTAGCAGTTTCAGTTAGAAGCATATTGGTGCTCTCAAAAAGCTGTGTAACCTAGTTAGAGTGTGTCACTCTCCAGCACTGAATACACAACTTAGAGCTCCTTTCACCACAGACACGCAACCACATCTTTTTGGGAAAGTGCTACCTCAAGTCACTTGCAAATGTAAGGGTTTCAAGGAGAAAATGAAGTCAATCATGGTTTTGCACTCTGCAAAGAATAGAAATGACCTCTTGTACATGCCCGTGTGAATTTCACAGCAAAATGTCCTTCTTTTCTTGTTTCTTGAAAGTTCTCCACACGTTAGGAGAAAGATCTGTTTGAGCAAGAGTGATGCAGTGTGCATTTTTCTGCATTACAAGTGATTGGGAAACATAATCCTTATTTTTCCACATTGTGTAAGAAACAACGTGAGGCTTGCAAGAGTTTGAACAATGCACCCCAAAACGTATTCCAGGAGTGAAAAACATGTTTCTAGAAAGACTCTGAAGCAGCAAGCAAAAGCATAGTGGCTGAGTGTTCTTTCAATGAGAAACACAAGCATTTCACTCTTCTGGAGTCAGTTTTCAGGCAGGAATTCATATGCATTTTGTAATGTGCAGAATGTAGCTACATGCTCGGGGGTTGTGTCATAGAAGCACCTCTCCTGCAGGAGCTTACTGCAACATTCATTGTTTGGCTAAGTTCTTTAGGGTTGGTTTTGGAAAGTGTTTCATATTTGGTCAAATCCCGCTTCGTACGAAATATTTTCACAGCGCTGTTTCCAAGTGTCCACAAAGATCTGCTGCTTGAAACTGCCTACATGCACATCTCCCATACTGCTGTGCTCGTTTCACTACCTGGATTTTGGTTTCCTCTTCTTGCTTTGAAATGACAAGCCTTCATTCTGCATGCTACACACACCTTGTAGCAGTTTCAGTTTGAAGCATGTTGGTGCTCTCAAAAAGCTGTGTAACCTAGTTAGAGTGTGTCACTCTCCGGCACTGAATACAGAACTTAGAGCTCCTTTCACCACAGACACGCAAACACATCTTTTTGGGAAAGTGCTACCTCAAGTCACTTGCAAATGTAAGGGAGAAAATGAAGTCAATCATGGTTTTGCACTCTGCAAACAGTAGAAATGACCTCTTGTACATGCCCGTGTGAATTTCACAGCAAAATGCCCTTCTTTTCTTGTTTCTTGAAAGTTCTCAACACATTAGGAGAAAGATCTGTTTGAGCAAGATTGATGCAGTGTGCATTTTTCTGCATTACAAGTGATTGGGAAACATACTCCTTATTTTTCCACATTGTGTAAGAAACAACGTGAGGCTTGCAAGAGTTTGAACAATGCACCCCAAAACGTATTCCAGGAGTGAATACACACGTTTCTAGAAAGACTCTGAAGCAGCAAGCAAAAGCATAGTGGCTGAGTGTTCTTTCGATGAGAAACACACGCATTTCACTCTTCTGGAGTCAGTTTTCAGCCAGGAATTCATATGCATTTTGTACTGTGCAGAATGTAGCTACATGCTCGGGGGTTGTGTCATAGAAGCACCTCTCCTGCAGGAGCTTATTGCAACATTCATTTTTTGGCTAAGTTCTTTAGGGTTGGTTTTGGAAAGTGTTTCATATTTGGTCAAATCCCGCTTCGTACGAAATATTTTCACAGCGCTGTTTCCAAGTGTCCACAAAGATCTGCTGCTTGAAACTGCCTACATGCACATCTCCCATACTGCTGTGCTCGTTTCACTACCTGGATTTTGGTTTCCTCTTCTTGCTTTGAAATGACAAGCCTTCATTCTCCATGCTACACACACCTTGTAGCAGTTTCAGTTTGAAGCATGGTGGTGCTCTCAAAAAGCTGTGTAACCTAGTTAGAGTGTGTCACTCTCCAGCACTGAATACACAACTTAGAGCTCCTTTCTCCACAGACTCGCAACCACATCTTTTTGGGAAAGTGCTACCTCAAGTCACTTGCAAATTTAAGGGTTTCATAGAGAAAATGAAGTCAATCATGATTTTGCACTCTGCAAACAATAGAAATGACCTCTTGTACATGCCCGTGTGAATTTCACAGCAAAATGCCCTTTTCTTGTTTCTTGAAAGTTCTCAACACGTTAGGAGAAAGATCTGTTTGAGCAAGAGTGATGCAGTGTGCATTTTTCTGCATTACAAGTGATTGGGAAACATACTCCTTATTTTTCCACATTGTGTAAGAAACAACGTGAGGCTTGCAAGAGTTTGAACAATGCACCCCAAAACGTATTCCAGGAGTGAAAACACACGTTTCTAGAAAGACTCTGAAGCAGCAAGCAAAAGCATAGTGGCTGAGTGTTCCATCAATGAGAAACACACGCATTTCACTCTTCTGGAGTCAGTTTTCAGCCAGGAATTCATATGCATTTTGTACTGTGCAGAATGTAGCTACATGCTCGGGGGTTGTGTCATAGAAGCACCTCTCCTGCAGGAGCTTATTGCAACATTCATTGTTTGGCTAAGTTCTTTAGGGTTGGTTTTGGAAGGTGTTTCATATTTGGTCAAATCCCGCTTCGTACGAAATATATTCACAGCGCTGTTTCCAAGTGTCCACAAAGATCTGCTGCTTGAAACTGCCTACATGCACATATCCCATACTGCTGTGCTCGTTTCACTACCTGGATTTTGGTTTCCTCTTCTTGCTTTGAAATGACAAGCCTTCATTCTGCATGCTACACACACCTTGTAGCAGTTTCAGTTAGAAGCATATTGGTGCTCTCAAAAAGCTGTGTAACCTAGTTAGAGTGTGTCACTCTCCGGCACTGAATACACAACTTCGAGCTCCTTTCACCACAGACACGCAAACACATCTTTTTGGGAAAGTGCTACCTCAAGTCACTTGCAAATGTAAGGGTTTCCAGGAGAAAATGAAGTCAATCATGGTTTTGCACTCTGCAAACAGTAGAAATGACTTCTTGTGCATGCCCGTGTGAATTTAACAGCAAAATGCCCTTCTTTTCTTGTTTCTTGAAAGTTCTCAACACATTAGGAGAAAGATCTGTTTGAGCAAGAGTGATGCAGTGTGCATTTTTCTGCATTACAAGTGATTGGGAAACATACTCCTTATTTTTCCACATTGTGTAAGAAACAACGTGAGGCTTGCAAGAGTTTGAACAATGCACCCCAAAACGTATTCCAGGAGTGAAAACACACGTTTCTAGAAAGACTCTGAAGCAGCAAGCAAAAGCATAGTGGCTGAGTGTTCTTTCAATGAGAAACACACGCATTTCACTCTTCTGGAGTCAGTTTTCAGCCAGGAATTCATATGCTTTTTATACTGTGCAGATTGTAGCTACATGCTCGGGGGTTGTGTCATAGAAGCACCTCTCCTGCAGGAGCTTATTGCAACATTCATTGTTTGGCTAAGTTCTTTAGGGTTGGTTTTGGATGGTGTTTCATATTTGGTCAAATCCCGCTTCGTACGAAATATTTTCACAGCGCTGTTTCCAAGTGTCCACAAAGATCTGCTGCTTGAAACTGCCTACATGCACATCTCCCATACTGCTGTGCTCGTTTCACTACCTGGATTTTGGTTTCCTCTTCTTGCTTTGAAATGCAAGCCTTCATTCTCCATGCTACACACACCTTGTAGCAGTTTCAGTTTGAAGCATGTTGGTGCTCTCAAAAAGCTGTGTAACCTAGTTAGAGTGTGTCACTCTCCGGCACTGAATACACAACTTAGAGCTCCTATCACCACAGACACGCAAACACATCTTTTTGGGAAAGTGCTACCTCAAGTCACTTGCAAATGTAAGGGTTTCAAGGAGAAAATGTAGTCAATCATGGTTTTGCACTCTGCAAACAATAGAAATGACCTCTTGTACATGCCCGTGTGAATTTCACAGCAAAATGCCCTTCTTTTCTTGTTTCTTGAAAGTTCTCAACACGTTAGGAGAAAGATCTGTTTGAGCAAGAGTGATGCAGTGTGCATTTTTCTGCATAACAAGTGATTGGGAAACATACTCCTTATTTTTCCACATTGTGTAAGAAACAACGTGAGGCTTGCAAGAGTTTGAACAATGCACCCCAAAACGTATTCCAGGAGTGAAAACACACGTTTCTAGAAAGACTCTGAAGCAGCAAGGAAAAGCATAGTGGCTGAGTGTTCCATCAATGAGAAACACACGCATTTCACTCTTCTGGAGTCAGTTTTCAGCCAGGAATTCATATGCATTTTGTACTGTGCAGAATGTAGCTACATGCTCGGGAGTTGTGTCATAGAATCACCTCTCCTGCAGGAGCTTATTGCAACATTCATTATTTGGCTAAGTTCATTAGGGTTGGTTTTGGAAGGTGTTTCATCTTTGGTGAAATCCCGCTTCGTACGAAATATTTTCACAGCGCTGTTTCCAAGTGTCCACAAAGATCTGCTGCATGAAACTGCCTACATGCACATCTCCCATACTCCTGTGCTCGTTTCACTACCTGGATTTTGGTTTCCTCTTCTTGCTTTGAAATGACAAGCCTTCATTCTGCATGCTACACACACCTTGTAGCAGTTTCAGTTTTAAGCATGTTGGTGCTCTCAAAAAGCTGTGTAACCTAGTTAGAGTGTGTCACTCTCCGGCACTGAATACACAACTTAGAGCTCCTTTCACCACAGACACTCAAACACATCTTTTTGGGAAAGTGCTACCTCAAGTCACTTGCAAATGTAAGGGTTTCAAGGAGAAAATGAAGTCAATCATGGTTTTGCACTCTGCAAACAGTAGAAATGACTTCTTGTGCATGCCCGTGTGAATTTAACAGCAAAATGCCCTTCTTTTCTTGTTTCTTGAAAGTTCTCAACACATTAGGAGAAAGATCTGTTTGAGCAAGAGTGATGCAGTGTGCATTTTTCTGCATTACAAGTGATTGGGAAACATACTCCTTATTTTTCCACATTGTGTAAGAAACAACGTGAGGCTTGCAAGAGTTTGAACAATGCACCCCAAAACGTATTCCAGGAGTGAAAACACACGTTTCTAGAAAGACTCTGAAGCAGCAAGCAAAAGCATAGTGGCTGAGTGTTCTTTCGATGAGAAACACACGCATTTCACTCTTCTGGAGTCAGTTTTCAGCCAGGAATTCATATGCTTTTTGTACTGTGCAGATTGTAGCTACATGCTCGGGGGTTGTGTCATAGAAGCACCTCTCCTGCAGGAGCTTATTGCAACATTCATTGTTTGGCTAAGTTCTTTCGGGTTGGTTTTGGAAGGTGTTTCATATTTGGTCAAATCCCGCTTCGTACGAAATATTTTCACAGCGCTGTTTCCAAGTGTCCACAAAGATCTGATGCTTGAAACTGCCTACATGCACATCTCCCATACTGCTGTGTTCGTTTCACTACCTGGATTTTGGTTTCCTCTTCTTGCTTTGAAATGACAAGCCTTCATTCTGCATGCTACACACACCTTGTAGCAGTTTCAGTTTGAAGCATGTTGGTGCTCTCAAAAAGCTGTGTAACCTAATTAGAGTGTGTCAATCTCCAGCACTGAATACACAACTTAGAGCTCCTTTCACCACAGACACGCAAACACATCTTTTTGGGAAAGTGCTACCTCAAGTCACTTGCAAATGTAAGGCTTTCATAGAGAAAATGAAGTCAATCATGGTTTTGCACTCTGCAAACAGTAGAAATGACCTCTTGTGCATGCCCGTGTGAATTTCACAGCAAAATGCCCTTCTTTTCTTGTTTCTTGAAAGTTCTCAACACATTAGGAGAAAGATCTGTTTGAGCAAGAGTGATGCAGTGTGCATTTTTCTGCATAACAAGTGATTGGGAAACATACTCCTTATTTTTCCACATTGTGTAAGAAACAACGTGAGGCTTGCAAGAGTTTGAACAATGCACCCCAAAACGTATTCCAGGAGTGAAAACACCCGTTTCTAAAAAGACTCTGAAGCAGCAAGCAAAAGCATAGTGGCTGAGTGTTCTTTCAATGAGAAACACACGCATTTCACTCTTCTGGAGTCAGTTTTCAGCTAGGAATTCATCTGCATTTTGTACTGTGCAGAATGTAGCTACATGCTCGGGGGTTGTGTCATAGAAGCACCTCTCCTGCAGGAGCTTATTGCAACATTCATTGTTTGGCTAAGTTCTTTAGGGTTGGTTTTGGAAGGTGTTTCATATTTGGTCAAATCCCGCTTCGTACGAAATATTTTCACAGCGCTGTTTCCAAGTGTCCACAAAGATCTGCTGCTTGAAACTGCCTACATGCACATCTCCCATACTGCTGTGCTCGTTTCACTACCTGGATTTTGGTTTCCTCTTCTTGCTTTGAAATGACAAGCCTTCATTCTGCATGCTACACACACCTTGTAGCAGTTTCAGTTTGAAGCATGTTGGTGCTCTCAAAAAGCTGTGTAACCTAGTTAGAGTGTGTCACTCTCCGGCACTGAATACACAACTTCGAGCTCCTTTCACCACAGACACGCAAACACATCTTTTTGGGAAAGTGCTACCTCAAGTCACTTGCAAATGTAAGGGTTTCAAGGAGAAAATGTAGTCAATCATGGTTTTGCACTCTGCAAACAATAGAAATGACCTCTTGTACATGCCCGTGTGAATTTCACAGCAAAATGCCCTTCTTTTCTTGTTTCTTGAAAGTTCTCAACACGTTAGGAGAAAGATCTGTTTGAGCAAGAGTGATGCAGTGTGCATTTTTCTGCATTACAAGTGATTGGGAAACATACTCCTTATTTTTCCACATTGTGTAAGAAACAACGTGAGGCTTGCAAGAGTTTTAACAATGCACCCCAAAACGTATTCCAGGAGTGAAAACACACGTTTCTAGAAAGACTCTGAAGCAGCAAGCAAAAGCATAGTGGCAAAGTGTTCTTTCAATGAGAAACCAACGCATTTCACTCTTCTGGAGTCAGTTTTCAGCCAGGAATTCATATGCATTTTGTACTGTGCAGAATGTAGCTACATTCTCGGGGGTTGTGTCATAGAAGCACCTCTCCTGCAGGAGCTTATTGCAACATTCATTGTTTGGCTAAGTTCTTTAGGGTTGGTTTTGGAAGGTGTTTCATATTTGGTCAAATCCCGCTTCGTACGAAATATTTTCACAGCGCTGTTTCCAAGTGTCCACAAAGATCTGCTGCTTGAAACTGCCTACATGCACATCTCCCATACTGCTGTGCTCGTTTCACTACCTGGATTTTGGTTTCCTCTTCTTGCTTTGAAATGACAAGCCTTCATTCTGCATGCTACACACACCTTGTAGCAGTTTCAGTTAGAAGCATATTGGTGCTCTCAAAAAGCTGTGTAACCTAGTTAGAGTGTGTCACTCTCCGGCACTGAATACACAACTTAGAGCTCCTTTCACCACAGACACGCAAACACATCTTTTTGGGAAAGTGCTACCTCAAGTCACTTGCAAATGTAAGGCTTTCATAGAGAAAATGAAGTCAATCATGGTTTTGCACTCTGCAAACAGTAGAAATGACCTCTTGTGCATGCCCGTGTGAATTTCACAGCAAAATGCCCTTCTTTTCTTGTTTCTTGAAAGTTCTCAACACGTTAGGAGAATGATCTGTTTGAGCAAGAGTGATGCAGTGTGCATTTTTCTGCATAACAAGTGATTGGGAAACATACTCCTTATTTTTCCACATTGTGTAAGAAACAACGTGAGGCTTGCAAGAGTTTGAACAATGCACCCCAAAACGTATTCCAGGAGTGAAAACACACGTTTCTAGAAAGACTCTGAAGCAGCAAGTAAAAGCATAGTGGCTGAGTGTTCCATCAATGAGAAACACACGCATTTCACTCTTCTGGAGTCAGTTTTCAGCCAGGAATTCATATGCATTTTGTACTGTGCAGAATGTAGCTACATGCTCGGGGATTGTGTCATAGAAGCACCTCTCCTGCAGGAGCTTATTGCAACATTCATTATTTGGCTAAGTTCATTAGGGTTGGTTTTGGAAGGTGTTTCATCTTTGGTGAAATCCCGCTTCGTACGAAATATTTTCACAGCGCTGTTTCCAAGTGTCCAGAAAGATCTGCTGCTTGAAACTGCCTACATGCTCATCTCCCATAATGCTGTGCTCGTTTCACTACCTGGATTTTGGTTTCCTCTTCTTGCTTTGAAATGACAAGCCTTCATTCTGCATGCTACACACACCTTGTAGCAGTTTCAGTTTGAAGCATGTTGGTGCTCTCAAAAAGCTGTGTAACCTAGTTAGAGTGTGTCACTCTCCGGCACTGAATACACAACTTAGAGCTCCTTTTACCACAGACACGAAAAAACATCTTTTTGGGAAAGTGTTACCTCAAGTCACTTGCAAATGTAAGGGTTTCCAGGAGAAAATGAAGTCAATCATGGTTTTGCACTCTGCAAACAGTAGAAATGACCTCTTGTGCATGCCCGTGTGAATTTCACAGCAAAACGCCCTTCTTTTCTTGTTTCTTGAAAGTTCTCAACACATTAGGAGAAAGATCTGTTTGAGCAAGAGTGATGCAGTGTGCATTTTTCTGCATAACAAGTGATTGGGAAACATACTCCTGATTTTTCCACATTGTGTAAGAAACAACGTGAGGCTTGCAAGAGTTTGAACAATGCACCCCAAAACGTATTCCAGGTGTGAAAACACACGTTACTAGAAAGACTCTGAAGCAGCAAGCAAAAGCAAGGTGGCTGAGTGTTCTTTCAATGAGAAACACACGCATTTCACTCTTCTGGAGTCAGTTTTCAGCCAGGAATTCATATGCATTTTGTACTGTGCAGAATGTAGCTACATGCTCGGGGATTGTGTCATAGAAGCACCTCTCCTGCAGGAGCTTATTGCAACATTCATTGTTTGGCTAAGTTCTTTAGGGTTGGTTTTGGAAGGTGTTTCATATTTGGTCAAATCCCGCTTCGTACGAAATATTTTCACAGCGCTGTTTCCAAGTGTCCACAAAGATCTGCTGCTTGAAACTGCCTACATGCACATCTCCCATACTGCTGTGCTCGTTTCACTACCTGGATTTTGGTTTCCTCTTCTTGCTTTGAAATGCAAGCCTTCATTCTCCATGCTACACACACCTTGTAGCAGTTTCAGTTAGAAGCATGTTGGTGCTCTCAAAAACTGTGTAACCTAGTTAGAGTGTGTCACTCTCCAGCACTGAATACACAACTTAGAGCTCCTTTCACCACAGACACGCAACCACATCTTTTTGGGAAAGTGCTACCTCAAGTCACTTGCAAATGTAAGGGTTTCCAGGAGAAAATGAAGTCAATCATGGTTTTGCACTCTGCAAACAGTAGAAATGACCTCTTGTGCATGCCCGTGTGAATTTCACAGCAAAATGCCCTTCTTTTCTTGTTTCTTGAAAGTTCTCAACACATTAGGAGAAAGATCTGTTTGAGCAAGAGTGATGCAGTGTGCATTTTTCTGCATAACAAGTGATTGGGAAACATACTCCTTATTTTTCCACATTGTGTAAGAAACAACGTGAGGCTTGCAAGAGTTTGAACAATGCAGCCCAAAACGTATTCCAGGAGTGAAAACACACGTTTCTAGAAAGACTCTGAAGCAGCAAGCAAAAGCATAGTGGCTGAGTGTTCCATCAATGAGAAACACACGCATTTCACTCTTCTGGAGTCAGTTTTCAGCCAGGAATTCATATGCATTTTGTACTGTGCAGAATGTAGCTACATGCTCGGGGGTTGTGTCATAGAAGCACCTCTCCTGCAGGAGCTTATTGCAGCATTCATTGTTTGGCTAAGTTCATTAGGGTTGGTTTTGGAAGGTGTTTCATCTTTGGTCAAATCCCGCTTCGTACGAAATATTTTCACAGCGCTGTTTCCAAGTGTCCACAAAGATCTGCTGCATGAAACTGCCTACATGCACATCTCCCATACTGCTGTGCTCGTTTCACTACCTGGATTTTGGTTTCCTCTTCTTGCTTTGAAATGACAAGCCTTCATTCTCCATGCTACACACACCTTGTAGCAGTTTCAGTTAGAAGTATATTGGTGCTCTCAAAAAGGTGTGTAACCTAGTTAGAGTGTGTCACTATCCGGCACTGAATACATAACTTAGAGCTCCTTTGACCACAGACACGCAAACACATCTTTTTGGGAAAGTGCTACCTCAAGTCACTTGCAAATGTAAGGGTTTCATAGAGAAAATGAAGTCAATCATGATTTTGCACTCTGCAAACAATAAAAATGACCTCTTGTACATGCCCGTGTGAATTTCAGAGCAAAATGCCCTTCTTTTCTTGTTTCTTGAAAGTTCTCAACACATTAGGAGAAAGATCTGTTTGAGCAAGAGTGATGCAGTGTGCATTTTTCTGCATAACAAGTGATTGGGAAACATACTCCTTATTTTTCCACATTGTGTAAGAAACAACGTGAGGCTTGCAAGAGTTTGAACAATGCACCCCAAAACGTATTCCAGGTGTGAAAACACACCTTACTAGAAAGACTCTGAAGCAGCAAGCAAAAGCATAGTGGCTGAGTGTTCTTTCAATGAGAAACACACGCATTTCACTCTTCTGGAGTCAGTTTTCAGCCAGGAATTCATATGCATTTTGTACTGTGCAGAATGTAGCTACATGCTCGGGGGTTGAGTCATAGAAGAATCTCTCCTGCAGGAGCTTATTGCAACATTCATTATTTGGCTAAGTTCATTAGGGTTGGTTTTGGAAGGTGTTTCATCTTTGGTGAAATCCCGCTTCGTACGAAATATTTTCACAGCGCTGTTTCCAAGTGTCCACAAAGATCTGCTGCTTGAAACTGCCTGCATGCACATCTCCCATACTGCTGTGCTCGTTTCACTACCTGGATTTTGGTTTCCTCTTCTTGCTTTGAAATGCAAGCCTTCATTCTCCATGCTACACACACCTTGTAGCAGTTTCAGTTAGAAGCATGTTGGTGCTCTCAAAAACTGTGTAACCTAGTTAGAGTGTGTCACTCTCCAGCACTGAATACACAACTTAGAGCTCCTTTCACCACAGACACGCAACCACATCTTTTTGGGAAAGTGCTACCTCAAGTCACTTGCAAATGTAAGGGTTTCCAGGAGAAAATGAAGTCAATCATGGTTTTGCACTCTGCAAACAATGGAAATGACCTCTTGTACATGCCCGTGTGAATTTCACAGCAAAATGCCCTTCTTTTCTTGTTTCTTGAAAGTTCTCAACACGTTAGGAGAAAGATCTGTTTGAGCAAGAGTGATGCAGTGTGCATTTTTCTGCATAACAAGTGATTGGGAAACATACTCCTTATTTTTCCACATTGTGTAAGAAACAACGTGAGGCTTGCAAGAGTTTGAACAATGCAGCCCAAAACGTATTCCAGGAGTGAAAACACACGTTTCTAGAAAGACTCTGAAGCAGCAAGCAAAAGCATAGTGGCTGAGTGTTCCATCAATGAGAAACACACGCATTTCACTCTTCTGGAGTCAGTTTTCAGCCAGGAATTCATATGCATTTTGTACTGTGCAGAATGTAGCTACATGCTCGGGGGTTGTGTCATAGAAGCACCTCTCCTGCAGGAGCTTATTGCAGCATTCATTGTTTGGCTAAGTTCATTAGGGTTGGTTTTGGAAGGTGTTTCATCTTTGGTCAAATCCCGCTTCGTACGAAATATTTTCACAGCGCTGTTTCCAAGTGTCCACAAAGATCTGCTGCATGAAACTGCCTACATGCACATCTCCCATACTGCTGTGCTCGTTTCACTACCTGGATTTTGGTTTCCTCTTCTTGCTTTGAAATGACAAGCCTTCATTCTCCATGCTACACACACCTTGTAGCAGTTTCAGTTAGAAGTATATTGGTGCTCTCAAAAAGGTGTGTAACCTAGTTAGAGTGTGTCACTATCCGGCACTGAATACATAACTTAGAGCTCCTTTGACCACAGACACGCAAACACATCTTTTTGGGAAAGTGCTACCTCAAGTCACTTGCAAATGTAAGGGTTTCATAGAGAAAATGAAGTCAATCATGATTTTGCACTCTGCAAACAATAAAAATGACCTCTTGTACATGCCCGTGTGAATTTCAGAGCAAAATGCCCTTCTTTTCTTGTTTCTTGAAAGTTCTCAACACATTAGGAGAAAGATCTGTTTGAGCAAGAGTGATGCAGTGTGCATTTTTCTGCATAACAAGTGATTGGGAAACATACTCCTTATTTTTCCACATTGTGTAAGAAACAACGTGAGGCTTGCAAGAGTTTGAACAATGCACCCCAAAACGTATTCCAGGTGTGAAAACACACGTTACTAGAAAGACTCTGAAGCAGCAAGCAAAAGCATAGTGGCTGAGTGTTCTTTCAATGAGAAACACACGCATTTCACTCTTCTGGAGTCAGTTTTCAGCCAGGAATTCATATGCATTTTGTACTGTGCAGAATGTAGCTACATGCTCGGGGGTTGAGTCATAGAAGAATCTCTCCTGCAGGAGCTTATTGCAACATTCATTATTTGGCTAAGTTCATTAGGGTTGGTTTTGGAAGGTGTTTCATCTTTGGTGAAATCCCGCTTCGTACGAAATATTTTCACAGCGCTGTTTCCAAGTGTCCACAAAGATCTGCTGCTTGAAACTGCCTACATGCTCATCTCCCATAATGCTGTGCTCGTTTCACTACCTGGATTTTGGTTTCCTCTTCTTGCTTTGAAATGACAAGCCTTCATTCTGCATGCTACACACACCTTGTAGCAATTTCAGTTTGAAGCATGTTGGTGCTCTCAAAAAGCTGTGTAACCTAGTTAGAGTGTGTCACTCTCCGGCACTGAATACACAACTTAGAGCTCCTTTCACCACAGACACGAAAAAACATCTTTTTGGGAAAGTGTTACCTCAAGTCACTTGCAAATGTAAGGGTTTCATAGAGAAAATGAAGTCAGTCATGGTTTTGCACTCTGCAAACAGTAGAAATGACCTCTTGTGCATGCCCGTGTGAATTTCACAGCAAAATGCCCTTCTTTTCTTGTTTCTTGAAAGTTCTCAACACATTAGGAGAACGATCTGTTTGAGCAAGAGTGATGCAGTGTGCATTTTTCTGCATAACAATTGATTGGGAAACATACTCCTTATTTTTCCACATTGTGTAAGAAACAGCGTGAGGCTTGCAAGAGGTTGAACAATGCACCACAAAACGTATTCCAGGTGTGAAAACACACGTTACTAGAAAGACTCTGAAGCAGCAAGCAAAAGCATAGTGGCTGAGTGTTCTTTCAATGAGAAACACACGCATTTCACTCTTCTGGAGTCAGTTTTCAGCCAGGAATTCATATGCATTTTGTACTGTGCAGAATGTAGCTACATGCTCGGGGGTTGTGTCATACAAGAATCTCTCCTGCAGGAGCTTATTGCAACATTCATTATTTGGCTAAGTTCATTAGGGTTGGTTTTGGAAGGTGTTTCATCTTTGGTGAAATCCCGCTTCGTACGAAATATTTTCACAGCGCTGTTTCCAAGTGTCCACAAAGATCTGCTGCTTGAAACTGCCTACATGCTCATCTCCCATACTGCTGTGCTCGTTTCACTACCTGGATTTTGGTTTCCTCTTCTTGCTTTGAAATGACAAGCCTTCATTCTGCATGCTACACACACCTTGTAGCAGTTTCAGTTTGAAGCATGTTGGTGCTCTCAAAAAGCTGTGTAACCTAGTTAGAGTGTGTCACTTTCCGGCACTGAATACACAACTTAGAGCTCCTTTCACCACAGACACGAAAAAACATCTTTTTGGAAAGTGTTACCTCAAGTCACTTGCAAATGTAAGGGTTTCCAGGAGAAAATGAAGTCAATCATGGTTTTGCACTCTTCAAACAGTAGAAATGACCTCTTGTGCATGCCCGTGTGAATTTCACAGCAAAACGCACTTCTTTTCTTGTTTCTTGAAAGTTCTCAACACATTAGGAGAAAGATCTGTTTGAGCAAGAGTGATGCAGTGTGCATTTTTCTGCATAACAAGTGATTGGGAAACATACTCCTGATTTTTCCACATTGTGTAAGAAACAACGTGAGGCTTGCAAGAGTTTGAACAATGCACCCCAAAACGTATTCCAGGTGTGAAAACACACGTTACTAGAAAGACTCTGAAGCAGCAAGCAAAAGCATAGTGGCTGAGTGTTCTTTCAATGAGAAACACACGCATTTCACTCTTCTGGAGTCAGTTTTCAGCCAGGAATTCATATGCATTTTGTACTGTGCAGAATGTAGCTACATGCTCGGGGGTTGTGTCATAGAAGCACCTCTCCTGCAGGAGCTTATTGCAACATTCATTGTTTGGCTAAGTTCTTTAGGGTTGGTTTTGGAAGGTGTTTCATAATTGGTCAAATCCCGCTTCGTACGAAATATTTTCAGAGCGCTGTTTCCAAGTGTCCACAAAGATCTGCTGCTTGAAACTGCCTACATGCACATCTCCCATACTGCTGTGCTCGTTTCACTACCTGGATTTTGGTTTCCTCTTCTTGCTTTGAAATGACAAGCCTTCATTCTTCATGCTACACACACCTTGTAGCAGTTTCAGTTTGAAGCATGTTGGTGCTCTCAAAAAGCTGTGTAACCTAGTTAGAGTGTGTCACTCTCCGGCACTGAATACACAACTTAGAGCTCCTTTCACCACAGACACGCAACCACATCTTTTTGGGAAAGTGCTACCTCAAGTCACTTGCAAATGTAAGGCTTTCATAGAGAAAATGAAGTCAATCATGGTTTTGCACTCTGCAAACAGTAGAAATGACCTCTTGTGCATGCCCGTGTGAATTTCACAGCAAATGCCCTTCTTTTCTTGTTTCTTGAAAGTTCTCAACACATTAGGAGAAAGATCTGTTTGAGCAAGAGTGATGCAGTGTGCATTTTTCTGCATAACAAGTGATTGGGAAACATACTCCTTATTTTTCCACATTGTGTAAGAAACAACGTGAGGCTTGCAAGAGTTTGAACAATGCACCCCAAAACGTATTCCAGGTGTGAAAACACACGTTACTAGAAAGACTCTGAAGCAGCAAGCAAAAGCATAGTGGCTGAGTGTTCTTTCAATGAGAAACACACGCATTTCACTCTTCTGGAGTCAGTTTTCAGCCAGGAATTCATATGCATTTTGTACTGTGCAGAATGTAGCTACATGCTCGGGGGTTGTGTCATAGAAGCACCTCTCCTGCGGGAGCTTATTGCAACATTCATTATTTGGCTAAGTTCATTAGGGTTGGTTTTGGAAGGTGTTTCATCGTTGGTGAAATCCCGCTTCGTACGAAATATTTTCAGAGCGCTGTTTCCAAGTGTCCACAAAGATCTGCTGCTTGAAACTGCCTACATGCACATCTCCCATACTGCTGTGCTCATTTCACTACCTGGATTTTGGTTTCCTCTTCTTGCTTTGAAATGACAAGCCTTCATTCTGCATGCTACACACACCTTGTAGCAGCTTCAGTTTGAAGCATGTTGGTGCTCTCAAAAAGCTGTGTAACCTAGTTAGAGTGTGTCACTCTCCGGCACTGAATACACAACTTAGAGCTCCTTTGACCACAGACACGCAAACACATCTTTTTGGGAAAGTGCTACCTCAAGTCACTTGCAAATGTAAGGGTTTCATAGAGAAAATGAAGTCAATCATGATTTTGCACTCTGCAAACAATATAAATGACCTCTTGTACATGCCCGTGTGAATTTCACCGCAAAATGCCCTTCTTTTCTTGTTTCTTGAAAGTTCTCAACACATTAGAAGAACGATCTGTGTGAGCAAGAGTGCTGCAGTGTGCATTTTTCTGCATTACAAGTGATTGGGAAACATACTCCTTATTTTTCCACATTGTGTAAGAAACAACGTGAGGCTTGCAAGAGTTTGAACAATGCACCCCAAAACGTATTCCAGGAGTGAAAACACACGTTTCTAGAAAGACTCTGAAGCAGCAAGCAAAAGCACAGTGGCTGAGTGTTCCATCAATGAAAAACACACGCATTTCACTCTTCTGGAGTCAGTTTTCAGCCAGGAATTCATATGCATTTTGTACTGTGCAGAATGTAGCTACATGCTCGGGGGTTGTGTCATAGAAGCACCTCTCCTGCAGGAGCTTATTGCAGCATTCATTGTTTGGCTAAGTTCTTTAGGGTTGGTTTTGCAAGGTGTTTCATCTTTGGTGAAATCCCGCTTCGTACGAAATATTTTCAGAGCGCTGTTTCCAAGTGTCCACAAAGATCTGCTGCTTGAAACTGCCTACATGCACATCTCCCATACTGCTGTGCTCGTTTCACTACCTGGATTTTGGTTTCCTCTTCTTGCTTTGAAATGACAAGCCTTCATTCTGCATGCTACACACACCTTGTAGCAGTTTCAGTTTGAAGCATGTTGGTGCTCTCAAAAAGCTGTGTAACCTAGTTAGAGTGTGTCACTCTCCGGCACTGAATACACAACTTAGAGCTTCTTTCACCACAGACACGCAAACATATCTTTTTGGGAAAGTGCTACCTCAAGTCACTTGCAAATGTAAGGGTTTCATAGAGAAAATGAAGTCAATCATGATTTTGCACTCTGCAAACAATATAAATGACCTCTTGTACATGCCCGTGTGAATTTCACAGCAAAATGCCCTTCTTTTCTTGTTTCTTGAATGTTCTCAACACATTAGGAGAAAGATCTGTGTGAGCAAGAGTGCTGCAGTGTGCATTTTTCTGCATTACAAGTGATTGGGAAACATACTCCTTATTTTTCCACATTGTGTAAGAAACAACGTGAGGCTTGCAAGAGTTTGAACAATGCACCCCAAAACGTATTCCAGGAGTGAAAACACACGTTTCTAGAGAGACTCTGAAGCAGCAAGCAAAAGCTTATTTTTCCACATTGTGTAAGAAACAACGTGAGGCTTGCAAGAGTTTGAACAATGCTCCCCAAAACGTATTCCAGGAGTGAAAACACACGTTTCTAGAAAGACTCTGAAGCAGCAAGCAAAAGCATCGTGGCTGAGTGTTCTTTCAATGAGAAACACACGCATTTCACTCTTCTGAAGTCAGTTTTCAGCCAGGAATTCATATGCATTTTGTACTGTGCAGAATGTAGCTACATGCTCGGGGGTTGTGTCATAGAAGTACCTCTCCTGCAGGAGCTTATTGCAACATTCATTGTTTGGCTAAGTTCTTTAGGGTTGGTTTTGGAAGGTGTTTCATCTTTGGTGAAATCCCGCTTCGTACGAAATATTTTCACAGCGCTGTTTCCAAGTGTCCACAAAGATCTGCTGCTTGAAACTGCCTACATGCACATCTCCCATACTGCTGTGCTCGTTTCACTACCTGGATTTTGGTTTCCTCTTCTTGCTTTGAAATGACAAGCCTTCATTCTGCATGCTACACACACCTTGTAGCAGTTTCAGTTTGAAGCATGTTGGTGCTCTCAAAAAGCTGTGTAACCTAGTTAGAGTGTGTCACTCTCCAGCACTGAATACACAACTTAGAGCTCCTTTCACCACAGACACGCAACCACATCTTTTTGGGAAAGTGCTACCTCAAGTCACTTGCAAATGTAAGGCTTTCATAGAGAAAATGAAGTCAATCATGGTTTTGCACTCTGCAAACAGTAGAAATGACCTCTTGTGCATGCCCGTGTGAATTTCACAGCAAATGCCCTTCTTTTCTTGTTTCTTGAAAGTTCTCAACACATTAGGAGAAAGATCTGTTTGAGCAAGAGTGATGCAGTGTGCATTTTTCTGCATAACAAGTGATTGGGAAACATACTCCTTATTTTTCCACATTGTGTAAGAAACAACGTGAGGCTTGCAAGAGTTTGAACAATGCACCCCAAAACGTATTCCAGGTGTGAAAACACACGTTACTAGAAAGACTCTGAAGCAGCAAGCAAAAGCATAGTGGCTGAGTGTTCTTTCAATGAGAAACACACGCATTTCACTCTTCTGGAGTCAGTTTTCAGCCAGGAATTCATATGCATTTTGTACTGTGCAGAATGTAGCTACATGCTCGGGGGTTGTGTCATAGAAGCACCTCTCCTGCGGGAGCTTATTGCAACATTCATTATTTGGCTAAGTTCATTAGGGTTGGTTTTGGAAGGTGTTTCATCGTTGGTGAAATCCCGCTTCGTACGAAATATTTTCACAGCGCTGTTTCCAAGTGTCCACAAAGATCTGCTGCTTGAAACTGCCTACATGCACATCTCCCATACTGCTGTGCTCATTTCACTACCTGGATTTTGGTTTCCTCTTCTTGCTTTGAAATGACAAGCCTTCATTCTGCATGCTACACACACCTTGTAGCAGTTTCAGTTTGAAGCATGTTGGTGCTCTCAAAAAGCTGTGTAACCTAGTTAGAGTGTGTCACTCTCCGGCACTGAATACACAACTTAGAGCTCCTTTGACCACAGACACGCAAACACATCTTTTTGGGAAAGTGCTACCTCAAGTCACTTGCAAATGTAAGGGTTTCATAGAGAAAATGAAGTCAATCATGATTTTGCACTCTGCAAACAATATAAATGACCTCTTGTACATGCCCGTGTGAATTTCACCGCAAAATGCCCTTCTTTTCTTGTTTCTTGAAAGTTCTCAACACATTAGAAGAACGATCTGTGTGAGCAAGAGTGCTGCAGTGTGCATTTTTCTGCATTACAAGTGATTGGGAAACATACTCCTTATTTTTCCACATTGTGTAAGAAACAACGTGAGGCTTGCAAGAGTTTGAACAATGCACCCCAAAACGTATTCCAGGAGTGAAAACACACGTTTCTAGAAAGACTCTGAAGCAGCAAGCAAAAGCACAGTGGCTGAGTGTTCCATCAATGAAAAACACACGCATTTCACTCTTCTGGAGTCAGTTTTCAGCCAGGAATTCATATGCATTTTGTACTGTGCAGAATGTAGCTACATGCTCGGGGGTTGTGTCATAGAAGCACTTCTCCTGCAGGAGCTTATTGCAGCATTCATTGTTTGGCTAAGTTCTTTAGGGTTGGTTTTGGAAGGTGTTTCATATTTGGTCAAATCCCGCTTCGTACGAAATATTTTCACAGCGTTGTTTCCAAGTGTCCACAAAGATCTGCTGATTGAAACTTCCTACATGCACATCTCCCATACTGCTGTGCTCGTTTCACTACCTGGATTTTGGTTTCCTCTTCTTTCTTTGAAATGACAAGCCTTCATTCTGCATGCTACACACACCTTGTAGCAGTTTCAGTTTGAAGCATGTTGGTGCTATCAAAAAGCTGTGTAACCTAGTTAGAGTGTGTCACTCTCCAGCACTGAATACACAACTTAGAGCTCCTTTCACCACAGACACGCAACCACATCTTTTTGGGAAAGTGCTACCTCAAGTCACTTGCAAATGTAAGGGTTTCAAGGAGAAAATGAAGTCAATCATGGTTTTGCACTCTGCAAACAATAGAAATGACCTCTTGTACATGCCCGTGTGAATTTCACAGCAAAATGCCCTTCTTTTCTTGTTTCTTGAACGTTCTCAACACGTTAGGAGAAAGATCTGTTTGAGCAAGAGTGATGCAGTGTGCATTTTTCTGCATTACAAGTGATTGGGAAACATACTCCTTATTTTTCCACATTGTGTAAGAAACAACGTGAGGCTTGCAAGAGTTTGAACAATGCACCCCAAAACGTATTCCAGGAGTGAAAACACACGTTTCTAGAAAGACTCTGAAGCAGCAAGCAAAAGCTTATTTTTCCACATTGTGTAAGAAACAACGTGAGGCTTGCAAGAGTTTGAACAATGCTCCCCAAAACGTATTCCAGCAGTGAAAACACACGTTTCTAGAAAGACTCTGAAGCAGCAAGCAAAAGCATAGTGGCTGAGTGTTCTTTCAATGAGAAACACACGCATTTCACTCTTCTGGAGTCAGTTTTCAGCCAGGAATTCATATGCATTTTGTACTGTGCAGAATGTAGCTACATGCTCGGGGGTTGTGTCATAGAAGCACCTCTCCTGCAGGAGTTTATTGCAACATTCATTGTTTGGCTAAGTTCTTTAGGGTTGGTTTTGGAAGGTGTTTCATATTTGGTCAAATCCCGCTTCGTACGAAATATTTTCACAGCGCTGTTTCCAAGTGTCCACAAAGATCTGCTGCTTGAAACTGCCTACATGCACATCTCCCATACTGCTGTGCTCGTTTCACTACCTGGATTTTGGTTTCCTCTTCTTGCTTTGAAATGACAAGCCTTCATTCTGCATGCTACACACACCTTGTAGCAGTTTCTGTTTGAAGCATGTTGGTGCTCTCAAAAAGCCGTGTAACCTAGTTAGAGTGTGTCACTCTCCGGCACTGAATACACAACTTAGAGCTTCTTTCACCACAGACACGCAAACATATCTTTTTGGGAGAGTGCTACCTCAAGTCATTTGCAAATGTAAGGGTTTCATAGAGAAAATGAAGTCAATCATGATTTTGTACTCTGCAAACAGTAGAAATGACCTCTTGTGCATGCCCGTGTGAATTTCACAGCAAATGCCCTTCTTTTCTTGTTTCTTGAAAGTTCTCAACACATTAGGAGAAAGATCTGTTTGAGCAAGAGTGATGCAGTGTGCATTTTTCTGCATTACAATTGATTGGGAAACATACTCCTTACTTTTCCACATTGTGTAAGAAACAACGTGAGGCTTGCAAGAGTTTGAACAATGCTCCCCAAAACGTATTCCAGGAGTGAAAAAACACGTTTCGAGAAAGACTCTGAAGCAGCAAGCAAAAGCATAGTGGCTGAGTGTTCTTTCAATGAGAAACACACGCATTTCACTCTTCTGAAGTCAGTTTTCAGCCAGGAATTCATATGCATTTTGTACTGTGCAGAATGTAGCTACATGCTCGGGGGTTGTGTCATAGAAGCACCTCTCCTGCAGGAGCTTATTGCAACATTCATTGTTTGGCTAAGTTCTTTAGGGTTGGTTTTGGAAGGTGTTTCATATTTGGTCAAATCCCGCTTCGTACGAAATATTTTCACAGCGCTGTTTCCAAGTGTCCACAAAGATCTGCTGCTTGAAACTGCTTACATGCACATCTCCCATACTGCTGTGCTCGTTTCACTACCTGGATTTTGGTTTCCTCTTCTTGCTTTGAAATGACAAGCCTTCATTCTGCATGCTACACACACCTTGTAGCAGTTTCAGTTTGAAGCATGTTGGTGCTCTCAAAAAGCTGTGTAACCTAGTTAGAGTGTGTCACTCTCCGGCACTGAATACACAACTTAGAGCTTCTTTCACCACAGACACGCAAACATATCTTTTTGGGAAAGTGCTACCTCAAGTCACTTGCAAATGTAAGGGTTTCATAGAGAAAATGAAGTCAATCATGATTTTGCACTCTGCAAACAGTAGAAATGACTTCTTGTGCATGCCCGTGTGAATTTCACAGCAAATGCCCTTCTTTTCTTGTTTCTTGAAAGTTCTCAACACATTAGGAGAAAGATCTGTTTGAGCAAGAGTGATGCAGTGTGCATTTTTCTGCACAACAAGTGATTGGGAAACATACTCCTTATTTTTCCACATTGTGTAAGAAACAACGTGAGGCTTGCAAGAGTTTGAACAATGCACCCCAAAACGTATTCCAGGTGTGAAAACACACGTTACTAGAAAGACTCTGAAGCAGCAAGCAAAAGCATAGTGGCTGAGTGTTGTTTCAATGAGAAACACACGCATTTCACTCTTCTGGAGTCAGTTTTCAGCCAGGAATTCATATGCATTTTGTACTGTGCAGAATGTAGCTACATGCTCGGGGGTTGTGTCATAGAAGCACCGCTCCTGCAGGAGCTTATTGCAACATTCATTATATGGCTAAGTTCATTAGGGTTGGTTTTGGAAGGTGTTTCATCGTTGGTGAAATCCCGCTTCGTACGAAATATTTTCACAGCGCTGTTTCCAAGTGTCCACAAAGATCTGCTGCTTGAAACTGCCTACATGCACATCTCCCATACTGCTGTGCTCGTTTCACTACCTGGATTTTGGTTTCCTCTTCTTGCTTTGAAATGACAAGCCTTCATTCTGCATGCTACACACACCTTGTAGCAGTTTCAGTTTGAAGCATGTTGGTGCTCTCAAAAAGCTGTGTAACCTAGTTAGAGTGTGTCACTCTCCGGCACTGAATACACAACTTAGAGCTCCTTTCACCACAGACACGCAAACACATCTTTTTGGGAAAGTGCTACCTCAAGTCACTTGCAAATGTAAGGCTTTCATAGAGAAAATGAAGTCAATCATGGTTTTGCACTCTGCAAACAGTAGAAATGACCTCTTGTGCATTCCCGTGTGAATTTCACAGCAAAATGCCCTTCTTTTCTTGTTTCTTGAAAGTTCTCAACACATTAGGAGAAAGATCTGTTTGAGCAAGAGTGATGCAGTGTGCATTTTTCTGCATTACAAGTGATTGGGAAACATACTCCTTATTTTTCCACATTGTGTAAGAAACAACGTGAGGCTTGCAAGACTTTGAACAATGCTCCCCAAAACGTATTCCAGGAGTGAAAACACACGTTTCTAGAAAGACTCTGAAGCAGCAAGCAAAAGCATAGTGGCTGAGTGTTCTTTCAATGAAAAACACACGCATTTCACTCTTCTGGAGTCAGTTTTCAGCCAGGAATTCATATGCATTTTGTACTGTGCAGAATGTAGCTACATGCTCGGGGGGTTGTGTCATAGAAGCACCTCTCCTGCAGGAGCTTATTGCAGCATTCATTGTTTGGCTAAGTTCTTTAGGGTTGGTTTTGGAAGGTGTTTCATCTTTGGTGAAATCCCGCTTCGTACGAAATATTTTCACAGCGCTGTTTCCAAGTGTCCACAAAGATCTGCTGCTTGAAACTGCCTACATGCACATCTCCCATACTGCTGTGCTCATTTCACTACCTGGATTTTGGTTTCCTCTTCTTGCTTTGAAATGACAAGCCTTCATTCTGCATGCTACACACACCTTGTAGCAGTTTCAGTTTGAAGCATGTTGGTGCTCTCAAAAAGCTGTGTAACCTAGTTAGAGTGTGTCACTCTCCAGCACTGAATACACAACTTAGAGCTCCTTTCACCACAGACACGCAACCACATCTTTTTGGGAAAGTGCTACCTCAAGTCACTTGCAAATGTAAGGGTTTCATAGAGAAAATGAAGTCAATCATGGTTTTGCACTCTGCAAACAGTAGAAATGACCTCTTGTGCATGCCCGTGTGAATTTCACAGCAAAATGCCCTTCTTTTCTTGTTTCTTGAAAGTTCTCAACACATTAGGAGAAAGATCTGTTTGAGCAAGAGTGATGCAGTGTGCATTTTTCTGCATTACAATTGATTGGGAAACATACTCCTTACTTTTCCACATTGTGTAAGAAACAACGTGAGGCTTGCAAGAGTTTGAACAATGCTCCCCAAAACGTATTCCAGGAGTGAAAACACACGTTTCGAGAAAGACTCTGAAGCAGCAAGCAAAAGCATAGTGGCTGAGTGTTCTTTCAATGAGAAACACACGCATTTCACTCTTCTGAAGTCAGTTTTCAGCCAGGAATTCATATGCATTTTGTACTGTGCAGAATGTAGCTACATGCTCGGGGGTTGTGTCATAGAAGCACCTCTCCTGCAGGAGCTTATTGCAACATTCATTGTTTGGCTAAGTTCTTTAGGGTTGGTTTTGGAAGGTGTTTCATATTTGGTCAAATCCCGCTTCGTACGAAATATTTTCACAGCGCTGTTTCCAAGTGTCCACAAAGATCTGCTGCTTGAAACTGCTTACATGCACATCTCCCATACTGCTGTGCTCGTTTCACTACCTGGATTTTGGTTTCCTCTTCTTGCTTTGAAATGACAAGCCTTCATTCTGCATGCTACACACACCTTGTAGCAGTTTCAGTTTGAAGCATGTTGGTGCTCTCAAAAAGCTGTGTAACCTAGTTAGAGTGTGTCACTCTCCGGCACTGAATACACAACTTAGAGCTTCTTTCACCACAGACACGCAAACATATCTTTTTGGGAAAGTGCTACCTCAAGTCACTTGCAAATGTAAGGGTTTCATAGAGAAAATGAAGTCAATCATGATTTTGCACTCTGCAAACAGTAGAAATGACTTCTTGTGCATGCCCGTGTGAATTTCACAGCAAATGCCCTTCTTTTCTTGTTTCTTGAAAGTTCTCAACACATTAGGAGAAAGATCTGTTTGAGCAAGAGTGATGCAGTGTGCATTTTTCTGCACAACAAGTGATTGGGAAACATACTCCTTATTTTTCCACATTGTGTAAGAAACAACGTGAGGCTTGCAAGAGTTTGAACAATGCACCCCAAAACGTATTCCAGGTGTGAAAACACACGTTACTAGAAAGACTCTGAAGCAGCAAGCAAAAGCATAGTGGCTGAGTGTTGTTTCAATGAGAAACACACGCATTTCACTCTTCTGGAGTCAGTTTTCAGCCAGGAATTCATATGCATTTTGTACTGTGCAGAATGTAGCTACATGCTCGGGGGTTGTGTCATAGAAGCACCGCTCCTGCAGGAGCTTATTGCAACATTCATTATATGGCTAAGTTCATTAGGGTTGGTTTTGGAAGGTGTTTCATCGTTGGTGAAATCCCGCTTCGTACGAAATATTTTCACAGCGCTGTTTCCAAGTGTCCACAAAGATCTGCTGCTTGAAACTGCCTACATGCACATCTCCCATACTGCTGTGCTCGTTTCACTACCTGGATTTTGGTTTCCTCTTCTTGCTTTGAAATGACAAGCCTTCATTCTGCATGCTACACACACCTTGTAGCAGTTTCAGTTTGAAGCATGTTGGTGCTCTCAAAAAGCTGTGTAACCTAGTTAGAGTGTGTCACTCTCCGGCACTGAATACACAACTTAGAGCTCCTTTCACCACAGACACGCAAACACATCTTTTTGGGAAAGTGCTACCTCAAGTCACTTGCAAATGTAAGGCTTTCATAGAGAAAATGAAGTCAATCATGGTTTTGCACTCTGCAAACAGTAGAAATGACCTCTTGTGCATTCCCGTGTGAATTTCACAGCAAAATGCCCTTCTTTTCTTGTTTCTTGAAAGTTCTCAACACATTAGGAGAAAGATCTGTTTGAGCAAGAGTGATGCAGTGTGCATTTTTCTGCATTACAAGTGATTGGGAAACATACTCCTTATTTTTCCACATTGTGTAAGAAACAACGTGAGGCTTGCAAGACTTTGAACAATGCTCCCCAAAACGTATTCCAGGAGTGAAAACACACGTTTCTAGAAAGACTCTGAAGCAGCAAGAAAAAGCATAGTGGCTGAGTGTTCTTTCAATGAGAAACACACGCATTTCACTCTTCTGGAGTCAGTTTTCAGCCAGGAATTCATATGCATTTTGTACTGTGCAGAATGTAGCTACATGCTCCGGGGTTGTGTCATAGAAGCACCTCTCCTGCAGGATCTTATTGCAACATTCATTATTTGGCTAAGTTCATTAGGGTTGGTTTTGGAAGGTGTTTCATCTTTGGTGAAATCCCGCTTCGTACGAAATATTTTCACAGCGCTGTTTCCAAGTGTCCACAAAGATCTGCTGCTTGAAACTGCCTACATGCACATCTCCCATACTGCTGTGCTCGTTTCACTACCTGGATTTTGGTTTCCTCTTCTTGCTTTGAAATGACAAGCCTTCATTCTGCATGCTACACACACCTTGTAGCAGTTTCAGTTTGAAGCATGTTGGTGCTCTCAAAAAGCTGTGTAACCTAGTTAGAGTGTGTCACTCTCCGGCACTGAATACACAACTTAGAGCTCCTTTGACCAGACACGCAACCACATCTTTTTGGGAAAGTGCTACCTCAAGTCACTTGCAAATGTAAGGGTTTCACGGAGAAAATGAAGTCAATCATGGTTTTGCACTCTGCAAACAATATAAATGACCTCTTGTACATGCCCGTGTGAATTTCACAGCAAAATGCCCTTCTTTTCTTGTTTCTTGAAAGTTCTCAACACATTAGGAGAACGATCTGTGTGAGCAAGAGTGCTGCAGTGTGCATTTTTCTGCATTACAAGTGATTGGGAAACATAGTCCTTATTTTTCCACATTGTGTAAGAAACAACGTGAGGCTTGAAACAGTTTGAACAATGCTCCCCAAAACGTATTCCAGGAGTGAAAACACACGTTTCTAGAAAGACTCTGAAGCAGCAAGCAAAAGCATAGTGGCTGAGTGTTCTTTCAATGAAAAACACACGCATTTCACTCTTCTGGAGTCAGTTTTCAGCCAGGAATTCATATGCATTTTGTACTGTGCAGAATGTAGCTACATGCTCGGGGGGTTGTGTCATAGAAGCACCTCTCCTGCAGGAGCTTATTGCAGCATTCATTGTTTGGCTAAGTTCTTTAGGGTTGGTTTTGGAAGGTGTTTCATCTTTGGTGAAATCCCGCTTCGTACGAAATATTTTCACAGCGCTGTTTCCAAGTGTCCACAAAGATCTGCTGCTTGAAACTGCCTACATGCACATCTCCCATACTGCTGTGCTCGTTTCACTACCTGGATTTTGGTTTCCTCTTCTTGCTTTGAAATGACAAGCCTTCATTCTGCATGCTACACACACCTTGTAGCAGTTTCAGTTTGAAGCATGTTGGTGCTCTCAAAAAGCTGTGTAACCTAGTTAGAGTGTGTCACTCTCCAGCACTGAATACACAACTTAGAGCTCCTTTCACCACAGACACGCAACCACATCTTTTTGGGAAAGTGCTACCTCAAGTCACTTGCAAATGTAAGGGTTTCATAGAGAAAATGAAGTCAATCATGGTTTTGCACTCTGCAAACAGTAGAAATGACCTCTTGTGCATGCCCGTGTGAATTTCACAGCAAAATGCCCTTCTTTTCTTGTTTCTTGAAAGTTCTCAACACATTAGGAGAAAGATCTGTTTGAGCAAGAGTGATGCAGTGTGCATTTTTCTGCATAACAAGTGATTGGGAAACATACTCCTTATTTTTCCACATTGTGTAAGAAACAACTTGAGGCTTGCAAGAGTTTGAACAATGCACCCCAAAACGTATTCCAGGTGTGAAAACACACGTTACTAGAAAGACTCTGGAGCAGCAAGCAAAAGCATAGTGGCTGAGTGTTCTTTCAATGAGAAACACACGCATTTCACTCTTCTGGAGTCAGTTTTCAGCCAGGAATTCATATGCATTTTGTACTGTGCAGAATGTAGCTACATGCTCGGGGGTTGTGTCATAGAAGCACCTCTCCTGCAGGAGCTTATTGCAACATTCATTATTTGGCTAAGTTCATTAGGGTTGGTTTTGGAAGGTGTTTCATCTTTGGTGAAATCCCGCTTCGTACGAAATATTTTCACAGCGCTGTTTCCAAGTGTCCACAAAGATCTGCTGCTTGAAACTGCCTACATGCACATCTCCCATACTGCTGTGCTCGTTTCACTACCTGGATTTTGGTTTCCTCTTCTTGCTTTGAAATGACAAGCCTTCATTCTGCATGCTACACACACCTTGTAGCAGTTTCAGTTTTAAGCATGTTGGTGCTCTCAAAAAGCTGTGTAACCTAGTTAGAGTGTGTCACTCTCTGGCACTGAATACACAACTTAGAGCTCCTTTGACCAGACACGCAACCACATCTTTTTGGGAAAGTGCTACCTCAAGTCACTTGCAAATGTAAGGGTTTCAAGGAGAAAATGAAGTCAATCATGGTTTTGCACTCTGCAAACAATATAAATGACCTCTTGTACATGCCCGTGTGAATTTCACAGCAAAATGCCCTTCTTTTCTTGTTTCTTGAAAGTTCTCAACACATTAGGAGAACGATCTGTGTGAGCAAGAGTGCTGCAGTGTGCATTTTTCTGCATTACAAGTGATTGGGAAACATAGTCCTTATTTTTCCACATTGTGTAAGAAACAACGTGAGGCTTGCAAGAGTTTGAACAATGCTCCCCAAAACGTATTCCAGGAGTGAAAACACACGTTTCTAGAAAGACTCTGAAGCAGCAAGCAAAAGCATAGTGGCTGAGTGTTCTTTCAATGAAAAACACACGCATTTCACTCTTCTGGAGTCAGTTTTCAGCCAGGAATTCATATGCATTTTGTACTGTGCAGAATGTAGCTACATGCTCGGGGGGTTGTGTCATAGAAGCACCTCTCCTGCAGGAGCTTATTGCAGCATTCATTGTTTGGCTAAGTTCTTTAGGGTTGGTTTTGGAAGGTGTTTCATCTTTGGTGAAATCCCGCTTCGTACGAAATATTTTCACAGCGCTGTTTCCAAGTGTCCACAAAGATCTGCTGCTTGAAACTGCCCACATGCACATCTCCCATACTGCTGTGCTCGTTTCACTACCTGGATTTTGGTTTCCTCTTCTTGCTTTGAAATGACAAGCCTTCATTCTGCATGCTACACACACCTTGTAGCAGTTTCAGTTTGAAGCATGTTGGTGCTCTCAAAAAGCTGTGTAACCTAGTTAGAGTGTGTCACTCTCCGGCACTGAATACACAACTTAGAGCTCCTTTGACCAGACACGCAACCACATCTTTTTGGGAAAGTGCTACCTCAAGTCACTTGCAAATGTAAGGGTTTCATAGAGAAAATGAAGTCAATCATGGTTTTGCACTCTGCAAACAATAGAAATGACCTCTTGTACATGCCCGTGTGAATTTCACAGCAAAATGCCCTTCTTTTCTTGTTTCTTGAAAGTTCTCAACACGTTAGGAGAAAGATCTGTTTGAGCAAGAGTGATGCAGTGTGCATTTTTCTGCATAACAAGTGATTGGGAAACATACTCCTTATTTTTCCACATTGTGTAAGAAACAACGTGAGGCTTGCAAGAGTTTGAACAATGCACCCCAAAACGTATTCCAGGAGTGAAAACACATGTTTCTAGAAAGACTCTGAAGCAGCAAGCAAAAGCATAGTGGCTGAGTGTTCTTTCAATGAGAAACACACGCATTTCACTCTTCTGGAGTCAGTTTTCAGCCAGGAATTCATATGCATTTTGTACTGTGCAGAATGTAGCTACATGCTCCGGGGTTGTGTCATAGAAGCACCTCTCCTGCAGGAGCTTATTGCAACATTCATTATTTGGCTAAGTTCATTAGGGTTGGTTTTGGAAGGTGTTTCATCTTTGGTGAAATCCCGCTTCGTACGAAATATTTTCACAGCGCTGTTTACAAGTGTCCACAAAGATCTGCTGCTTGAAACTGCCTACATGCACATCTCCCATACTGCTCTGCTCGTTTCACTACCTGGATTTTGGTTTCCTCTTCTTGCTTTGAAATGACAAGCCTTCATTCTGCATGCTACACACACCTTGTAGCAGTTTCAGTTTGAAGCATGTTGGTGCTCTCAAAAAGCTGTGTAACCTAGTTAGAGTGTGTCACTCTCCGGCACTGAATACACAACTTACAGCTCCTTTGACCAGACACGCAACCACATCTTTTTGGGAAAGTGCTACCTCAAGTCACTTGCAAATGTAAGGGTTTCATAGAGAAAATGAAGTCAATCATGGTTTTGCACTCTGCAAACAATAGAAATGACCTCTTGTACATGCCCGTGTGAATTTCACAGCAAAATGCCCTTCTTTTCTTGTTTCTTGAAAGTTCTCAACACGTTAGGAGAAAGATCTGTTTGAGCAAGAGTGATGCAGTGTGCATTTTTCTGCATAACAAGTGATTGGGAAACATACTCCTTATTTTTCCACATTGTGTAAGAAACAACGTGAGGCTTGCAAGAGTTTGAACAATGCACCCCAAAACGTATTCCAGGAGTGAAAACACATGTTTCTAGAAAGACTCTGAAGCAGCAAGCAAAAGCATAGTGGCTGAGTGTTCTTTCAATGAGAAACACACGCATTTCACTCTTCTGGAGTCAGTTTTCAGCCAGGAATTCATATGCATTTTGTACTGTGCAGAATGTAGCTACATGCTCCGGGGTTGTGTCATAGAAGCACCTCTCCTGCAGGAGCTTATTGCAACATTCATTATTTGGCTAAGTTCATTAGGGTTGGTTTTGGAAGGTGTTTCATCTTTGGTGAAATCCCGCTTCGTACGAAATATTTTCACAGCGCTGTTTACAAGTGTCCACAAAGATCTGCTGCTTGAAACTGCCTACATGCACATCTCCCATACTGCTCTGCTCGTTTCACTACCTGGATTTTGGTTTCCTCTTCTTGCTTTGAAATGACAAGCCTTCATTCTGCATGCTACACACACCTTGTAGCAGTTTCAGTTTGAAGCATGTTGGTGCTCTCAAAAAGCTGTGTAACCTAGTTAGAGTGTGTCACTCTCCGGCACTGAATACACAACTTACAGCTCCTTTGACCAGACACGCAACCACATCTTTTTGGGAAAGTGCTACCTCAAGTCACTTGCAAATGTAAGGGTTTCAAGGAGAAAATGAAGTCAATCATGGTTTTGCACTCTGCAAACAATAGAAATGACCTCTTGTACATGCCCGTGTGAATTTCACAGCAAAATGCCCTTCTTTTCTTGTTTCTTGAAAGTTCTCAACACATTAGGAGAACGATCTGTGTGAGCAAGAGTGCTGCAGTGTGCATTTTTCTGCATTACAAGTGATTGGGAAACATAGTCCTTATTTTTCCACATTGTGTAAGAAACAACGTGAGGCTTGAAAGAGTTTGAACAATGCTCCCCAAAACGTATTCCAGGAGTGAAAACACACGTTTCTAGAAAGACTCTGAAGCAGCAAGCAAAAGCATAGTGGCTGAGTGTTCTTTCAATGAAAAACACACGCATTTCACTCTTCTGGAGTCAGTTTTCAGCCAGGAATTCATATGCATTTTGTACTGTGCAGAATGTAGCTACATGCTCGGGGGGTTGTGTCATAGAAGCACCTCTCCTGCAGGAGCTTATTGCAGCATTCATTGTTTGGCTAAGTTCTTTAGGGTTGGTTTTGGAAGGTGTTTCATCTTTGGTGAAATCCCGCTTCGTACGAAATAGTTTCACAGCGCTGTTTCCAAGTGTCCACAAAGATCTGCTGCTTGAAACTGCCTACATGCACATCTCCCATACTGCTGTGCTCGTTTCACTACCTGGATTTTGGTTTCCTCTTCTTGCTTTTAAATGACAAGCCTTCAATCTGCATGCTACACACACCTTGTAGCAGTTTCAGTTTGAAGCATGTTGGTGCTCTCAAAAACTGTGTAACCTAGTTAGAGTGTGTCACTCTCCAGCACTGAATACACAACTTAGAGCTCCTTTCACCACAGACACGCAACCAAATCTTTTTGGGAAAGTGCTACCTCAAGTCACTTGCAAATGTAAGGGTTTCAAGGAGAAAATGAAGTCAATCATGGTTTTGCACTCTGCAAAGAATAGAAATAACCTCTTGTACATGCCCGTGTGAATTTCACAGCAAAATGCCCTTCTTTTCTTGTTTCTTGAAAGTTCTCAACACGTTACGAGAAAGATCTGTTTGAGCAAGAGTGATGCAGTGTGCATTTTTCTGCATAACAAGTGATTGGGAAACATACTCCTTATTTTTCCACATTGTGTAAGAAACAACGTGAGGCTTGCAAGAGTTTGAACAATGCACCCCAAAACGTATTCCAGGAGTGAAAACACACGTTTCTAGAAAGACTCTGAAGCAGCAAGCAAAAGCATAGTGGCTGAGTGTTCTTTCAATGAGAAACACACGCATTTCACTCTTCTGGAGTCAGTTTTCAGCCAGGAATTCATATGCATTTTGTACTGTGCAGAATGTAGCTACATGCTCCGGGGTTGTGTCATAGAAGCACCTCTCCTGCAGGAGCTTATTGCAACATTCATTATTTGGCTAAGTTCATTAGGGTTGGTTTTGGAAGGTGTTTCATCTTTGGTGAAATCCCGCTTCGTACGAAATATTTTCACAGCGCTGTTTCCAAGTGTCCACAAAGATCTGCTGCTTGAAACTGCCTACATGCACATCTCCCATACTGCTGTGCTCGTTTCACTACCTGGATTTTGGTTTCCTCTTCTTGCTTTGAAATGACAAGCCTTCATTCTGCATGCTACACACACCTTGTAGCAGTTTCAGTTTGAAGCATGTTGGTGCTCTCAAAAAGCTGTGTAACCTAGTTAGAGTGTGTCACTCTCCGGCACTGAATACAGAACTTAGAGCTCCTTTCACCACAGACACACAAACACATCTTTTTGGGAAAGTGCTACCTCAAGTCACTTGCAAATGTAAGGCTTTCATAGAGAAAATGAAGTCAATCATGGTTTTGCACTCTGCAAACAGTAGAAATGACCTCTTGTGCATGCCCGTGTGAATTTCACAGCAAAATGTCCTTCTTTTCTTGTTTCTTGAAAGTTCTCAACACATTAGGAGAAAGATCTGTTTGAGCAAGAGTGATGCAGTGAGCATTTTTCTGCATTACAAGTGATTGGGAAACATACTCCTTATTTTTCCACATTGTGTAAGAAACAACGTGAGGCTTGCAAGACTTTGAACAATGCACCCTAAAACGTATTCCAGGAGTGAAAACACACGTTTCTAGAAAGACTCTGAAGCAGCAAGCAAAAGCATAGTGGCTGAGTGTTCTTTCAATGAGAAACACACGCATTTCACTCTTCTGGAGTCAGTTTTCAGCCAGGAATTCATATGCATTTTGTACTGTGCAGAATGTAGCTACATGCTCGGGGGTTGTGTCATAGAAGCACCTCTCCTGCAGGAGCTTATTGCAACATTCATTTTTTGGCTAAGTTCTTTAGGGTTGGTTTTGGAAGGTGTTTCATATTTGGTCAAATCCCGCTTCGTACGAAATATTTTCACAGCGCTGTTTCCAAGTGTCCACAAAGATCTGCTGCTTGAAACTGCCTACATGCACATCTCCCATACTGCTGTGCTCGTTTCACTACCTGGATTTTGGTTTCCTCTTCTTGCTTTGAAATGACAAGCCTTCATTCTGCATGCTACACACACCTTGTAGCAGTTTCAGTTTGAAGCATGTTGGTGCTCTCAAAAAGCTGTGTAACCTAGTTAGAGTGTGTCACTCTCCGGCACTGAATACACAACTTAGAGCTCCTTTGACCAGACACGCAACCACATCTTTTTGGGAAAGTGCTACCTCAAGTCACTTGCAAATGTAAGGGTTTCAAGGAGAAAATGAAGTCAATCATGGTTTTGCACTCTGCAAACAATAGAAATGACCTCTTGTACATGCCCGTGTGAATTTCACAGCAAAATGCCCTTCTTTTCTTGTTTCTTGAAAGTTCTGAACACATTAGGAGAACGATCTGTGTGAGCAAGAGTGCTGCAGTGTGCATTTTTCTGCATTACAATTGATTGGGAAACATAGTCCTTATTTTTCCACATTGTGTAAGAAACAACGTGAGGCTTGAAAGAGTTTGAACAATGCTCCCCAAAACGTATTCCAGGAGTGAAAACACACGTTTCTGGAAAGACTCTGAAGCAGCAAGCAAAAGCATAGTGGCTGAGTGTTCTTTCAATGAAAAACACACGCATTTCACTCTTCTGGAGTCAGTTTTCAGCCAGGAATTCATATCCATTTTGTACTGTGCAGAATGTAGCTACATGCTCGTGGGGTTGTGTCATAGAAACACCTCTCCTGCAGGAGCTTATTGCAGCATTCATTGTTTGGCTAAGTTCTTTAGGGTTGGTTTTGGAAGGTGTTTCATCTTTGGTGAAATCCCGCTTCGTACGAAATATTTTCACAGCGCTGTTTCCAAGTGTCCACAAAGATCTGCTGCTTGAAACTGCCTACATGCACATCTCCCATACTGCTGTGCTCGTTTCACTACCTGGATTTTGGTTTCCTCTTCTTGCTTTTAAATGACAAGCCTTCAATCTGCATGCTACACACACCTTGTAGCAGTTTCAGTTTGAAGCATGTTGGTGCTCTCAAAAACTGTGTAACCTAGTTAGAGTGTGTCACTCTCCAGCACTGAATACACAACTTAGAGCTCCTTTCACCACAGACACGCAACCACATCTTTTTGGGAAAGTGCTACCTCAAGTCACTTGCAAATGTAAGGGAGAAAATGAAGTCAATCATGGTTTTGCACTCTGCAAACAGTAGAAATGACCTCTTGTACATGCCCGTGTGAATTTCACAGCAAAATGCCCTTCTTTTCTTGTTTCTTGAAAGTTCTCAACACATTAGGAGAATGATCTGTTTGAGCAAGGTTGATGCAGTGTGCATTTTTCTGCATTACAAGTGATTGGGAAACATACTCCTTATTTTTCCACATTGTGTAAGAAACAACGTGAGGCTTGCAAGAGTTTGAACAATGCACCCCATAACGTATTCCAGGAGTGAATACACACGTTTCTAGAAAGACTCTGAAGCAGCAAGCAAAAGCATAGTGGCTGAGTGTTCTTTCAATGAGAAACACACGCATTTCACTCTTCTGGAGTCAGTTTTCAGCCAGGAATTCATATGCATTTTGTACTGTGCAGAATGTAGCTACATGCTCGGGGGTTGTGTCATAGAAGCACCTCTCCTGCAGGAGCTTATTGCAACATTCATTTTTTGGCTAAGTTCTTTAGGGTTGGTTTTGGAAAGTGTTTCATATTTGGTCAAATCCCGCTTCGTACGAAATATTTTCACAGCGCTGTTTCCAAGTGTCCACAAAGATCTGCTGCTTGAAACTGCCTACATGCACATCTCCCATACTGCTGTGCTCGTTTCACTACCTGGATTTTGGTTTCCTCTTCTTGCTTTGAAATGACAAGCCTTCATTCTCCATGCTACACACACCTTGTAGCAGTTTCAGTTAGAAGCATATTGGTGCTCACAAAAAGCTGTGTAACCTAGTTAGAGTGTGTCACTCTCCAGCACTGAATACACAACTTAGAGCTCCTTTCACCACAGACACGCAACCACATCTTTTTGGGAAAGTGCTACCTCAAGTCACTTGCAAATGTAAGGGTTTCAAGGAGAAAATGAAGTCAATCATGGTTTTGCACTCTGCAAAGAATAGAAATGACCTCTTGTACATGCCCGTGTGAATTTCACAGCAAAATGTCCTTCTTTTCTTGTTTCTTGAAAGTTCTCCACACGTTAGGAGAAAGATCTGTTTGAGCAAGTGTGATGCAGTGTGCATTTTTCTACATTACAAGTGATTGGGAAACATAATCCTTATTTTTCCACATTGTGTAAGAAACAACGTGAGGCTCGCAAGAGTTTGAACAATGCACCCCAAAACGTATTCCAGGAGTGAAAACACATGTTTCTAGAAAGACTCTGAAGCAGCAAGCAAAAGCATAGTGGCTGAGTGTTCTTTCAATGAGAAACACACGCATTTCACTCTTCTGGAGTCAGTTTTCAGGCAGGAATTAATATGCATTTTGTACTGTGCAGAATGTAGCTACATGCTCGGGGGTTGTGTCATAGAAGCACCTCTCCTGCAGGAGCTTATTGCAACATTCATTGTTTGGCTAAGTTCTTTAGGGTTGGTTTTGGAAAGTGTTTCATATTTGGTCAAATCCCGCTTCGTACGAAATATTTCCACAGCGCTGTTTCCAAGTGTCCACAAAGATCTGCTGCTTGAAACTGCCTACATGCACATCTCCCATACTGCTGTGCTCGTTTCACTACCTGGATTTTGGTTTCCTCTTCTTGCTTTGAAATGACAAGCCTTCATTCTGCATGCTACACACACCTTGTAGCAGTTTCAGTTTGAAGCATGTTGGTGCTCTCAAAAAGCTGTGTAACCTAGTTAGAGTGTGTCACTCTCCGGCACTGAAAACACAACTTAGAGCTCCTTTCACCACAGACACGCAAACACATCTTTTTGGGAAAGTGCTACCTCAAGTCACTTGCAAATGTAAGGGAGAAAATGAAGTCAATCATGGTTTTGCACTCTGCAAACAGTAGAAATGACCTCTTGTACATGCCCGTGTGAATTTCACAGCAAAATGCCCTTCTTTTCTTGTTTCTTGAAAGTTCTCAACACATTAGGAGAAAGATCTGTTTGAGCAAGATTGATGCAGTGTGCATTTTTCTGCATTACAAGTGATTGGGAAACATACTCCTTATTTTTCCACATTGTGTAAGAAACAACGTGAGGCTTGCAAGAGTTTGAACAATGCACCCCAAAACGTATTCCAGGAGTGAATACACACGTTTCTAGAAAGACTCTGAAGCAGCAATCAAAAGCATAGTGGCTGAGTGTTCTTTCGATGAGAAACACACGCATTTCACTGTTCTGGAGTCAGTTTTCAGCCAGGAATTCATATGCATTTTGTACTGTGCAGAATGTAGCTACATGCTCGGGGGTTGTGTCATAGAAGCACCTCTCCTGCAGGAGCTTATTGCAACATTCATTTTTTGGCTAAGTTCTATAGGGTTGGTTTTGGAAAGTGTTTCATATTTGGTCAAATCCCGCTTCGTACGAAATATTTTCACAGCGCTGTTTCCAAGTGTCCACAAAGATCTGCTGCTTGAAACTGCCTACATGCACATCTCCCATACTGCTGTGCTCGTTTCACTACCTGGATTTTGGTTTCCTCTTCTTGCTTTGAAATGACAAGCCTTCATTCTCCATGCTACACACACCTTGTAGCAGTTTCAGTTTGAAGCATGTTGGTGCTCTCAAAAAGCTGAGTAACCTAGTTAGAGTGTGTCACTCTCCAGCACTGAATACACAACTTAGAGCTCCTTTCTCCACAGACACGCAACCACATCTTTTTGGGAAAGTGCTACCTCAAGTCACTTGCAAATGTAAGGGTTTCACGGAGAAAATGAAGTCAATCATGGTTTTGCACTCTGCAAACAATATAAATGACCTCTTGTACCTGCCCGTGTGAATTTCACAGCAAAATGCCCTTCTTTTCTTGTTTCTTGAAAGTTCTCAACACATTAGGAGAACGATCTGTGTGAGCAAGAGTGCTGCAGTGTGCATTTTTCTGCATTACAAGTGATTGGGAAACATAGTCCTTATTTTTCCACATTGTGTAAGAAACAACGTGAGGCTTGAAACAGTTTGAACAATGCTCCCCAAAACGTATTCCAGGAGTGAAAACACACGTTTCTAGAAAGACTCTGAAGCAGCAAGCAAAAGCATAGTGGCTGAGTGTTCTTTCAATGAAAAACACACGCATTTCACTCTTCTGGAGTCAGTTTTCAGCCAGGAATTCATATGCATTTTGTACTGTGCAGAATGTAGCTACATGCTCGGGGGGTTGTGTCATAGAAGCACCTCTCCTGCAGGAGCTTATTGCAGCATTCATTGTTTGGCTAAGTTCTTTAGGGTTGGTTTTGGAAGGTGTTTCATCTTTGGTGAAATCCCGCTTCGTACGAAATATTTTCACAGCGCTGTTTCCAAGTGTCCACAAAGATCTGCTGCTTGAAACTGCCTACATGCACATCTCCCATACTGCTGTGCTCGTTTCACTACCTGGATTTTGGTTTCCTCTTCTTGCTTTGAAATGACAAGCCTTCATTCTGCATGCTACACACACCTTGTAGCAGTTTCAGTTTGAAGCATGTTGGTGCTCTCAAAAAGCTGTGTAACCTAGTTAGAGTGTGTCACTCTCCAGCACTGAATACACAACTTAGAGCTCCTTTCACCACAGACACGCAACCACATCTTTTTGGGAAAGTGCTACCTCAAGTCACTTGCAAATGTAAGGGTTTCATAGAGAAAATGAAGTCAATCATGGTTTTGCACTCTGCAAACAGTAGAAATGACCTCTTGTGCATGCCCGTGTGAATTTCACAGCAAAATGCCCTTCTTTTCTTGTTTCTTGAAAGTTCTCAACACATTAGGAGAAAGATCTGTTTGAGCAAGAGTGATGCAGTGTGCATTTTTCTGCATAACAAGTGATTGGGAAACATACTCCTTATTTTTCCACATTGTGTAAGAAACAACTTGAGGCTTGCAAGAGTTTGAACAATGCACCCCAAAACGTATTCCAGGTGTGAAAACACACGTTACTAGAAAGACTCTGGAGCAGCAAGCAAAAGCATAGTGGCTGAGTGTTCTTTCAATGAGAAACACACGCATTTCACTCTTCTGGAGTCAGTTTTCAGCCAGGAATTCATATGCATTTTGTACTGTGCAGAATGTAGCTACATGCTCGGGGGTTGTGTCATAGAAGCACCTCTCCTGCAGGAGCTTATTGCAACATTCATTATTTGGCTAAGTTCATTAGGGTTGGTTTTGGAAGGTGTTTCATCTTTGGTGAAATCCCGCTTCGTACGAAATATTTTCACAGCGCTGTTTCCAAGTGTCCACAAAGATCTGCTGCTTGAAACTGCCTACATGCACATCTCCCATACTGCTGTGCTCGTTTCACTACCTGGATTTTGGTTTCCTCTTCTTGCTTTGAAATGACAAGCCTTCATTCTGCATGCTACACACACCTTGTAGCAGTTTCAGTTTTAAGCATGTTGGTGCTCTCAAAAAGCTGTGTAACCTAGTTAGAGTGTGTCACTCTCTGGCACTGAATACACAACTTAGAGCTCCTTTGACCAGACACGCAACCACATCTTTTTGGGAAAGTGCTACCTCAAGTCACTTGCAAATGTAAGGGTTTCAAGGAGAAAATGAAGTCAATCATGGTTTTGCACTCTGCAAACAATATAAATGACCTCTTGTACATGCCCGTGTGAATTTCACAGCAAAATGCCCTTCTTTTCTTGTTTCTTGAAAGTTCTCAACACATTAGGAGAACGATCTGTGTGAGCAAGAGTGCTGCAGTGTGCATTTTTCTGCATTACAAGTGATTGGGAAACATAGTCCTTATTTTTCCACATTGTGTAAGAAACAACGTGAGGCTTGCAAGAGTTTGAACAATGCTCCCCAAAACGTATTCCAGGAGTGAAAACACACGTTTCTAGAAAGACTCTGAAGCAGCAAGCAAAAGCATAGTGGCTGAGTGTTCTTTCAATGAAAAACACACGCATTTCACTCTTCTGGAGTCAGTTTTCAGCCAGGAATTCATATGCATTTTGTACTGTGCAGAATGTAGCTACATGCTCGGGGGGTTGTGTCATAGAAGCACCTCTCCTGCAGGAGCTTATTGCAGCATTCATTGTTTGGCTAAGTTCTTTAGGGTTGGTTTTGGAAGGTGTTTCATCTTTGGTGAAATCCCGCTTCGTACGAAATATTTTCACAGCGCTGTTTCCAAGTGTCCACAAAGATCTGCTGCTTGAAACTGCCCACATGCACATCTCCCATACTGCTGTGCTCGTTTCACTACCTGGATTTTGGTTTCCTCTTCTTGCTTTTAAATGACAAGCCTTCAATCTGCATGCTACACACACCTTGTAGCAGTTTCAGTTTGAAGCATGTTGGTGCTCTCAAAAACTGTGTAACCTAGTTAGAGTGTGTCACTCTCCAGCACTGAATACACAACTTAGAGCTCCTTTCACCACAGACACGCAACCACATCTTTTTGGGAAAGTGCTACCTCAAGTCACTTGCAAATGTAAGGGTTTCAAGGAGAAAATGAAGTCAATCATTGTTTTGCACTCTGCAAAGAATAGAAATGACCTCTTGTACATGCCCGTGTGAATTTCACAGCAAAATGCCCTTCTTTTCTTGTTTCTTGAAAGTTCTCAACACATTAGGAGAAAGATCTGTTTGAGCAAGAGTGATGCAGTGTGCATTTTTCTGCATTACAAGTGATTGGGAAACATACTCCTTATTTTTCCACATTGTGTAAGAAACAACGTGAGGCTTGCAAGACTTTGAACAATGCACCCCAAAACGTATTCCAGGAGTGAATACACACGTTTCTAGAAAGACTCTGAAGCAGCAAGCAAAAGCATAGTGGCTGAGTGTTCTTTCAATGAGAAACACACGCATTTCACTCTTCTGGAGTCAGTTTTCAGCCAGGAATTCATATGCATTTTGTACTGTGCAGAATGTAGCTACATGCTCGGGGGTTGTGTCATAGAAGCACCTCTCCTGCAGGAGCTTATTGCAACATTCATTTTTTGGCTAAGTTCTTTAGGATTGGTTTTGGAAGGTGTTTCATATTTGGTCGAATCCCGCTTCGTACGAAATATTTTCACAGCGCTGTTTCCAAGTGTCCACAAAGATCTGCTGCTTGAAACTGCCTACATGCACATCTCCCATACTGCTGTGCTCGTTTCACTACCTGGATTTTGGTTTCCTCTTCTTGCTTTGAAATGACAAGCCTTCATTCTGCATGCTACACACACCTTGTAGCAGTTTCAGTTTGAAGCATGTTGGTGCTCTCAAAAAGCTGTGTAACCTAGTTAGAGTGTGTCACTCTCCGGCACTGAATACACAACTTAGAGCTCCTTTGACCAGACACGCAACCACATCTTTTTGGGAAAGTGCTACCTCAAGTCACTTGCAAATGTAAGGGTTTCATAGAGAAAATGAAGTCAATCATGGTTTTGCACTCTGCAAACAATAGAAATGACCTCTTGTACATGCCCGTGTGAATTTCACAGCAAAATGCCCTTCTTTTCTTGTTTCTTGAAAGTTCTCAACACGTTAGGAGAAAGATCTGTTTGAGCAAGAGTGATGCAGTGTGCATTTTTCTGCATAACAAGTGATTGGGAAACATACTCCTTATTTTTCCACATTGTGTAAGAAACAACGTGAGGCTTGCAAGAGTTTGAACAATGCACCCCAAAACGTATTCCAGGAGTGAAAACACATGTTTCTAGAAAGACTCTGAAGCAGCAAGCAAAAGCATAGTGGCTGAGTGTTCTTTCAATGAGAAACACACGCATTTCACTCTTCTGGAGTCAGTTTTCAGCCAGGAATTCATATGCATTTTGTACTGTGCAGAATGTAGCTACATGCTCCGGGGTTGTGTCATAGAAGCACCTCTCCTGCAGGAGCTTATTGCAACATTCATTATTTGGCTAAGTTCATTAGGGTTGGTTTTGGAAGGTGTTTCATCTTTGGTGAAATCCCGCTTCGTACGAAATATTTTCACAGCGCTGTTTACAAGTGTCCACAAAGATCTGCTGCTTGAAACTGCCTACATGCACATCTCCCATACTGCTCTGCTCGTTTCACTACCTGGATTTTGGTTTCCTCTTCTTGCTTTGAAATGACAAGCCTTCATTCTGCATGCTACACACACCTTGTAGCAGTTTCAGTTTGAAGCATGTTGGTGCTCTCAAAAAGCTGTGTAACCTAGTTAGAGTGTGTCACTCTCCGGCACTGAATACACAACTTACAGCTCCTTTGACCAGACACGCAACCACATCTTTTTGGGAAAGTGCTACCTCAAGTCACTTGCAAATGTAAGGGTTTCAAGGAGAAAATGAAGTCAATCATGGTTTTGCACTCTGCAAACAATAGAAATGACCTCTTGTACATGCCCGTGTGAATTTCACAGCAAAATGCCCTTCTTTTCTTGTTTCTTGAAAGTTCTCAACACATTAGGAGAACGATCTGTGTGAGCAAGAGTGCTGCAGTGTGCATTTTTCTGCATTACAAGTGATTGGGAAACATAGTCCTTATTTTTCCACATTGTGTAAGAAACAACGTGAGGCTTGAAAGAGTTTGAACAATGCTCCCCAAAACGTATTCCAGGAGTGAAAACACACGTTTCTAGAAAGACTCTGAAGCAGCAAGCAAAAGCATAGTGGCTGAGTGTTCTTTCAATGAAAAACACACGCATTTCACTCTTCTGGAGTCAGTTTTCAGCCAGGAATTCATATGCATTTTGTACTGTGCAGAATGTAGCTACATGCTCGGGGGGTTGTGTCATAGAAGCACCTCTCCTGCAGGAGCTTATTGCAGCATTCATTGTTTGGCTAAGTTCTTTAGGGTTGGTTTTGGAAGGTGTTTCATCTTTGGTGAAATCCCGCTTCGTACGAAATAGTTTCACAGCGCTGTTTCCAAGTGTCCACAAAGATCTGCTGCTTGAAACTGCCTACATGCACATCTCCCATACTGCTGTGCTCGTTTCACTACCTGGATTTTGGTTTCCTCTTCTTGCTTTTAAATGACAAGCCTTCAATCTGCATGCTACACACACCTTGTAGCAGTTTCAGTTTGAAGCATGTTGGTGCTCTCAAAAACTGTGTAACCTAGTTAGAGTGTGTCACTCTCCAGCACTGAATACACAACTTAGAGCTCCTTTCACCACAGACACGCAACCAAATCTTTTTGGGAAAGTGCTACCTCAAGTCACTTGCAAATGTAAGGGTTTCAAGGAGAAAATGAAGTCAATCATGGTTTTGCACTCTGCAAAGAATAGAAATAACCTCTTGTACATGCCCGTGTGAATTTCACAGCAAAATGCCCTTCTTTTCTTGTTTCTTGAAAGTTCTCAACACGTTACGAGAAAGATCTGTTTGAGCAAGAGTGATGCAGTGTGCATTTTTCTGCATAACAAGTGATTGGGAAACATACTCCTTATTTTTCCACATTGTGTAAGAAACAACGTGAGGCTTGCAAGAGTTTGAACAATGCACCCCAAAACGTATTCCAGGAGTGAAAACACACGTTTCTAGAAAGACTCTGAAGCAGCAAGAAAAAGCATAGTGGCTGAGTGTTCTTTCAATGAGAAACACACGCATTTCACTCTTCTGGAGTCAGTTTTCAGCCAGGAATTCATATGCATTTTGTACTGTGCAGAATGTAGCTACATGCTCCGGGGTTGTGTCATAGAAGCACCTCTCCTGCAGGAGCTTATTGCAACATTCATTATTTGGCTAAGTTCATTAGGGTTGGTTTTGGAAGGTGTTTCATCTTTGGTGAAATCCCGCTTCGTACGAAATATTTTCACAGCGCTGTTTCCAAGTGTCCACAAAGATCTGCTGCTTGAAACTGCCTACATGCACATCTCCCATACTGCTGTGCTCGTTTCACTACCTGGATTTTGGTTTCCTCTTCTTGCTTTGAAATGACAAGCCTTCATTCTGCATGCTACACACACCTTGTAGCAGTTTCAGTTTGAAGCATGTTGGTGCTCTCAAAAAGCTGTGTAACCTAGTTAGAGTGTGTCACTCTCCGGCACTGAATACAGAACTTAGAGCTCCTTTCACCACAGACACACAAACACATCTTTTTGGGAAAGTGCTACCTCAAGTCACTTGCAAATGTAAGGCTTTCATAGAGAAAATGAAGTCAATCATGGTTTTGCACTCTGCAAACAGTAGAAATGACCTCTTGTGCATGCCCGTGTGAATTTCACAGCAAAATGTCCTTCTTTTCTTGTTTCTTGAAAGTTCTCAACACATTAGGAGAAAGATCTGTTTGAGCAAGAGTGATGCAGTGAGCATTTTTCTGCATTACAAGTGATTGGGAAACATACTCCTTATTTTTCCACATTGTGTAAGAAACAACGTGAGGCTTGCAAGACTTTGAACAATGCACCCTAAAACGTATTCCAGGAGTGAAAACACACGTTTCTAGAAAGACTCTGAAGCAGCAAGCAAAAGCATAGTGGCTGAGTGTTCTTTCAATGAGAAACACACGCATTTCACTCTTCTGGAGTCAGTTTTCAGCCAGGAATTCATATGCATTTTGTACTGTGCAGAATGTAGCTACATGCGCGGGGGTTGTGTCATAGAAGCACCTCTCCTGCAGGAGCTTATTGCAACATTCATTTTTTGGCTAAGTTCTTTAGGGTTGGTTTTGGAAGGTGTTTCATATTTGGTCAAATCCCGCTTCGTACGAAATATTTTCACAGCGCTGTTTCCAAGTGTCCACAAAGATCTGCTGCTTGAAACTGCCTACATGCACATCTCCCATACTGCTGTGCTCGTTTCACTACCTGGATTTTGGTTTCCTCTTCTTGCTTTGAAATGACAAGCCTTCATTCTGCATGCTACACACACCTTGTAGCAGTTTCAGTTTGAAGCATGTTGGTGCTCTCAAAAAGCTGTGTAACCTAGTTAGAGTGTGTCACTCTCCGGCACTGAATACACAACTTAGAGCTCCTTTGACCAGACACGCAACCACATCTTTTTGGGAAAGTGCTACCTCAAGTCACTTGCAAATGTAAGGGTTTCAAGGAGAAAATGAAGTCAATCATGGTTTTGCACTCTGCAAACAATAGAAATGACCTCTTGTACATGCCCGTGTGAATTTCACAGCAAAATGCCCTTCTTTTCTTGTTTCTTGAAAGTTCTGAACACATTAGGAGAACGATCTGTGTGAGCAAGAGTGCTGCAGTGTGCATTTTTCTGCATTACAATTGATTGGGAAACATAGTCCTTATTTTTCCACATTGTGTAAGAAACAACGTGAGGCTTGAAAGAGTTTGAACAATGCTCCCCAAAACGTATTCCAGGAGTGAAAACACACGTTTCTGGAAAGACTCTGAAGCAGCAAGCAAAAGCATAGTGGCTGAGTGTTCTTTCAATGAAAAACACACGCATTTCACTCTTCTGGAGTCAGTTTTCAGCCAGGAATTCATATCCATTTTGTACTGTGCAGAATGTAGCTACATGCTCGTGGGGTTGTGTCATAGAAACACCTCTCCTGCAGGAGCTTATTGCAGCATTCATTGTTTGGCTAAGTTCTTTAGGGTTGGTTTTGGAAGGTGTTTCATCTTTGGTGAAATCCCGCTTCGTACGAAATATTTTCACAGCGCTGTTTCCAAGTGTCCACAAAGATCTGCTGCTTGAAACTGCCTACATGCACATCTCCCATACTGCTGTGCTCGTTTCACTACCTGGATTTTGGTTTCCTCTTCTTGCTTTTAAATGACAAGCCTTCAATCTGCATGCTACACACACCTTGTAGCAGTTTCAGTTTGAAGCATGTTGGTGCTCTCAAAAACTGTGTAACCTAGTTAGAGTGTGTCACTCTCCAGCACTGAATACACAACTTAGAGCTCCTTTCACCACAGACACGCAACCACATCTTTTTGGGAAAGTGCTACCTCAAGTCACTTGCAAATGTAAGGGTTTCAAGGAGAAAATGAAGTCAATCATGGTTTTGCACTCTGCAAAGAATAGAAATGACCTCTTGTACATGCCCGTGTGAATTTCACAGCAAAATGCCCTTCTTTTCTTGTTTCTTGAAAGTTCTCAACACGTTAGGAGAAAGATCTGTTTGAGCAAGAGTGATGCAGTGTGCATTTTTCTGCATAACAAGTGATTGGGAAACATTCTCCTTATTTTTCCACATTGTGTAAGAAACAATTTGAGCCTTGCAAGAGTTTGAACAATGCACCCGAAAACGTATTCCAGGTGTGAAAACACACGTTACTAGAAAGACTCTGAAGCAGCAAGCAAAAGCATAGTGGCTGAGTGTTCTTTCAATGAGAAACACACGCATTTCACTCTTCTGGAGTCAGTTTTCAGCCAGGAATTCATATGCATTTTGTACTGTGCAGAATGTCGCTACATGCTCTGGGGTTGTGTCATAGAAGCACCTCTCCTGCAGGAGCTTATTGCAACATTCATTATTTGGCTAAGTTCATTAGGGTTGGTTTTGGAAGGTGTTTCATCTTTAGTGAAATCCCGCTTCGTACGAAATATTTTCACAGCGCTGTTTCCAAGTGTCCACAAAGATCTGCTGCTTGAAACTGCCTACATGCACATCTCCCATACTGCTGTGCTCGTTTCACTACCTGGATTTTGGTTTCCTCTTCTTGCTTTGAAATGACAAGCCTTCATTCTGCATGCTACACACACCTTGTAGCAGTTTCAGTTTGAAGCATGTTGGTGCTCTCAAAAAGCTGTGTAACCTAGTTAGAGTGTGTCACTCTCCGGCACTGAATACACAACTTAGAGCTCCTTTGACCAGACACGCAACCACATCTTTTTGGGAAAGTGCTACCTCAAGTCACTTGCAAATGTAAGGGTTTCAAGGAGAAAATGAAGTCAATCATGGTTTTGCACTCTGCAAACAATAGAAATGACCTCTTGTACATGCCCGTGTGAATTTCACAGCAAAATACCCTTCTTTTCTTGTTTCTTGAAAGTTCTCAACACATTAGGAGAAAGATCTGTGTGAGCAAGAGTGATGCAGTGTGCATTTTTCTGCATTACAAGTGATTGGGAAAAATACTCCTTATTTTTCCACATTGTGTAAGAAACAACGTGAGGCTTGCAGGAGTTTGAACAATGCACCCCAAAACGTATTCCAGGAGTGAAAACACACGTTTCTAGAAAGACTCTGAAGCAGCAAGCAAAAGCATAGTGGCTGAGTGTTCCATCAATGAGAAACACACGCATTTCACTCTCTGGAGTCAGTTTTCAGCCAGGAATTCATATGCATTTTGTACTGTGCAGAATGTAGCTACATGCTCGGGGGTTGTGTCATAGAAGCACCTCTCCTGCAAGAGCTTATTGCAACATTCATTGTTTGGCTAAGTTCTTTAGGGTTGGTTTTGGAAGGTGTTTCATATTTGGTCAAATCCCGCTTCGTACGAAATATTTTCACAGCGCTGTTTCCAAGTGTCCACAAAGATCTGCTGCTTGAAACTGCCTACATGCACATCTCCCATACTGCTGTGTTCGTTTCACTACCTGGATTTTGGTTTCCTCTTCTTGCTTTGAAATGACAAGCCTTCATTCTGCATGCTACACACACCTTGTAGCAGTTTCAGTTTGAAGCATGTTGGTGCTCTCAAAAAGCTGTGTAACCTAGTTAGAGTGTGTCACTCTCTGGCACTGAATACACAACTTAGAGCTCCTTTCACCACAGACACGCAAACACATCTTTTTGGGAAAGTGCTACCTCAAGTCACTTGCAAATGTAAGGGAGAAAATGAAGTCAATCATGGTTTTGCACTCTGCAAACAGTAGAAATGACCTCTTGTACATGCCCGTGTGAATTTCACAGCAAAATGCCCTTCTTTTCTTGTTTCTTGAAAGTTCTCAACACATTAGGAGAATGATCTGTTTGAGCAAGGTTGATGCAGTGTGCATTTTTCTGCATTACAAGTGATTGGGAAACATACTCCTTATTTTTCCACATTGTGTAAGAAACAACGTGAGGCTTGCAAGAGTTTGAACAATGCACCCCATAACGTATTCCAGGAGTGAATACACACGTTTCTAGAAAGACTCTGAAGCAGCAAGCAAAAGCATAGTGGCTGAGTGTTCTTTCAATGAGAAACACACGCATTTCACTCTTCTGGAGTCAGTTTTCAGCCAGGAATTCATATGCATTTTGTACTGTGCAGAATGTAGCTACATGCTCGGGGGTTGTGTCATAGAAGCACCTCTCCTGCAGGAGCTTATTGCAACATTCATTTTTTGGCTAAGTTCTTTAGGGTTGGTTTTGGAAAGTGTTTCATATTTGGTCAAATCCCGCTTCGTACGAAATATTTTCACAGCGCTGTTTCCAAGTGTCCACAAAGATCTGCTGCTTGAAACTGCCTACATGCACATCTCCCATACTGCTGTGCTCGTTTCACTACCTGGATTTTGGTTTCCTCTTCTTGCTTTGAAATGACAAGCCTTCATTCTCCATGCTACACACACCTTGTAGCAGTTTCAGTTAGAAGCATATTGGTGCTCACAAAAAGCTGTGTAACCTAGTTAGAGTGTGTCACTCTCCAGCACTGAATACACAACTTAGAGCTCCTTTCACCACAGACACGCAACCACATCTTTTTGGGAAAGTGCTACCTCAAGTCACTTGCAAATGTAAGGGTTTCAAGGAGAAAATGAAGTCAATCATGGTTTTGCACTCTGCAAAGAATAGAAATGACCTCTTGTACATGCCCGTGTGAATTTCACAGCAAAATGTCCTTCTTTTCTTGTTTCTTGAAAGTTCTCCACACGTTAGGAGAAAGATCTGTTTGAGCAAGTGTGATGCAGTGTGCATTTTTCTGCATTACAAGTGATTGGGAAACATAATCCTTATTTTTCCACATTGTGTAAGAAACAACGTGAGGCTCGCAAGAGTTTGAACAATGCACCCCAAAACGTATTCCAGGAGTGAAAACACATGTTTCTAGAAAGACTCTGAAGCAGCAAGCAAAAGCATAGTGGCTGAGTGTTCTTTCAATGAGAAACACACGCATTTCACTCTTCTGGAGTCAGTTTTCAGGCAGGAATTAATATGCATTTTGTACTGTGCAGAATGTAGCTACATGCTCGGGGGTTGTGTCATAGAAGCACCTCTCCTGCAGGAGCTTATTGCAACATTCATTGTTTGGCTAAGTTCTTTAGGGTTGGTTTTGGAAAGTGTTTCATATTTGGTCAAATCCCGCTTCGTACGAAATATTTCCACAGCGCTGTTTCCAAGTGTCCACAAAGATCTGCTGCTTGAAACTGCCTACATGCACATCTCCCATACTGCTGTGCTCGTTTCACTACCTGGATTTTGGTTTCCTCTTCTTGCTTTGAAATGACAAGCCTTCATTCTGCATGCTACACACACCTTGTAGCAGTTTCAGTTTGAAGCATGTTGGTGCTCTCAAAAAGCTGTGTAACCTAGTTAGAGTGTGTCACTCTCCGGCACTGAAAACACAACTTAGAGCTCCTTTCACCACAGACACGCAAACACATCTTTTTGGGAAAGTGCTACCTCAAGTCACTTGCAAATGTAAGGGAGAAAATGAAGTCAATCATGGTTTTGCACTCTGCAAACAGTAGAAATGACCTCTTGTACATGCCCGTGTGAATTTCACAGCAAAATGCCCTTCTTTTCTTGTTTCTTGAAAGTTCTCAACACATTAGGAGAAAGATCTGTTTGAGCAAGATTGATGCAGTGTGCATTTTTCTGCATTACAAGTGATTGGGAAACATACTCCTTATTTTTCCACATTGTGTAAGAAACAACGTGAGGCTTGCAAGAGTTTGAACAATGCACCCCAAAACGTATTCCAGGAGTGAATACACACGTTTCTAGAAAGACTCTGAAGCAGCAATCAAAAGCATAGTGGCTGAGTGTTCTTTCGATGAGAAACACACGCATTTCACTGTTCTGGAGTCAGTTTTCAGCCAGGAATTCATATGCATTTTGTACTGTGCAGAATGTAGCTACATGCTCGGGGGTTGTGTCATAGAAGCACCTCTCCTGCAGGAGCTTATTGCAACATTCATTTTTTGGCTAAGTTCTTTAGGGTTGGTTTTGGAAAGTGTTTCATATTTGGTCAAATCCCGCTTCGTACGAAATATTTTCACAGCGCTGTTTCCAAGTGTCCACAAAGATCTGCTGCTTGAAACTGCCTACATGCACATCTCCCATACTGCTGTGCTCGTTTCACTACCTGGATTTTGGTTTCCTCTTCTTGCTTTGAAATGACAAGCCTTCATTCTCCATGCTACACACACCTTGTAGCAGTTTCAGTTTGAAGCATGTTGGTGCTCTCAAAAAGTTGAGTAACCTAGTTAGAGTGTGTCACTCTCCAGCACTGAATACACAACTTAGAGCTCCTTTCTCCACAGACACGCAACCACATCTTTTTGGGAAAGTGCTACCTCAAGTCACTTGCAAATTTAAGGGTTTCATAGAGAAAATGAAGTCAATCATGATTTTGCACTCTGCAAACAATAGAAATGACCTCTTGTACATGCCCGTGTGAATTTCACAGCAAAATGCCCTTTTCTTGTTTCTTGAAAGTTCTCAACACGTTAGGAGAAAGATCTGTTTGAGCAAGAGTGATGCAGTGTGCATTTTTCTGCATTACAAGTGATTGGGAAACATACTCCTTATTTTTCCACATTGTGTAAGAAACAACGTGAGGCTTGCAAGAGTTTGAACAATGCACCCCAAAACGTATTCCAGGAGTGAAAACACACGTTTCTAGAAAGACTCTGAAGCAGCAAGCAAAAGCATAGTGGCTGAGTGTTCCATCAATGAGAAACACACGCATTTCACTCTTCTGGAGTCAGTTTTCAGCCAGGAATTCATATGCATTTTGTACTGTGCAGAATGTAGCTACATGCTCGGGGGTTGTGTCATAGAAGCACCTCTCCTGCAGGAGCTTATTGCAACATTCATTGTTTGGCTAAGTTCTTTAGGGTTGGTTTTGGAAGGTGTTTCATATTTGGTCAAATCCCGCTTCGTACGAAATATTTTCACAGCGCTGTTTCCAAGTGTCCACAAAGATCTGCTGCTTGAAACTGCCTACATGCACATATCCCATACTGCTGTGCTCGTTTCACTACCTGGATTTTGGTTTCCTCTTCTTGCTTTGAAATGACAAGCCTTCATTCTGCATGCTACACACACCTTGTAGCAGTTTCAGTTAGAAGCATATTGGTGCTCTCAAAAAGCTGGGTAACCTAGTTAGAGTGTGTCACTCTCCGGCACTGAATACACAACTTCGAGCTCCTTTCACCACAGACACGCAAACACATCTTTTTGGGAAAGTGCTACCTCAAGTCACTTGCAAATGTAAGGGTTTCCAGGAGAAAATGAAGTCAATCATGGTTTTGCACTCTGCAAACAGTAGAAATGACCTCTTGTGCATGCCCGTGTGAATTTCACAGCAAAATGCCCTTCTTTTCTTGTTTCTTGAAAGTTCTCAACACGTTAGGAGAATGATCTGTTTGAGCAAGAGTGATGCAGTGTGCATTTTTCTGCATAACAAGTGATTGGGAAACATACTCCTTATTTTTCCACATTGTGTAAGAAACAACGTGAGGCTTGCAAGAGTTTGAACAATGCACCCCAAAACGTATTCCAGGAGTGAAAACACACGTTTCTAGAAAGACTCTGAAGCAGCAAGTAAAAGCATACTGGCTGAGTGTTCCATCAATGAGAAACACACGCATTTCACTCTTCTGGAGTCAGTTTTCAGCCAGGAATTCATATGCATTTTGTACTGTGCAGAATGTAGCTACATGCTCGGGGATTGTGTCATAGAAGCACCTCTCCTGCAGGAGCTTATTGCAACATTCATTATTTGGCTAAGTTCATTAGGGTTGGTTTTGGAAGGTGTTTCATCTTTGGTGAAATCCCGCTTCGTACGAAATATTTTCACAGCGCTGTTTCCAAGTGTCCACAAAGATCTGCTGCATGAAACTCCCTACATGCACATCTCCCATACTGCTGTGCTCGTTTCACTACCTGGATTTTGGTTTCCTCTTCTTGCTTTTAAATGACAAGCCTTCATTCTGCATGCTACACACACCTTGTAGCAGTTTCAGTTTGAAGCATGTTGGTGCTCTCAAAAAGCTGTGTAACCTAGTTAGAGTGTGTCACTCTCCGGCACTGAATACACAACTTAGAGCTCCTTTCACCACAGACACGCAAACACATCTTTTTGGGAAAGTGCTACCTCAAGTCACTTGCAAATGTAAGGCTTTCATAGAGAAAATGAAGTCAATCATGGTTTTGCACACTGCAAACAGTAGAAATGACCTCTTGTGCATGCCCGTGTGAATTTCACAGCAAAATGCCCGTCTTTTCTTGTTTCTTGAAAGTTCTCAACACATTAGGAGAAAGATCTGTTTGAGCAAGAGTGATGCAGTGTGCATTTTTCTGCATAACAAGTGATTGGGAAACATACTCCTTATTTTTCCACATTGTGTAAGAAACAACGTGAGGCTTGCAAGAGTTTGAACAATGCACCCCAAAACGTATTCCAGGTGTGAAAACACACGTTACTAGAAAGACTCTGAAGCAGCAAGCAAAAGCATAGTGGCTGAGTGTTCTTTCAATGAGAAACACACGCATTTCACTCTTCTGGAGTCAGTTTTCAGCCAGGAATTCATATGCATTTTGTACTGTGCAGAATGTAGCTACATGCTCGGGGGTTGAGTCATAGAAGAATCTCTCCTGCAGGAGCTTATTGCAACATTCATTATTTGGCTAAGTTCATTAGGGTTGGTTTTGGAAGGTGTTTCATCTTTGGTGAAATCCCGCTTCGTACGAAATATTTTCACAGCGCTGTTTCCAAGTGTCCACAAAGATCTGCTGCTTGAAACTGCCTACATGCTCATCTCCCATAATGCTGTGCTCGTTTCACTACCTGGATTTTGGTTTCCTCTTCTTGCTTTGAAATGACAAGCCTTCATTCTGCATGCTACACACACCTTGTAGCAGTTTCAGTTTGAAGCATGTTGGTGCTCTCAAAAAGCTGTGTAACCTAGTTAGAGTGTGTCACTCTCCGGCACTGAATACACAACTTAGAGCTCCTTTCACCACAGACACGAAAAAACATCTTTTTGGGAAAGTGTTACCTCAAGTCACTTGCAAATGTAAGGGTTTCATAGAGAAAATGAAGTCAGTCATGGTTTTGCACTCTGCAAACAGTAGAAATGACCTCTTGTGCATGCCCGTGTGAATTTCACAGCAAAATGCCCTTCTTTTCTTGTTTCTTGAAAGTTCTCAACACATTAGGAGAAAGATCTGTTTGAGCAAGAGTGATGCAGTGTGCATTTTTCTGCATAACAAGTGATTGGGAAACATACTCCTTATTTTTCCACATTGTGTAAGAAACAACGTGAGGCTTGCAAGAGTTTGAACAATGCACCCCAAAACGTATTCCAGGTGTGAAAACACACGTTACTAGAAAGACTCTGAAGCAGCAAGCAAAAGCATAGTGGCTGAGTGTTCTTTCAATGAGAAACACACGCATTTCACTCTTCTGGAGTCAGTTTTCAGCCAGGAATTCATATGCATTTTGTACTGTGCAGAATGTAGCTACATGCTCGGGGGTTGAGTCATAGAAGAATCTCTCCTGCAGGAGCTTATTGCAACATTCATTATTTGGCTAAGTTCATTAGGGTTGGTTTTGGAAGGTGTTTCATCTTTGGTGAAATCCCGCTTCGTACGAAATATTTTCACAGCGCTGTTTCCAAGTGTCCAGAAAGATCTGCTGCTTGAAACTGCCTACATGCTCATCTCCCATAATGCTGTGCTCGTTTCACTACCTGGATTTTGGTTTCCTCTTCTTGCTTTGAAATGACAAGCCTTCATTCTGCATGCTACACACACCTTGTAGCAGTTTCAGTTTTAAGCATGTTGGTGCTCTCAAAAAGCTGTGTAACCTAGTTAGAGTGTGTCACTCTCCGGCACTGAATACACAACTTAGAGCTCCTTTCACCACAGACACTCAAACACATCTTTTTGGGAAAGTGCTACCTCAAGTCACTTGCAAATGTAAGGGTTTCAAGGAGAAAATGAAGTCAATCATGGTTTTGCACTCTGCAAACAGTAGAAATGACTTCTTGTGCATGCCCGTGTGAATTTAACAGCAAAATGCCCTTCTTTTCTTGTTTCTTGAAAGTTCTCAACACATTAGGAGAAAGATCTGTTTGAGCAAGAGTGATGCAGTGTGCATTTTTCTGCATTACAAGTGATTGGGAAACATACTCCTTATTTTTCCACATTGTGTAAGAAACAACGTGAGGCTTGCAAGAGTTTGAACAATGCACCCCAAAACGTATTCCAGGAGTGAAAACACACGTTTCTAGAAAGACTCTGAAGCAGCAAGCAAAAGCATAGTGGCTGAGTGTTCTTTCAATGAGAAACACACGCATTTCACTCTTCTGGAGTCAGTTTTCAGCCAGGAATTCATATGCTTTTTGTACTGTGCAGATTGTAGCTACATGCTCGGGGGTTGTGTCATAGAAGCACCTCTCCTGCAGGAGCTTATTGCAACATTCATTGTTTGGCTAAGTTCTTTCGGGTTGGTTTTGGAAGGTGTTTCATATTTGGTCAAATCCCGCTTCGTACGAAATATTTTCACAGCGCTGTTTCCAAGTGTCCACAAAGATCTGATGCTTGAAACTGCCTACATGCACATCTCCCATACTGCTGTGTTCGTTTCACTACCTGGATTTTGGTTTCCTCTTCTTGCTTTGAAATGACAAGCCTTCATTCTGCATGCTACACACACCTTGTAGCAGTTTCAGTTTGAAGCATGTTGGTGCTCTCAAAAAGCTGTGTAACCTAATTAGAGTGTGTCAATCTCCAGCACTGAATACACAACTTAGAGCTCCTTTCACCACAGACACGCAAACACATCTTTTTGGGAAAGTGCTACCTCAAGTCACTTGCAAATGTAAGGCTTTCATAGAGAAAATGAAGTCAATCATGGTTTTGCACTCTGCAAACAGTAGAAATGACCTCTTGTGCATGCCCGTGTGAATTTCACAGCAAAATGCCCTTCTTTTCTTGTTTCTTGAAAGTTCTCAACACATTAGGAGAAAGATCTGTTTGAGCAAGAGTGATGCAGTGTGCATTTTTCTGCATAACAAGTGATTGGGAAACATACTCCTTATTTTTCCACATTGTGTAAGAAACAACGTGAGGCTTGCAAGAGTTTGAACAATGCACCCCAAAACGTATTCCAGGAGTGAAAACACCCGTTTCTAAAAAGACTCTGAAGCAGCAAGCAAAAGCATAGTGGCTGAGTGTTCTTTCAATGAGAAACACACGCATTTCACTCTTCTGGAGTCAGTTTTCAGCTAGGAATTCATCTGCATTTTGTACTGTGCAGAATGTAGCTACATGCTCGGGGGTTGTGTCATAGAAGCACCTCTCCTGCAGGAGCTTATTGCAACATTCATTGTTTGGCTAAGTTCTTTAGGGTTGGTTTTGGAAGGTGTTTCATATTTGGTCAAATCCCGCTTCGTACGAAATATTTTCACAGCGCTGTTTCCAAGTGTCCACAAAGATCTGCTGCTTGAAACTGCCTACATGCACATCTCCCATACTGCTGTGCTCGTTTCACTACCTGGATTTTGGTTTCTTCTTCTTGCTTTGAAATGACAAGCCTTCATTCTGCATGCTACACACACCTTGTAGCAGTTTCAGTTTGAAGCATGTTGGTGCTCTCAAAAAGCTGTGTAACCTAGTTAGAGTGTGTCACTCTCCGGCACTGAATACACAACTTAGAGCTCCTTTTACCACAGACACGAAAAAACATCTTTTTGGGAAAGTGTTACCTCAAGTCACTTGCAAATGTAAGGGTTTCCAGGAGAAAATGAAGTCAATCATGGTTTTGCACTCTGCAAACAGTAGAAATGACCTCTTGTGCATGCCCGTGTGAATTTCACAGCAAAACGCCCTTCTTTTCTTGTTTCTTGAAAGTTCTCAACACATTAGGAGAAAGATCTGTTTGAGCAAGAGTGATGCAGTGTGCATTTTTCTGCATAACAAGTGATTGGGAAACATACTCCTGATTTTTCCACATTGTGTAAGAAACAACGTGAGGCTTGCAAGAGTTTGAACAATGCACCCCAAAACGTATTCCAGGTGTGAAAACACACGTTACTAGAAAGACTCTGAAGCAGCAAGCAAAAGCAAGGTGGCTGAGTGTTCTTTCAATGAGAAACACACGCATTTCACTCTTCTGGAGTCAGTTTTCAGCCAGGAATTCATATGCATTTTGTACTGTGCAGAATGTAGCTACATGCTCGGGGATTGTGTCATAGAAGCACCTCTCCTGCAGGAGCTTATTGCAACATTCATTGTTTGGCTAAGTTCTTTAGGGTTGGTTTTGGAAGGTGTTTCATATTTGGTCAAATCCCGCTTCGTACGAAATATTTTCACAGCGCTGTTTCCAAGTGTCCACAAAGATCTGCTGCTTGAAACTGCCTACATCCACATCTCCCATACTGCTGTGCTCGTTTCACTACCTGGATTTTGGTTTCCTCTTCTTGCTTTGAAATGCAAGCCTTCATTCTCCATGCTACACACACCTTGTAGCAGTTTCAGTTAGAAGCATGTTGGTGCTCTCAAAAACTGTGTAACCTAGTTAGAGTGTGTCACTCTCCAGCACTGAATACACAACTTAGAGCTCCTTTCACCACAGACACGCAACCACATCTTTTTGGGAAAGTGCTACCTCAAGTCACTTGCAAATGTAAGGGTTTCCAGGAGAAAATGAAGTCAATCATGGTTTTGCACTCTGCAAACAATGGAAATGACCTCTTGTACATGCCCGTGTGAATTTCACAGCAAAATGCCCTTCTTTTCTTGTTTCTTGAAAGTTCTCAACACGTTAGGAGAAAGATCTGTTTGAGCAAGAGTGATGCAGTGTGCATTTTTCTGCATAACAAGTGATTGGGAAACATACTCCTTATTTTTCCACATTGTGTAAGAAACAACGTGAGGCTTGCAAGAGTTTGAACAATGCAGCCCAAAACGTATTCCAGGAGTGAAAAAACACGTTTCTAGAAAGACTCTGAAGCAGCAAGCAAAAGCATAGTGGCTGAGTGTTCCATCAATGAGAAACACACGCATTTCACTCTTCTGGAGTCAGTTTTCAGCCAGGAATTCATATGCATTTTGTACTGTGCAGAATGTAGCTACATGCTCGGGGGTTGTGTCATAGAAGCACCTCTCCTGCAGGAGCTTATTGCAGCATTCATTGTTTGGCTAAGTTCATTAGGGTTGGTTTTGGAAGGTGTTTCATCTTTGGTCAAATCCCGCTTCGTACGAAATATTTTCACAGCGCTGTTTCCAAGTGTCCACAAAGATCTGCTGCATGAAACTGCCTACATGCACATCTCCCATACTGCTGTGCTCGTTTCACTACCTGGATTTTGGTTTCCTCTTCTTGCTTTGAAATGACAAGCCTTTATTCTCCATGCTACACACACCTTGTAGCAGTTTCAGTTAGAAGTATATTGGTGCTCTCAAAAAGGTGTGTAACCTAGTTAGAGTGTGTCACTATCCGGCACTGAATACATAACTTAGAGCTCCTTTGACCACAGACACGCAAACACATCTTTTTGGGAAAGTGCTACCTCAAGTCACTTGCAAATGTAAGGGTTTCATAGAGAAAATGAAGTCAATCATGATTTTGCACTCTGCAAACAATAAAAATGACCTCTTGTACATGCCCGTGTGAATTTCAGAGCAAAATGCCCTTCTTTTCTTGTTTCTTGAAAGTTCTCAACACATTAGGAGAAAGATCTGTTTGAGCAAGAGTGATGCAGTGTGCATTTTTCTGCATAACAAGTGAATGGGAAACATACTCCTTATTTTTCCACATTGTGTAAGAAACAACGTGAGGCTTGCAAGAGTTTGAACAATGCACCCCAAAACGTATTCCAGGTGTGAAAACACACCTTACTAGAAAGACTCTGAAGCAGCAAGCAAAAGCATAGTGGCTGAGTGTTCTTTCAATGAGAAACACACGCATTTCACTCTTCTGGAGTCAGTTTTCAGCCAGGAATTCATATGCATTTTGTACTGTGCAGAATGTAGCTACATGCTCGGGGGTTGAGTCATAGAAGAATCTCTCCTGCAGGAGCTTATTGCAACATTCATTATTTGGCTAAGTTCATTAGGGTTGGTTTTGGAAGGTGTTTCATCTTTGGTGAAATCCCGCTTCGTACGAAATATTTTCACAGCGCTGTTTCCAAGTGTCCACAAAGATCTGCTGCTTGAAACTGCCTACATGCTCATCTCCCATAATGCTGTGCTCGTTTCACTACCTGGATTTTGGTTTCCTCTTCTTGCTTTGAAATGACAAGCCTTCATTCTGCATGCTACACACACCTTGTAGCAGTTTCAGTTTGAAGCATGTTGGTGCTCTCAAAAAGCTGTGTAACCTAGTTAGAGTGTGTCACTCTCCGGCACTGAATACACAACTTAGAGCTCCTTTCACCACAGACACGAAAAAACATCTTTTTGGGAAAGTGTTACCTCCAGTCACTTGCAAATGTAAGGGTTTCATAGAGAAAATGAAGTCAGTCATGGTTTTGCACTCTGCAAACAGTAGAAATGACCTCTTGTGCATGCACGTGTGAATTTCACAGCAAAATGCCCTTCTTTTCTTGTTTCTTGAAAGTTCTCAACACATTAGGAGAAAGATCTGTTTGAGCAAGAGTGATGCAGTGTGCATTTTTCTGCATAACAAGTGATTGGGAAACATACTCCTTATTTTTCCACATTGTGTAAGAAACAACGTGAGGCTTGCAAGAGTTTGAACAATGCACCCCAAAACGTATTCCAGGTGTGAAAACACACGTTACTAGAAAGACTCTGAAGCAGCAAGCAAAAGCATAGTGGCTGAGTGTTCTTTCAATGAGAAACACACGCATTTCACTCTTCTGGAGTCAGTTTTCAGCCAGGAATTCATATGCATTTTGTACTGTGCAGAATGTAGCTACATGCTCGGGGGTTGAGTCATAGAAGAATCTCTCCTGCAGGAGCTTATTGCAACATTCATTATTTGGCTAAGTTCATTAGGGTTGGTTTTGGAAGGTGTTTCATCTTTGGTGAAATCCCGCTTCGTACGAAATATTTTCACAGCGCTGTTTCCAAGTGTCCACAAAGATCTGCTGCTTGAAACTGCCTACATGCTCATCTCCCATACTGCTGTGCTCGTTTCACTACCTGGATTTTGGTTTCCTCTTCTTGCTTTGAAATGACAAGCCTTCATTCTGCATGCTACACACACCTTGTAGCAGTTTCAGTTTGAAGCATGTTGGTGCTCTCAAAAAGCTGTGTAACCTAGTTAGAGTGTGTCACTATCCGGCACTGAATACATAACTTAGAGCTCCTTTGACCACAGACACGCAAACACATCTTTTTGGGAAAGTGCTACCTCAAGTCACTTGCAAATGTAAGGGTTTCATAGAGAAAATGAAGTCAATCATGATTTTGCACTCTGCAAACAATAAAAATGACCTCTTGTACATGCCCGTGTGAATTTCAGAGCAAAATGCCCTTCTTTTCTTGTTTCTTGAAAGTTCTCAACACATTAGGAGAAAGATCTGTTTGAGCAAGAGTGATGCAGTGTGCATTTTTCTGCATAACAAGTGATTGGGAAACATACTCCTTATTTTTCCACATTGTGTAAGAAACAACGTGAGGCTTGCAAGAGTTTGAACAATGCACCCCAAAACGTATTCCAGGTGTGAAAACACACCTTACTAGAAAGACTCTGAAGCAGCAAGCAAAAGCATAGTGGCTGAGTGTTCTTTCAATGAGAAACACACGCATTTCACTCTTCTGGAGTCAGTTTTCAGCCAGGAATTCATATGCATTTTGTACTGTGCAGAATGTAGCTACATGCTCGGGGGTTGAGTCATAGAAGAATCTCTCCTGCAGGAGCTTATTGCAACATTCATTATTTGGCTAAGTTCATTAGGGTTGGTTTTGGAAGGTGTTTCATCTTTGGTGAAATCCCGCTTCGTACGAAATATTTTCACAGCGCTGTTTCCAAGTGTCCACAAAGATCTGCTGCTTGAAACTGCCTACATGCTCATCTCCCATAATGCTGTGCTCGTTTCACTACCTGGATTTTGGTTTCCTCTTCTTCCTTTGAAATGACAAGCCTTCATTCTGCATGCTACACACACCTTGTAGCAGTTTCAGTTTGAAGCATGTTGGTGCTCTCAAAAAGCTGTGTAACCTAGTTAGAGTGTGTCACTCTCCGGCACTGAATACACAACTTAGAGCTCCTTTCACCACAGACACGAAAAAACATCTTTTTGGGAAAGTGTTACCTCCAGTCACTTGCAAATGTAAGGGTTTCATAGAGAAAATGAAGTCAGTCATGGTTTTGCACTCTGCAAACAGTAGAAATGACCTCTTGTGCATGCACGTGTGAATTTCACAGCAAAATGCCCTTCTTTTCTTGTTTCTTGAAAGTTCTCAACACATTAGGAGAAAGATCTGTTTGAGCAAGAGTGATGCAGTGTGCATTTTTCTGCATAACAAGTGATTGGGAAACATACTCCTTATTTTTCCACATTGTGTAAGAAACAACGTGAGGCTTGCAAGAGTTTGAACAATGCACCCCAAAACGTATTCCAGGTGTGAAAACACACGTTACTAGAAAGACTCTGAAGCAGCAAGCAAAAGCATAGTGGCTGAGTGTTCTTTCAATGAGAAACACACGCATTTCACTCTTCTGGAGTCAGTTTTCAGCCAGGAATTCATATGCATTTTGTACTGTGCAGAATGTAGCTACATGCTCGGGGGTTGAGTCATAGAAGAATCTCTCCTGCAGGAGCTTATTGCAACATTCATTATTTGGCTAAGTTCATTAGGGTTGGTTTTGGAAGGTGTTTCATCTTTGGTGAAATCCCGCTTCGTACGAAATATTTTCACAGCGCTGTTTCCAAGTGTCCACAAAGATCTGCTGCTTGAAACTGCCTACATGCTCATCTCCCATAATGCTGTGCTCGTTTCACTACCTGGATTTTGGTTTCCTCTTCTTGCTTTGAAATGACAAGCCTTCATTCTGCATGCTACACACACCTTGTAGCAATTTCAGTTTGAAGCATGTTGGTGCTCTCAAAAAGCTGTGTAACCTAGTTAGAGTGTGTCACTCTCCGGCACTGAATACACAACTTAGAGCTCCTTTCACCACAGACACGAAAAAACATCTTTTTGGGAAAGTGTTACCTCAAGTCACTTGCAAATGTAAGGGTTTCATAGAGAAAATGAAGTCAGTCATGGTTTTGCACTCTGCAAACAGTAGAAATGACCTCTTGTGCATGCCCGTGTGAATTTCACAGCAAAATGCCCTTCTTTTCTTGTTTCTTGAAAGTTCTCAACACATTAGGAGAACGATCTGTTTGAGCAAGAGTGATGCAGTGTGCATTTTTCTGCATAACAAGTGATTGGGAAACATACTCCTTATTTTTCCACATTGTGTAAGAAACAGCGTGAGGCTTGCAAGAGTTTGAACAATGCACCACAAAACGTATTCCAGGTGTGAAAACACACGTTACTAGAAAGACTCTGAAGCAGCAAGCAAAAGCATAGTGGCTGAGTGTTCTTTCAATGAGAAACACACGCATTTCACTCTTCTGGAGTCAGTTTTCAGCCAGGAATTCATATGCATTTTGTACTGTGCAGAATGTAGCTACATGCTCGGGGGTTGTGTCATAGAAGAATCTCTCCTGCAGGAGCTTATTGCAACATTCATTATTTGGCTAAGTTCATTAGGGTTGGTTTTGGAAGGTGTGTCATCTTTGGTGAAATCCCGCTTCGTACGAAATATTTTCACAGCGCTGTTTCCAAGTGTCCACAAAGATCTGCTGCTTGAAACTGCCTACATGCTCATCTCCCATACTGCTGTGCTCGTTTCACTACCTGGATTTTGGTTTCCTCTTCTTGCTTTGAAATGACAAGCCTTCATTCTGCATGCTACACACACCTTGTAGCAGTTTCAGTTTGAAGCATGTTGGTGCTCTCAAAAAGCTGTGTAACCTAGTTAGAGTGTGTCACTTTCCGGCACTGAATACACAACTTAGAGCTCCTTTTACCACAGACACGAAAAAACATCTTTTTGGAAAGTGTTACCTCAAGTCACTTGCAAATGTAAGGGTTTCCAGGAGAAAATGAAGTCAATCATGATTTTGCACTCTGCAAACAGTAGAAATGACCTCTTGTGCATGCCCGTGTGAATTTCACAGCAAAATGCCCTTCTTTTCTTGTTTCTTGAAAGTTCTCAACACATTAGGAGGAAGATCTGTTTGACCAAGAGTGATGCAGTGTGCATTTTTCTGCATAACAAGTGATTGGGAAACATACTCCTTATTTTTCCACATTGTGTAAGAAACAACGTGAGGCTTGCAAGAGTTTGAACAATGCACCCCAAAACGTATTCCAGGTGTGAAAACACACGTTACTAGAAAGACTCTGAAGCAGCAAGCAAAAGCATAGTGGCTGAGTGTTCTTTCAATGAGAAACACACGCATTTCACTCTTCTGGAGTCAGTTTTCAGCCAGGAATTCATATGCATTTTGTACTGTGCAGAATGTAGCTACATGCTCGGGGGTTGAGTCATAGAAGAATCTCTCCTGCAGGAGCTTATTGCAACATTCATTATTTGGCTAAGTTCATTAGGGTTGGTTTTGGAAGGTGTTTCATCTTTGGTGAAATCCCGCTTCGTACGAAATATTTTCACAGCGCTGTTTCCAAGTGTCCACAAAGATCTGCTGCTTGAAACTGCCTACATGCTCATCTCCCATAATGCTGTGCTCGTTTCACTACCTGGATTTTGGTTTCCTCTTCTTGCTTTGAAATGACAAGCCTTCATTCTGCATGCTACACACACCTTGTAGCAGTTTCAGTTTGAAGCATGTTGGTGCTCTCAAAAAGCTGTGTAACCTAGTTAGAGTGTGTCACTCTCCGGCACTGAATACACAACTTAGAGCTCCTTTCACCACAGACACGAAAAAACATCTTTTTGGGAAAGTGTTACCTCCAGTCACTTGCAAATGTAAGGGTTTCATAGAGAAAATGAAGTCAGTCATGGTTTTGCACTCTGCAAACAGTAGAAATGACCTCTTGTGCATGCCCGTGTGAATTTCACAGCAAAATGCCCTTCTTTTCTTGTTTCTTGAAAGTTCTCAACACATTAGGAGAAAGATCTGTTTGAGCAAGAGTGATGCAGTGTGCATTTTTCTGCATAACAAGTGATTGGGAAACATACTCCTGATTTTTCCACATTGTGTAAGAAACAACGTGAGGCTTGCAAGAGTTTGAACAATGCACCCCAAAACGTATTCCAGGTGTGAAAACACACGTTACTAGAAAGACTCTGAAGCAGCAAGCAAAAGCATAGTGGCTGAGTGTTCTTTCAATGAGAAACACACGCATTTCACTCTTCTGGAGTCAGTTTTCAGCCAGGAATTCATATGCATTTTGTACTGTGCAGAATGTAGCTACATGCTCGGGGGTTGTGTCATAGAAGCACCTCTCCTGCAGGAGCTTATTGCAACATTCATTGTTTGGCTAAGTTCTTTAGGGTTGGTTTTGGAAGGTGTTTCATATTTGGTCAAATCCCGCTTCGTACGAAATATTTTCACAGCGCTGTTTCCAAGTGTCCACAAAGATCTGCTGCTTGAAACTGCCTACATGCACATCTCCCATACTGCTGTGCTCGTTTCACTACCTGGATTTTGGCTTCCTCTTCTTGCTTTGAAATGACAAGCCTTCATTCTGCATGCTACACACACCTTGTAGCAGTTTCAGATAGAAGCATATTGGTGCTCTCAAAAAGCTGTGTAACCTAGTTAGAGTGTGTCACTTTCCGGCACTGAATACACAACTTAGAGCTCCTTTGACCAGACACGCAACCACATCTTTTTGGGAAAGTGCTACCTCAAGTCACTTGCAAATGTAAGGGTTTCAAGGAGAAAATGAAGTCAATCATGGTTTTGCACTCTGCAAACAATAGAAATGACCTCTTGTACATGCCCGTGTGAATTTCACAGCAAAATGCCCTTCTTTTCTTGTTTCTTGAAAGTTCTCAACACATTAGGAGAACGATCTGTGTGAGCAAGAGTGCTGCAGTGTGCATTTTTCTGCATTACAAGTGATTGGGAAACATAGTCCTTATTTTTCCACATTGTGTAAGAAACAACGTGAGGCTTGCAAGAGTTTGAACAATGCTCCCCAAAACGTATTCCAGGAGTGAAAACACACGTTTCTAGAAAGACTCTGAAGCAGCAAGCAAAAGCATAGTGGCTGAGTGTTCTTTCAATGAAAAACACACGCATTTCACTCTTCTGGAGTCAGTTTTCAGCCAGGAATTCATATGCATTTTGTACTGTGCAGAATGTAGCTACATGCTCGGGGGGTTGTGTCATAGAAGCACCTCTCCTGCAGGAGCTTATTGCAGCATTCATTGTTTGGCTAAGTTCTTTAGGGTTGGTTTTGGAAGGTGTTTCATCTTTGGTGAAATCCCGCTTCGTACGAAATATTTTCACAGCGCTGTTTCCAAGTGTCCACAAAGATCTGCTGCTTGAAACTGCCTACATGCACATCTCCCATACTGCTGTGTTCGTTTCACTACCTGGATTTTGGCTTCCTCTTCTTGCTTTGAAATGACAAGCCTTCATTCTGCATGCTACACACACCTTGTAGCAGTTTCAGATAGAAGCATATTGGTGCTCTCAAAAAGCTGTGTAACCTAGTTAGAGTGTGTCACGCTCCGGCACTGAATACACAACTTAGAGCTCCTTTGACCACAGACACGCAAACACATCTTTTTGGGAAAGTGCTACCTCAAGTCACTTGCAAATGTAAGGCTTTCATAGAGAAAATGAAGTCAATCATGATTTTGCACTCTGCAAACAATATAAATGACCTCTTGTACATGCCCGTGTGAATTTCACAGCAAAATGCCCTTCTTTTCTTGTTTCTTGAAAGTTCTAAACACATTAGGAGAAAGATCTCTGTGAGCAAGAGTGCTGCAGTGTGCATTTTTCTGCATAACAAGTGATTGGGAAACATACTCCTTATTTTTCCACATTGTGTAAGAAACAACGTGAGGCTTGCAAGAGTTTGAACAATGCACCCCAAAACGTATTCCAGGAATGAAAACACACGTTTCTAGAAAGACTCTGAAGCAGCAAGCAAAAGCATAGTGGCTGAGTGTTCCATCAATGAAAAACACACGCATTTCACTCTTCTGGAGTCAGTTTTCAGCCAGGAATTCATATGCATTTTGTACTGTGCAGAATGTAGCTACATGCTCGGGGGTTGTGTCATAGAAGCACCTCTCCTGCAGGAGCTTATTGCAGCATTCATTGTTTGGCTAAGTTCTTTAGGGTTGGTTTTGGAAGGTGTTTCATCTTTGGTGAAATCCCGCTTCGTACGAAATATTTTCACAGCGCTGTTACCAAGTGTCCACAAAGATCTGCTGCTTGAAACTGCCTACATGCACATCTCCCATACTGCTGTGCTCGTTTCACTACCTGGATTTTGGTTTCCTCTTCTTGCTTTGAAATGACAAGCCTTCATTCTGCATGCTACACACACCTTGTAGCAGTTTCAGTTTGAAGCATGTTGGTGCTCTCAAAAAGCTGTGTAACCTAGTTAGAGTGTGTCACTCTCCGGCACTGAATACACAACTTAGAGCTCCTTTCACCACAGACACGCAAACACATCTTTTTGGGAAAGTGCTATCACAAGTCAGTTGCAAATGTAAGGCTTTCATAGAGAAAATGAAGTCAATCATGGTTTTGTACTCTGCAAACAGTAGAAATGACCTCCTGTGCATGCCCGTGTGAATTTCACAGCAAAATGCCCTTCTTTTCTTGTTTCTTGAAAGTTCTCAACACATTAGGAGAAAGATCTGTTTGAGCAAGAGTGATGCAGTGTGCATTTTTCTGCATAACAAGTGATTGGGAAACATACTCCTTATTTTTCCACATTGTGTAAGAAACAACGTGAGGCTTGGAAGAGTTTGAACAATGCTCCCCAAAACGTATTCCAGGTGTGAAAACACACGTTTCTAGAAAGACTCTGAAGCAGCAAGCAAAAGCATAGTGGCTGAGTGTTCTTTCAATGAGAAACACACGCATTTCACTCTTCTGGAGTCAGTTTTCAGCCAGGAATTCATATGCATTTTGTACTGTGCAGAATGTAGCTACATGCTCGGGGGTTGTGTCATAGAAGAACCTCTCCTGCAGGAGCTTATTGCAACATTCATTATTTGGCTAAGTTCATTAGGGTTGGTTTTGGAAGGTGTTTCATCTTTGGTGAAATCCCGCTTCGTACGAAATATTTTCACAGCGCTGTTTCCAAGTGTCCACAAATATCTGCTGCTTGAAACTGCCTACATGCATATCTCCCATACTGCTGTGCTCGTTTCACTACCTGGATTTTGGTTTCCTCTTCTTGCTTTGAAATGACAAGCCTTCATTCTGCATGCTACACACACCTTGTAGCAGTTTCAGTTTGAAGCATGTTGGTGCTCTCAAAAAGCTGTGTAACCTAGTTAGAGTGTGTCACTCTCCGGCACTGAATACACAACTTAGAGCTTCTTTCACCACAGACACGCGAACATATCTTTTTGGGAAAGTGCTACCTCAAGTCACTTGCAAATGTAAGGGTTTCATAGAGAAAATGAAGTCAATCATGATTTTGCACTCTGCAAACAGTAGAAATGACCTCTTGTGCATGCCCGTGTGAATTTCACAGCAAATGCCCTTCTTTTCTTGTTTCTTGAAAGTTCTGAACACGTTAGGAGAAAGATCTGTTTGAGCAAGAGTGATGCAGTGTGCATTTTTCTGCATTACAATTGATTGGGAAACGTACTCCTTATTTTTCCACATTGTGTAAGAAACAACGTGAGGCTTGCAAGAGTTTGAACAATGCTCCCCTAAACGTATTCCAGGAGTGAAAACACACGTTTCTAGAAAGACTCTGAAGCAGCAAGCAAAAGCATAGTGGCTGAGTGTTCTTTCAATGAAAAACACACGCATTTCACTCTTCTGGAGTCAGTTTTCAGCCAGGAATTCATATCCATTTTGTACTGTGCAGAATGTAGCTACATGCTCGGGGGTTGTGTCATAGAAGCACCTCTCCTGCAGGAGCTTATTGCAGCATTCATTGTTTGGCTAAGTTCTTTAGGGTTGGTTTTGGAAGGTGTTTCATCTTTGGTGAAATCCCGCTTCGTACGAAATATTTTCACAGCGCTGTTACCAAGTGTCCACAAAGATCTGCTGCTTGAAACTGCCTACATGCACATCTCCCATACTGCTGTGCTCGTTTCACTACCTGGATTTTGGTTTCCTCTTCTTGCTTTGAAATGACAAGCCTTCATTCTGCATGCTACACACACCTTGTAGCAGTTTCAGTTTGAAGCATGTTGGTGCTCTCAAAAAGCTGTGTAACCTAGTTAGAGTGTGTCACTTTCCGGCACTGAATACACAACTTAGAGCTCCTTTGACCAGACACGCAACCACATCTTTTTGGGAAAGTGCTACCTCAAGTCACTTGCAAATGTAAGGGTTTCAAGGAGAAAATGAAGTCAATCATGGTTTTGCACTCTGCAAACAATAGAAATGACCTCTTGTACATGCCCGTGTGAATTTCACAGCAAAATGCCCTTCTTTTCTTGTTTCTTGAAAGTTCTCAACACATTAGGAGAACGATCTGTGTGAGCAAGAGTGCTGCAGTGAGCATTTTTCTGCATTACAAGTGATTGGGAAACATAGTCCTTATTTTTCCACATTGTGTAAGAAACAACGTGAGGCTTGCAAGAGTTTGAACAATGCTCCCCAAAACGTATTCCAGGAGTGAAAACACACGTTTCTAGAAAGACTCTGAAGCAGCAAGCAAAAGCATAGTGGCTGAGTGTTCTTTCAATGAAAAACACACGCATTTCACTCTTCTGGAGTCAGTTTTCAGCCAGGAATTCATATGCATTTTGTACTGTGCAGAATGTAGCTACATGCTCGGGGGGTTGTGTCATAGAAGCACCTCTCCTGCAGGAGCTTATTGCAGTATTCATTGTTTGGCTAAGTTCTTTAGGGTTGGTTTTGGAAGGTGTTTCATCTTTGGTGAAATCCCGCTTCGTACGAAATATTTTCACAGCGCTGTTTCCAAGTGTCCACAAAGATCTGCTGCTTGAAACTGCCTATATGCACATCTCCCATACTGCTGTGCTCGTTTCACTACCTGGATTTTGGTTTCCTCTTCTTGCTTTGAAATGACAAGCCTTCATTCTGCATGCTACACACACCTTGTAGCAGTTTCAGTTTGAAGCATGTTGGTGCTCTCAAAAAGCTGTGTAACCTAGTTAGAGTGTGTCACTCTCCGGCACTGAATACACAACTTAGAGCTTCTTTCACCACAGACACGCAAACATATCTTTTTGGGAAAGTGCTACCTCAAGTCACTTGCAAATGTAAGGGTTTCATAGAGAAAATGAAGTCAATCATGATTTTGCACTCTGCAAACAGTAGAAATGACCTCTTGTGCATGCCCGTGTGAATTTCACAGCAAATGCCCTTCTTTTCTTGTTTCTTGAAAGTTCTCAACACGTTAGGAGAAAGATCTGTTTGAGCAAGAGTGATGCAGTGTGCATTTTTCTACATTACAATTGATTGGGAAACATACTCCTTATTTTTCCACATTGTGTAAGAAACAACGTGAGGCTTGCAAGCGTTTGAACAATGCTCCCCAAAACGTATTCCAGGAGTGAAAACACACGTTTCTAGAAAGACTCTGAAGCAGCAAGCAAAAGCATAGTGGCTGAGTGTTCTTTCAATGAGAAACACACGCATTTCACTCTTCTGGAGTCAGTTTTCAGCCAGGAATTCATATGCATTTTGTACTGTGCAGAATGTAGCTACATGCTCGGGGGTTGTGTCATAGAAGAACCTCTCCTGCAGGAGCTTATTGCAACATTCATTATTTGGCTAAGTTCATTAGGGTTGGTTTTGGAAGGTGTTTCATCTTTGGTGAAATCCCGCTTCGTACGAAATATTTTCACAGCGCTGTTTCCAAGTGTCCACAAAGATCTGCTGCTTGAAACTGCCTACATGCATATCTCCCATACTGCTGTGCTCGTTTCACTACCTGGATTTTGGTTTCCTCTTCTTGCTTTGAAATGACAAGCCTTCATTCTGCATGCTACACACACCTTGTAGCAGTTTCAGTTTGAAGCATGTTGGTGCTCTCAAAAAGCTGTGTAACCTAGTTAGAGTGTGTCACTCTCCGGCACTGAATACACAACTTAGAGCTCCTTTGACCAGACACGCAACCACATCTTTTTGGGAAAGTGCTACCTCAAGTCACTTGCAAATGTAAGGGTTTCAAGGAGAAAATGAAGTCAATTATGGTTTTGCACTCTGCAAACAATAGAAATGACCTCTTGTACATGCCCGTGTGAATTTCACAGCAAAATGCCCTTCTTTTCTTGTTTCTTGAAAGTTCTCAACACATTAGGAGAACGATCTGTGTGAGCAAGAGTGCTGCAGTGTGCATTTTTCTGCGTTACAAGTGATTGGGAAACATAGTCCTTATTTTTCCACATTGTGTAAGAAACAACGTGAGGCTTGCAAGAGTTTGAACAATGCTCCCCAAAACGTATTCCAGGAGTGAAAACACACGTTTCTAGAAAGACTCTGAAGCAGCAAGCAAAAGCATAGTGGCTGAGTGTTCTTTCAATGAGAAACACACGCATTTCACTCTTCTGGATTCAGTTTTCAGCCAGGAATTCATATGCATTATGTACTGTGCAGAATGTAGCTACATGCTCGGGGGTTGTGTCATAGAAGCACCTCTCCTGCATGAGCTTATTGCAACATTCATTGTTTGGCTAAGTTCTTTAGGGTTGGTTTTGGAAGATGTTTCATATTTGGTCAAATCCCGCTTCGTACGAAATATTTTCACAGCGCTGTTTCCAAGTGTCCACAAAGATCTGCTGCTTGAAACTGCCTACATGCACATCTCCCATACTGCTGTGTTCGTTTCACTACCTGGATTTTGGCTTCCTCTTCTTGCTTTGAAATGACAAGCCTTCATTCTGCATGCTACACACACCTTGTAGCAGTTTCAGATAGAAGCATATTGGTGCTCTCAAAAAGCTGTGTAACCTAGTTAGAGTGTGTCACGCTCCGGCACTGAATACACAACTTAGAGCTCCTTTGACCACAGACACGCAAACACATCTTTTTGGGAAAGTGCTACCTCAAGTCACTTGCAAATGTAAGGCTTTCATAGAGAAAATGAAGTCAATCATGATTTTGCACTCTGCAAACAATATAAATGACCTCTTGTACATGCCCGTGTGAATTTCACAGCAAAATGCCCTTCTTTTCTTGTTTCTTGAATGTTCTCAACACATTAGGAGAAAGATCTCTGTGAGCAAGAGTGCTGCAGTGTGCATTTTTGTGCATAACAAGTGATTGGGAAACATACTCCTTATTTTTCCACATTGTGTAAGAAACAACGTGAGGCTTGCAAGAGTTTGAACAATGCACCCCAAAACGTATTCCAGGAATGAAAACACACGTTTCTAGAAAGACTCTGAAGCAGCAAGCAAAAGCATAGTGGCTGAGTGTTCCATCAATGAAAAACACACGCATTTCACTCTTCTGGAGTCAGTTTTCAGCCAGGAATTCATATGCAATTTGTACTGTGCAGAATGTAGCTACATGCTCGGGGGTTGTGTCATAGAAGCACCTCTCCTGCAGGACCTTATTGCAGCATTCATTGTTTGGCTAAGTTCTTTAGGGTTGGTTTTGGAAGGTGTTTCATCTTTGGTGAAATCCCGCTTCGTACGAAATATTTTCACAGCGCTGTTTCCAAGTGTCCACAAAGATCTGCTGCTTGAAACTGCCTACATGCACATCTCCCATACTGCTGTGCTCGTTTCACTACCTGGATTTTGGTTTCCTCCTCTTGCTTTGAAATGACAAGCCTTCATTCTGCATGCTACACACACCTTGTAGCAGTTTCAGTTTGAAGCATGTTGGTGCTCTCAAAAAGCTGTGTAACCTAGTTAGAGTGTGTCACTCTCCGGCACTGAATACACAACTTAGAGCTCCTTTCACCACAGACACGCAAACACATCTTTTTGGGAAAGTGCTATCACAAGTCAGTTGCAAATGTAAGGCTTTCATAGAGAAAATGAAGTCAATCATGGTTTTGTACTCTGCAAACAGTAGAAATGACCTCCTGTGCATGCCCGTGTGAATTTCACAGCAAAATGCCCTTCTTTTCTTGTTTCTTGAAAGTTCTCAACACATTAGGAGAAAGATCTGTTTGAGCAAGAGTGATGCAGTGTGCATTTTTCTGCATAACAAGTGATTGGGAAACATACTCCTTATTTTTCCACATTGTGTAAGAAACAACGTGAGGCTTGGAAGAGTTTGAACAATGCTCCCCAAAACGTATTCCAGGTGTGAAAACACACGTTTCTAGAAAGACTCTGAAGCAGCAAGCAAAAGCATAGTGGCTGAGTGTTCTTTCAATGAGAAACACACGCATTTCACTCTTCTGGAGTCAGTTTTCAGCCAGGAATTCATATGCATTTTGTACTGTGCAGAATGTAGCTACATGCTCGGGGGTTGTGTCATAGAAGAACCTCTCCTGCAGGAGCTTATTGCAACATTCATTATTTGGCTAAGTTCATTAGGGTTGGTTTTGGAAGGTGTTTCATCTTTGGTGAAATCCCGCTTCGTACGAAATATTTTCACAGCGCTGTTTCCAAGTGTCCACAAAGATCTGCTGCTTGAAACTGCCTACATGCATATCTCCCATACTGCTGTGCTCGTTTCACTACCTGGATTTTGGTTTCCTCTTCTTGCTTTGAAATGACAAGCCTTCATTCTGCATGCTACACACACCTTGTAGCAGTTTCAGTTTGAAGCATGTTGGTGCTCTCAAAAAGCTGTGTAACCTAGTTAGAGTGTGTCACTCTCCGGCACTGAATACACAACTTAGAGCTTCTTTCACCACAGACACGCGAACATATCTTTTTGGGAAAGTGCTACCTCAAGTCACTTGCAAATGTAATGGTTTCATAGAGAAAATGAAGTCAATCATGATTTTGCACTCTGCAAACAGTAGAAATGACCTCTTGTGCATGCCCGTGTGAATTTCACAGCAAATGCCCTTCTTTTCTTGTTTCTTGAAAGTTCTGAACACGTTAGGAGAAAGATCTGTTTGAGCAAGAGTGATGCAGTGTGCATTTTTCTGCATTACAATTGATTGGGAAACGTACTCCTTATTTTTCCACATTGTGTAAGAAACAACGTGAGGCTTGCAAGAGTTTGAACAATGCTCCCCTAAACGTATTCCAGGAGTGAAAACACACGTTTCTAGAAAGACTCTGAAGCAGCAAGCAAAAGCATAGTGGCTGAGTGTTCTTTCAATGAGAAACACACGCATTTCACTCTTCTGAAGTCAGTTTTCAGCCAGGAATTCATATGCATTTTGTACTGTGCAGAATGTAGCTACATGCTCGGGGGTTGTGTCATAGAAGCACCTCTCCTGCAGGAGCTTATTGCAACATTCATTGTTTGGCTAAGTTCTTTAGGGTTGGTTTTGGAAGGTGTTTCATATTTGGTCAAATTCGGCTTCGTACGAAATATTTTCACAGCGCTGTTTCCAAGTGTCCACAAAGATGTGGTGCTTGAAACTGCCTACATGCACATCTCCCATACTGCTGTGCTCGTTTCACTACGTGGATTTTGGTTTCCTCTTCTTGCTTTGAAATGACAAGCCTTCATTCTGCATGCTACACACACCTTGTAGCAGTTTCAGTTTGAAGCATGTTGGTGCTCTCAAAAAGCTGTGTAACCTAGTTAGAGTGTGTCACTCTCCGGCACTGAATACACAACTTAGAGCTCCTTTCACCACAGACACGCAACCACATCTTTTTGGGAAAGTGCTACCTCAAGTCACTTGCAAATGTAAGGGTTTCAAGGAGAAAATGAAGTCAATCATGGTTTTGCACTCTGCAAACAATAGAAATGACCTCTTGTACATGCCCGTGTGAATTTCACAGCAAAATGCCCTTCTTTTCTTGTTTCTTGAAAGTTCTCAACACATTAGGAGAACGATCTGTGTGAGCAAGAGTGCTGCAGTGTGCATTTTTCTGCATTACAAGTGATTGGGAAACATAGTCCTTATTTTTCCACATTGTGTAAGAAACAACGTGAGGCTTGCAAGAGTTTGAACAATGCTCCCCAAAACGTATTCCAGGAGTGAAAACACACGTTTCTAGAAAGACTCTGAAGCAGCAAGCAAAAGCATAGTGGCTGAGTGTTCTTTCAATGAAAACACACGCATTTCACTCTTCTGGAGTCAGTTTTCAGCCAGGAATTCATATGCATTTTGTACTGTGCAGAATGTAGCTACATGCTCGGGGGGTTGTGTCATAGAAGCACCTCTCCTGCAGGAGCTTATTGCAGCATTCATTGTTTGGCTAAGTTCTTTAGGGTTGGTTTTGGAAGGTGTTTCATCTTTGGTGAAATCCCGCTTCGTACGAAATATTTTCACAGCGCTGTTTCCAAGTGTCCACAAAGATCTGCTGCTTGAAACTGCCTACATGCATATCTCCCATACTGCTGTGCTCGTTTCACTACCTGGATTTTGGTTTCCTCTTCTTGCTTTGAAATGACAAGCCTTCATTCTGCATGCTACACACACCTTGTAGCAGTTTCAGTTTGAAGCATGTTGGTGCTCTCAAAAAGCTGTGTAACCTAGTTAGAGTGTGTCACTCTCCGGCACTGAATACACAACTTAGAGCTCCTTTGACCAGACACGCAACCACATCTTTTTGGGAAAGTGCTACCTCAAGTCACTTGCAAATGTAAGGGTTTCAAGGAGAAAATGAAGTCAATTATGGTTTTGCACTCTGCAAACAATAGAAATGACCTCTTGTACATGCCCGTGTGAATTTCACAGCAAAATGCCCTTCTTTTCTTGTTTCTTGAAAGTTCTCAACACATTAGGAGAACGATCTGTGTGAGCAAGAGTGCTGCAGTGTGCATTTTTCTGCGTTACAAGTGATTGGGAAACATAGTCCTTATTTTTCCACATTGTGTAAGAAACAACGTGAGGCTTGCAAGAGTTTGAACAATGCTCCCCAAAACGTATTCCAGGAGTGAAAACACACGTTTCTAGAAAGACTCTGAAGCAGCAAGCAAAAGCATAGTGGCTGAGTGTTCTTTCAATGAGAAACACACGCATTTCACTCTTCTGGATTCAGTTTTCAGCCAGGAATTCATATGCATTATGTACTGTGCAGAATGTAGCTACATGCTCGGGGGTTGTGTCATAGAAGCACCTCTCCTGCATGAGCTTATTGCAACATTCATTGTTTGGCTAAGTTCTTTAGGGTTGGTTTTGGAAGATGTTTCATATTTGGTCAAATCCTGCTTCGTACGAAATATTTTCACAGCGCTGTTTCCAAGTGTCCACAAAGATCTGCTGCTTGAAACTGCCTACATGCACATCTCCCATACTGCTGTGTTCGTTTCACTACCTGGATTTTGGCTTCCTCTTCTTGCTTTGAAATGACAAGCCTTCATTCTGCATGCTACACACACCTTGTAGCAGTTTCAGATAGAAGCATATTGGTGCTCTCAAAAAGCTTTGTAACCTAGTTAGAGTGTGTCACGCTCTGGCACTGAATACACAACTTAGAGCTCCTTTGACCACAGACACGCAAACACATCTTTTTTGGAAAGTGCTACCTCAAGTCACTTGCAAATGTAAGGCTTTCATAGAGAAAATGAAGTCAATCATGATTTTGCACTCTGCAAACAATATAAATGACCTCTTGTACATGCCCGTGTGAATTTCACAGCAAAATGCCCTTCTTTTCTTGTTTCTTGAAAGTTCTCAACACATTAGGAGAAAGATCTCTGTGAGCAAGAGTGCTGCAGTGTGCATTTTTGTGCATAACAAGTGATTGGGAAACATACTCCTTATTTTTCCACATTGTGTAAGAAACAACGTGAGGCTTGCAAGAGTTTGAACAATGCACCCCAAAACGTATTCCAGGAATGAAAACACACGTTTCTAGAAAGACTCTGAAGCAGCAAGCAAAAGCATAGTGGCTGAGTGTTCCATCAATGAAAAACACACGCATTTCACTCTTCTGGAGTCAGTTTTCAGCCAGGAATTCATATGCAATTTGTACTGTGCAGAATGTAGCTACATGCTCGGGGGTTGTGTCATAGAAGCACCTCTCCTGCAGGAGCTTATTGCAGCATTCATTGTTTGGCTAAGTTCTTTAGGGTTGGTTTTGGAAGGTGTTTCATCTTTGGTGAAATCCCGCTTCGTACGAAATATTTTCACAGCGCTGTTTCCAAGTGTCCACAAAGATCTGCTGCTTGAAACTGCCTACATGCACATCTCCCATACTGCTGTGCTCGTTTTACTACCTGGATTTTGGTTTCCTCTTCTTGCTTTGAAATGACAAGCCTTCATTCTGCATGCTACACACACCTTGTAGCAGTTTCAGTTTGAAGCATGTTGGTGCTCTCAAAAAGCTGTGTAACCTAGTTAGAGTGTGTCACTCTCCGGCACTGAATACACAACTTAGAGCTCCTTTCACCACAGACACGCAAACACATCTTTTTGGGAAAGTGCTATCACAAGTCAGTTGCAAATGTAAGGCTTTCATAGAGAAAATGAAGTCAATCATGGTTTTGTACTCTGCAAACAGTAGAAATGACCTCCTGTGCATGCCCGTGTGAATTTCACAGCAAAATGCCCTTCTTTTCTTGTTTCTTGAAAGTTCTCAACACATTAGGAGAAAGATCTGTTTGAGCAAGAGTGATGCAGTGTGCATTTTTCTGCATAACAAGTGATTGGGAAACATACTCCTTATTTTTCCACATTGTGTAAGAAACAACGTGAGGCTTGCAAGAGTTTGAACAATGCTCCCCAAAACGTATTCCAGGTGTGAAAACACACGTTTCTAGAAAGACTCTGAAGCAGCAAGCAAAAGCATAGTGGCTGAGTGTTCTTTCAATGAGAAACACACGCATTTCACTCTTCTGGAGTCAGTTTTCAGCCAGGAATTCATATGCATTTTGTACTGTGCAGAATGTAGCTACATGCTCGGGGGTTGTGTCATAGAAGAACCTCTCCTGCAGGAGCTTATTGCAACATTCATTATTTGGCTAAGTTCATTAGGGTTGGTTTTGGAAGGTGTTTCATCTTTGGTGAAATCCCGCTTCGTACGAAATATTTTCACAGCGCTGTTTCCAAGTGTCCACAAAGATCTGCTGCTTGAAACTGCCTACATGCATATCTCCCATACTGCTGTGCTCGTTTCACTACCTGGATTTTGGTTTCCTCTTCTTGCTTTGAAATGACAAGCCTTCATTCTGCATGCTACACACACCTTGTAGCAGTTTCAGTTTGAAGCATGTTGGTGCTCTCAAAAAGCTGTGTAACCTAGTTAGAGTGTGTCACTCTCCGGCACTGAATACACAACTTAGAGCTTCTTTCACCACAGACACGCGAACATATCTTTTTGGGAAAGTGCTACCTCAAGTCACTTGCAAATGTAATGGTTTCATAGAGAAAATGAAGTCAATCATGATTTTGCACTCTGCAAACAGTAGAAATGACCTCTTGTGCATGCCCGTGTGAATTTCACAGCAAATGCCCTTCTTTTCTTGTTTCTTGAAAGTTCTGAACACGTTAGGAGAAAGATCTGTTTGAGCAAGAGTGATGCAGTGTGCATTTTTCTGCATTACAATTGATTGGGAAACGTACTCCTTATTTTTCCACATTGTGTAAGAAACAACGTGAGGCTTGCAAGAGTTTGAACAATGCTCCCCTAAACGTATTCCAGGAGTGAAAACACACGTTTCTAGAAAGACTCTGAAGCAGCAAGCAAAAGCATAGTGGCTGAGTGTTCTTTCAATGAGAAACACACGCATTTCACTCTTCTGAAGTCAGTTTTCAGCCAGGAATTCATATGCATTTTGTACTGTGCAGAATGTAGCTACATGCTCGGGGGTTGTGTCATAGAAGCACCTCTCCTGCAGGAGCTTATTGCAACATTCATTGTTTGGCTAAGTTCTTTAGGGTTGGTTTTGGAAGGTGTTTCATATTTGGTCAAATTCCGCTTCGTACGAAATATTTTCACAGCGCTGTTTCCAAGTGTCCACAAAGATGTGGTGCTTGAAACTGCCTACATGCACATCTCCCATACTGCTGTGCTCGTTTCACTACGTGGATTTTGGTTTCCTCTTCTTGCTTTGAAATGACAAGCCTTCATTCTGCATGCTACACACACCTTGTAGCAGTTTCAGTTTGAAGCATGTTGGTGCTCTCAAAAAGCTGTGTAACCTAGTTAGAGTGTGTCACTCTCCGGCACTGAATACACAACTTAGAGCTCCTTTCACCACAGACACGCAACCACATCTTTTTGGGAAAGTGCTACCTCAAGTCACTTGCAAATGTAAGGGTTTCAAGGAGAAAATGAAGTCAATCATGGTTTTGCACTCTGCAAACAATAGAAATGACCTCTTGTACATGCCCGTGTGAATTTCACAGCAAAATGCCCTTCTTTTCTTGTTTCTTGAAAGTTCTCAACACATTAGGAGAACGATCTGTGTGAGCAAGAGTGCTGCAGTGTGCATTTTTCTGCATTACAAGTGATTGGGAAACATAGTCCTTATTTTTCCACATTGTGTAAGAAACAACGTGAGGCTTGCAAGAGTTTGAACAATGCTCCCCAAAACGTATTCCAGGAGTGAAAACACACGTTTCTAGAAAGACTCTGAAGCAGCAAGCAAAAGCATAGTGGCTGAGTGTTCTTTCAATGAGAAACACACGTATTTCACTCTTCTGAAGTCAGTTTTCAGCCAGGAATTCATATGCATTTTGTACTGTGCAGAATGTAGCTACATGCTCGGGGGGTTGTGTCATAGAAGCACCTCTCCTGCAGGAGCTTATTGCAGCATTCATTGTTTGGCTAAGTTCTTTAGGGTTGGTTTTGGAAGGTGTTTCATCTTTGGTGAAATCCCGCTTCGTACGAAATATTTTCACAGCGCTGTTTCCAAGTGTCCACAAAGATCTGCTGCTTGAAACTGCCTACATGCACATCTCCCATACTGCTGTGCTCGTTTCACTACCTGGATTTTGGTTTCCTCTTCTTGCTTTGAAATGACAAGCCTTCATTCTGCATGCTACACACACCTTGTAGCAGTTTCAGTTTGAAGCATGTTGGTGCTCTCAAAAAGCTGTGTAACCTAGTTAGAGTGTGTCACTCTCCGGCACTGAATACACAACTTAGAGCTTCTTTCACCACAGACACGCAAACATATCTTTTTGGGAAAGTGCTACCTCAAGTCACTTGCAAATGTAAGGGTTTCATAGAGAAAATGAAGTCAATCATGATTTTGCACTCTGCAAACAGTAGAAATGACCTCTTGTGCATGCCCGTGTGAATTTCACAGCAAATGCCCTTCTTTTCTTGTTTCTTGAAAGTTCTCAACACGTTAGGAGAAAGATCTGTTTGAGCAAGAGTGATGCAGTGTGCATTTTTCTGCATTACAATTGATTGGGAAACATACTCCTTATTTTTCCACATTGTGTAAGAAACAACGTGAGGCTTGCAAGAGTTTGAACAATGCTCCCCAAAACGTATTCCAGGAGTGAAAACACACGTTTCTAGAAAGACTCTGAAGCAGCAAGCAAAAGCATAGTGGCTGAGTGTTCTTTCAATGAGAAACACACGTATTTCACTCTTCTGAAGTCAGTTTTCAGCCAGGAATTCATATGCATTTTGTACTGTGCAGAATGTAGCTACATGCTCGGGGGTTGTGTCATAGAAGCACCTGTCCTGCAGGAGCTTATTGCAACATTCATGGTTTGGCTAAGTTCTGTAGGGTTGGTTTTGGAAGGTGTTTCATATTTGGTCAAATCCCGCTTCGTACGAAATATTTTCACAGCGCTGTTTCCAAGTGTCCACAAAGATGTGGTGCTTGAAACTGCCTACATGCACATCTCCCATACTGCTGTGCTCGTTTCACTACGTGGATTTTGGTTTCCTCTTCTTGCTTTGAAATGACAAGCCTTCATTCTGCATGCTACACACACCTTGTAGCAGTTTCAGTTTGAAGCATGTTGGTGCTCTCAAAAAGCTGTGTAACCTAGTTAGAGTGTGTCACTCTCCGGCACTGAATACACAACTTAGAGCTCCTTTGACCAGAGACGCAACCACATCTTTTTGGGAAAGTGCTACCTCAAGTCACTTGCAAATGTAAGGGTTTCAAGGAGAAAATGAAGTCAATCATGGTTTTGCACTCTGCAAACAATAGAAATGACCTCTTGTACATGCCCGTGTGAATTTCACAGCAAAATGCCCTTCTTTTCTTGTTTCTTGAAAGTTCTCAACACATTAGGAGAACGATCTGTGTGAGCAAGAGTGCTGCAGTGTGCATTTTTCTGCATTACAAGTGATTGGGAAACATAGTCCTTATTTTTCCACATTGTGTAAGAAACAACGTGAGGCTTGCAAGAGTTTGAACAATGCTCCCCAAAACGTATTCCAGGAGTGAAAACACACGTTTCTAGAAAGACTCTGAAGCAGCAAGCAAAAGCATAGTGGCTGAGTGTTCTTTCAATGAGAAACACACGCATTTCACTCTTCTGGAGTCAGTTTTCAGCCAGGAATTCATATGCATTTTGTACTGTGCAGAATGTAGCTACATGCTCGGGGGTTGTGTCATAGAAGCACCTCTCCTGCAGGAGCTTATTGCAGCATTCATTGTTTGGCTAAGTTCTTTAGGGTTGGTTTTGGAAGGTGTTTCATCTTTGGTGAAATCCCGCTTCGTACGAAATATTTTCACAACGCTGTTTCCAAGTGTCCACAAAGATCTGCTGCTTGATACTGCCTACATGCACATCTCCCATACTGCTGTGCTCGTTTCACTACCTGGATTTTGGTTTCCTCTTCTTGCTTTGAAATGACAAGCCTTCATTCTGCATGCTACACACACCTTGTAGCAGTTTCAGTTTGAAGCATGTTGGTGCTCTCAAAAAGCTGTGTAACCTAGTTAGAGTGTGTCACTCTCCGGCACTGAATACACAACTTAGAGCTTCTTTCACCACAGACACGCAAACATATCTTTTTGGGAAAGTGCTACCTCAAGTCACTTGCAAATGTAAGGGTTTCATAGAGAAAATGAAGTCAATCATGATTTTGCACTCTGCAAACAGTAGAAATGACCTCTTGTGCATGCCCGTGTGAATTTCACAGCAAATGCCCTTCTTTTCTTGTTTCCTGAAAGTTCTCAACACGTTAGGAGAAAGATCTGTTTGAGCAAGAGTGATGCAGTGTGCATTTTTCTGCATTACAAGTGATTGGGAAACATAGTCCTTATTTTTCCACATTGTGTAAGAAACAACGTGAGGCTTGAAAGAGTTTGAACAATGCTCCCCAAAACGTATTCCAGGAGTGAAAACACACGTTTCTAGAAAGACTCTGAAGCAGCAAGCAAAAGCATAGTGGCTGAGTGTTCTTTCAATGAAAAACACACGCATTTCACTCTTCTGGAGTCAGTTTTCAGCCAGGAATTCATATGCATTTTGTACTGTGCAGAATGTAGCTACATTTTCGGGGGGTTGTGTCATAGAAGCACCTCTCCTGCAGGAGCTTATTGCAGCATTCATTGTTTGGCTAAGTTCTTTAGGGTTGGTTTTGGAAGGTGTTTCATCTTTGGTGAAATCCCGCTTCGTACGAAATATTTTCACAGCGCTGTTTCCAAGTTTCCACAAAGATCTGCTGCTTGAAACTGCCTACATGCACATCTCCCATACTGCTGTGCTCGTTTCACTACCTGGATTTTGGTTTCCTCTTCTTGCTTTGAAATGACAAGCCTTCATTCTGCATGCTACACACACCTTGTAGCAGTTTCAGTTTGAAGCATGTTGGTGCTCTCAAAAAGCTGTGTAACCTAGTTAGAGTGTGTCACTCTCCAGCACTGAATACACAACTTAGAGCTCCTTTCACCACAGACACGCAACCACATCTTTTTGGGAAAGTGCTACCTCAAGTCACTTGCAAATGTAAGGGTTTCATAGAGAAAATGAAGTCAATCATGGTTTTGCACTCTGCAAACAGTAGAAATGACCTCTTGTGCATGCCTGTGTGAATTTCACAGCAAAATGCCCTTCTTTTCTTGTTTCTTGAAAGTTCTCAACACATTAGGAGAAAGATCTGTTTGAGCAAGAGTGATGCAGTGTGCATTTTTCTGCATTACAAGTGATTGGGAAACATACTCTTTATTTTTCCACATTGTGTAAGAAACAACGTGAGGCTTGCAAGAGTTTGAACAATGCACCCCAAAACGTATTCCAGGAGTGAAAACACACGTTTCTAGAAAGACTCTGAAGCAGCAAGCAAAAGCATAGTGGCTGAGTGTTCTTTCAATGAGAAACACACGCATTTCACTCTTCTGGAGTCAGTTTTCAGCCAGGAATTCATATGCATTTTGTACTGTGCAGAATGTAGCTACATGCTCGGGGGTTGTGTCATAGAAGCACCTCTCCTGCAGGAGCTTATTGCAACATTCAATTTTTAGCTAAGTTCTTCAGGATTGGTTTTGGAAGGTGTTTCATATTTGGTCGAATCCCGCTTCGTACGAAATATTTTCACAGCGCTGTTGCCAAGTGTCCACAAAGATCTGCTGCTTGAAATTGCCTACATGCACATCTCCCATACTGCTGTGCTCGTTTCACTACCTGGATTTTGGTTTCCTCTTCTTGCTTTGAAATGACAAGCCTTCATTCTGCATGCTACACACACCTTGTAGCAGTTTCAGTTTGAAGCATGTTGGTGCTCTCAAAAAGCTGTGTAACCTAGTTAGAGTGTGTCACTCTCCGGCACTGAATACACAACTTAGAGCTCCTTTCACCACAGACACGCAACCACATCTTTTTGGGAAAGTGCTACCTCAAGTCACTTGCAAATGTAAGGGTTTCAAGGAGAAAATGAAGTCAATCATGGTTTTGCACTCTGCAAACAATAGAAATGACCTCTTGTACATGCCCGTGTGAATTTCACAGCAAAATGCCCTTCTTTTCTTGTTTCTTGAAAGTTCTCAACACATTAGGAGAACGATCTGTGTGAGCAAGAGTGCTGCAGTGTGCATTTTTCTGCATTACAAGTGATTGGGAAACATAGTCCTTATTTTTCCACATTGTGTAAGAAACAACGTGAGGCTTGCAAGAGTTTGAACAATGCTCCCCAAAACGTATTCCAGGAGTGAAAACACACGTTTCTAGAAAGACTCTGAAGCAGCAAGCAAAAGCATAGTGGCTGAGTGTTCTTTCAATGAGAAACACACGTATTTCACTCTTCTGAAGTCAGTTTTCAGCCAGGAATTCATATGCATTTTGTACTGTGCAGAATGTAGCTACATGCTCGGGGGGTTGTGTCATAGAAGCACCTCTCCTGCAGGAGCTTATTGCAGCATTCATTGTTTGGCTAAGTTCTTTAGGGTTGGTTTTGGAAGGTGTTTCATCTTTGGTGAAATCCCGCTTCGTACGAAATATTTTCACAGCGCTGTTTCCAAGTGTCCACAAAGATCTGCTGCTTGAAACTGCCTACATGCACATCTCCCATACTGCTGTGCTCGTTTCACTACCTGGATTTTGGTTTCCTCTTCTTGCTTTGAAATGACAAGCCTTCATTCTGCATGCTACACACACCTTGTAGCAGTTTCAGTTTGAAGCATGTTGGTGCTCTCAAAAAGCTGTGTAACCTAGTTAGAGTGTGTCACTCTCCGGCACTGAATACACAACTTAGAGCTTCTTTCACCACAGACACGCAAACATATCTTTTTGGGAAAGTGCTACCTCAAGTCACTTGCAAATGTAAGGGTTTCATAGAGAAAATGAAGTCAATCATGATTTTGCACTCTGCAAACAGTAGAAATGACCTCTTGTGCATGCCCGTGTGAATTTCACAGCAAATGCCCTTCTTTTCTTGTTTCTTGAAAGTTCTCAACACGTTAGGAGAAAGATCTGTTTGAGCAAGAGTGATGCAGTGTGCATTTTTCTGCATTACAATTGATTGGGAAACATACTCCTTATTTTTCCACATTGTGTAAGAAACAACGTGAGGCTTGCAAGAGTTTGAACAATGCTCCCCAAAACGTATTCCAGGAGTGAAAACACACGTTTCTAGAAAGACTCTGAAGCAGCAAGCAAAAGCATAGTGGCTGAGTGTTCTTTCAATGAGAAACACACGTATTTCACTCTTCTGAAGTCAGTTTTCAGCCAGGAATTCATATGCATTTTGTACTGTGCAGAATGTAGCTACATGCTCGGGGGTTGTGTCATAGAAGCACCTCTCCTGCAGGAGCTTATTGCAACATTCATTATTTGGCTAAGTTCATTAGGGTTGGTTTTGGAAGGTGGTTCATCTTTGGTGAAATCCCGCTTCGTACGAAATATTTTCACAGCGCTGTTTCCAAGTGTCCACAAAGATCTGCTGCTTGAAACTGCCTACATGCACATCTCCCATACTGCTGTGCTCGTTTCACTACCTGGATTTTGGTTTCCTCTTCTTGCTTTGAAATGACAAGCCTTCATTCTGCATGCTACACACACCTTGTAGCAGTTTCAGTTTGAAGCATGTTGGTGCTCTCAAAAAGCTGTGTAACCTAGTTAGAGTGTGTCACTCTCCGGCACTGAATACACAACTTAGAGCTCCTTTGACCACAGACACGCAAACACATCTTTTTGGGAAAGTGCTACCTCAAGTCACTTGAAAATGTAAGGGAGAAAATGAAGTCAATCATGGTTTTGCACTCTGCAAACAGTAGAAATGACCTCTTGTACATGCCCGTGTGAATTTCACAGCAAAATGCCCTTCTTTTCTTGTTTCTTGAAAGTTCTCAACACGTTAGGAGAAAGATCTGTTTGAGCAAGAGTGATGCAGTGTGCATTTTTCTGCATTACAAGTGATTGGGAAACATACTCCTTATTTTTCCACATTGTGTAAGAAACAACGTGAGGCTTGCAAGAGTTTGAACAATGCACCCCAAAACGTATTCCAGGAGTGAAAACACACGTTTCTAGAAAGACTCTGAAGCAGCAAGCAAAAGCATAGTGGCTGAGTGTTCTTTCAATGAGAAACACACGCATTTCACTCTTCTGGAGTCAGTTTTCAGCCAGGAATTCATATGCATTTTGTACTGTGCAGAATGTAGCTACATGCTCCGGGGTTGTGTCATAGAAGCACCTCTCCTGCAGGAGCTTATTGCAACATTCATTATTTGGCTAAGTTCATTAGGGTTGGTTTTGGAAGGTGTTTCATCTTTGGTGAAATCCCGCTTCGTACGAAATATTTTCACAGCGCTGTTTCCAAGTGTCCACAAAGATCTGCTGCTTGAAACTGCCTACATGCACATCTCCCATAGTGCTGTGTTCGTTTCACTACCTGGATTTTGGTTTCCTCTTCTTGCTTTGAAATGACAAGCCTTCATTCTGCATGCTACACACACCTTGTAGCAGTTTCAGTTTGAAGCATGTTTGTGCTCTCAAAAAGCTGTGTAACCTAGTTAGACTGTGTCACTCTCCGGCACTGAATACAGAACTTAGAGCTCCTTTCACCACAGACACGCAAACACATCTTTTTGGGAAAGTGCTACCTCAAGTCACTTGCAAATGTAAGGCTTTCATAGAGAAAATGAAGTCAATCATGGTTTTGCACTCTGCAAACAGTAGAAATGACCTCTTGTGCATGCCCGTGTGAATTTCACAGCAAAATGTCCTTCTTTTCTTGTTTCTTGAAAGTTCTCAACACATTAGGAGAAAGATCTGTTTGAGCAAGAGTGATGCAGTGTGCATTTTTCTGCATTACAAGTGATTGGGAAACATACTCCTTATTTTTCCACATTGTGTAAGAAACAACGTGAGGCTTGCAAGACTTTGAACAATGCACCCTAAAACGTATTCCAGGAGTGAAAACACACGTGTCTAGAAAGTCTCTGAAGCAGCAAGCAAAAGCATAGTGGCTGAGTGTTCCTTCAATGAGAAACACACGCATTTCACTCTTCTGGAGTCAGTTTTCAGCCAGGAATTCATATGCATTTTGTACTGTGCAGAATGTAGCTACATGCTCGGGGGTTGTGTCATAGAAGCACCTCTCCTGCAGGAGCTTATTGCAACATTCATTGTTTGGCTAAGTTCTTTGGGGTTGGTTTTGGAAGGTGTTTCATATTTGGTCAAATCCCGCTTCGTACGAAATATTTTCACAGCGCTGTTTCCAAGTGTCCACAAAGATCTGCTGGTTGAAACTGCCTACATGCACATCTCCCATACTGCTGTGTTCGTTTCTTTACCTGGATTTTGGTTTCCTCTTCTTGCTTTGAAATGACTAGCCTTCATTCTGCATGCTACACACACCTTGTAGCAGTTTCAGTTTGAAGCATGTTGGTGCTCTCAAAAACTGTGTAACCTAGTTAGAGTGTGTCACTCTCCAGCACTGAATACACAACTTAGAGCTCCTTTCACCACAGACACGCAACCACATCTTTTTGGGAAAGTGCTACCTCAAGTCACTTGCAAATGTAAGGGTTTCAAGGAGAAAATGAAGTCAATTATGGTTTTGCACTCTGCAAACAATAGAAATGACCTCTTGTACATGCCCGTGTGAATTTCATAGCAAAAGCCCTTCTTTTCTTGTTTCTTGAAAGTTCTCAACACATTAGGAGAAAGATCTGTTTGAGAAAGAGTGATGCAGTGTGCATTTTTCTGCATAACAAGTGATTGGGAAACATACTCCTTATTTTTCTACATTGTGTAAGAAACAACGTGAGGCTTGCAAGAGTTTGAACAATGCACCCCAAAACGTATTCCAGGTGTGAAAACACACGTTACTAGAAAGACTCTGAAGCAGCAAGCAAAAGCATAGTGGCTGAGTGTTCTTTCAATGAGAAACACACGCATTTCACTCTTCTGGAGTCAGTTTTCAGCCAGGAATTCATATGCATTTTGTACTGTGCAGAATGTAGCTACATGCTCGGGGGTTGTGTCATAGAAGCACCTCTCCTGCAGGAGCTTATTGCAACATTCATTATTTGGCTAAGTTCATTAGGGTTGGTTTTGGAAGGTGTTTCATCTTTGGTGAAATCCCGCTTCGTACGAAATATTTTCACAGCGCTGTTTCCAAGTGTCCACAAAGATCTGCTGCTTGAAACTGCCTACATGCACATCTCCCATACTGCTGTGCTCGTTTCACTACCTGGATTTTGGTTTCCTCTTCTCGCTTTGAAATGACAAGCCTTCATTCTGCATGCTACACACACCTTGTAGCAGTTTCAGTTAGAAGCATGTTGGTGCTCTCAAAAAGCTGTGTAACCTAGTTAGAGTGTGTCACTCTCCGGCACTGAATACACAACTTAGAGCTCCTTTCACCACAGACACGCAAACACATCTTTTTGGGAAAGTGCTACCTCAAGTCACTTGCAAATGTAAGGCTTTCATAGAGAAAATGAAGTCAATCATGGTTTTGCACTCTGCAAACAGTAGAAATGACCTCTTGTGCATGCCCGTGTGAATTTCACAGCAAAATGCCCTTCCTTTCTTGTTTCTTGAAAGTTCTCAACACATTAGGAGAAAGATCTGTTTGAGCAAGAGTGATGCAGTGTGCATTTTTCTGCATTACAAGTGATTGGGAAACATACTCCTTATTTTTCCACATTGTGTAAGAAACAACGTGAGGGTTGCAAGAGTTTGAACAATGCACCCCAAAACGTATTCCAGGAGTGAAAACACACGTTTCTAGAAAGACTCTGAAGCAGCAAGAAAAAGCATAGTGGCTGAGTGTTCTTTCAATGAGAAACACACGCATTTCACTCTTCTGGAGTCAGTTTTCAGCCAGGAATTCATATGCATTTTGTACTGTGCAGAATGTAGCTACATGCTCGGGGGTTGTGTCATAGAAGCACCTCTCCTGCAGGAGCTTATTGCAGCATTCATTGTTTGGCTAAGTTCTTTAGGGTTGGTTTTGGAAGGTGTTTCATCTTTGGTGAAATCCCGCTTCGTACGAAATATTTTCACAGCGCTGTTTCCAAGTGTCCACAAAGATCTGCTGCTTGAAACTGCCTACATGCACATCTCCCATACTGCTGTGCTCGTTTCACTACCTGGATTTTGGTTTCCTCTTCTTGCTTTGAAATGACAAGCCTTCATTCTGCATGCTACACACACCTTGTAGCAGTTTCAGTTTGAAGCATGTTGGTGCTCTCAAAAAGCTGTGTAACCTAGTTAGAGTGTGTCACTCTCCGGCACTGAATACACAACTTAGAGCTCCTTTCACCACAGACACGCAAACACATCTTTTTGGGAAAGTGCTACCTCAAGTCACTTGCAAATGTAAGGCTTTCATAGAGAAAATGAAGTCAATCATGGTTTTGTACTCTGCAAACAGTAGAAATGACCTCTTGTGCATGCCCGTGTGAATTTCACAGCAAAATGCCCTTCTTTTCTTGTTTCTTGAAAGTTCTCAACACATTAGGAGAAAGATCTGTTTGAGCAAGAGTGATGCAGTGTGCATTTTTCTGCATAACAAGTGATTGGGAAACATACTCCTTATTTTTCCACATTGTGTAAGAAACAACGTGAGGCTTGCAAGAGTTTGAACAATGCTCCCCAAAACGTATTCCAGGTGTGAAAACACACGTTTCTAGAAAGAATCTGAAGCAGCAAGCAAAAGCATAGTGGCTGAGTGTTCTTTCAATGAGAAACACACGCATTTCACTCTTCTGGAGTCAGTTTTCAGCCAGGAATTCATATGCATTTTGTACTGTGCAGAATGTAGCTACATGCTCGGGGGTTGTGTCATAGAAGAACCTCTCCTGCAGGAGCTTATTGCAACATTCATTATTTGGCTAAGTTCATTAGGGTTGGTTTTGGAAGGTGTTTCATCTTTGGTGAAATCCCGCTTCGTACGAAATATTTTCACAGCGCTGTTTCCAAGTGTCCACAAAGATCTGCTGCTTGAAACTGCCTACATGCACATCTCCCATACTGCTGTGCTCGTTTCACTACCTGGATTTTGGTTTCCTCTTCTTGCTTTGAAATGACAAGCCTTCATTCTGCATGCTACACACACCTTGTAGCAGTTTCAGTTTGAAGCATGTTGGTGCTCTCAAAAAGCTGTGTAACCTAGTTAGAGTGTGTCACTCTCCGGCACTGAATACACAACTTAGAGCTCCTTTCACCACAGACACGCAAACACATCTTTTTGGGAAAGTGCTACCACAAGTCAGTTGCAAATGTAAGGCTTTCATAGAGAAAATGAAGTCAATCATGGTTTTGTACTCTGCAAACAGTAGAAATGACCTCTTGTGCATGCCCGTGTGAATTTCACAGCAAAATGCCCTTCTTTTCTTGTTTCTTGAAAGTTCTCAACACATTAGGAGAAAGATCTGTTTGAGCAAGAGTGATGCAGTGTGCATTTTTCTGCATAACAAGTGATTGGGAAACATACTCCTTATTTTTCCACATTGTGTAAGAAACAACGTGAGGCTTGCAAGAGTTTGAACAATGCTCCCCAAAACATATTCCAGGTGTGAAAACACACGTTTCTAGAAAGACTCTGAAGCAGCAAGCAAAAGCATAGTGGCTGAGTGTTCTTTCAATGAGAAACACACGCATTTCACTCTTCTGGAGTCAGTTTTCAGCCAGGAATTCATATGCATTTTGTACTGTGCAGAATGTAGCTACATGCTCGGGGGTTGTGTCATAGAAGCACCTCTCCTGCAGGAGCTTATTGCAACATTCATGGTTTGGCTAAGTTCTTTAGGGTTGGTTTTGGAAGGTGTTTCATATTTGTTCAAATCCCGCTTCGTACGAAATATTTTCACAGCGCTGTTTCCAAGTGTCCACAAAGATGTGGTGCTTGAAACTGCCTACATGCACATCTCCCATACTGCTGTGCTCGTTTCACTACGTGGATTTTGGTTTCCTCTTCTTGCTTTGAAATGACAAGCCTTCATTCTGCATGCTACACACACCTTGTAGCAGTTTCAGTTTGAAGCATGTTGGTGCTCTCAAAAAGCTGTGTAACCTAGTTAGAGTGTGTCACTCTCTGGCACTGAATACACAACTTAGAGCTCCTTTGACCAGACACGCAACCACATCTTTTTGGGAAAGTGCTACCTCAAGTCACTTGCAAATGTAAGGGTTTCAAGGAGAAAATGAAGTCAATCATGGTTTTGCACTCTGCAAACAATAGAAATGACCTCTTGTACATGCCCGTGTGAATTTCACAGCAAAATGCCCTTCTTTTCTTGTTTCTTGAAAGTTCTCAACACATTAGGAGAACGATCTGTGTGAGCAAGAGTGCTGCAGTGTGCATTTTTCTCCATTACAAGTGATTGGGAAACATAGTCCTTATTTTTCCACATTGTGTAAGAAACAACGTGAGGCTTGAAAGAGTTTGAACAATGCTCCCCAAAACGTATTCCAGGTGTGAAAACACACGTTTCTAGAAAGACTCTGAAGCAGCAAGCAAAAGCATAGTGGCTGAGTGTTTTTTCAATGAAAAACACACGCATTTCACTCTTCTGGAGTCAGTTTTCAGCCAGGAATTCATATGCATTTTGTACTGTGCAGAATGTAGCTACATGCACGGGGGGTTGTGTCATAGAAGCACCTCTCCTGCAGGAGCTTATTGCAGCATTCATTGTTTGGCTAAGTTCTTTAGGGTTGGTTTTGGAAGGTGTTTCATCTTTGGTGAAATCCCGCTTCGTACGAAATATTTTCACAGCGCTGTTTCCAAGTGTCCACAAAGATCTGCTGCTTGAAACTGCCTACATGCACATCTCCCATACTGCTGTGCTCGTTTCACTACCTGGATTTTGGTTTCCTCTTCTTGCTTTGAAATGACAAGCCTTCATTCTGCATGCTACACACACCTTGTAGCAGTTTCAGTTTGAAGCATGTTGGTGCTCTCAAAAAGCTGTGTAACCTAGTTAGAGTGTGTCACTCTCCGGCACTGAATACACAACTTAGAGCTCCTTTCACCACAGACACGCAAACACATCTTTTTGGGAAAGTGCTACCTCAAGTCACTTGAAAATGTAAGGCTTTCATAGAGAAAATGAAGTCAATCATGGTTTTGTACTCTGCAAACAGTAGAAATGACCTCTTGTGCATGCCCGTGTGAATTTCACAGCAAAATGCCCTTCTTTTCTTGTTTCTTGAAAGTTCTCAACACATTAGGAGAAAGATCTGTTTGAGCAAGAGTGATGCAGTGTGCATTTTTCTGCATAACAAGTGATTGGGAAACATACTCCTTATTTTTCCACATTGTGTAAGAAACAACGTGAGGCTTGCAAGAGTTTGAACAATGCTCCCAAAAACGTATTCCAGGTGTGAAAACACACGTTTCTAGAAAGACTCTGAAGCAGCAAGCAAAAGCATAGTGGCTGAGTGTTCTTTCAATGAGAAACACACGCATTTCACTCTTCTGGAGTCAGTTTTCAGCCAGGAATTCATATGCATTTTGTACTGTGCAGAATGTAGCTACATGCTCGGGGGTTGTGTCATAGAAGAACCTCTCCTGCAGGAGCTTATTGCAACATTCATTATTTGGCTAAGTTCTTTAGGGTTGGTTTTGGAAGATGTTTCATATTTGGTCAAATCCTGCTTCGTACGAAATATTTTCACAGCGCTGTTTCCAAGTGTCCACAAAGATCTGCTGCTTGAAACTGCCTACATGCACATCTCCCATACTGCTGTGTTCGTTTCACTACCTGGATTTTGGCTTCCTCTTCTTGCTTTGAAATGACAAGCCTTCATTCTGCATGCTACACACACCTTGTAGCAGTTTCAGATAGAAGCATATTGGTGCTCTCAAAAAGCTTTGTAACCTAGTTAGAGTGTGTCACGCTCTGGCACTGAATACACAACTTAGAGCTCCTTTGACCACAGACACGCAAACACATCTTTTTGGGAAAGTGCTACCTCAAGTCACTTGCAAATGTAAGGCTTTCATAGAGAAAATGAAGTCAATCATGATTTTGCACTCTGCAAACAATATAAATGACCTCTTGTACATGCCCGTGTGAATTTCACAGCAAAATGCCCTTCTTTTCTTGTTTCTTGAAAGTTCTCAACACATTAGGAGAAAGATCTCTGTGAGCAAGAGTGCTGCAGTGTGCATTTTTCTGCATAACAAGTGATTGGGAAACATACTCCTTATTTTTCCACATTGTGTAAGAAACAACGTGAGGCTTGCAAGAGTTTGAACAATGCACCCCAAAACGTATTCCAGGAATGAAAACACACGTTTCTAGAAAGACTCTGAAGCAGCAAGCAAAAGCATAGTGGCTGAGTGTTCCATCAATGAAAAACACACGCATTTCACTCTTCTGGAGTCAGTTTTCAGCCAGGAATTCATATGCAATTTGTACTGTGCAGAATGTAGCTACATGCTCGGGGGTTGTGTCATAGAAGCACCTCTCCTGCAGGAGCTTATTGCAGCATTCATTGTTTGGCTAAGTTCTTTAGGGTTGGTTTTGGAAGGTGTTTCATCTTTGGTGAAATCCCGCTTCGTACGAAATATTTTCACAGCGCTGTTTCCAAGTGTCCACAAAGATCTGCTGCTTGAAACTGCCTACATGCACATCTCCCATACTGCTGTGCTCGTTTCACTACCTGGATTTTGGTTTCCTCTTCTTGCTTTGAAATGACAAGCCTTCATTCTGCATGCTACACACACCTTGTAGCAGTTTCAGTTTGAAGCATGTTGGTGCTCTCAAAAAGCTGTGTAACCTAGTTAGAGTGTGTCACTCTCCGGCACTGAATACACAACTTAGAGCTCCTTTCACCACAGACACGCAAACACATCTTTTTGGGAAAGTGCTATCACAAGTCAGTTGCAAATGTAAGGCTTTCATAGAGAAAATGAAGTCAATCATGGTTTTGTACTCTGCAAACAGTAGAAATGACCTCCTGTGCATGCCCGTGTGAATATCACAGCAAAATGCCCTTCTTTTCTTGTTTCTTGAAAGTTCTCAACACATTAGGAGAAAGATCTGTTTGAGCAAGAGTGATGCAGTGTGCATTTTTCTGCATAACAAGTGATTGGGAAACATACTCCTTATTTTTCCACATTGTGTAAGAAACAACGTGAGGCTTGCAAGAGTTTGAACAATGCTCCCCAAAACGTATTCCAGGTGTGAAAACACACGTTTCTAGAAAGACTCTGAAGCAGCAAGCAAAAGCATAGTGGCTGAGTGTTCTTTCAATGAGAAACACACGCATTTCACTCTTCTGGAGTCAGTTTTCAGCCAGGAATTCATATGCATTTTGTACTGTGCAGAATGTAGCTACATGCTCGGGGGTTGTGTCATAGAAGAACCTCTCCTGCAGGAGCTTATTGCAACATTCATTATTTGGCTAAGTTCATTAGGGTTGGTTTTGGAAGGTGTTTCATCTTTGGTGAAATCCCGCTTCGTACGAAATATTTTCACAGCGCTGTTTCCAAGTGTCCACAAAGATCTGCTGCTTGAAACTGCCTACATGCATATCTCCCATACTGCTGTGCTCGTTTCACTACCTGGATTTTGGTTTCCTCTTCTTGCTTTGAAATGACAAGCCTTCATTCTGCATGCTACACACACCTTGTAGCAGTTTCAGTTTGAAGCATGTTGGTGCTCTCAAAAAGCTGTGTAACCTAGTTAGAGTGTGTCACTCTCCGGCACTGAATACACAACTTAGAGCTTCTTTCACCACAGACACGCGAACATATCTTTTTGGGAAAGTGCTACCTCAAGTCACTTGCAAATGTAATGGTTTCATAGAGAAAATGAAGTCAATCATGATTTTGCACTCTGCAAACAGTAGAAATGACCTCTTGTGCATGCCCGTGTGAATTTCACAGCAAAATGCCCTTCTTTTCTTGTTTCTTGAAAGTTCTCAACACATTAGGAGAAAGATCTGTTTGAGCAAGAGTGATGCAGTGTGCATTTTTCTGCATAACAAGTGATTGGGAAACATTCTCCTTATTTGTCCACATTGTGTAAGAAACAACTTGAGGCTTGCAAGAGTTTGAACAATGCACCCCAAAACGTATTCCAGGTGTGAAAACACACGTTACTAGAAAGACTCTGAAGCAGCAAGCAAAAGCATACTGGCTGAGTGTTCTTTCAATGAGAAACACACGCATTTCACTCTTCTGGAGTCAGTTTTCAACCAGGAATTCATATGCATTTTGTACTGTGCAGAATGTAGCTACATGCTCTGGGGTTGTGTCATAGAAGCACCTCTCCTGCAGGAGCTTATTGCAACATTCATTATTTGGCTAAGTTCATTAGGGTTGGTTTTGGAAGGTGGTTCATCTTTGGTGAAATCCCGCTTCGTACGAAATATTTTCACAGCGCTGTTTCCAAGTGTCCACAAAGATCTGGTGCTTGAAACTGCCTACATGCACATCTCCCATACTGCTGTGCTCGTTTCACTACCTGGATTTTGGTTTCCTCTTCTTGCTTTGAAATGACAAGCCTTCATTCTGCATGCTACACACACCTTGTAGCAGTTTCAGTTTGAAGCATGTTGGTGCTCTCAAAAAGCTGTGTAACCTAGTTAGAGTGTGTCACTCTCCGGCACTGAATACACAACTTAGAGCTCCTTTGACCACAGACACGCAAACACATCTTTTTGGGAAAGTGCTACCTCAAGTCACTTGAAAATGTAAGGGAGAAAATGAAGTCAATCATGGTTTTGCACTCTGCAAACAGTAGAAATGACCTCTTGTACATGCCCGTGTGAATTTCACAGCAAAATGCCCTTCTTTTCTTGTTTCTTGAAAGTTCTCAACACGTTAGGAGAAAGATCTGTTTGAGCAAGAGTGATGCAGTGTGCATTTTTCTGCATTACAAGTGATTGGGAAACATACTCCTTATTTTTCCACATTGTGTAAGAAACAACGTGAGGCTTGCAAGAGTTTGAACAATGCACCCCAAAACGTATTCCAGGAGTGAAAACACACGTTTCTAGAAAGACTCTGAAGCAGCAAGCAAAAGCATAGTGGCTGAGTGTTCTTTCAATGAGAAACACACGCATTTCACTCTTCTGGAGTCAGTTTTCAGCCAGGAATTCATATGCATTTTGTACTGTGCAGAATGTAGCTACATGCTCCGGGGTTGTGTCATAGAAGCACCTCTCCTGCAGGAGCTTATTGCAACATTCATTATTTGGCTAAGTTCATTAGGGTTGGTTTTGGAAGGTGTTTCATCTTTGGTGAAATCCCGCTTCGTACGAAATATTTTCACAGCGCTGTTTCCAAGTGTCCACAAAGATCTGCTGCTTGAAACTGCCTACATGCACATCTCCCATAGTGCTGTGTTCGTTTCACTACCTGGATTTTGGTTTCCTCTTCTTGCTTTGAAATGACAAGCCTTCATTCTGCATGCTACACACACCTTGTAGCAGTTTCAGTTTGAAGCATGTTTGTGCTCTCAAAAAGCTGTGTAACCTAGTTAGAGTGTGTCACTCTCCGGCACTGAATACAGAACTTAGAGCTCCTTTCACCACAGACACGCAAACACATCTTTTTGGGAAAGTGCTACCTCAAGTCACTTGCAAATGTAAGGCTTTCATAGAGAAAATGAAGTCAATCATGGTTTTGCACTCTGCAAACAGTAGAAATGACCTCTTGTGCATGCCCGTGTGAATTTCACAGCAAAATGTCCTTCTTTTCTTGTTTCTTGAAAGTTCTCAACACATTAGGAGAAAGATCTGTTTGAGCAAGAGTGATGCAGTGTGCATTTTTCTGCATTACAAGTGATTGGGAAACATACTCCTTATTTTTCCACATTGTGTAAGAAACAACGTGAGGCTTGCAAGACTTTGAACAATGCACCCTAAAACGTATTCCAGGAGTGAAAACACACGTGTCTAGAAAGTCTCTGAAGCAGCAAGCAAAAGCATAGTGGCTGAGTGTTCCTTCAATGAGAAACACACGCATTTCACTCTTCTGGAGTCAGTTTTCAGCCAGGAATTCATATGCATTTTGTACTGTGCAGAATGTAGCTACATGCTCGGGGGTTGTGTCATAGAAGCACCTCTCCTGCAGGAGCTTATTGCAACATTCATTGTTTGGCTAAGTTCTTTGGGGTTGGTTTTGGAAGGTGTTTCATATTTGGTCAAATCCCGCTTCGTACGAAATATTTTCACAGCGCTGTTTCCAAGTGTCCACAAAGATCTGCTGGTTGAAACTGCCTACATGCACATCTCCCATACTGCTGTGTTCGTTTCTTTACCTGGATTTTGGTTTCCTCTTCTTGCTTTGAAATGACTAGCCTTCATTCTGCATGCTACACACACCTTGTAGCAGTTTCAGTTTGAAGCATGTTGGTGCTCTCAAAAACTGTGTAACCTAGTTAGAGTGTGTCACTCTCCAGCACTGAATACACAACTTAGAGCTCCTTTCACCACAGACACGCAACCACATCTTTTTGGGAAAGTGCTACCTCAAGTCACTTGCAAATGTAAGGGTTTCAAGGAGAAAATGAAGTCAATTATGGTTTTGCACTCTGCAAACAATAGAAATGACCTCTTGTACATGCCCGTGTGAATTTCATAGCAAAAGCCCTTCTTTTCTTGTTTCTTGAAAGTTCTCAACACATTAGGAGAAAGATCTGTTTGAGAAAGAGTGATGCAGTGTGCATTTTTCTGCATAACAAGTGATTGGGAAACATACTCCTTATTTTTCTACATTGTGTAAGAAACAACGTGAGGCTTGCAAGAGTTTGAACAATGCACCCCAAAACGTATTCCAGGTGTGAAAACACACGTTACTAGAAAGACTCTGAAGCAGCAAGCAAAAGCATAGTGGCTGAGTGTTCTTTCAATGAGAAACACACGCATTTCACTCTTCTGGAGTCAGTTTTCAGCCAGGAATTCATATGCATTTTGTACTGTGCAGAATGTAGCTACATGCTCGGGGGTTGTGTCATAGAAGCACCTCTCCTGCAGGAGCTTATTGCAACATTCATTATTTGGCTAAGTTCATTAGGGTTGGTTTTGGAAGGTGTTTCATCTTTGGTGAAATCCCGCTTCGTACGAAATATTTTCACAGCGCTGTTTCCAAGTGTCCACAAAGATCTGCTGCTTGAAACTGCCTACATGCACATCTCCCATACTGCTGTGCTCGTTTCACTACCTGGATTTTGGTTTCCTCTTCTCGCTTTGAAATGACAAGCCTTCATTCTGCATGCTACACACACCTTGTAGCAGTTTCAGTTAGAAGCATGTTGGTGCTCTCAAAAAGCTGTGTAACCTACTTAGAGTGTGTCACTCTCCGGCACTGAATACACAACTTAGAGCTCCTTTCACCACAGACACGCAAACACATCTTTTTGGGAAAGTGCTACCTCAAGTCACTTGCAAATGTAAGGCTTTCATAGAGAAAATGAAGTCAATCATGGTTTTGCACTCTGCAAACAGTAGAAATGACCTCTTGTGCATGCCCGTGTGAATTTCACAGCAAAATGCCCTTCCTTTCTTGTTTCTTGAAAGTTCTCAACACATTAGGAGAAAGATCTGTTTGAGCAAGAGTGATGCAGTGTGCATTTTTCTGCATTACAAGTGATTGGGAAACATACTCCTTATTTTTCCACATTGTGTAAGAAACAACGTGAGGGTTGCAAGAGTTTGAACAATGCACCCCAAAACGTATTCCAGGAGTGAAAACACACGTTTCTAGAAAGACTCTGAAGCAGCAAGAAAAAGCATAGTGGCTGAGTGTTCTTTCAATGAGAAACACACGCATTTCACTCTTCTGGAGTCAGTTTTCAGCCAGGAATTCATATGCATTTTGTACTGTGCAGAATGTAGCTACATGCTCGGGGGTTGTGTCATAGAAGCACCTCTCCTGCAGGAGCTTATTGCAGCATTCATTGTTTGGCTAAGTTCTTTAGGGTTGGTTTTGGAAGGTGTTTCATCTTTGGTGAAATCCCGCTTCGTACGAAATATTTTCACAGCGCTGTTTCCAAGTGTCCACAAAGATCTGCTGCTTGAAACTGCCTACATGCACATCTCCCATACTGCTGTGCTCGTTTCACTACCTGGATTTTGGTTTCCTCTTCTTGCTTTGAAATGACAAGCCTTCATTCTGCATGCTACACACACCTTGTAGCAGTTTCAGTTTGAAGCATGTTGGTGCTCTCAAAAAGCTGTGTAACCTAGTTAGAGTGTGTCACTCTCCGGCACTGAATACACAACTTAGAGCTCCTTTCACCACAGACACGCAAACACATCTTTTTGGGAAAGTGCTACCTCAAGTCACTTGCAAATGTAAGGCTTTCATAGAGAAAATGAAGTCAATCATGGTTTTGTACTCTGCAAACAGTAGAAATGACCTCTTGTGCATGCCCGTGTGAATTTCACAGCAAAATGCCCTTCTTTTCTTGTTTCTTGAAAGTTCTCAACACATTAGGAGAAAGATCTGTTTGAGCAAGAGTGATGCAGTGTGCATTTTTCTGCATAACAAGTGATTGGGAAACATACTCCTTATTTTTCCACATTGTGTAAGAAACAACGTGAGGCTTGCAAGAGTTTGAACAATGCTCCCCAAAACGTATTCCAGGTGTGAAAACACACGTTTCTAGAAAGAATCTGAAGCAGCAAGCAAAAGCATAGTGGCTGAGTGTTCTTTCAATGAGAAACACACGCATTTCACTCTTCTGGAGTCAGTTTTCAGCCAGGAATTCATATGCATTTTGTACTGTGCAGAATGTAGCTACATGCTCGGGGGTTGTGTCATAGAAGAACCTCTCCTGCAGGAGCTTATTGCAACATTCATTATTTGGCTAAGTTCATTAGGGTTGGTTTTCGAAGGTGTTTCATCTTTGGTGAAATCCCGCTTCGTACGAAATATTTTCACAGCGCTGTTTCCAAGTGTCCACAAAGATCTGCTGCTTGAAACTGCCTACATGCACATCTCCCATACTGCTGTGCTCGTTTCACTACCTGGATTTTGGTTTCCTCTTCTTGCTTTGAAATGACAAGCCTTCATTCTGCATGCTACACACACCTTGTAGCAGTTTCAGTTTGAAGCATGTTGGTGCTCTCAAAAAGCTGTGTAACCTAGTTAGAGTGTGTCACTCTCCGGCACTGAATACACAACTTAGAGCTCCTTTCACCACAGACACGCAAACACATCTTTTTGGGAAAGTGCTACCACAAGTCAGTTGCAAATGTAAGGCTTTCATAGAGAAAATGAAGTCAATCATGGTTTTGTACTCTGCAAACAGTAAAAATGACCTCTTGTGCATGCCCGTGTGAATTTCACAGCAAAATGCCCTTCTTTTCTTGTTTCTTGAAAGTTCTCAACACATTAGGAGAAAGATCTGTTTGAGCAAGAGTGATGCAGTGTGCATTTTTCTGCATAACAAGTGATTGGGAAACATACTCCTTATTTTTCCACATTGTGTAAGAAACAACGTGAGGCTTGCAAGAGTTTGAACAATGCTCCCCAAAACATATTCCAGGTGTGAAAACACACGTTTCTAGAAAGACTCTGAAGCAGCAAGCAAAAGCATAGTGGCTGAGTGTTCTTTCAATGAGAAACACACGCATTTCACTCTTCTGGAGTCAGTTTTCAGCCAGGAATTCATATGCATTTTGTACTGTGCAGAATGTAGCTACATGCTCGGGGGTTGTGTCATAGAAGCACCTCTCCTGCAGGAGCTTATTGCAACATTCATGGTTTGGCTAAGTTCTTTAGGGTTGGTTTTGGAAGGTGTTTCATATTTGTTCAAATCCCGCTTCGTACGAAATATTTTCACAGCGCTGTTTCCAAGTGTCCACAAAGATGTGGTGCTTGAAACTGCCTACATGCACATCTCCCATACTGCTGTGCTCGTTTCACTACGTGGATTTTGGTTTCCTCTTCTTGCTTTGAAATGACAAGCCTTCATTCTGCATGCTACACACACCTTGTAGCAGTTTCAGTTTGAAGCATGTTGGTGCTCTCAAAAAGCTGTGTAACCTAGTTAGAGTGTGTCACTCTCCGGCACTGAATACACAACTTAGAGCTCCTTTGACCAGACACGCAACCACATCTTTTTGGGAAAGTGCTACCTCAAGTCACTTGCAAATGTAAGGGTTTCAAGGAGAAAATGAAGTCAATCATGGTTTTGCACTCTGCAAACAATAGAAATGACCTCTTGTACATGCCCGTGTGAATTTCACAGCAAAATGCCCTTCTTTTCTTGTTTCTTGAAAGTTCTCAACACATTAGGAGAACGATCTGTGTGAGCAAGAGTGCTGCAGTGTGCATTTTTCTCCATTACAAGTGATTGGGAAACATAGTCCTTATTTTTCCACATTGTGTAAGAAACAACGTGAGGCTTGAAAGAGTTTGAACAATGCTCCCCAAAACGTATTCCAGGTGTGAAAACACACGTTTCTAGAAAGACTCTGAAGCAGCAAGCAAAAGCATAGTGGCTGAGTGTTTTTTCAATGAAAAACACACGCATTTCACTCTTCTGGAGTCAGTTTTCAGCCAGGAATTCATATGCATTTTGTACTGTGCAGAATGTAGCTACATGCACGGGGGGTTGTGTCATAGAAGCACCTCTCCTGCAGGAGCTTATTGCAGCATTCATTGTTTGGCTAAGTTCTTTAGGGTTGGTTTTGGAAGGTGTTTCATCTTTGGTGAAATCCCGCTTCGTACGAAATATTTTCACAGCGCTGTTTCCAAGTGTCCACAAAGATCTGCTGCTTGAAACTGCCTACATGCACATCTCCCATACTGCTGTGCTCGTTTCACTACCTGGATTTTGGTTTCCTCTTCTTGCTTTGAAATGACAAGCCTTCATTCTGCATGCTACACACACCTTGTAGCAGTTTCAGTTTGAAGCATGTTGGTGCTCTCAAAAAGCTGTGTAACCTAGTTAGAGTGTGTCACTCTCCGGCACTGAATACACAACTTAGAGCTCCTTTCACCACAGACACGCAAACACATCTTTTTGGGAAAGTGCTACCTCAAGTCACTTGAAAATGTAAGGCTTTCATAGAGAAAATGAAGTCAATCATGGTTTTGTACTCTGCAAACAGTAGAAATGACCTCTTGTGCATGCCCGTGTGAATTTCACAGCAAAATGCCCTTCTTTTCTTGTTTCTTGAAAGTTCTCAACACATTAGGAGAAAGATCTGTTTGAGCAAGAGTGATGCAGTGTGCATTTTTCTGCATAACAAGTGATTGGGAAACATACTCCTTATTTTTCCACATTGTGTAAGAAACAACGTGAGGCTTGCAAGAGTTTGAACAATGCTCCCAAAAACGTATTCCAGGTGTGAAAACACACGTTTCTAGAAAGACTCTGAAGCAGCAAGCAAAAGCATAGTGGCTGAGTGTTCTTTCAATGAGAAACACACGCATTTCACTCTTCTGGAGTCAGTTTTCAGCCAGGAATTCATATGCATTTTGTACTGTGCAGAATGTAGCTACATGCTCGGGGGTTGTGTCATAGAAGAACCTCTCCTGCAGGAGCTTATTGCAACATTCATTATTTGGCTAAGTTCTTTAGGGTTGGTTTTGGAAGATGTTTCATATTTGGTCAAATCCTGCTTCGTACGAAATATTTTCACAGCGCTGTTTCCAAGTGTCCACAAAGATCTGCTGCTTGAAACTGCCTACATGCACATCTCCCATACTGCTGTGTTCGTTTCACTACCTGGATTTTGGCTTCCTCTTCTTGCTTTGAAATGACAAGCCTTCATTCTGCATGCTACACACACCTTGTAGCAGTTTCAGATAGAAGCATATTGGTGCTCTCAAAAAGCTTTGTAACCTAGTTAGAGTGTGTCACGCTCTGGCACTGAATACACAACTTAGAGCTCCTTTGACCACAGACACGCAAACACATCTTTTTGGGAAAGTGCTACCTCAAGTCACTTGCAAATGTAAGGCTTTCATAGAGAAAATGAAGTCAATCATGATTTTGCACTCTGCAAACAATATAAATGACCTCTTGTACATGCCCGTGTGAATTTCACAGCAAAATGCCCTTCTTTTCTTGTTTCTTGAAAGTTCTCAACACATTAGGAGAAAGATCTCTGTGAGCAAGAGTGCTGCAGTGTGCATTTTTCTGCATAACAAGTGATTGGGAAACATACTCCTTATTTTTCCACATTGTGTAAGAAACAACGTGAGGCTTGCAAGAGTTTGAACAATGCACCCCAAAACGTATTCCAGGAATGAAAACACACGTTTCTAGAAAGACTCTGAAGCAGCAAGCAAAAGCATAGTGGCTGAGTGTTCCATCAATGAAAAACACACGCATTTCACTCTTCTGGAGTCAGTTTTCAGCCAGGAATTCATATGCAATTTGTACTGTGCAGAATGTAGCTACATGCTCGGGGGTTGTGTCATAGAAGCACCTCTCCTGCAGGAGCTTATTGCAGCATTCATTGTTTGGCTAAGTTCTTTAGGGTTGGTTTTGGAAGGTGTTTCATCTTTGGTGAAATCCCGCTTCGTACGAAATATTTTCACAGCGCTGTTTCCAAGTGTCCACAAAGATCTGCTGCTTGAAACTGCCTACATGCACATCTCCCATACTGCTGTGCTCGTTTCACTACCTGGATTTTGGTTTCCTCTTCTTGCTTTGAAATGACAAGCCTTCATTCTGCATGCTACACACACCTTGTAGCAGTTTCAGTTTGAAGCATGTTGGTGCTCTCAAAAAGCTGTGTAACCTAGTTAGAGTGTGTCACTCTCCGGCACTGAATACACAACTTAGAGCTCCTTTCACCACAGACACGCAAACACATCTTTTTGGGAAAGTGCTATCACAAGTCAGTTGCAAATGTAAGGCTTTCATAGAGAAAATGAAGTCAATCATGGTTTTGTACTCTGCAAACAGTAGAAATGACCTCCTGTGCATGCCCGTGTGAATATCACAGCAAAATGCCCTTCTTTTCTTGTTTCTTGAAAGTTCTCAACACATTAGGAGAAAGATCTGTTTGAGCAAGAGTGATGCAGTGTGCATTTTTCTGCATAACAAGTGATTGGGAAACATACTCCTTATTTTTCCACATTGTGTAAGAAACAACGTGAGGCTTGCAAGAGTTTGAACAATGCTCCCCAAAACGTATTCCAGGTGTGAAAACACACGTTTCTAGAAAGACTCTGAAGCAGCAAGCAAAAGCATAGTGGCTGAGTGTTCTTTCAATGAGAAACACACGCATTTCACTCTTCTGGAGTCAGTTTTCAGCCAGGAATTCATATGCATTTTGTACTGTGCAGAATGTAGCTACATGCTCGGGGGTTGTGTCATAGAAGAACCTCTCCTGCAGGAGCTTATTGCAACATTCATTATTTGGCTAAGTTCATTAGGGTTGGTTTTGGAAGGTGTTTCATCTTTGGTGAAATCCCGCTTCGTACGAAATATTTTCACAGCGCTGTTTCCAAGTGTCCACAAAGATCTGCTGCTTGAAACTGCCTACATGCATATCTCCCATACTGCTGTGCTCGTTTCACTACCTGGATTTTGGTTTCCTCTTCTTGCTTTGAAATGACAAGCCTTCATTCTGCATGCTACACACACCTTGTAGCAGTTTCAGTTTGAAGCATGTTGGTGCTCTCAAAAAGCTGTGTAACCTAGTTAGAGTGTGTCACTCTCCGGCACTGAATACACAACTTAGAGCTTCTTTCACCACAGACACGCGAACATATCTTTTTGGGAAAGTGCTACCTCAAGTCACTTGCAAATGTAATGGTTTCATAGAGAAAATGAAGTCAATCATGATTTTGCACTCTGCAAACAGTAGAAATGACCTCTTGTGCATGCCCGTGTGAATTTCACAGCAAATGCCCTTCTTTTCTTGTTTCTTGAAAGTTCTGAACACGTTAGGAGAAAGATCTGTTTGAGCAAGAGTGATGCAGTGTGCATTTTTCTGCATTACAATTGATTGGGAAACGTACTCCTTATTTTTCCACATTGTGTAAGAAACAACGTGAGGCTTGCAAGAGTTTGAACAATGCTCCCCTAAACGTATTCCAGGAGTGAAAACACACGTTTCTAGAAAGACTCTGAAGCAGCAAGCAAAAGCATAGTGGCTGAGTGTTCTTTCAATGAGAAACACACGCATTTCACTCTTCTGAAGTCAGTTTTCAGCCAGGAATTCATATGCATTTTGTACTGTGCAGAATGTAGCTACATGCTCGGGGGTTGTGTCATAGAAGCACCTCTCCTGCAGGAGCTTATTGCAACATTCATTGTTTGGCTAAGTTCTTTAGGGTTGGTTTTGGAAGGTGTTTCATATTTGGTCAAATTCCGCTTCGTACGAAATATTTTCACAGCGCTGTTTCCAAGTGTCCACAAAGATGTGGTGCTTGAAACTGCCTACATGCACATCTCCCATACTGCTGTGCTCGTTTCACTACGTGGATTTTGGTTTCCTCTTCTTGCTTTGAAATGACAAGCCTTCATTCTGCATGCTACACACACCTTGTAGCAGTTTCAGTTTGAAGCATGTTGGTGCTCTCAAAAAGCTGTGTAACCTAGTTAGAGTGTGTCACTCTCCGGCACTGAATACACAACTTAGAGCTCCTTTCACCACAGACACGCAACCACATCTTTTTGGGAAAGTGCTACCTCAAGTCACTTGCAAATGTAAGGGTTTCAAGGAGAAAATGAAGTCAATCATGGTTTTGCACTCTGCAAACAATAGAAATGACCTCTTGTACATGCCCGTGTGAATTTCACAGCAAAATGCCCTTCTTTTCTTGTTTCTTGAAAGTTCTCAACACATTAGGAGAACGATCTGTGTGAGCAAGAGTGCTGCAGTGTGCATTTTTCTGCATTACAAGTGATTGGGAAACATAGTCCTTATTTTTCCACATTGTGTAAGAAACAACGTGAGGCTTGCAAGAGTTTGAACAATGCTCCCCAAAACGTATTCCAGGAGTGAAAACACACGTTTCTAGAAAGACTCTGAAGCAGCAAGCAAAAGCATAGTGGCTGAGTGTTCTTTCAATGAAAAACACACGCATTTCACTCTTCTGGAGTCAGTTTTCAGCCAGGAATTCATATGCATTTTGTACTGTGCAGAATGTAGCTACATGCTCGGGGGGTTGTGTCATAGAAGCACCTCTCCTGCAGGAGCTTATTGCAGCATTCATTGTTTGGCTAAGTTCTTTAGGGTTGGTTTTGGAAGGTGTTTCATCTTTGGTGAAATCCCGCTTCGTACGAAATATTTTCACAGCGCTGTTTCCAAGTGTCCACAAAGATCTGCTGCTTGAAACTGCCTACATGCACATCTCCCATACTGCTGTGCTCGTTTCACTACCTGGATTTTGGTTTCCTCTTCTTGCTTTGAAATGACAAGCCTTCATTCTGCATGCTACACACACCTTGTAGCAGTTTCAGTTTGAAGCATGTTGGTGCTCTCAAAAAGCTGTGTAACCTAGTTAGAGTGTGTCACTCTCCGGCACTGAATACACAACTTAGAGCTCCTTTGACCAGACACGCAACCACATCTTTTTGGGAAAGTGCTACCTCAAGTCACTTGCAAATGTAAGGGTTTCAAGGAGAAAATGAAGTCAATCATGGTTTTGCACTCTGCAAACAATAGAAATGACCTCTTGTACATGCCCGTGTGAATTTCACAGCAAAATGCCCTTCTTTTCTTGTTTCTTGAAAGTTCTCAACACATTAGGAGAACGATCTGTGTGAGCAAGAGTGCTGCAGTGTGCATTTTTCTGCATTACAAGTGATTGGGAAACATAGTCCTTATTTTTCCACATTGTGTAAGAAACAACGTGAGGCTTGCAAGAGTTTGAACAATGCTCCCCAAAACGTATTCCAGGAGTGAAAACACACGTTTCTAGAAAGACTCTGAAGCAGCAAGCAAAAGCATAGTGGCTGAGTGTTCTTTCAATGAGAAACACACGCATTTCACTCTTCTGGAGTCAGTTTTCAGCCAGGAATTCATATGCATTTTGTACTGTGCAGAATGTAGCTACATGCTCGGGGGTTGTGTCATAGAAGCACCTCTCCTGCAGGAGCTTATTGCAGCATTCATTGTTTGGCTAAGTTCTTTAGGGTTGGTTTTGGAAGGTGTTTCATCTTTGGTGAAATCCCGCTTCGTACGAAATATTTTCACAACGCTGTTTCCAAGTGTCCACAAAGATCTGCTGCTTGATACTGCCTACATGCACATCTCCCATACTGCTGTGCTCGTTTCACTACCTGGATTTTGGTTTCCTCTTCTTGCTTTGAAATGACAAGCCTTCATTCTGCATGCTACACACACCTTGTAGCAGTTTCAGTTTGAAGCATGTTGGTGCTCTCAAAAAGCTGTGTAACCTAGTTAGAGTGTGTCACTCTCCGGCACTGAATACACAACTTAGAGCTTCTTTCACCACAGACACGCAAACATATCTTTTTGGGAAAGTGCTACCTCAAGTCACTTGCAAATGTAAGGGTTTCATAGAGAAAATGAAGTCAATCATGATTTTGCACTCTGCAAACAGTAGAAATGACCTCTTGTGCATGCCCGTGTGAATTTCACAGCAAATGCCCTTCTTTTCTTGTTTCCTGAAAGTTCTCAACACGTTAGGAGAAAGATCTGTTTGAGCAAGAGTGATGCAGTGTGCATTTTTCTGCATTACAAGTGATTGGGAAACATAGTCCTTATTTTTCCACATTGTGTAAGAAACAACGTGAGGCTTGAAAGAGTTTGAACAATGCTCCCCAAAACGTATTCCAGGAGTGAAAACACACGTTTCTAGAAAGACTCTGAAGCAGCAAGCAAAAGCATAGTGGCTGAGTGTTCTTTCAATGAAAAACACACGCATTTCACTCTTCTGGAGTCAGTTTTCAGCCAGGAATTCATATGCATTTTGTACTGTGCAGAATGTAGCTACATTTTCGGGGGGTTGTGTCATAGAAGCACCTCTCCTGCAGGAGCTTATTGCAGCATTCATTGTTTGGCTAAGTTCTTTAGGGTTGGTTTTGGAAGGTGTTTCATCTTTGGTGAAATCCCGCTTCGTACGAAATATTTTCACAGCGCTGTTTCCAAGTTTCCACAAAGATCTGCTGCTTGAAACTGCCTACATGCACATCTCCCATACTGCTGTGCTCGTTTCACTACCTGGATTTTGGTTTCCTCTTCTTGCTTTGAAATGACAAGCCTTCATTCTGCATGCTACACACACCTAGTAGCAGTTTCAGTTTGAAGCATGTTGGTGCTCTCAAAAAGCTGTGTAACCTAGTTAGAGTGTGTCACTCTCCAGCACTGAATACACAACTTAGAGCTCCTTTCACCACAGACACGCAACCACATCTTTTTGGGAAAGTGCTACCTCAAGTCACTTGCAAATGTAAGGGTTTCATAGAGAAAATGAAGTCAATCATGGTTTTGCACTCTGCAAACAGTAGAAATGACCTCTTGTGCATGCCTGTGTGAATTTCACAGCAAAATGCCCTTCTTTTCTTGTTTCTTGAAAGTTCTCAACACATTAGGAGAAAGATCTGTTTGAGCAAGAGTGATGCAGTGTGCATTTTTCTGCATTACAAGTGATTGGGAAACATACTCTTTATTTTTCCACATTGTGTAAGAAACAACGTGAGGCTTGCAAGAGTTTGAACAATGCACCCCAAAACGTATTCCAGGAGTGAAAACACACGTTTCTAGAAAGACTCTGAAGCAGCAAGCAAAAGCATAGTGGCTGAGTGTTCTTTCAATGAGAAACACACGCATTTCACTCTTCTGGAGTCAGTTTTCAGCCAGGAATTCATATGCATTTTGTACTGTGCAGAATGTAGCTACATGCTCGGGGGTTGTGTCATAGAAGCACCTCTCCTGCAGGAGCTTATTGCAACATTCATTTTTTGGCTAAGTTCTTTAGGATTGGTTTTGGAAGGTGTTTCATATTTGGTCGAATCCCGCTTCGTACGAAATATTTTCACAGCGCTGTTTCCAAGTGTCCACAAAGATCTGGTGCTTGAAACTGCCTACATGCACATCTCCCATACTGCTGTGCTCGTTTCACTACCTGGATTTTGGTTTCCTCTTCTTGCTTTGAAATGACAAGCCTTCATTCTGCATGCTACACACACCTTGTAGCAGTTTCAGTTTGAAGCATGTTGGTGCTCTCAAAAAGCTGTGTAACCTAGTTAGAGTGTGTCACTCTCCAGCACTGAATACACAACTTAGAGCTCCTTTCACCACAGACACGCAAACATATCTTTTTGGGAAAGTGCTACCTCAAGTCACTTGCAAATGTAAGGCTTTCATAGAGAAAATGAAGTCAATCATGGTTTTGCACTCTGCAAACAGTAGAAATGACCTCTTGTGCATGCCCGTGTGAATTTCACAGCAAAATGCCCTTCTTTTCTTGTTTCTTGAAAGTTCTCAACACATTAGGAGAAAGATCTGTTTGAGCAAGAGTGATGCAGTGTGCATTTTTCTGCATAACAAGTGATTGGGAAACATTCTCCTTATTTGTCCACATTGTGTAAGAAACAACTTGAGGCTTGCAAGAGTTTGAACAATGCACCCCAAAACGTATTCCAGGTGTGAAAACACACGTTACTAGAAAGACTCTGAAGCAGCAAGCAAAAGCATACTGGCTGAGTGTTCTTTCAATGAGAAACACACGCATTTCACTCTTCTGGAGTCAGTTTTCAGCCAGGAATTCATATGCATTTTGTACTGTGCAGAATGTAGCTACATGCTCTGGGGTTGTGTCATAGAAGCACCTCTCCTGCAGGAGCTTATTGCAACATTCATTATTTGGCTAAGTTCATTAGGGTTGGTTTTGGAAGGTGGTTCATCTTTGGTGAAATCCCGCTTCGTACGAAATATTTTCACAGCGCTGTTTCCAAGTGTCCACAAAGATCTGGTGCTTGAAACTGCCTACATGCACATCTCCCATACTGCTGTGCTCGTTTCACTACCTGGATTTTGGTTTCCTCTTCTTGCTTTGAAATGACAAGCCTTCATTCTGCATGCTACACACACCTTGTAGCAGTTTCAGTTTGAAGCATGTTGGTGCTCTCAAAAAGCTGTGTAACCTAGTTAGAGTGTGTCACTCTCCGGCACTGAATACACAACTTAGAGCTCCTTTGACCACAGACACGCAAACACATCTTTTTGGGAAAGTGCTACCTCAAGTCACTTGAAAATGTAAGGGAGAAAATGAAGTCAATCATGGTTTTGCACTCTGCAAACAGTAGAAATGACCTCTTGTACATGCCCGTGTGAATTTCACAGCAAAATGCCCTTCTTTTCTTGTTTCTTGAAAGTTCTCAACACGTTAGGAGAAAGATCTGTTTGAGCAAGAGTGATGCAGTGTGCATTTTTCTGCATTACAAGTGATTGGGAAACATACTCCTTATTTTTCCACATTGTGTAAGAAACAACGTGAGGCTTGCAAGAGTTTGAACAATGCACCCCAAAACGTATTCCAGGAGTGAAAACACACGTTTCTAGAAAGACTCTGAAGCAGCAAGCAAAAGCATAGTGGCTGAGTGTTCTTTCAATGAGAAACACACGCATTTCACTCTTCTGGAGTCAGTTTTCAGCCAGGAATTCATATGCATTTTGTACTGTGCAGAATGTAGCTACATGCTCCGGGGTTGTGTCATAGAAGCACCTCTCCTGCAGGAGCTTATTGCAACATTCATTATTTGGCTAAGTTCATTAGGGTTGGTTTTGGAAGGTGTTTCATCTTTGGTGAAATCCCGCTTCGTACGAAATATTTTCACAGCGCTGTTTCCAAGTGTCCACAAAGATCTGCTGCTTGAAACTGCCTACATGCACATCTCCCATAGTGCTGTGTTCGTTTCACTACCTGGATTTTGGTTTCCTCTTCTTGCTTTGAAATGACAAGCCTTCATTCTGCATGCTACACACACCTTGTAGCAGTTTCAGTTTGAAGCATGTTTGTGCTCTCAAAAAGCTGTGTAACCTAGTTAGAGTGTGTCACTCTCCGGCACTGAATACAGAACTTAGAGCTCCTTTCACCGCAGACACGCAAACACATCTTTTTGGGAAAGTGCTACCTCAAGTCACTTGCAAATGTAAGGCTTTCATAGAGAAAATGAAGTCAATCATGGTTTTGCACTCTGCAAACAGTAGAAATGACCTCTTGTGCATGCCCGTGTGAATTTCACAGCAAAATGTCCTTCTTTTCTTGTTTCTTGAAAGTTCTCAACACATTAGGAGAAAGATCTGTTTGAGCAAGAGTGATGCAGTGTGCATTTTTCTGCATTACAAGTGATTGGGAAACATACTCCTTATTTTTCCACATTGTGTAAGAAACAACGTGAGGCTTGCAAGACTTTGAACAATGCACCCTAAAACGTATTCCAGGAGTGAAAACACACGTTTCTAGAAAGACTCTGAAGCAGCAAGCAAAAGCATAGTGGCTGAGTGTTCTTTCAATGAGAAACACACGCATTTCACTCTTCTGGAGTCAGTTTTCAGCCAGGAATTCATATGCATTTTGTACTGTGCAGAATGTAGCTACATGCTCGGGGGTTGTGTCATAGAAGCACCTCTCCTGCAGGAGCTTATTGCAACATTCATTGTTTGGCTAAGTTCTTTAGGGTTGGTTTTGGAAGGTGTTTCATATTTGGTCAAATCCCGCTTCGTACGAAATATATTCACAGCGCTGTTTCCAAGTGTCCACAAAGATCTGCTGCTTGAAACTGCCTACATGCACATCTCCCATACTGCTGTGCTCGTTTCACTACCTGGATTTTGGTTTCCTCTTCTTGCTTTGAAATGACAAGCCTTCATTCTGCATGCTACACACACCTTGTAGCAGTTTCAGTTTGAAGCATGTTGGTGCTCTCAAAAAGCTGTGTAACCTAGTTAGAGTGTGTCACTCTCCGGCACTGAATACACAACTTAGAGCTCCTTTGACCAGACACGCAACCACATCTTTTTGGGAAAGTGCTACCTCAAGTCACTTGCAAATGTAAGGGTTTCAAGGAGAAAATGAAGTCAATCATGGTTTTGCACTCTGCAAACAATAGAAATGACCTCTTGTGCATGCCCGTGTGAATTTCACAGCAAAATGCCCTTCTTTTCTTGTTTCTTGAAAGTTCTCAACACATTAGGAGAATGATCTGTGTGAGCAAGAGTGCTGCAGTGTGCATTTTTCTGCATTACAAGTGATTGGGAAACATAGTCCTTATTTTTCCACATTGTGTAAGAAACAACGTGAGGCTTGAAAGAGTTTGAACAATGCTCCCCAAAACGTATTCCAGGAGTGAAAACACACGTTTCTGGAAAGACTCTGAAGCAGCAAGCAAAAGCATAGTGGCTGAGTGTTCTTTCAATGAAAAACACACGCATTTCACTCTTCTGGAGTCAGTTTTCAGCCAGGAATTCATATGCATTTTGTACTGTGCAGAATGTAGCTACATGCTCGGGGGGTTGTGTCATAGAAGCACCTCTCCTGCAGGAGCTTATTGCAGCATTCATTGTTTGGCTAAGTTCTTTAGGGTTGGTTTTGGAAGGTGTTTCATCTTTGGTGAAATCCCGCTTCGTACGAAATATTTTCACAGCGCTGTTTCCAAGTGTCCACAAAGATCTGCTGCTTGAAACTGCCTACATGCACATCTCCCATACTGCTGTGCTCGTTTCACTACCTGGATTTTGGTTTCCTCTTCTTGCTTTTAAATGACAAGCCTTCAATCTGCATGCTACACACACCTTGTAGCAGTTTCAGTTTGAAGCATGTTGGTGCTCTCAAAAACTGTGTAACCTAGTTAGAGTGTGTCACTCTCCAGCACTGAATACACAACTTAGAGCTCCTTTCACCACAGACACGCAACCACATCTTTTTGGGAAAGTGCTACCTCAAGTCACTTGCAAATGTAAGGGTTTCAAGGAGAAAATGAAGTCAATCATGGTTTTGCACTCTGCAAACAGTAGAAATGACCTCTTGTACATGCCCGTGTGAATTTCACAGCAAATGCCCTTCTTTTCTTGTTTCTTGAAAGTTCTCAACACATTAGGAGAAAGATCTGTGTGAGCAAGAGTGATGCAGTGTGCATTTTTCTGCATAACAAGTGATTGGGAAACATACTCCTTATTTTTCCACATTGTGTAAGAACAACGTGAGGCTTGCAAGAGTTTGAACAATGCACCCCAAAACGTATTCCAGGAGTGAAAACACACGTTTCGAGAAAGACTCTGAAGCAGCAAGCAAAAGCATAGTGGCTGAGTGTTCCATCAATGAGAAACACACGCATTTCACTCTTCTGGAGTCAGTTTTCAGCCAGGAATTCATATGCATTTTGTACTGTGCAGAATGTAGCTACATGCTCGGGGGTTGTGTCATAGAAGCACCTCTCCTGCAGGAGCTTATTGCAACATTCATTGTTTGGCTAAGTTCTTCAGGGTTGGTTTTGGACGGTCTTTTATCTTTGGTCAAATCCCGCTTCGTACGAAATATTTTCACAGCGCTGTTTCCAAGTGTCCACAAAGATCTGCTGCTTGAAACTGCCTACATGCACATCTCCCATACTGCTGTGCTCGTTTCACTACCTGGATTTTGGTTTCCTCTTCTTGCTTTGAAATGACAAGCCTTCATTCTGCATGCTACACACACCTTGTAGCAGTTTCAGTTTGAAGCATGTTGGTGCTCTCAAAAAGCTGTGTAACCTAGTTAGAGTGTGTCACTCTCCAGCACTGAATACACAACTTAGAGCTCCTTTCACCACAGACACGCAAACACATCTTTTTGGGAAAGTGCTACCTCAAGTCACTTGCAAATGTAAGGGTTTCATAGAGAAAATGAAGTCAATCATGGTTTTGCACTCTGCAAACAGTAGAAATGACCTCTTGTGCATGCCCGTGTGAATTTCACAGCAAAATGCCCTTCTTTTCTTGTTTCTTGAAAGTTCTCAACACATTAGGAGAAAGATCTGTTTGAGCAAGAGTGATGCAGTGTGCATTTTTCTGCATAACAAGTGATTGGGAAACATTCTCCTTATTTGTCCACATTGTGTAAGAAACAACTTGAGGCTTGCAAGAGTTTGAACAATGCACCCCAAAACGTATTCCAGGTGTGAAAACACACGTTACTAGAAAGACTCTGAAGCAGCAAGCAAAAGCATAGTGGCTGAGTGTTCTTTCAATGAGAAACACACGCATTTCACTCTTCTGGAGTCAGTTTTCAGCCAGGAATTCATATGCATTTTGTACTGTGCAGAATGTAGCTACATGCTCGGGGGTTGTGTCATAGAAGCACCTCTCCTGCAGGAGCTTATTGCAACATTCATTCTTTGGCTAAGTTCTTTAGGGTTGGTTTTGGAAAGTGTTTCATATTTGGTCAAATCCCGCTTCGTACGAAATATTTTCAAATCGCTGTTTCCAAGTGTCCACAAAGATCTGCTGCTTGAAACTGCCTACATGCACATCTCCCATACTGCTGTGCTCGTTTCACTACCTGGATTTTGGTTTCCTCTTCTTGCTTTGAAATGACAAGCCTTCATTCTCCATGCTACACACACCCTGTAGCAGTTTCAGTTAGAAGCATATTGGTGCTCTCAAAAAGCTGTGTAACCTAGTTAGAGTGTGTCACTCTCCAGCACTGAATACACAACTTAGAGCTCCTTTCAACACAGACACGCAACCACATCTTTTTGGGAAAGTGCTACCTCAAGTCATTTGCAAATGTAAGGGTTTCAAGGAGAAAATGAAGTCAATCATGGTTTTGCACTCTGCAAACAATAGAAATGACCTCTTGTACATGCCCGTGTGAATTTCACAGAAAAATGCCCTTCTTTTCTTGTTTCTTGAAAGTTCTCCACACGTTAGGAGAAAGATCTGTTTGAGCAAGAGTGATGCAGTGTGCATTTTTCTGCATTACAAGTGATTGGGAAACATACACCTTATTTTTCCACATTGTGTAAGAAACAACGTGAGGCTTGCAAGAGTTTGAACAATGCACCCCAAAACGTATTCCAGGAGTGAAAACACACGTTTCTAGAAAGACTCTGAAGCAGCAAGCAAAAGCATAGTGGCTGAGTGTTCTTTCAATGAGAAACACACGCATTTCACTCTTCTGGAGTCAGTTTTCAGCCAGGAATTCATATGCATTTTGTACTGTGCAGAATGTAGCTACATGCTCGGGGGTTGTGTCATAGAAGCACCTCTCCTGCAGGAGCTTATTGCAACATTCATTGTTTGGCTAAGTTCTTTAGGGTTGGTTTTGGAAGGTGTTTCATATTTGGTCAAATCCCGCTTTGTACGAAATATTTTCACAGCGCTGTTTCCAAGTGTCCACAAAGATCTGCTGCTTGAAACTGCCTACATGCACATCTCCCATACTGCTTTGCTCGTTTCACTACCTGGATTTTGGTTTCCTCTTCTTGCTTTTAAATGACAAGCCTTCATTCTCCATGCTACCCACACCTTGTAGCAGTTTCAGTTAGAGGCATATTGGTGCTCTCAAAAAGCTGTGTAACCTAGTTAGAATGTGTCACTCTCCGGCACTGAATACACAACTTAGAGCTCCTCTGACCACAGACACGCAAACACATCTTTTTGGGAAAGTGCTACCTCAAGTCACTTGCAAATGTAAGGGTTTCATAGAGAAAATGAAGTCAATCATGATTTTGCACTCTGCAAACAATATAAATGACCTCTTGTACATGCCCGTGTGAATTTCACAGCAAAATGCCCTTCTTTTCTTGTTTCTTGAAAGTTCTCAACACATTAGGAGAAATATCTGTGTGAGCAAGAGTGCTGCAGTGTGCATTTTTCTGCATTACAAGTGATTGGGAAAGATAAACCTTATATTTCCACATTGTGTAAGAAACAACGTGAGGCTCGCAAGAGTTTGAACAATGCACCCCAAAACGTATTCCAGGAGTGAAAACACACGTTTCTAGAAAGACTCTGAAGCAGCAAGCAAAAGCATAGTGGCTGAGTGTTCTTTCAATGAGAAACACACGCATTTCACTCTTCTGGAGTCAGTTTTCAGCCAGGAATTCATATGCATTTTGTACTGTGCAGAATGTAGCTACATTCTCGGGGGTTGTGTCATAGAAGCTCCTCTCCTGCAGGAGCTTATTGCAACATTCATTATTTGGCTAAGTTCATTAGGGTTGGTTTTGGAAGGTGTTTCAATTTTGGTGAAATCCCGCTTTGTACGAAATATTTTCACAGCGCTGTTTCCAAGTGTCCACAAAGATCTGCTGCTTGAAACTGCCTACATGCACATCTCCCATACTGCTGTGCTCGTTTCACTACCTGGATTTTGGTTTCCTCTTCTTGCTTTGAAATGACAAGCCTTCATTCTGCATGCTACACACACCTTGTAGCAGTTTCAGTTTGAAGCATGTTGGTGCTCTCAAAAAGCTGTGTAACCTAGTTAGAGTGTGTCACTCTCCGGCACTGAATACACAACTTAGAGCTCCTTTCACCACAGACACGCAACCACATCTTTTTGGGAAAGTGCTACCTCAAGTCACTTGCAAATGTAAGGGTTTCAAGGAGAAAATGAAGTCAATCATGGTTTTACACTCTGCAAACAATAGAAATGACCTCTTGTACATGCCCGTGTGAATTTCACAGCAAAATGCCCTTCTTTTCTTGTTTCTTGAAAGTTATCAACACGTTAGGAGAAAGATCTGTTTGAGCAAGAGTGATGCAGTGTGCATTTTTCTGCATTACAAGTAATTGGGAAACATACTCCTTATTTTTCCACATTGTGTAAGAAACAACGTGAGGCTTGCAAGAGTTTGAACAATGCACCCCAAAACGTATTCCAGGAGTGAAAACACACGTTTCTAGAAAGACTCTGAAGCAGCAAGCAAAAGCATAGTGGCTGAGTGTTCCATGAATGAGAAACACACGCATTTCACTCTTCTGGAGTCAGTTTTCAGCCAGGAATTCATATGCATTTTGTACTGTGCAGAATGTAGCTACATGCTCGGGGGTTGTGTCATAGAAGCACCTCTCTTGCAGGAGCTTATTGCAGCATTCATTGTTTGGCTAAGTTCTTTAGGGTTGGTTTTGGAAGGTGTTTCATATTTGGTCAAATCCCGCTTCGTACGAAATATTTTCACAGCGCTGTTTCCAAGTGTCCAAAAAGATCTGCTGCTTGAAACTGCCTACATGCACATCTCCCATACTGCTGTGCTCGTTTCACTACCTGGATTTTGGTTTCCTCTTCTTGCTTTGAAATGCAAGCCTTCATTCTCCATGCTACACACACCTTGTAGCAGTTTCAGTTTGAAGCATGTTGGTGCTCTCAAAAAGCTGTGTAACCTAGTTAGAGTGTGTCACTCTCCGGCACTGAATACACAACTTAGAGCTCCTTTCACCACAGACACGCAAACACATCTTTTTGGGAAAGTGCTACCTCAAGTCACTTGCAAATGTAAGGCTTTCATAGAGAAAATGAAGTCAATCATGGTTTTGCACTCTGCAAACAGTAGAAATGACCTCTTGTGCATGCCCGTGTGAATTTCACAGCAAAATGCCCTTCTTTTCTTGTTTCTTGAAAGTTCTCAACACATTAGGAGAAAGATCTGTTTGAGCAAGAGTGATGCAGTGTGCATTTTCCTGCATAACAAGTGATTGGGAAACATACTCCTTATTTTTCCACATTGTGTAAGAAACAACGTGAGGCTTGCAAGAGTTTGAACAATGCACCCCAAAACGTATTCCAGGTGTGAAAACACACGTTACTAGAAAGACTCTAAAGCAGCAAGCAAAAGCATAGTGGCTGAGTGTTCTTTCAATGAGAAACACACGCATTTCACTCTTCTGGAGTCAGTTTTCAGCCAGGAATTCATATGCATTTTGTACTGTGCAGAATGTAGCTACATTCTCGGGGGTTGTGTCATAGAAGCTCCTCTCCTGCAGGAGCTTATTGCAACATTCATTATTTGGCTAAGTTCATTAGGGTTGGTTTTGGAAGGTGTTTCATCTTTGGTGAAATCCCGCTTCGTACGAAATATTTTCACAGCGCTGTTTCAAAGTGTCCACAAAGATCTGCTGCTTGAAACTGCCTACATGCACATCTCCCATACTGCTGTGCTCGTTTCACTACCTGGATTTTGGTTTCCTCTTCTTGCTTTGAAATGACAATCCTTCATTCTGCATGCTACACACACCTTGTAGCAGTTTCAGTTTGAAGCATGTTGGTGCTCTCAAAAAGCTGTGTAACCTAGTTAGAGTGTGTCACTCTCCAGCACTGAATACACAACTTAGAGCTCCTTTCAACACAGACACGCAAACACATCTTTTTGGGAAAGTGCTACCTCAAGTCACTTGCAAATGTAAGGCTTTCATAGAGAAAATGAAGTCAATCATGGTTTTGCACTCTGCAAAGAGTAGAAATGACCTCTTGTGCATGCCCGTGTGAATTTCACAGCAAAATGCCGTTCTTTTCTTGTTTCTTGAAAGTTCTCAACACATTAGGAGAAAGATCTGTTTGAGCAAGAGTGATGCAGTGTGCATTTTTCTGCATTACAAGTGATTGGGAAACATAGTCCTTATTTTTCCACATTGTGTAAGAAACAACGTGAGGCTTGCAAGAGTTTGAACAATGCTCCCCAAAACGTATTCCAGGAGTGAAAACACACGTTTCTAGAAAGACTCTGAAGCAGCAAGCAAAAGCATAGTGGCTGAGTGTTCTTTCAATGAGAAACACACGCATTTCACTCTTCTGGATTCAGTTTTCAGCCAGGAATTCATATGCATTATGTACTGTGCAGAATGTAGCTACATGCTCGGGGGTTGTGTCATAGAAGCACCTCTCCTGCATGAGCTTATTGCAACATTCATTGTTTGGCTAAGTTCTTTAGGGTTGGTTTTGGAAGATGTTTCATATTTGGTCAAATCCCGCTTCGTACGAAATATTTTCACAGCGCTGTTTCCAAGTGTCCACAAAGATCTGCTGCTTGAAACTGCCTACATGCACATCTCCCATACTGCTGTGTTCGTTTCACTACCTGGATTTTGGCTTCCTCTTCTTGCTTTGAAATGACAAGCCTTCATTCTGCATGCTACACACACCTTGTAGCAGTTTCAGTTAGAAGCATGTTGGTGCTCTCAAAAAGCTGTGTAACCTAGTTAGAGTGTGTCACTCTCTGGCACTGAATACACAACTTAGAGCTCCTTTCACCACAGACACGCAAACACATCTTTTTGGGAAAGTGCTACCTCAAGTCACTTGCAAATGTAAGGCTTTCATAGAGAAAATGAAGTCAATCATGGTTTTGCACTCTGCAAAGAGTAGAAATGACCTCTTGTGCATGCCCGTGTGAATTTCACAGCAAAATGCCCTTCTTTTCTTGTTTCTTGAAAGTTCTCAACACATTAGGAGAAAGATCTGTTTGAGCAAGAGTGATGCAGTGTGCATTTTTCTGCATTACAAGTGATTGGGAAACATACTCCTTATTTTTCCACATTGTGTAAGAAACAACGTGAGGGTTGCAAGAGTTTGAACAATGCACCCCAAAACGTATTCCAGGAGTGAAAACACACGTTTCTAGAAAGACTCTGAAGCAGCAAGAAAAAGCATAGTGGCTGAGTGTTCTTTCAATGAGAAACACACGCATTTCACTCTTCTGGAGTCAGTTTTCAGCCAGGAATTCATATGCATTTTGTACTGTGCAGAATGTAGCTACATGCTCGGGGGTTGTGTCATAGAAGCACCTCTCCTGCAGGAGCTTATTGCAGCATTCATTGTTTGGCTAAGTTCTTTAGGGTTGGTTTTGGAAGGTGTTTCATCCTTGGTGAAATCCCGCTTCGTACGAAATATTTTCACAGCGCTGTTTCCAAGTGTCCACAAAGATCTGCTGCTTGATACTGCCTACATGCACATCTCCCATACTGCTGTGCTCGTTTCACTACCTGGATTTTGGTTTCCTCTTCTTGCTTTGAAATGACAAGCCTTCATTCTGCATGCTACACACACCTTGTAGCAGTTTCAGTTTGAAGCATGTTGGTGCTCTCAAAAAGGTGTGTAACCTAGTTAGAGTGTGTCACTCTCCGGCACTGAATACACAACTTAGAGCTCCTTTCACCACAGACACGCAAACACATCTTTTTGGGAAAGTGCTACCACAAGTCAGTTGCAAATGTAAGGCTTTCATAGAGAAAATGAAGTCAATCATGGTTTTGTACTCTGCAAACAGTAGAAATGACCTCTTGTGCATGCCCGTGTGAATTTCACAGCAAAATGCCCTTCTTTTCTTGTTTCTTGAAAGTTCTCAGCACATTAGGAGAAAGATCTGTTTGAGGAAGAGTGATGCAGTGTGCATTTTTCTGCATAACAAGTGATTGGGAAACATACTCCTTATTTTGCCACATTGTGTAAGAAACAACGTGAGGCTTGCAAGAGTTTGAACAATGCTCCCCAAAACGTATTCCAGGAGTGAAAACACACGTTTCTAGAAAGACTCTGAAGCAGCAAGCAAAAGCATAGTGGCTGAGTGTTCTTTCAATGAGAAACACACGCATTTCACTCTTCTGGAGTCAGTTTTCAGCCAGGAATTCATATGCATTTTGTACTGTGCAGAATGTAGCTACATGCTCGGGGGTTGTGCCATAGAAGAACCTCTCCTGCAGGAGCTTATTGCAACATTCATTATTTGGCTAAGTTCATTAGGGTTGGTTTTGGAAGGTGTTTCATCTTTGGTGAAATCCCGCTTCGTACGAAATATTTTCACAGCGCTGTTTCCAAGTGTCCACAAAGATCTGCTGCTTGAAACTGCCTACATGCACATCTCCCATACTGCTGTGCTCGTTTCACTACCTGGATTTTGGTTTCCTCTTCTTGCTTTGAAATGACAAGCCTTCATTCTGCATGCTACACACACCTTGTAGCAGTTTCAGTTTGAAGCATGTTGGTGCTCTCAAAAAGCTGTGTAACCTAGTTAGAGTGTGTCACTCTCCGGCACTGAATACACAACTTAGAGCTTCTTTCACCACAGACACGCAAACATATCTTTTTGGGAAAGTGCTACCTCAAGTCACTTGCAAATGTAAGGGTTTCATAGAGAAAATGAAGTCAATCATGATTTTGCACTCTGCAAACAGTAGAAATGACCTCTTGTGCATGCCCGTGTGAATTTCACAGCAAATGCCCTTCTTTTCTTGTTTCTTGAAAGTTCTCAACACGTTAGGAGAAAGATCTGTTTGAGCAAGAGTGATGCAGTGTGCATTTTTCTGCATTACAAGTGATTGGGAAACATAGTCCTTATTTTTCCACATTGTGTAAGAAACAACGTGAGGCTTGAAAGAGTTTGAACAATGCTCCCCAAAACGTATTCCAGGAGTGAAAACACACGTTTCTAGAAAGACTCTGAAGCAGCAAGCAAAAGCATAGTGGCTGAGTGTTCTTTCAATGAAAAACACACGCATTTCACTCTTCTGGAGTCAGTTTTCAGCCAGGAATTCATATGCATTTTGTACTGTGCAGAATGTAGCTACATGCTCGGGGGGTTGTGTCATAGAAGCACCTCTCCTGCAGGAGCTTATTGCAGCATTCATTGTTTGGCTAAGTTCTTTAGGGTTGGTTTTGGAAGGTGTTTCATCTTTGGTGAAATCCCGCTTCGTACGAAATATTTTCACAGCGCTGTTTCCAAGTGTCCACAAAGATCTGCTGCTTGAAACTGCCTACATGCACATCTCCCATACTGCTGTGCTCGTTTCACTACCTGGATTTTGGTTTCCTCTTCTTGCTTTGAAATGACAAGCCTTCATTCTGCATGCTACACACACCTTGTAGCAGTTTCAGTTTGAAGCATGTTGGTGCTCTCAAAAAGCTGTGTAACCTAGTTAGAGTGTGTCACTCTCCGGCACTGAATACAGAACTTAGAGCTCCTTTCACCACAGACACGCAAACACATCTTTTTGGGAAAGTGCTACCTCAAGTCACTTGCAAATGTAAGGCTTTCATAGAGAAAATGAAGTCAATCATGGTTTTGCACTCTGCAAACAGTAGAAATGACCTCTTGTGCATGCCCGTGTGAATTTCACAGCAAATGCCCTTCTTTTCTTGTTTCTTGAAAGTTCTCAACACGTTAGGAGAAAGATCTGTTTGAGCAAGAGTGATGCAGTGTGCATTTTTCTGCATTACAAGTGATTGGGAAACATAGTCCTTATTTTTCCACATTGTGTAAGAAACAACGTGAGGCTTGAAAGAGTTTGAACAATGCTCCCCAAAACGTATTCCAGGAGTGAAAACACACGTTTCTAGAAAGACTCTGAAGCAGCAAGCAAAAGCATAGTGGCTGAGTGTTCTTTCAATGAAAAACACACGCATTTCACTCTTCTGGAGTCAGTTTTCAGCCAGGAATTCATATGCATTTTGTACTGTGCAGAATGTAGCTACATGCTCGGGGGGTTGTGTCATAGAAGCACCTCTCCTGCAGGAGCTTATTGCAGCATTCATTGTTTGGCTAAGTTCTTTAGGGTTGGTTTTGGAAGGTGTTTCATCTTTGGTGAAATCCCGCTTCGTACGAAATATTTTCACAGCGCTGTTTCCAAGTGTCCACAAAGATCTGCTGCTTGAAACTGCCTACATGCACATCTCCCATACTGCTGTGCTCGTTTCACTACCTGGATTTTGGTTTCCTCTTCTTGCTTTGAAATGACAAGCCTTCATTCTGCATGCTACACACACCTTGTAGCAGTTTCAGTTTGAAGCATGTTGGTGCTCTCAAAAAGCTGTGTAACCTAGTTAGAGTGTGTCACTCTCCAGCACTGAATACACAACTTAGAGCTCCTTTCACCACAGACACGCAACCACATCTTTTTGGGAAAGTGCTACCTCAAGTCACTTGCAAATGTAAGGGTTTCATAGAGAAAATGAAGTCAATCATGGTTTTGCACTCTGCAAACAGTAGAAATGACCTCTTGTGCATGCCCGTGTGAATTTCACAGCAAAATGCCCTTCTTTTCTTGTTTCTTGAAAGTTCTCAACACATTAGGAGAAAGATCTGTTTGAGCAAGAGTGATGCAGTGTCCATTTTTCTGCATTACAAGTGATTGGGAAACATACTCCTTATTTTTCCACATTGTGTAAGAAACAACGTGAGGCTTGCAAGAGTTTGAACAATGCACCCCAAAACGTATTCCAGGTGTGAAAACACACTTTACTAGAAAGACTCTGAAGCAGCAAGCAAAAGCATAGTGGCTGAGTGTTGTTTCAATGAGAAACACACGCATTTCACTTTACTGGAGTCAGTTTTCAGCCAGGAATTCATATGCATTTTGTACTGTGCAGAATGTAGCTACATGCTCGGGGGTTGTGTCATAGAAGCACCTCTCCTGCAGGAGCTTATTGCAACATTCATTATTTGGCTAAGTTCATTAGGGTTGGTTTTGGAAGGTGTTTCATCTTTGGTGAAATCCCGCTTCGTACGAAATATTTTCACAGCGCTGTTTCCAAGTGTCCACAAAGATCTGCTGCTTGAAACTGCCTACATGCACATCTCCCATACTGCTGTGCTCGTTTCACTACCTGGATTTTGGTTTCCTCTTCTTGCTTTGAAATGACAAGCCTTCATTCTGCATGCTACACACACCTTGTAGCAGTTTCAGTTTGAAGCATGTTGGTGCTCTCAAAAAGCTGTGTAACCTAGTTAGAGTGTGTCACTCTCCGGCACTGAATACACAACTTAGAGCTCCTTTCACCACAGACACGCAAACACATCTTTTTGGGAAAGTGATACCTCAAGTCACTTGCAAATGTAAGGCTTTCATAGAGAAAATGAAGTCAATCATGGTTTTGCACTCTGCAAAGAGTAGAAATGACCTCTTGTGCATGCCCGTGTGAATTTCACAGCAAAATGCCCTTCTTTTCTTGTTTCTTGAAAGTTCTCAACACATTAGGAGAAAGATCTGTTTGAGCAAGAGTGATGCAGTGTGCATTTTTCTGCATTACAAGTGATTGGGAAACATAGTCCTTATTTTTCCACATTGTGTAAGAAACAACGTGAGGCTTGCAAGAGTTTGAACAATGCTCCCCAAAACGTATTCCAGGAGTGAAAACACACGTTTCTAGAAAGACTCTGAAGCAGCAAGCAAAAGCATAGTGGCTGAGTGTTCTTTCAATGAGAAACACACGCATTTCACTCTTCTGGATTCAGTTTTCAGCCAGGAATTCATATGCATTATGTACTGTGCAGAATGTAGCTACATGCTCGGGGGTTGTGTCATAGAAGCACCTCTCCTGCATGAGCTTATTGCAACATTCATTGTTTGGCTAAGTTCTTTAGGGTTGGTTTTGGAAGATGTTTCATATTTGGTCAAATCCCGCTTCGTACGAAATATTTTCACAGCGCTGTTTCCAAGTGTCCACAAAGATCTGCTGCTTGAAACTGCCTACATGCACATCTCCCATACTGCTGTGTTCGTTTCACTACCTGGATTTTGGCTTCCTCTTCTTGCTTTGAAATGACAAGCCTTCATTCTGCATGCTACACACACCTTGTAGCAGTTTCAGTTAGAAGCATGTTGGTGCTCTCAAAAAGCTGTGTAACCTAGTTAGAGTGTGTCACTCTCTGGCACTGAATACACAACTTAGAGCTCCTTTCACCACAGACACGCAAACACATCTTTTTGGGAAAGTGCTACCTCAAGTCACTTGCAAATGTAAGGCTTTCATAGAGAAAATGAAGTCAATCATGGTTTTGCACTCTGCAAACAGTAGAAATGACCTCTTGTGCATGCCCGTGTGAATTTCACAGCAAAATGCCCTTCTTTTCTTGTTTCTTGAAAGTTCTCAGCACATTAGGAGAAAGATCTGTTTGAGGAAGAGTGATGCAGTGTGCATTTTTCTGCATAACAAGTGATTGGGAAACATACTCCTTATTTTGCCACATTGTGTAAGAAACAACGTGAGGCTTGCAAGAGTTTGAACAATGCTCCCCAAAACGTATTCCAGGTGTGAAAACACACGTTTCTAGAAAGACTCTGAAGCAGCAAGCAAAAGCATAGTGGCTGAGTGTTCTTTCAATGAGAAACACACGCATTTCACTCTTCTGGAGTCAGTTTTCAGCCAGGAATTCATATGCATTTTGTACTGTGCAGAATGTAGCTACATGCTCGGGGGTTGTGCCATAGAAGAACCTCTCCTGCAGGAGCTTATTGCAACATTCATTATTTGGCTAAGTTCATTAGGGTTGGTTTTGGAAGGTGTTTCATCTTTGGTGAAATCCCGCTTCGTACGAAATATTTTCACAGCGCTGTTTCCAAGTGTCCACAAAGATCTGCTGCTTGAAACTGCCTACATGCACATCTCCCATACTGCTGTGCTCGTTTCACTACCTGGATTTTGGTTTCCTCTTCTTGCTTTGAAATGACAAGCCTTCATTCTGCATGCTACACACACCTTGTAGCAGTTTCAGTTTGAAGCATGTTGGTGCTCTCAAAAAGCTGTGTAACCTAGTTAGAGTGTGTCACTCTCCGGCACTGAATACACAACTTAGAGCTTCTTTCACCACAGACACGCAAACATATCTTTTTGGGAAAGTGCTACCTCAAGTCACTTGCAAATGTAAGGGTTTCATAGAGAAAATGAAGTCAATCATGATTTTGCACTCTGCAAACAGTAGAAATGACCTCTTGTGCATGCCCGTGTGAATTTCACAGCAAATGCCCTTCTTTTCTTGTTTCTTGAAAGTTCTCAACACGTTAGGAGAAAGATCTGTTTGAGCAAGAGTGATGCAGTGTGCATTTTTCTGCATTACAAGTGATTGGGAAACATAGTCCTTATTTTTCCACATTGTGTAAGAAACAACGTGAGGCTTGAAAGAGTTTGAACAATGCTCCCCAAAACGTATTCCAGGAGTGAAAACACACGTTTCTAGAAAGACTCTGAAGCAGCAAGCAAAAGCATAGTGGCTGAGTGTTCTTTCAATGAAAAACACACGCATTTCACTCTTCTGGAGTCAGTTTTCAGCCAGGAATTCATATGCATTTTGTACTGTGCAGAATGTAGCTACATGCTCGGGGGGTTGTGTCATAGAAGCACCTCTCCTGCAGGAGCTTATTGCAGCATTCATTGTTTGGCTAAGTTCTTTAGGGTTGGTTTTGGAAGGTGTTTCATCTTTGGTGAAATCCCGCTTCGTACGAAATATTTTCACAGCGCTGTTTCCAAGTGTCCACAAAGATCTGCTGCTTGAAACTGCCTACATGCACATCTCCCATACTGCTGTGCTCGTTTCACTACCTGGATTTTGGTTTCCTCTTCTTGCTTTGAAATGACAAGCCTTCATTCTGCATGCTACACACACCTTGTAGCAGTTTCAGTTTGAAGTATGTTGGTGCTCTCAAAAAGCTGTGTAACCTAGTTAGAGTGTGTCACTCTCCAGCACTGAATACACAACTTAGAGCTCCTTTCACCACAGACACGCAACCACATCTTTTTGGGAAAGTGCTACCTCAAGTCACTTGCAAATGTAAGGGTTTCATAGAGAAAATGAAGTCAATCATGGTTTTGCACTCTGCAAACAGTAGAAATGACCTCTTGTGCATGCCCGTGTGAATTTCACAGCAAAATGCCCTTCTTTTCTTGTTTCTTGAAAGTTCTCAACACATTAGGAGAAAGATCTGTTTGAGCAAGAGTGATGCAGTGTGCATTTTTCTGCATTACAAGTGATTGGGAAACATACTCCTTATTTTTCCACATTGTGTAAGAAACAACGTGAGGCTTGCAAGAGTTTGAACAATGCACCCCAAAACGTATTCCAGGTGTGAAAACACACTTTACTAGAAAGACTCTGAAGCAGCAAGCAAAAGCATAGTGGCTGAGTGTTGTTTCAATGAGAAACACACGCATTTCACTTTACTGGAGTCAGTTTTCAGCCAGGAATTCATATGCATTTTGTACTGTGCAGAATGTAGCTACATGCTCGGGGGTTGTGTCATAGAAGCACCTCTCCTGCAGGAGCTTATTGCAACATTCATTATTTGGCTAAGTTCATTAGGGTTGGTTTTGGAAGGTGTTTCATCTTTGGTGAAATCCCGCTTCGTACGAAATATTTTCACAGCGCTGTTTCCAAGTGTCCACAAAGATCTGCTGCTTGAAACTGCCTACATGCACATCTCCCATACTGCTGTGCTCGTTTCACTACTTGGATTTTGGTTTCCTCTTCTTGCTTTGAAATGACAAGCCTTCATTCTGCATGCTACACACACCTTGTAGCAGTTTCAGTTTGAAGCATGTTGGTGCTCTCAAAAAGCTGTGTAACCTAGTTAGAGTGTGTCACTCTCCGGCACTGAATACACAACTTAGAGCTCCTTTCACCACAGACACGCAAACACATCTTTTTGGGAAAGTGCTACCTCAAGTCACTTGCAAATGTAAGGCTTTCATAGAGAAAATGAAGTCAATCATGGTTTTGCACTCTGCAAACAGTAGAAATGAACTCTTGTGCATTCCCGTGTGAATTTCACAGCAAAATGCCCTTCTTTTCTTGTTTCTTGAAAGTTCTCAACACATTAGGAGAAAGATCTGTTTGAGCAAGAGTGATGCAGTGTGCATTTTTCTGCATTACAAGTGATTGGGAAACATACTCCTTATTTTTCCACATTGTGTAAGAAACAACGTGAGGCTTGCAAGACTTTGAACAATGCACCCCAAAACGTATTCCAGGTGTGAAAACACACGTTACTAGAAACACTCTAAAGCAGCAAGCAAAAGCATAGTGGCTGAGTGTTCTTTCAATGAGAAACACACGCATTTCACTCTTCTGGAGTCAGTTTTCAGCCAGGAATTCATATGCATTTTGTACTGTGCAGAATGTAGCTACATTCTCGGGGGTTGTGTCATAGAAGCTCCTCTCCTGCAGGAGCTTATTGCAACATTCATTATTTGGCTAAGTTCATTAGGGTTGGTTTTGGAAGGTGTTTCATCTTTGGTGAAATCCCGCTTCGTACGAAATATTTTCACAGCGCTGTTTCCAAGTGTCCACAAAGATCTGCTGCTTGAAACTGCCTACATGCACATCTCCCATACTGCTGTGCTCGTTTCACTACCTGGATTTTGGTTTCCTCTTCTTGCTTTGAAATGACAAGCCTTCATTCTGCATGCTACACACACCTTGTAGCAGTTTCAGTTTGAAGCATGTTGGTGCTCTCAAAAAGCTGTGTAACCTAGTTAGAGTGTGTCACTCTCCAGCACTGAATACACAACTTAGAGCTCCTTTCAACACAGACACGCAAACACATCTTTTTGGGAAAGTGCTACCTCAAGTCACTTGCAAATGTAAGGCTTTCATAGAGAAAATGAAGTCAATCATGGTTTTGCACTCTGCAAAGAGTAGAAATGACCTCTTGTGCATGCCCGTGTGAATTTCACAGCAAAATGCCCTTCTTTTCTTGTTTCTTGAAAGTTCTCAACACATTAGGAGAAAGATCTGTTTGAGCAAGAGTGATGCAGTGTGCATTTTTCTGCATTACAAGTGATTGGGAAACATAGTCCTTATTTTTCCACATTGTGTAAGAAACAACGTGAGGCTTGCAAGAGTTTGAACAATGCTCCCCAAAACGTATTCCAGGAGTGAAAACACACGTTTCTAGAAAGACTCTGAAGCAGCAAGCAAAAGCATAGTGGCTGAGTGTTCTTTCAATGAGAAACACACGCATTTCACTCTTCTGGATTCAGTTTTCAGCCAGGAATTCATATGCATTATGTACTGTGCAGAATGTAGCTACATGCTCGGGGGTTGTGTCATAGAAGCACCTCTCCTGCATGAGCTTATTGCAACATTCATTGTTTGGCTAAGTTCTTTAGGGTTGGTTTTGGAAGATGTTTCATATTTGGTCAAATCCCGCTTCGTACGAAATATTTTCACAGCGCTGTTTCCAAGTGTCCACAAAGATCTGCTGCTTGAAACTGCCTACATGCACATCTCCCATACTGCTGTGTTCGTTTCACTACCTGGATTTTGGCTTCCTCTTCTTGCTTTGAAATGACAAGCCTTCATTCTGCATGCTACACACACCTTGTAGCAGTTTCAGTTAGAAGCATGTTGGTGCTCTCAAAAAGCTGTGTAACCTAGTTAGAGTGTGTCACTCTCTGGCACTGAATACACAACTTAGAGCTCCTTTCACCACAGACACGCAAACACATCTTTTTGGGAAAGTGCTACCTCAAGTCACTTGCAAATGTAAGGCTTTCATAGAGAAAATGAAGTCAATCATGGTTTTGCACTCTGCAAACAGTAGAAATGACCTCTTGTGCATGCCCGTGTGAATTTCACAGCAAAATGCCCTTCTTTTCTTGTTTCTTGAAAGTTCTCAGCACATTAGGAGAAAGATCTGTTTGAGGAAGAGTGATGCAGTGTGCATTTTTCTGCATAACAAGTGATTGGGAAACATACTCCTTATTTTGCCACATTGTGTAAGAAACAACGTGAGGCTTGCAAGAGTTTGAACAATGCTCCCCAAAACGTATTCCAGGTGTGAAAACACACGTTTCTAGAAAGACTCTGAAGCAGCAAGCAAAAGCATAGTGGCTGAGTGTTCTTTCAATGAGAAACACACGCATTTCACTCTTCTGGAGTCAGTTTTCAGCCAGGAATTCATATGCATTTTGTACTGTGCAGAATGTAGCTACATGCTCGGGGGTTGTGCCATAGAAGAACCTCTCCTGCAGGAGCTTATTGCAACATTCATTATTTGGCTAAGTTCATTAGGGTTGGTTTTGGAAGGTGTTTCATCTTTGGTGAAATCCCGCTTCGTACGAAATATTTTCACAGCGCTGTTTCCAAGTGTCCACAAAGATCTGCTGCTTGAAACTGCCTACATGCACATCTCCCATACTGCTGTGCTCGTTTCACTACCTGGATTTTGGTTTCCTCTTCTTGCTTTGAAATGACAAGCCTTCATTCTGCATGCTACACACACCTTGTAGCAGTTTCAGTTTGAAGCATGTTGGTGCTCTCAAAAAGCTGTGTAACCTAGTTAGAGTGTGTCACTCTCCGGCACTGAATACACAACTTAGAGCTTCTTTCACCACAGACACGCAAACATATCTTTTTGGGAAAGTGCTACCTCAAGTCACTTGCAAATGTAAGGGTTTCATAGAGAAAATGAAGTCAATCATGATTTTGCACTCTGCAAACAGTAGAAATGACCTCTTGTGCATGCCCGTGTGAATTTCACAGCAAATGCCCTTCTTTTCTTGTTTCTTGAAAGTTCTCAACACGTTAGGAGAAAGATCTGTTTGAGCAAGAGTGATGCAGTGTGCATTTTTCTGCATTACAAGTGATTGGGAAACATAGTCCTTATTTTTCCACATTGTGTAAGAAACAACGTGAGGCTTGAAAGAGTTTGAACAATGCTCCCCAAAACGTATTCCAGGAGTGAAAACACACGTTTCTAGAAAGACTCTGAAGCAGCAAGCAAAAGCATAGTGGCTGAGTGTTCTTTCAATGAAAAACACACGCATTTCACTCTTCTGGAGTCAGTTTTCAGCCAGGAATTCATATGCATTTTGTACTGTGCAGAATGTAGCTACATGCTCGGGGGGTTGTGTCATAGAAGCACCTCTCCTGCAGGAGCTTATTGCAGCATTCATTGTTTGGCTAAGTTCTTTAGGGTTGGTTTTGGAAGGTGTTTCATCTTTGGTGAAATCCCGCTTCGTACGAAATATTTTCACAGCGCTGTTTCCAAGTGTCCACAAAGATCTGCTGCTTGAAACTGCCTACATGCACATCTCCCATACTGCTGTGCTCGTTTCACTACCTGGATTTTGGTTTCCTCTTCTTGCTTTGAAATGACAAGCCTTCATTCTGCATGCTACACACACCTTGTAGCAGTTTCAGTTTGAAGTATGTTGGTGCTCTCAAAAAGCTGTGTAACCTAGTTAGAGTGTGTCACTCTCCAGCACTGAATACACAACTTAGAGCTCCTTTCACCACAGACACGCAACCACATCTTTTTGGGAAAGTGCTACCTCAAGTCACTTGCAAATGTAAGGGTTTCATAGAGAAAATGAAGTCAATCATGGTTTTGCACTCTGCAAACAGTAGAAATGACCTCTTGTGCATGCCCGTGTGAATTTCACAGCAAAATGCCCTTCTTTTCTTGTTTCTTGAAAGTTCTCAACACATTAGGAGAAAGATCTGTTTGAGCAAGAGTGATGCAGTGTGCATTTTTCTGCATTACAAGTGATTGGGAAACATACTCCTTATTTTTCCACATTGTGTAAGAAACAACGTGAGGCTTGCAAGAGTTTGAACAATGCACCCCAAAACGTATTCCAGGTGTGAAAACACACTTTACTAGAAAGACTCTGAAGCAGCAAGCAAAAGCATAGTGGCTGAGTGTTGTTTCAATGAGAAACACACGCATTTCACTTTACTGGAGTCAGTTTTCAGCCAGGAATTCATATGCATTTTGTACTGTGCAGAATGTAGCTACATGCTCGGGGGTTGTGTCATAGAAGCACCTCTCCTGCAGGAGCTTATTGCAACATTCATTATTTGGCTAAGTTCATTAGGGTTGGTTTTGGAAGGTGTTTCATCTTTGGTGAAATCCCGCTTCGTACGAAATATTTTCACAGCGCTGTTTCCAAGTGTCCACAAAGATCTGCTGCTTGAAACTGCCTACATGCACATCTCCCATACTGCTGTGCTCGTTTCACTACCTGGATTTTGGTTTCCTCTTCTTGCTTTGAAATGACAAGCCTTCATTCTGCATGCTACACACACCTTGTAGCAGTTTCAGTTTGAAGCATGTTGGTGCTCTCAAAAAGCTGTGTAACCTAGTTAGAGTGTGTCACTCTCCGGCACTGAATACACAACTTAGAGCTCCTTTCACCACAGACACGCAAACACATCTTTTTGGGAAAGTGCTACCTCAAGTCACTTGCAAATGTAAGGCTTTCATAGAGAAAATGAAGTCAATCATGGTTTTGCACTCTGCAAACAGTAGAAATGAACTCTTGTGCATTCCCGTGTGAATTTCACAGCAAAATGCCCTTCTTTTCTTGTTTCTTGAAAGTTCTCAACACATTAGGAGAAAGATCTGTTTGAGCAAGAGTGATGCAGTGTGCATTTTTCTGCATTACAAGTGATTGGGAAACATACTCCTTATTTTTCCACATTGTGTAAGAAACAACGTGAGGCTTGCAAGACTTTGAACAATGCACCCCAAAACGTATTCCAGGTGTGAAAACACACGTTACTAGAAACACTCTAAAGCAGCAAGCAAAAGCATAGTGGCTGAGTGTTCTTTCAATGAGAAACACACGCATTTCACTCTTCTGGAGTCAGTTTTCAGCCAGGAATTCATATGCATTTTGTACTGTGCAGAATGTAGCTACATTCTCGGGGGTTGTGTCATAGAAGCTCCTCTCCTGCAGGAGCTTATTGCAACATTCATTATTTGGCTAAGTTCATTAGGGTTGGTTTTGGAAGGTGTTTCATCTTTGGTGAAATCCCGCTTCGTACGAAATATTTTCACAGCGCTGTTTCCAAGTGTCCACAAAGATCTGCTGCTTGAAACTGCCTACATGCACATCTCCCATACTGCTGTGCTCGTTTCACTACCTGGATTTTGGTTTCCTCTTCTTGCTTTGAAATGACAAGCCTTCATTCTGCATGCTACACACACCTTGTAGCAGTTTCAGTTTGAAGCATGTTGGTGCTCTCAAAAAGCTGTGTAACCTAGTTAGAGTGTGTCACTCTCCAGCACTGAATACACAACTTAGAGCTCCTTTCAACACAGACACGCAAACACATCTTTTTGGGAAAGTGCTACCTCAAGTCACTTGCAAATGTAAGGCTTTCATAGAGAAAATGAAGTCAATCATGGTTTTGCACTCTGCAAAGAGTAGAAATGACCTCTTGTGCATGCCCGTGTGAATTTCACAGCAAAATGCCCTTCTTTTCTTGTTTCTTGAAAGTTCTCAACACATTAGGAGAAAGATCTGTTTGAGCAAGAGTGATGCAGTGTGCATTTTTCTGCATTACAAGTGATTGGGAAACATAGTCCTTATTTTTCCACATTGTGTAAGAAACAACGTGAGGCTTGCAAGAGTTTGAACAATGCTCCCCAAAACGTATTCCAGGAGTGAAAACACACGTTTCTAGAAAGACTCTGAAGCAGCAAGCAAAAGCATAGTGGCTGAGTGTTCTTTCAATGAGAAACACACGCATTTCACTCTTCTGGATTCAGTTTTCAGCCAGGAATTCATATGCATTATGTACTGTGCAGAATGTAGCTACATGCTCGGGGGTTGTGTCATAGAAGCACCTCTCCTGCATGAGCTTATTGCAACATTCATTGTTTGGCTAAGTTCTTTAGGGTTGGTTTTGGAAGATGTTTCATATTTGGTCAAATCCCGCTTCGTACGAAATATTTTCACAGCGCTGTTTCCAAGTGTCCACAAAGATCTGCTGCTTGAAACTGCCTACATGCACATCTCCCATACTGCTGTGTTCGTTTCACTACCTGGATTTTGGCTTCCTCTTCTTGCTTTGAAATGACAAGCCTTCATTCTGCATGCTACACACACCTTGTAGCAGTTTCAGTTAGAAGCATGTTGGTGCTCTCAAAAAGCTGTGTAACCTAGTTAGAGTGTGTCACTCTCTGGCACTGAATACACAACTTAGAGCTCCTTTCACCACAGACACGCAAACACATCTTTTTGGGAAAGTGCTACCTCAAGTCACTTGCAAATGTAAGGCTTTCATAGAGAAAATGAAGTCAATCATGGTTTTGCACTCTGCAAACAGTAGAAATGACCTCTTGTGCATGCCCGTGTGAATTTCACAGCAAAATGCCCTTCTTTTCTTGTTTCTTGAAAGTTCTCAGCACATTAGGAGAAAGATCTGTTTGAGGAAGAGTGATGCAGTGTGCATTTTTCTGCATAACAAGTGATTGGGAAACATACTCCTTATTTTGCCACATTGTGTAAGAAACAACGTGAGGCTTGCAAGAGTTTGAACAATGCTCCCCAAAACGTATTCCAGGTGTGAAAACACACGTTTCTAGAAAGACTCTGAAGCAGCAAGCAAAAGCATAGTGGCTGAGTGTTCTTTCAATGAGAAACACACGCATTTCACTCTTCTGGAGTCAGTTTTCAGCCAGGAATTCATATGCATTTTGTACTGTGCAGAATGTAGCTACATGCTCGGGGGTTGTGCCATAGAAGAACCTCTCCTGCAGGAGCTTATTGCAACATTCATTATTTGGCTAAGTTCATTAGGGTTGGTTTTGGAAGGTGTTTCATCTTTGGTGAAATCCCGCTTCGTACGAAATATTTTCACAGCGCTGTTTCCAAGTGTCCACAAAGATCTGCTGCTTGAAACTGCCTACATGCACATCTCCCATACTGCTGTGCTCGTTTCACTACCTGGATTTTGGTTTCCTCTTCTTGCTTTGAAATGACAAGCCTTCATTCTGCATGCTACACACACCTTGTAGCAGTTTCAGTTTGAAGCATGTTGGTGCTCTCAAAAAGCTGTGTAACCTAGTTAGAGTGTGTCACTCTCCGGCACTGAATACACAATTTAGAGCTTCTTTCACCACAGACACGCAAACATATCTTTTTGGGAAAGTGCTACCTCAAGTCACTTGCAAATGTAAGGGTTTCATAGAGAAAATGAAGTCAATCATGATTTTGCACTCTGCAAACAGTAGAAATGACCTCTTGTGCATGCCCGTGTGAATTTCACAGCAAATGCCCTTCTTTTCTTGTTTCTTGAAAGTTCTCAACACGTTAGGAGAAAGATCTGTTTGAGCAAGAGTGATGCAGTGTGCATTTTTCTGCATTACAAGTGATTGGGAAACATAGTCCTTATTTTTCCACATTGTGTAAGAAACAACGTGAGGCTTGAAAGAGTTTGAACAATGCTCCCCAAAACGTATTCCAGGAGTGAAAACACACGTTTCTAGAAAGACTCTGAAGCAGCAAGCAAAAGCATAGTGGCTGAGTGTTCTTTCAATGAAAAACACACGCATTTCACTCTTCTGGAGTCAGTTTTCAGCCAGGAATTCATATGCATTTTGTACTGTGCAGAATGTAGCTACATGCTCGGGGGGTTGTGTCATAGAAGCACCTCTCCTGCAGGAGCTTATTGCAGCATTCATTGTTTGGCTAAGTTCTTTAGGGTTGGTTTTGGAAGGTGTTTCATCTTTGGTGAAATCCCGCTTCGTACGAAATATTTTCACAGCGCTGTTTCCAAGTGTCCACAAAGATCTGCTGCTTGAAACTGCCTACATGCACATCTCCCATACTGCTGTGCTCGTTTCACTACCTGGATTTTGGTTTCCTCTTCTTGCTTTGAAATGACAAGCCTTCATTCTGCATGCTACACACACCTTGTAGCAGTTTCAGTTTGAAGCATGTTGGTGCTCTCAAAAAGCTGTGTAACCTAGTTAGAGTGTGTCACTCTCCAGCACTGAATACACAACTTAGAGCTCCTTTCACCACAGACACGCAACCACATCTTTTTGGGAAAGTGCTACCTCAAGTCACTTGCAAATGTAAGGGTTTCATAGAGAAAATGAAGTCAATCATGGTTTTGCACTCTGCAAACAGTAGAAATGACCTCTTGTGCATGCCCGTGTGAATTTCACAGCAAAATGCCCTTCTTTTCTTGTTTCTTGAAAGTTCTCAACACATTAGGAGAAAGATCTGTTTGAGCAAGAGTGATGCAGTGTGCATTTTTCTGCATTACAAGTGATTGGGAAACATACTCCTTATTTTTCCACATTGTGTAAGAAACAACGTGAGGCTTGCAAGAGTTTGAACAATGCACCCCAAAACGTATTCCAGGTGTGAAAACACACTTTACTAGAAAGACTCTGAAGCAGCAAGCAAAAGCATAGTGGCTGAGTGCTGTTTCAATGAGAAACACACGCATTTCACTTTACTGGAGTCAGTTTTCAGCCAGGAATTCATATGCATTTTGTACTGTGCAGAATGTAGCTACATGCTCGGGGGTTGTGTCATAGAAGCACCTCTCCTGCAGGAGCTTATTGCAACATTCATTATTTGGCTAAGTTCATTAGGGTTGGTTTTGGAAGGTGTTTCATCTTTGGTGAAATCCCGCTTCGTACGAAATATTTTCACAGCGCTGTTTCCAAGTGTCCACAAAGATCTGCTGCTTGAAACTGCCTACATGCACATCTCCCATACTGCTGTGCTCGTTTCACTACCTGGATTTTGGTTTCCTCTTCTTGCTTTGAAATGACAAGCCTTCATTCTGCATGCTACACACACTTTGTAGCAGTTTCAGTTTGAAGCATGTTGGTGCTCTCAAAAAGCTGTGTAACCTAGTTAGAGTGTGTCACTCTCCGGCACTGAATACACAACTTAGAGCTCCTTTCACCACAGACACGCAAACACATCTTTTTGGGAAAGTGCTACCTCAAGTCACTTGCAAATGTAAGGCTTTCATAGAGAAAATGAAGTCAATCATGGTTTTGCACTCTGCAAACAGTAGAAATGACCTCTTGTGCATTCCCGTGTGAATTTCACAGCAAAATGCCCTTCTTTTCTTGTTTCTTGAAAGTTCTCAACACATTAGGAGAAAGATCTGTTTGAGCAAGAGTGATGCAGTGTGCATTTTTCTGCATTACAAGTGATTGGGAAACATACTCCTTATTTTTCCACATTGTGTAAGAAACAACGTGAGGCTTGCAAGACTTTGAACAATGCACCCCAAAACGTATTCCAGGAGTGAAAACACACGTTTCTAGAAAGACTCTGAAGCAGCAAGCAAAAGCATAGTGGCTGAGTGTTCTTTCAATGAGAAACACACGCATTTCACTCTTCTGGATTCAGTTTTCAGCCAGGAATTCATATGCATTATGTACTGTGCAGAATGTAGCTACATGCTCGGGGGTTGTGTCATAGAAGCACCTCTCCTGCATGAGCTTTTTGCAACATTCATTGTTTGGCTAAGTTCTTTAGGGTTGGTTTTGGAAGGTGTTTCATCTTTGGTGAAATCCCGCTTCGTAAGAAATATTTTCACAGCGCTGTTTCCAAGTGTCCACAAAGGTCTGCTGCTTGAAACTGCCTACATGCACATCTCCCATACTGCTGTGCTCGTTTCACTACCTGGATTTTGGTTTCCTCTTCTTGCTTTGAAATGACAAGCCTTCATTCTGCATGCTACACACACCTTGTAGCAGTTTCAGTTTGAAGCATGTTGGTGCTCTCAAAAAGCTGTGTAACCTAGTTAGAGTGTGTCACTCTCCGGCACTGAATACAGAACTTAGAGCTCCTTTCAGCACAGACACGCAAACACATCTTTTTGGGAAAGTGCTACCTCAAGTCACTTGCAAATGTAAGGCTTTCATAGAGAAAATGAAGTCAATCATGGTTTTGCACTCTGCAAACAGTAGAAATGACCTCTTGTGCATGCCCGTGTGAATTTCACAGCAAAATGTCCTTCTTTTCTTGTTTCTTGAAAGTTCTCAACACATTAGGAGAAAGATCTGTTTGAGCAAGAGTGATGCAGTGTGGATTTTTCTGCATTACAAGTGATTGGGAAACATACTCCTTATTTTTCCACATTGTGTAAGAAACAACGTGAGGCTTGCAAGACTTTGAACAATGAACCCTAAAACGTATTCCAGGAGTGAAAACACACGTTTCTAGAAAGACTCTGAAGCAGCAAGCAAAAGCATAGTGGCTGAGTGTTCTTTCAATGAGAAACACACGCATTTCACTCTTCTGGAGTCAGTTTTCAGCCAGGAATTCATATGCATTTTGTACTGTGCAGAATGTAGCTACATGCTCGGGGGTTGTGTCATAGAAGCACCTCTCCTGCAGGAGCTTATTGCAACATTCATTTTTTGGCTAAGTTCTTTAGGATTGGTTTTGGAAGGTGTTTCATATTTGGTCGAATCCCGCTTCGTACGAAATATTTTCACAGCGCTGTTTCCAAGTGTCCACAAAGATCTGCTGCTTGAAATTGCCTACATGCACATCTCCCATACTGCTGTGCTCGTTTCACTACCTGGATTTTGGTTTCCTCTTCTTGCTTTGAAATGACAAGCCTTCATTCTGCATGCTACACACACCTTGTAGCAGTTTCAGTTTGAAGCATGTTGGTGCTCTCAAAAAGCTGTGTAACCTAGTTAGAGTGTGTCACTCTCCGGCACTGAATACAGAACTTAGAGCTCCTTTCACCACAGACACGCAAACACATCTTTTTGGGAAAGTGCTACCTCAAGTCACTTGAAAATGTAAGGGAGAAAATGAAGTCAATCATGGTTTTGCACTCTGCAAACAGTAGAAATGACCTCTTGTACATGCCCGTGTGAATTTCATAGCAAAATGCCCCTCTTTTCTTGTTTCTTGAAAGTTCTCAACACATTAGGAGAAAGATCTGTTTGAGCAAGAGTGATGCAGTGTGCATTTTTCTGCATTACAAGTGATTGGGAAACATACTCCTTATTTTTCCACATTGTGTAAGAAACAACGTGAGGCTTGCAAGAGTTTGAACAATGCACCCCAAAACGTATTCCAGGTGTGAAAACACACGTTTCTAGAAAGACTCTGAAGCAGCAAGCAAAAGCATAGTGGCTGAGTGTTCCATCAATGAGAAACACACGCATTTCACTCTTCTGGAGTCAGTTTTCAGCCAGGAATTCATATGCATTTTGTACTGTGCAGAATGTAGCTACATGCTCGGGGGTTGTGTCATAGAAGCACCTCTCCTGCAGGAGCTTATTGCAACATTCATTGTTTGGCTAAGTTCTTTAGGGTTGGTTTTGGAAGGTGTTTCATCTTTGGTGAAATCCCGCCTCGTACGAAATATTTTCACAGCGCTGTTTCCAAGTGTCCACAAAGATCTGGTGCTTGAAACTGCCTACATGCACATCTCCCATACTGCTGTGCTCGTTTCACTACCTGGATTTTGGTTTCCTCTTCTTGCTTTGAAATGACAAGCCTTCATTCTGCATGCTACACACACCTTGTAGCAGTTTCAGTTTGAAGCATGTTGGTGCTCTCAAAAAGCTGTGTAACCTAGTTAGAGTGTGTCACTCTCCGGCACTGAATACACAACTGAGAGCTCCTTTGACCACAGACACGCAAACACATCTTTTTGGGAAAGTGCTACCTCAAGTCACTTGAAAATGTAAGGGAGAAAATGAAGTCAATCATGGTTTTGCACTCTGCAAACAGTAGAAATGACCTCTTGTACATGCCCGTGTGAATTTCACAGCAAAATGCCCCTCTTTTCTTGTTTCTTGAAAGTTCTCAACACATTAGGAGAAAGATCTGTTTGAGCAAGAGTGATGCAGTGTGCATTTTTCTGCATTACAAGTGATTGGGAAACATACTCCTTATTTTTCCACATTGTGTAAGAAACAACGTGAGGCTTGCAAGAGTTTGAACAATGCACCCCAAATCGTATTCCAGGTGTGAAAACACACGTTTCTAGAAAGACTCTGAAGCAGCAAGCAAAAGCATAGTGGCTGAGTGTTCTTTCAATGAGAAACACACGCATTTCACTCTTCTGGAGTCAGTTTTCAGGCAGGAATTCATATGCATTTTGTACTGTGCAGAATGTAGCTACATGCTCGGGGGTTGTGTCATAGAAGCACCTCTCCTGCAGGAGCTTATTGCAACATTCATTGTTTGGCTAAGTTCTTTAGGGTTGGTTTTGGAAAGTGTTTCATCTTTGGTCAAATCCCGCTTCGTACGAAATATTTTCACAGCGCTGTTTCCAAGTGTCCACAAAGATCTGCTGCTTGAAACTGCCTACATGCACATCTCCCATACTGCTGTGCTCGTTTCACTACCTGGATTTTGGTTTCCTCTTCTTGCTTTTAAATGACAAGCCTTCATTCTCCATGCTACACACACCTTGTAGCAGTTTCAGTTAGAAGCATATTGGTGCTCTCAAAAAGCTGTGTAACCTAGTCAGAGTGTGTCACTCTCCAGCACTGAATACACAACTTAGAGCTCCTTTCACCACAGACACGCAACCACATCTTTTTGGGAAAGTGTTACCTCAAGTCACTTGCAAATGTAAGGGTTTCATAGAGAAAATGAAGTCAATCATGATTTTGCACTCTGCAAACAGTAGAAATGACCTCTTGTACATGCCCGTGTGAATTTCACAGCAAAATGCCCTTCTTTTCTTGTTTCTTGAAAGTTCTCAACACGTTAGGAGAAAGATCTGTTTGAGCAAGAGTGATGCAGTGTGCATTTTTCTGCATTACAAGTGATTGGGAAACATACTCCTTATTTTTCCACATTGTGTAAGAAACAACCTGAGGCTTGCAAGAGTTTGAACAATGCACCCCAAAACGTATTCCAGGAGTGAAAACACACGTTTCTAGAAAGACTCTGAAGCAGCAAGCAAAAGCATAGTGGCTGAGTGTTCTTTCAATGAGAAACACACGCATTTCACTCTTCTGGAGTCAGTTTTCAGCCAGGAATTCATATGCATTTTGTACTGTGCAGAATGTAGCTACATGCTCCGGGGTTGTGTCATAGAAGCACCTCTCCTGCAGGAGCTTATTGCAACATTCATTATTTGGCTAAGTTCATTAGGGTTGGTTTTGGAAGGTGTTTCATCTTTGGTGAAATCCCGCTTCGTACGAAATATTTTCACAGCGCTGTTTCCAAGTGTCCACAAAGATCTGCTGCTTGAAACTGCCTACATGCACATCTCCCATAGTGCTGTGTTCGTTTCACTACCTGGATTTTGGTTTCCTCTTCTTGCTTTGAAATGACAAGCCTTCATTCTGCATGCTACACACACCTTGTAGCAGTTTCAGTTTGAAGCATGTTGGTGCTCTCAAAAAGCTGTGTAACCTAGTTAGAGTGTGTCACTCTCCGGCACTGAATACAGAACTTAGAGCTCCTTTCACCACAGACACGCAAACACATCTTTTTGGGAAAGTGCTACCTCAAGTCACTTGCAAATGTAAGGCTTTCATAGAGAAAATGAAGTCAATCATGGTTTTGCACTCTGCAAACAGTAGAAATGACCTCTTGTGCATGCCCGTGTGAATTTCACAGCAAAATGTCCTTCTTTTCTTGTTTCTTGAAAGTTCTCAACACATTAGGAGAAAGATCTGTTTGAGCAAGAGTGATGCAGTGTGCATTTTTCTGCATTACAAGTGATTGGGAAACATACTCCTTATTTTTCCACATTGTGTAAGAAACAACGTGAGGCTTGAAAGAGTTTGAACAATGCTCCCCAAAACGTATTCCAGGAGTGAAAACACACGTTTCTGGAAAGACTCTGAAGCAGCAAGCAAAAGCATAGTGGCTGAGTGTTCTTTCAATGAAAAACACACGCATTTCACTCTTCTGGAGTCAGTTTTCAGCCAGGAATTCATATGCATTTTGTACTGTGCAGAATGTAGCTACATGCTCGGGGGGTTGTGTCATAGAAGCACCTCTCCTGCAGGAGCTTATTGCAGCATTCATTGTTTGGCTAAGTTCTTTAGGGTTGGTATTGGAAGGTGTTTCATCTTTGGTGAAATCCCGCTTCGTACGAAATATTTTCACAGCGCTGTTTCCAAGTGTCCACAAAGATCTGCTGCTTGAAACTGCCTACATGCACATCTCCCATACTGCTGTGCTCGTTTCACTACCTGGATTTTGGTTTCCTCTTCTTGCTTTTAAATGACAAGCCTTCAATCTGCATGCTACACACACCTTGTAGCAGTTTCAGTTTGAAGCATGTTGGTGCTCTCAAAAACTGTGTAACCTAGTTAGAGTGTGTCACTCTCCAGCACTGAATACACAACTTAGAGCTCCTTTCACCACAGACACGCAACCACATCTTTTTGGGAAAGTGCTACCTCAAGTCACTTGCAAATGTAAGGGTTTCAAGGAGAAAATGAAGTCAATCATGGTTTTGCACTCTGCAAACAGTAGAAATGACCTCTTGTACATGCCCGTGTGAATTTCACAGCAAATGCCCTTCTTTTCTTGTTTCTTGAAAGTTCTCAACACATTAGGAGAAAGATCTGTGTGAGCAAGAGTGATGCAGTGTGCATTTTTCTGCATAACAAGTGATTGGGAAACATACTCCTTATTTTTCCACATTGTGTTAGAACAACGTGAGGCTTGCAAGAGTTTGAACAATGCACCCCAAAACGTATTCCAGGAGTGAAAACACACGTTTCGAGAAAGACTCTGAAGCAGCAAGCAAAAGCATAGTGGCTGAGTGTTCCATCAATGAGAAACACACGCATTTCACTCTTCTGGAGTCAGTTTTCAGCCAGGAATTCATATGCATTTTGTACTGTGCAGAATGTAGCTACATGCTCGGGGGTTGTGTCATAGAAGCACCTCTCCTGCAGGAGCTTATTGCAACATTCATTGTTTGGCTAAGTTCTTCAGGGTTGGTTTTGGACGGTCTTTTATCTTTGGTAAAATCCCGCTTCGTACGAAATATTTTCACAGCGCTGTTTCCAAGTGTCCACAAAGATCTGCTGCTTGAAACTGCCTACATGCACATCTCCCATACTGCTGTGCTCGTTTCACTACCTGGATTTTGGTTTCCTCTTCTTGCTTTGAAATGACAAGCCTTCATTCTGCATGCTACACACACCTTGTAGCAGTTTCAGTTTGAAGCATGTTGGTGCTCTCAAAAAGCTGTGTAACCTAGTTAGAGTGTGTCACTCTCCAGCACTGAATACACAACTTAGAGCTCCTTTCACCACAGACACGCAAACACATCTTTTTGGGAAAGTGCTACCTCAAGTCACTTGCAAATGTAAGGGTTTCATAGAGAAAATGAAGTCAATCATGGTTTTGCACTCTGCAAACAGTAGAAATGACCTCTTGTGCATGCCCGTGTGAATTTCACAGCAAAATGCCCTTCTTTTCTTGTTTCTTGAAAGTTCTCAACACATTAGGAGAAAGATCTGTTTGAGCAAGAGTGATGCAGTGTGCATTTTTCTGCATAACAAGTGATTGGGAAACATTCTCCTTATTTGTCCACATTGTGTAAGAAACAACTTGAGGCTTGCAAGAGTTTGAACAATGCACCCCAAAACGTATTCCAGGTGTGAAAACACACGTTACTAGAAAGACTCTGAAGCAGCAAGCAAAAGCATACTGGCTGAGTGTTCTTTCAATGAGAAACACACGCATTTCACTCTTCTGGAGTCAGTTTTCAGCTAGGAATTCATATGCATTTTGTACAGTGCAGAATGTAGCTACATGCTCTGGGGTTGTGTCATAGAAGCACCTCTCCTGCAGGAGCTTATTGCAACATTCATTATTTGGCTAAGTTCATTAGGGTTGGTTTTGGAAGGTGTTTCATCTTTGGTGAAATCCCGCTTCGTACGAAATATTTTCACAGCGCTGTTTCCAAGTGTCCACAAAGATCTGCTGCTTGAAACTGCCTACATGCACATCTCCCATACTGCTGTGCTCGTTTCACTACCTGGATTTTGGTTTCCTCTTCTTGCTTTGAAATGACAAGCCTTCATTCTGCATGCTACACACCCCTTGTAGCAGTTTCAGTTTGAAGCATGTTGGTGCTCTCAAAAAGCTGTGTAACCTAGTTAGAGTGTGTCACTCTCCGGCACTGAATACACAACTTAGAGCTCCTTTCACCACAGACACGCAAACACATCTTTTTGGGAAAGTGCTACCTCAAGTCACTTGCAAATGTAAGGCTTTCATAGAGAAAATGAAGTCAATCATGGTTTTGCACTCTGCAAACAGTAGAAATGACCTCTTGTACATGCCCGTGTGAATTTCACAGCAAAATGCCCCTCTTTTCTTGTTTCTTGAAAGTTCTCAACACATTAGGAGAAAGATCTGTTTGAGCAAGAGTGATGCAGTGTGCATTTTTCTGCATTACAAGTGATTGGGAAACATACTCCTTATTTTTCCACATTGTGTAAGAAACAACGTGAGGCTTGCAAGACTTTGAACAATGCACCCTAAAACGTATTCCAGGAGTGAAAACACACGTGTCTAGAAAGACTCTGAAGCAGCAAGCAAAAGCATAGTGGCTGAGTGTTCCATCAATGAGAAACACACGCATTTCACTCTTCTGGAGTCAGTTTTCAGCCAGGAATTCATATGCATTTTGTACTGTGCAGAATGTAGCTACATGCTCGGGGGTTGTGTCATAGAAGCACCTCTCCTGCAGGAGCTTATTGCAACATTCATTGTTTGGCTAAGTTCTTTAGGGTTGGTTTTGGAAGGTGTTTCATCTTTGGTGAAATCCCGCCTCGTACGAAATATTTTCACAGCGCTGTTTCCAAGTGTCCACAAAGATCTGCTGCTTGAAACTGCCTACATGCACATCTCCCATACTGCTGTGCTCGTTTCACTACCTGGATTTTGGTTTCCTCTTCTTGCTTTGAAATGACAAGCCTTCATTCTGCATGCTACACACACCTTGTAGCAGTTTCAGTTTGAAGCATGTTGGTGCTCTCAAAAAGCTGTGTAACCTAGTTAGAGTGTGTCACTCTCTGGCACTGAATACACAACTTAGAGCTCCTTTCACCACAGACACGCAAACACATCTTTTTGGGAAAGTGCTACCTCAAGTCACTTGCAAATGTAAGGGAGAAAATGAAATCAATCATGGTTTTGCACTCTGCAAACAGTAGAAATGACCTCTTGTACATGCCCGTGTGAATTTCACAGCAAAATGCCCTTCTTTTCTTGTTTCTTGAAAGTTCTCAACACATTAGGAGAAAGATCTGTTTGAGCAAGAGTGATGCAGTGTGCATTTTTCTGCATTACAATTGATTGGGAAACATACTCCTTATTTTTCCACATTGTGTAAGAAACAACGTGAGGCTTGCAAGAGTTTGAACAATGCACCCCAAAACGTATTCCAGGAGTGAAAACACACGTTTCTAGAAAGACTCTGAAGCAGCAAGCAAAAGCATAGTGGCTGAGTGTTCTTTCAATGAGAAACACACGCATTTCACTCTTCTGGAGTCAGTTTTCAGCCAGGAATTCATATGCATTTTGTACTGTGCAGAATGTAGCTACATGCTCGGGGGTTGTGTCATAGAAGCACCTCTCCTGCAGGAGCTTATTGCAACATTCATTCTTTGGCTAAGTTCTTTAGGGTTGGTTTTGGAAAGTGTTTCATATTTGGTCAAATCCCGCTTCGAACGAAATATTTTCACATCGCTGTTTCCAAGTGTCCACAAAGATCTGCTGCTTGAAACTGCCTACATGCACATCTCCCATACTGCTGTGCTCGTTTCACTACCTGGATTTTGGTTTCCTCTTCTTGCTTTGAAATGACAAGCCTTCATTCTCCATGCTACACACACCTTGTAGCAGTTTCAGTTAGAAGCATATTGGTGCTCTCAAAAAGCTGTGTAACCTAGTTAGAGTGTGTCACTCTCCAGCACTGAATACACAACTTAGAGCTCCTTTCAACACAGACACGCAAACACATCTTTTTGGGAAAGTGCTACCTCAAGTCATTTGCAAATGTAAGGGTTTCAAGGAGAAAATGAAGTCAATCATGGTTTTGCACTCTGGAAACAATAGAAATGACCTCTTGTACATGCCCGTGTGAATTTCACAGCAAAATGCCCTTCTTTTCTTGTTTCTTGAAAGTTCTCAACACATTAGGAGAAATATTTGTGTGAGCAAGAGTGCTGCAGTGTGCATTTTTCTGCATTACAAGTGATTGGGAAAGATAATCCTTATATTTCCACATTGTGTAAGAAACAACGTGAGGCTCGCAAGAGTTTGAACAATGCACCCCAAAACGTATTCCAGGAGTGAAAACACACGTTTCTAGAAAGACTCTGAAGCAGCAAGCAAAAGCATAGTGGCTGAGTGTTCCATGAATGAGAAACACACGCATTTCACTCTTCTGGAGTCAGTTTTCAGCCAGGAATTCATATGCATTTTGTACTGTGCAGAATGTAGCTACATGCTCGGGGGTTGTGTCATAGAAGCACCTCTCTTGCAGGAGCTTATTGCAGCATTCATTGTTTGGCTAAGTTCTTTAGGGTTGGTTTTGGAAGGTGTTTCATATTTGGTCAAATCCCGCTTCGTACGAAATATTTTCACAGCGCTGTTTCCAAGTGTCCAAAAAGATCTGCTGCTTGAAACTGCCTACATGCACATCTCCCATACTGCTGTGCTCGTTTCACTACCTGGATTTTGGTTTCCTCTTCTTGCTTTGAAATGACAAGCCTTCTTTCTGCATGCTACACACACCTTGTAGCAGTTTCAGTTTGAAGCATGTTGGTGCTCTCAAAAAGCTGTGTAACCTAGTTAGAGTGTGTCACTCTCCGGCACTGAATACACAACTTAGAGCTCCTTTCACCACAGACACGCAAACACATCTTTTTGGGAAAGTGCTACCTCAAGTCACTTGCAAATGTAAGGCTTTCATAGAGAAAATGAAGTCAATCATGGTTTTGCACTCTGCAAACAGTAGAAATGACCTCTTGTGCATGCCCGTGTGAATTTCACAGCAAAATGCCCTTCTTTTCTTGTTTCTTGAAAGTTCTCAACACATTAGGAGAAAGATCTGTTTGAGCAAGAGTGATGCAGTGTGCATTTTTCTGCATAACAAGTGATTGGGAAACATACTCCTTATTTTTCCACATTGTGTAAGAAACAACGTGAGGCTTGCAAGAGTTTGAACAATGCACCCCAAAACGTATTCCAGGTGTGAAAACACACGTTACTAGAAAGACTCTGAAGCAGCAAGCAAAAGCATAGTGGCTGAGTGTTCTTTCAATGAGAAACACACGCATTTCACTCTTCTGGAGTCAGTTTTCAGCCAGGAATTCATATGCATTTTGTACTGTGCAGAATGTAGCTACATTCTCGGGGGTTGTGTCATAGAAGCTCCTCTCCTGCAGGAGCTTATTGCAACATTCATTATTTGGCTAAGTTCATTAGGGTTGGTTTTGGAAGGTGTTTCATCTTTGGTGAAATCCCGCTTCGTACGAAATATTTTCACAGCGCTGTTTCCAAGTGTCCACAAAGATCTGCTGCTTGAAACTGCCTACATGCACATCTCCCATACTGCTGTGCTCGTTTCACTACCTGGATTTTGGTTTCCTCTTCTTGCTTTGAAATGACAAGCCTTCATTCTGCATGCTACACACACCTTGTAGCAGTTTCAGTTTGAAGCATGTTGGTGCTCTCAAAAAGCTGTGTAACCTAGTTAGAGTGTGTCACTCTCCGGCACTGAATACACAACTTAGAGCTCCTTTCAACACAGACACGCAAACACATCTTTTTGGGAAAGTGCTACCTCAAGTCACTTGCAAATGTAAGGCTTTCATAGAGAAAATGAAGTCAATCATGGTTTTGCACTCTGCAAAGAGTAGAAATGACCTCTTGTGCATGCCCGTGTGAATTTCACAGCAAAATGCCCTTCTTTTCTTGTTTCTTGAAAGTTCTCAACACATTAGGAGAAAGATCTGTTTGAGCAAGAGTGATGCAGTGTGCATTTTTCTGCATTACAAGTGATTGGGAAACATAGTCCTTATTTTTCCACATTGTGTAAGAAACAACGTGAGGCTTGCAAGAGTTTGAACAATGCTCCCCAAAACGTATTCCAGGAGTGAAAACACACGTTTCTAGAAAGACTCTGAAGCAGCAAGCAAAAGCATAGTGGCTGAGTGTTCTTTCAATGAGAAACACACGCATTTCAATCTTCTGGATTCAGTTTTCAGCCAGGAATTCATATGCATTATGTACTGTGCAGAATGTAGCTACATGCTCGGGGGTTGTGTCATAGAAGCACCTCTCCTGCATGAGCTTATTGCAACATTCATTGTTTGGCTAAGTTCTTTAGGGTTGGTTTTGGAAGATGTTTCATATTTGGTCAAATCCCGCTTCGTACGAAATATTTTCACAGCGCTGTTTCCAAGTGTCCACAAAGATCTGCTGCTTGAAACTGCCTACATGCACATCTCCCATACTGCTGTGTTCGTTTCACTACCTGGATTTTGGCTTCCTCTTCTTGCTTTGAAATGACAAGCCTTCATTCTGCATGCTACACACACCTTGTAGCAGTTTCAGTTAGAAGCATGTTGGTGCTCTCAAAAAGCTGTGTAACCTAGTTAGAGTGTGTCACTCTCTGGCACTGAATACACAACTTAGAGCTCCTTTCACCACAGACACGCAAACACATCTTTTTGGGAAAGTGCTACCTCAAGTCACTTGCAAATGTAAGGCTTTCATAGAGAAAATGAAGTCAATCATGGTTTTGCACTCTGCAAAGAGTAGAAATGACCTCTTGTGCATGCCCGTGTGAATTTCACAGCAAAATGCCCTTCTTTTCTTGTTTCTTGAAAGTTCTCAACACATTAGGAGAAAGATCTGTTTGAGCAAGAGTGATGCAGTGTGCATTTTTCTGCATTACAAGTGATTGGGAAACATACTCCTTATTTTTCCACATTGTGTAAGAAACAACGTGAGGGTTGCAAGAGTTTGAACAATGCACCCCAAAACGTATTCCAGGAGTGAAAACACACGTTTCTAGAAAGACTCTGAAGCAGCAAGCAAAAGCATAGTGGCTGAGTGTTCTTTCAATGAGAAACACACGCATTTCACTCTTCTGGAGTCAGTTTTCAGCCAGGAATTCATATGCATTTTGTACTGTGCAGAATGTAGCTACATGCTCGGGGGTTGTGTCATAGAAGCACCTCTCCTGCTGGAGCTTATTGCAGCATTCATTGTTTGGCTAAGTTCTTTAGGGTTGGTTTTGGAAGGTGTTTCATCCTTGGTGAAATCCCGCTTCGTACGAAATATTTTCACAGCGCTGTTTCCAAGTGTCCACAAAGATCTGCTGCTTGATACTGCCTACATGCACATCTCCCATACTGCTGTGCTCGTTTCACTACCTGGATTTTGGTTTCCTCTTCTTGCTTTGAAATGACAAGCCTTCATTCTGCATGCTACACACACCTTGTAGCAGTTTCAGTTTGAAGCATGTTGGTGCTCTCAAAAAGCTGTGTAACCTAGTTAGAGTGTGTCACTCTCCGGCAGTGAATACACAACTTAGAGCTCCTTTCACCACAGACACGCAAACACATCTTTTTGGGAAAGTGCTACCACAAGTCAGTTGCAAATGTAAGGCTTTCATAGAGAAAATGAAGTCAATCATGGTTTTGTACTCTGCAAACAGTAGAAATGACCTCTTGTGCATGCCCGTGTGAATTTCACAGCAAAATGCCCTTCTTTTCTTGTTTCTTGAAAGTTCTCAGCACATTAGGAGAAAGATCTGTTTGAGCAAGAGTGATGCAGTGTGCATTTTTCTGCATAACAAGTGATTGGGAAACATACTCCATATTTTGCCACATTGTGTAAGAAACAACGTGAGGCTTGCAAGAGTTTGAACAATGCTCCCCAAAACGTATTCCAGGTGTGAAAACACACGTTTCTAGAAAGACTCTGAAGCAGCAAGCAAAAGCATAGTGGCTGAGTGTTCTTTCAATGAGAAACACACGCATTTCACTTTACTGGAGTCAGTTTTCAGCCAGGAATTCATATGCATTTTGTACTGTGCAGAATGTAGCTACATGCTCGGGGCTTGTGTCATAGAAGCACCTCTCCTGCAGGAGCTTATTGCAACATTCATTATTTGGCTAAGTTCATTAGGGTTGGTTTTGGAAGGTGTTTCATCTTTGGTGAAATCCCGCTTCGTACGAAATATTTTCACAGCGCTGTTTCCAAGTGTCCACAAAGATCTGCTGCTTGAAACTGCCTACATGCACATCTCCCATACTGCTGTGCTCGTTTCACTACCTGGATTTTGGTTTCCTCTTCTTGCTTTGAAATGACAAGCCTTCATTCTGCATGCTACACACACCTTGTAGCAGTTTCAGTTTGAAGCATGTTGGTGCTCTCAAAAAGCTGTGTAACCTAGTTAGAGTGTGTCACTCTCCGGCACTGAATACACAACTTAGAGCTCCTTTCACCACAGACACGCAAACACATCTTTTTGGGAAAGTGCTACCTCAAGTCACTTGCAAATGTAAGGCTTTCATAGAGAAAATGAAGTCAATCATGGTTTTGCACTCTGCAAACAGTAGAAATGACCTCTTGTGCATTCCCGTGTGAATTTCACAGCAAAATGCCCTTCTTTTCTTGTTTCTTGAAAGTTCTCAACACATTAGGAGAAAGATCTGTTTGAGCAAGAGTGATGCAGTGTGCATTTTTCTGCATTACAAGTGATTGGGAAACATACTCCTTATTTTTCCACATTGTGTAAGAAACAACGTGAGGCTTGCAAGACTTTGAACAATGCACCCCAAAACGTATTCCAGGAGTGAAAACACACGTTTCTAGAAAGACTCTGAAGCAGCAAGCAAAAGCATAGTGGCTGAGTGTTCTTTCAATGAGAAACACACGCATTTCACTCTTCTGGAGTCAGTTTTCAGCCAGGAATTCATATGCATTTTGTACTGTGCAGAATGTAGCTACATGCTCGGGGGTTGTGTCATAGAAGCACCTCTCCTGCAGGAGCTTATTGCAACATTCATTTTTTGGCTAAGTTCTTTAGGATTGGTTTTGGAAGGTGTTTCATATTTGGTCGAATCCCGCTTCGTACGAAATATTTTCACAGCGCTGTTTCCAAGTGTCCACAAAGATCTGCTGCTTGAAATTGCCTACATGCACATCTCACATACTGCTGTGCTCGTTTCACTACCTGGATTTTGGTTTCCTCTTCTTGCTTTGAAATGACAAGCCTTCATTCTGCATGCTACACACACCTTGTAGCAGTTTCAGTTTGAAGCATGTTGGTGCTCTCAAAAAGCTGTGTAACCTAGTTAGAGTGTGTCACTCTCCGGCACTGAATACAGAACTTAGAGCTCCTTTCACCACAGACACGCAAACACATCTTTTTGGGAAAGTGCTACCTCAAGTCACTTGCAAATGTAAGGCTTTCATAGAGAAACTGAAGTCAATCATGGTTTTGCACTCTGCAAACAGTAGAAATGACCTCTTGTGCATGCCCGTGTGAATTTCACAGCAAAATGTCCTTCTTTTCTTGTTTCTTGAAAGTTCTCAACACATTAGGAGAAAGATCTGTTTGAGCAAGAGTGATGCAGTGTGCATTTTTCTGCATTACAAGTGATTGGGAAACATACTCCTTATTTTTCCACATTGTGTAAGAAACAACGTGAGGCTTGCAAGAGTTTGAACAATGCACCCCAAAACGTATTCCAGGTGTGAAAACACACGTTTCTAGAAAGACTCTGAAGCAGCAAGCAAAAGCATAGTGGCTGAGTGTTCCATCAATGAGAAACACACGCATTTCACTCTTCTGGAGTCAGTTTTCAGCCAGGAATTCATATGCATTTTGTACTGTGCAGAATGTAGCTACATGCTCGGGGGTTGTGTCATAGAAGCACCTCTCCTGCAGGAGCTTATTGCAACATTCATTGTTTGGCTAAGTTCTTTAGGGTTGGTTTTGGAAGGTGTTTCATCTTTGGTGAAATCCCGCTTCGTACGAAATATTTTCACAGCGCTGTTTCCAAGTGTCCACAAAGATCTGGTGCTTGAAACTGCCTACATGCACATCTCCCATACTGCTGTGCTCGTTTCACTACCTGGATTTTGGTTTCCTCTTCTTGCTTTGAAATGACAAGCCTTCATTCTGCATGCTACACACACCTTGTAGCAGTTTCAGTTTGAAGCATGTTGGTGCTCTCAAAAAGCTGTGTAACCTAGTTAGAGTGTGTCACTCTCCGGCACTGAATACACAACTTAGAGCTCCTTTGACCACAGACACGCAAACACATCTTTTTGGGAAAGTGCTACCTCAAGTCACTTGAAAATGTAAGGGAGAAAATGAAGTCAATCATGGTTTTGCACTCTGCAAACAGTAGAAATGACCTCTTGTACATGCCCGTGTGAATTTCACAGCAAAATGCCCCTCTTTTCTTGTTTCTTGAAAGTTCTCAACACATTAGGAGAAAGATCTGTTTGAGCAAGAGTGATGCAGTGTGCATTTTTCTGCATTACAAGTGATTGGGAAACATACTCCTTATTTTTCCACATTGTGTAAGAAACAACGTGAGGCTTGCAAGAGTTTGAACAATGCACCCCAAATCGTATTCCAGGTGTGAAAACACACGTTTCTAGAAAGACTCTGAAGCAGCAAGCAAAAGCATAGTGGCTGAGTGTTCTTTCAATGAGAAACACACGCATTTCACTCTTCTGGAGTCAGTTTTCAGGCAGGAATTCATATGCATTTTGTACTGTGCAGAATGTAGCTACATGCTCGGGGGTTGTGTCATAGAAGCACCTCTCCTGCAGGAGCTTATTGCAACATTCATTGTTTGGCTAAGTTCTTTAGGGTTGGTTTTGGAAAGTGTTTCATCTTTGGTCAAATCCCGCTTCGTACGAAATATTTTCACAGCGCTGTTTCCAAGTGTCCACAAAGATCTGCTGCTTGAAACTGCCTACATGCACATCTCCCATACTGCTGTGCTCGTTTCACTACCTGGATTTTGGTTTCCTCTTCTTGCTTTTAAATGACAAGCCTTCATTCTCCATGCTACACACACCTTGTAGCAGTTTCAGTTAGAAGCATATTGGTGCTCTCAAAAAGCTGTGTAACCTAGTCAGAGTGTGTCACTCTCCAGCACTGAATACACAACTTAGAGCTCCTTTCACCACAGACACGCAACCACATCTTTTTGGGAAAGTGTTACCTCAAGTCACTTGCAAATGTAAGGGTTTCATAGAGAAAATGAAGTCAATCATGATTTTGCACTCTGCAAACAGTAGAAATGACCTCTTGTACATGCCCGTGTGAATTTCACAGCAAAATGCCCTTCTTTTCTTGTTTCTTGAAAGTTCTCAACACGTTAGGAGAAAGATCTGTTTGAGCAAGAGTGATGCAGTGTGCATTTTTCTGCATTACAAGTGATTGGGAAACATACTCCTTATTTTTCCACATTGTGTAAGAAACAACGTGAGGCTTGCAAGAGTTTGAACAATGCACCCCAAAACGTATTCCAGGAGTGAAAACACACGTTTCTAGAAAGACTCTGAAGCAGCAAGCAAAAGCATAGTGGCTGAGTGTTCTTTCAATGAGAAACACACGCATTTCACTCTTCTGGAGTCAGTTTTCAGCCAGGAATTCATATGCATTTTGTACTGTGCAGAATGTAGCTACATGCTCCGGGGTTGTGTCATAGAAGCACCTCTCCTGCAGGAGCTTATTGCAACATTCATTATTTGGCTAAGTTCATTAGGGTTGGTTTTGGAAGGTGTTTCATCTTTGGTGAAATCCCGCTTCGTACGAAATATTTTCACAGCGCTGTTTCCAAGTGTCCACAAAGATCTGCTGCTTGAAACTGCCTACATGCACATCTCCCATAGTGCTGTGTTCGTTTCACTACCTGGATTTTGGTTTCCTCTTCTTGCTTTGAAATGACAAGCCTTCATTCTGCATGCTACACACACCTTGTAGCAGTTTCAGTTTGAAGCATGTTGGTGCTCTCAAAAAGCTGTGTAACCTAGTTAGAGTGTGTCACTCTCCGGCACTGAATACAGAACTTAGAGCTCCTTTCACCACAGACACGCAACCACATCTTTTTGGGAAAGTGCTACCTCAAGTCACTTGCAAATGTAAGGGTTTCAAGGAGAAAATGAAGTCAATCATGGTTTTGCACTCTGCAAACAGTAGAAATGACCTCTTGTGCATGCCCGTGTGAATTTCACAGCAAAATGCCCTTCTTTTCTTGTTTCTTGAAAGTTCTCAACACATTAGGAGAACGATCTGTGTGAGCAAGAGTGCTGCAGTGTGCATTTTTCTGCATTACAAGTGATTGGGAAACATAGTCCTTATTTTTCCACATTGTGTAAGAAACAACGTGAGGCTTGAAAGAGTTTGAACAATGCTCCCCAAAACGTATTCCAGGAGTGAAAACACACGTTTCTGGAAAGACTTTGAAGCAGCAAGCAAAAGCATAGTGGCTGAGTGTTCTTTCAATGAGAAACACACGCATTTCACTCTTCTGGAGTCAGTTTTCAGCCAGGAATTCATATGCATTTTGTACTGTGCAGAATGTAGCTACATGCTCGGGGGGTTGTGTCACAGAAGCACCTCTCCTGCAGGAGCTTATTGCAGCATTCATTGTTTGGCTAAGTTCTTTAGGGTTGGTTTTGGAAGGTGTTTCATCTTTGGTGAAATCCCGCTTCGTACGAAATATTTTCACAGCGCTGTTTCCAAGTGTCCACAAAGATCTGCTGCTTGAAACTGCCTACATGCACATCTCCCATACTGCTGTGCTCGTTTCACTACCTGGATTTTGGTTTCCTCTTCTTGCTTTTAAATGACAAGCCTTCAATCTGCATGCTACACACACCTTGTAGCAGTTTCAGTTTGAAGCATGTTGGTGCTCTCAAAAACTGTGTAACCTAGTTAGAGTGTGTCACTCTCCAGCATTGAATACACAACTTAGAGCTCCTTTCACCACAGACACGCAACCACATCTTTTTGGGAAAGTGCTACCTCAAGTCACTTGCAAATGTAAGGGTTTCAAGGAGAAAATGAAGTCAATCATGGTTTTGCACTCTGCAAACAGTAGAAATGACCTCTTGTACATGCCCGTGTGAATTTCACAGCAAAATGCCCTTCTTTTCTTGTTTCTTGAAAGTTCTCAACACATTAGGAGAAAGATCTGTTTGAGCAAGAGTGATGCAGTGTGCATTTTTCTGCATTACAAGTGATTGGGAAACATACTCCTTATTTTTCCACATTGTGTAAGAAACAACGTGAGGCTTGCAAGAGTTTGAACAATGCACCCCAAAACGTATTCCAGGAGTGAAAACACACGTTTCTAGAAAGACTCTGAAGCAGCAAGCAAAAGCATAGTGGCTGAGTGTTCTTTCAATGAGAAACACACGCATTTCACTCTTCTGGAGTCAGTTTTCAGCCAGGAATTCATATGCTTTTTGTACTGTGCAGATTGTAGCTACATGCTCGGGGGTTGTGTCATAGAAGCACCTCTCCTGCAGGAGCTTATTGCAACATTCATTGTTTGGCTAAGTTCTTTAGGGTTGGTTTTGGAAGGTGTTTCATCTTTGGTGAAATCCCGCTTCGTACGAAATATTTTCACAGCGCTGTTTCCAAGTGTCCACAAAGATCTGCTGCTTGAAACTGCCTACATGCACATCTCCCATACTGCTGTGCTCGTTTCACTACCTGGATTTTGGTTACCTCTTCTTGCTTTGAAATGACAAGCCTTCATTCTGCATGCTACACACACCTTGTAGCAGTTTCAGTTAGAAGCATATTGGTGCTCTCAAAAAGCTGTGTAACCTAGTTAGAGTGTGTCACTCTCCGGCACTGAATACACAACTTAGAGCTCCTTTCACCACAGACACGCAACCACATCTTTTTGGGAAAGTGCTACCTCAAGTCACTTGCAAATGTAAGGGTTTCCAGGAGAAAATGAAGTCAATCATGGTTTTGCACTCTGCAAACAATAGAAATGACCTCTTGTACATGCCCGTGTGAATTTCACAGCAAAATGCCCTTCTTTTCTTGTTTCTTGAAAGTTCTCAACACGTTAGGAGAAAGATCTGTTTGAGCAAGAGTGATGCAGTGTGCATTTTTCTGCATTACAAGTGATTGGGAAACATACTCCTTATTTTTCTACATTGTGTAAGAAACAACGTGAGGCTTGCAAGAGTTTGAACAATGCACCCCAAAACGTATTCCAGGAGTGAAAACACACGTTTCTAGAAAGACTCTGAAGCAGCAAGCAAAAGCATAGTGGCTGAGTCTTCCATCAATGAGAAACACACGCATTTCACTCTTCTGGAGTCAGTTTTCAGCCAGGAATTCATATGCATTTTGTACTGTGCAGAATGTAGCTACATGCTCGGCGGTTGTGTCATAGAAGCACCTCTCCTGCAGGAGCTTATTGCAACATTCATTGTTTGGCTAAGTTCTTTAGGGTTGGTTTTGGAAGGTGTTTCATATTTGGTCAAATCCCGCTTCGTACGAAATATTTTCACAGCGCTGTTTCCAAGTGTCCACAAAGATCTGCTGCATGAAACTGCCTACATGCACATCTCCCATACTGCTGTGCTCGTTTCACTACCTGGATTTTGGTTTCCTCTTCTTGCTTTGAAATGACAAGCCTTCATTCTGCATGCTACACACACCTTGTAGCAGTTTCAGTTTTAAGCATGTTGGTGCTCTCAAAAAGCTGTGTAACCTAATTAGAGTGTGTCACTCTCCGGCACTGAATACACAACTTAGAGCTCCTTTCACCACAGACACGCAAACACATCTTTTTGGGAAAGTGCTACCTCAAGTCACTTGCAAATGTAAGGGTTTCAAGGAGAAAATGAAGTCAATCATGGTTTTGCACTCTGCAAACAGTAGAAATGACTTCTTGTGCATGCCCGTGTGAATTTAACAGCAAAATGCCCTTCTTTTCTTGTTTCTTGAAAGTTCTCAACACATTAGGAGAAAGATCTGTTTGAGCAAGAGTGATGCAGTGTGCATTTTTCTGCATTACAAGTGATTGGGAAACATACTCCTTATTTTTCCACATTGTGTAAGAAACAACGTGAGGCTTGCAAGAGTTTGAACAATGCACCCCAAAACGTATTCCAGGAGTGAAAACACACGTTTCTAGAAAGACTCTGAAGCAGCAAGCAAAAGCATAGTGGCTGAGTGTTCTTTCAATGAGAAACACACGCATTTCACTCTTCTGGAGTCAGTTTTCAGCCAGGAATTCATATGCTTTTTGTACTGTGCAGATTGTAGCTACATGCTCGGGGGTTGTGTCATAGAAGCACCTCTCCTGCAGGAGCTTATTGCAACACTCATTGTTTGGCTAAGTTCTTTCGGGTTGGTTTTGGAAGGTGTTTCATATTTGGTCAAATCCCGCTTCGTACGAAATATTTTCACAGCGCTGTTTCCAAGTGTCCACAAAGATCTGATGCTTGAAACTGCCTACATGCACATCTCCCATACTGCTGTGTTCGTTTCACTACCTGGATTTTGGTTTCCTCTTCTTGCTTTGAAATGACAAGCCTTCATTCTGCATGCTACACACACCTTGTAGCAGTTTCAGTTTGAAGCATGTTGGTGCTCTCAAAAAGCTGTGTAACCTAATTAGAGTGTGTCACTCTCCAGCACTGAATACACAACTTAGAGCTCCTTTCACCACAGACACGCAAACACATCTTTTTGGGAAAGTGCTACCTCAAGTCACTTGCAAATGTAAGGCTTTCATAGAGAAAATGAAGTCAATCATGGTTTTGCACTCTGCAAACAGTAGAAATGACCTCTTGTGCATGCCCGTGTGAATTTCACAGCAAAATGCCCTTCTTTTCTTGTTTCTTGAAAGTTCTCAACACATTAGGAGAAAGATCTGTTTGAGCAAGAGTGATGCAGTGTGCATTTTTCTGCATAACAAGTGATTGGGAAACATACTCCTTATTTTTCCACATTGTGTAAGAAACAACGTGAGGCTTGCAAGAGTTTGAACAATGCACCCCAAAACGTATTCCAGGAGTGAAAACACCCGTTTCTAAAAAGACTCTGAAGCAGCAAGCAAAAGCATAGTGGCTGAGTGTTCTTTCAATGAGAAACACACGCATTTCACTCTTCTGGAGTCAGTTTTCAGCTAGGAATTCATCTGCATTTTGTACTGTGCAGAATGTAGCTACATGCTCGGGGGTTGTGTCATCGAAGCACCTCTCCTGCAGGAGCTTATTGCAACATTCATTGTTTGGCTAAGTTCTTTAGGGTTGGTTTTGGAAGGTGTTTCATATTTGGTCAAATCCCGCTTCGTACGAAATATTTTCACAGCGCTGTTTCCAAGTGTCCACAAAGATCTGCTGCTTGAAACTGCCTACATGCACATCTCCCATACTGCTGTGCTCGTTTCACTACCTGGATTTTGGTTTCCTCTTCTTGCTTTGAAATGACAAGCCTTCATTCTGCATGCTACACACACCTTGTAGCAGTTTCAGTTTGAAGCATGTTGGTGCTCTCAAAAAGCTGTGTAACCTAGTTAGAGTGTGTCACTCTCCGGCACTGAATACACAACTTAGAGCTCCTTTCACCACAGACACGCAAACACATCTTTTTGGGAAAGTGCTACCTCAAGTCACTTGCAAATGTAAGGGTTTCAAGGAGAAAATGTAGTCAATCATGGTTTTGCACTCTGCAAACAATAGAAATGACCTCTTGTACATGCCCGTGTGAATTTCACAGCAAAATGCCCTTCTTTTCTTGTTTCTTGAAAGTTCTCAACACGTTAGGAGAAAGATCTGTTTGAGCAAGAGTGATGCAGTGTGCATTTTTCTGCATTACAAGTGATTGGGAAACATACTCCTTATTTTTCCACATTGTGTAAGAAACAACGTGAGGCTTGCAAGAGTTTGAACAATGCACCCCAAAACGTATTCCAGGAGTGAAAACACACGTTTCTAGAAAGACTCTGAAGCAGCAAGCAAAAGCATAGTGGCAGAGTGTTCTTTCAATGAGAAACCAACGCATTTCACTCTTCTGGAGTCAGTTTTCAGCCAGGAATTCATATGCATTTTGTACTGTGCAGAATGTAGCTACATTCTCGGGGGTTGTGTCATAGAAGCACCTCTCCTGCAGGAGCTTATTGCAACATTCATTGTTTGGCTAAGTTCCTTAGGGTTGGTTTTGGAAGGTGTTTCATCTTTGGTGAAATCCCGCTTCGTACGAAATATTTTCACAGCGCTGTTTCCAAGTGTCCACAAAGATCTGCTGCATGAAACTGCCTACATGCACATCTCCCATACTGCTGTGCTCGTTTCACTACCTGGATTTTGGTTTCCTCTTCTTGCTTTGAAATGACAAGCCTTCATTCTGCATGCTACACACACCTTGTAGCAGTTTCAGTTTGAAGCATGTTGGTGCTCTCAAAAAGCTGTGTAACCTAGTTAGAGTGTGTCACTCTCCGGCACTGAATACACAACTTAGAGCTCCTTTCACCACAGACACGCAAACACATCTTTTTGGGAAAGTGCTACCTCAAGTCACTTGCAAATGTAAGGCTTTCATAGAGAAAATGAAGTCAATCATGGTTTTGCACACTGCAAACAGTAGAAATGACCTCTTGTGCATGCCCGTGTGAATTTCACAGCAAAATGCCCGTCTTTTCTTGTTTCTTGAAAGTTCTCAACACATTAGGAGAAAGATCTGTTTGAGCAAGAGTGATGCAGTGTGCATTTTTCTGCATAACAAGTGATTGGGAAACATACTCCTTATTTTTCCACATTGTGTAAGAAACAACGTGAGGCTTGCAAGAGTTTGAACAATGCACCCCAAAACGTATTCCAGGAGTGAAAACACACGTTACTAGAAAGACTCTGAAGCAGCAAGCAAAAGCATAGTGGCTGAGTGTTCTTTCAATGAGAAACACACGCATTTCACTCTTCTGGAGTCAGTTTTCAGCCAGGAATTCATATGCATTTTGTACTGTGCAGAATGTAGCTACATGCTCGGGGGTTGAGTCATAGAAGAATCTCTCCTGCAGGAGCTTATTGCAACATTCATTATTTGGCTAAGTTCATTAGGGTTGGTTTTGGAAGGTGTTTCATCTTTGGTGAAATCCCGCTTCGTACGAAATATTTTCACAGCGCTGTTTCCAAGTGTCCACAAAGATCTGCTGCTTGAAACTGCCTACATGCTCATCTCCCATAATGCTGTGCTCGTTTCACTACCTGGATTTTGGTTTCCTCTTCTTGCTTTGAAATGACAAGCCTTCATTCTGCATGCTACACACACCTTGTAGCAGTTTCAGTTTGAAGCATGTTGGTGCTCTCAAAAAGCTGTGTAACCTAGTTAGAGTGTGTCACTCTCCGGCACTGAATACACAACTTAGAGCTCCTTTCACCACAGACACGAAAAAACATCTTTTTGGGAAAGTGTTACCTCAAGTCACTTGCAAATGTAAGGGTTTCATAGAGAAAATGAAGTCAGTCATGGTTTTGCACTCTGCAAACAGTAGAAATGACCTCTTGTGCATGCCCGTGTGAATTTCACAGCAAAATGCCCTTCTTTTCTTGTTTCTTGAAAGTTCTCAACACATTAGGAGAAAGATCTCTTTGAGCAAGAGTGATGCAGTGTGCATTTTTCTGCATAACAAGTGATTGGGAAACATACTCCTTATTTTTCCACATTGTGTAAGAAACAACGTGAGGCTTGCAAGAGTTTGAACAATGCACCCCAAAACGTATTCCAGGTGTGAAAACACACGTTACTAGAAAGACTCTGAAGCAGCAAGCAAAAGCATAGTGGCTGAGTGTTCTTTCAATGAGAAACACACGCATTTCACTCTTCTGGAGTCAGTTTTCAGCCAGGAATTCATATGCATTTTGTACTGTGCAGAATGTAGCTACATGCTCGGGGGTTGTGTCATAGGAGCACCTCTCCTGCACGAGCTTATTGCAACATTCATTGTTTGGCTAAATTCTTTAGGGTTGGTTTTGGAAGGTGTTTCATATTTGGTCAAATCCCGCTTCGTACGAAATATTTTCACAGCGCTGTTTCCAAGTGTCCACAAAGATCTGCTGCTTGAAACTGCCTACATGCACATCTCCCATACTGCTGTGCTCGTTTCACTACCTGGATTTTGGTTTCCTCTTCTTGCTTTGAAATGACAAGCCTTCATTCTGCATGCTACACACACCTTGTAGCAGTTTCAGTTTGAAGCATGTTGGTGCTCTCAAAAAGCTGTGTAACCTAGTTAGAGTGTGTCACTCTACGGCACTGAATACACAACTTAGAGCTCCTTTCACCACAGACACGCAAACACATCTTTTTGGGAAAGTGCTACCTCAAGTCACTTGCAAATGTAAGTGTTTCATAGAGAAAATGAAGTCAATCATGGTTTTGCACTCTGCAAACAGTAGAAATGACCTCTTGTGCATGCCCGTGTGAATTTCACAGCAAAATGCCCTTCTTTTCTTGTTTCTTGAAAGTTCTCAACACATTAGGAGAAAGATCTGTTTGAGCAAGAGTGATGCAGTGTGCATTTTTCTGCATTACAAGTGATTGGGAAACATACTCCTTATTTTTCCACATTGTGTAAGAAACAACGTGAGGCTTGCAAGAGTTTGAACAATGCACCCCAAAACGTATTCCAGGAGTGAAAACACACGTTTCTAGAAAGACTCTGAAGCAGCAAGCAAAAGCATAGTGGCTGAGTGTTCCATCAATGAGAACACACGCATTTCACTCTTCTGGAGTCAGTTTTCAGCCAGGAATTCATATGCATTTTGTACTGTGCAGAATGTAGCTACATGCTCGGGGGTTGTGTCATAGAAGCACCTCTCCTGCAGGAGCTTATTGCAACATTCATTGTTTGGCTAAGTTCTTTAGGGTTGGTTTTGGAGGGTGTTTCATCTTTGGTGAAATCCCGCTTCGTACGAAATATTTTCACAGCGCTGTTTCCAAGTGTCCACAAAGATCTACTGCTTGAAACTGCCTATATGCACATCTCCCATGCTGCTGTGCTCGTTTCACTACATGGATTTTGGTTTCCTCTTCTTGCTTTGAAATGACAAGCCTTCATTCTGCATGCTACACACACCTTGTAGCAGTTTCAGTTTGAAGCATGTTGGTGCTCTCAAAAAGCTGTGTAACCTAGTTAGAGTGTGTCACTCTCCGGCACTGAATACACAACTTAGAGCTCCTTTCACCACAGACACGCAAACACATCTTTTTCGGAAAGTGCTACCTCAAGTCACTTGCAAATGTAAGGCTTTCATAGAGAAAATGAAGTCAATCATGGTTTTGCACTCTGCAAACAGTAGAAATGACCTCTTGTGCATGCCCGTGTGAATTTCACAGCAAAATGCCCTTCTTTTCTTGTTTCTTGAAAGTTCTCAACACATTAGGAGAAAGATCTGTTTGAGCAAGAGTGATGCAGTGTGCATTTTTCTGCATTACAAGTGATTGGGAAACATACTCCTTATTTTTCCACATTGTGTAAGAAACAACGTGAGGCTTGCAAGACTTTGAACAATGCACCCCAAAACATATTCCAGGAGTGAAAACACACGTTTCTAGAAAGACTCTGAAGCAGCAAGCAAAAGCATAGTGGCTGAGTGTTCTTTCAATGAGAAACACACGCATTTCACTCTTCTGGAGTCAGTTTTCAGCCAGGAATTCATATGCATTTTGTACTGTGCAGAATGTAGCTACATGCTCGGGGGTTGTGTCATAGAAGCACCTCTCCAGCACGAGCTTATTGCAACATTCATTGTTTGGCTAAGTTCTTTAGGGTTGGTTTTGGAAGGTGTTTCATATTTGGTCAAATCCCGCTTCGTACGAAATATTTTCACAGCGCTGTTTCCAAGTGTCCACAAAGATCTGCTGCTTGAAACTGCCTACATGCACATCTCCCATACTGCTTTGCTCGTTTCACTACCTGGATTTTGGTTTCCTCTTCTTGCTTTGAAAAGACAAGCCTTCATTCTGCATGCTACACACACCTTGTAGCAGTTTCAGTTTGAAGCATGTTGGTGCTCTCAAAAAGCTGTGTAACCTAGTTAGAGTGTGTCACTCTCCGGCACTGAATACACAACTTAGAGCTCCTTTCACCACAGACACGCAAACACATCTTTTTGGGAAAGTGCTACCTCAAGTCACTTGCAAATGTAAGGGTTTCCTAGAGAAAATGAAGTCAATCATGGTTTTGCACTCTGCAAACAGTAGAAATGACCTCTTGTGCATGCCCGTGTGAATTTCACAGCAAAATGCCCTTCTTTTCTTGTTTCTTGAAAGTTCTCAACACATTAGGAGAAAGATCTGTTTGAGCAAGAGTGATGCAGTGTGCATTTTTCTGCATAACAAGTGATTGGGAAACATACTCCTTATTTTTCCACATTGTGTAAGAAACAACGTGAGGCTTGCAAGAGTTTGAACAATGCACCCCAAAACGTATTCCAGGTGTGAAAACACACGTTACTATAAAGACTCTGAAGCAGCAAGCAAAAGCATAGTGGCTGAGTGTTCTTTCAATGAGAAACACACGCATTTCACTCTTCTGGAGTCAGTTTTCAGCCAGGAATTCATATGCATTTTGTACTGTGCAGAATGTAGCTACATGCTCGGGGGTTGTGTCATAGAAGCACCTCTCCTGCAGGAGCTTATTGCAACATTCATTGTTTGGCTAAGTTCTTTACGGTTGGTTTTGGAAGGTGTTTCATATTTGGTCAAATCCCGCTTCGTACGAAATATTTTCACAGCGCTCTTCCCAAGTGTCCACAAAGATCTGCTGCTTGAAACTGCCTACATGCACATCTCCCATACTGCTGTGCTCGTTTCACTACCTGGATTTTGGTTTCCTCTTCTTGCTTTGAAATGACAAGCCTTCATTCTGCATGGGACACCCACCTTGTAGCAGTTTCAGTTTGAAGCATGTTGGTGCTCTCAAAAAGCTGTGTAACCTAGTTAGAGTGTGTCACTCTCCGGCACTGAATACACAACTTAGAGCTCCTTTCACCACAGACACGCAAACACATCTTTTTGGGAAAGTGCTACCTCAAGTCACTTGCAAATGTAAGTGTTTCCTAGAGAAAATGAAGTCAATCATGGTTTTGCTATCTGCAAACAGTAGAAATGACCTCTTGTGCATGCCCGTGTGAATTTCACAGCAAAATGCCCTTCTTTTCTTGTTTCTTGAAAGTTCTCAACACATTAGGAGAAAGATCTGTTTGAGCAAGAGTGATGCAGTGTGCATTTTTCTGCATTACAAGTGATTGGGAAACATACTCCTTATTTTTCCACATTGTGTAAGAAACAACGTGAGGCTTGCAAGAGTTTGAACAATGCACCCCAAAACGTATTCCAGGAGTGAAAACACACGTTTCTAGAAAGACTCTGAAGCAGCAAGCAAAAGCATAGTGGCTGAGTGTTCCATCAATGAGAACACACGCATTTCACTCTTCTGGAGTCAGTTTTCAGCCAGGAATTCATATGCATTTTGTACTGTGCAGAATGTAGCTACATGCTCGGGGGTTGTGTCATAGAAGCACCTCTCCTGCAGGAGCTTATTGCAACATTCATTGTTTGGCTAAGTTCTTTAGGGTTGGTTTTGGAGGGTGTTTCATCTTTGGTGAAATCCCGCTTCGTACGAAATATTTTCACAGCGCTGTTTCCAAGTGTCCACAAAGATCTACTGCTTGAAACTGCCTATATGCACATCTCCCATGCTGCTGTGCTCGTTTCACTACATGGATTTTGGTTTCCTCTTCTTGCTTTGAAATGACAAGCCTTCATTCTGCATGCTACACACACCTTGTAGCAGTTTCAGTTTGAAGCATGTTGGTGCTCTCAAAAAGCTGTGTAACCTAGTTAGAGTGTGTCACTCTCCGGCACTGAATACACAACTTAGAGCTCCTTTCACCACAGACACGCAAACACATCTTTTTCGGAAAGTGCTACCTCAAGTCACTTGCAAATGTAAGGCTTTCATAGAGAAAATGAAGTCAATCATGGTTTTGCACTCTGCAAACAGTAGAAATGACCTCTTGTGCATGCCCGTGTGAATTTCACAGCAAAATGCCCTTCTTTTCTTGTTTCTTGAAAGTTCTCAACACATTAGGAGAAAGATCTGTTTGAGCAAGGGTGATGCAGTGTGCATTTTTCTGCATTACAAGTGATTGGGAAACATACTCCTTATTTTTCCACATTGTGTAAGAAACAACGTGAGGCTTGCAAGACTTTGAACAATGCACCCCAAAACGTATTCCAGTAGTGAAAACACACGTTTCTAGAAAGACTCTAAAGCAGCAAGCAAAAGCATAGTGGCTGAGAGTTCTTTCAATGAGAAACACACGCATTTCACTCTTCTGGAGTCAGTTTTCAGCCAGGAATTCATATGCATTTTGTACTGTGCAGAATGTAGCTACATGCTCGGGGGTTGTGTCATAGAAGCACCTCTCCTGCACGAGCTTATTGCAACATTCATTGTTTGGCTAAGTTCTTTAGGGTTGGTTTTGGAAGGTGTTTCATATTTGGTCAAATACCGCTTCGTACGAAATATTTTCACAGCGCTGTTTCCAAGTGTCCACAAAGATCTGCAGCTTGAAACTGCCTACATGCACATCTCCCATACTGCTGTGTTTGTTTAACTACCTGGATTTTGGTTTCCTCTTCTTGCTTTGAAATGACAAGCCTTCATTCTGCATGCTACACACACCTTGTAGCAGTTTCAGTTTGAAGCATGTTGGTGCTCTCAAAAACTGTGTAACCTAGTTAGAGTGTGTCACTCTCCAGCCCTGAATACACAACTTGGAGCTCCGTTCACCACTGACACGCAACCACATCTTTTTGGGAAAGTGCTACCTCAAGTCACTTGCAAATGTAAGGGTTTCATAGAGAAAATGAAGTCAATCATGGTTTTGCACTCTGCAAACAGTAGAAATGACCTCTTGTGCATGCCCGTGTGAATTTCACAGCAAAATGCCCTTCTTTTCTTGTTTCTTGAAAGTTCTCAACACATTAGGAGAAAGATCTGTTTGAGCAAGAGTGATGCAGTGTGCATTTTTCTGCATTACAAGTGATTGGGAAACATACTCCTTATTTTTCCACATTTTGTAAGAAACAACGTGAGGCTTGCAAGAGTTTGAACAATGCACCCCAAAACGTATTCCAGGTGTGAAAACACACGTTTCTAGAAAGACTCTGAAGCAGCAAGCAAAAGCATAGTGGCTGAGTGTTCTTTCAATGAGAAACACACGCATTTCACTCTTCTGGAGTCAGTTTTCAGCCAGGAATTCATATGCATTTTGTACTGTGCAGAATGTAGCTACATGCTCGGGGGTTGTGTCATAGAAGCACCTCTCCTGCACGAGCTTATTGCAACATTCATTGTTTCGCTAAGTTCTTTAGGGTTGGTTTTGGAAGGTGTTTCATATTTGGTCAAATCCCGCTTCGTACGAAATATTTTCACAGCGTTGTTTCCAAGTGTCCACAAAGATCTGCTGCTTGAAACTGCCTACATGCACATCTCCCATACTGCTGTGCTCGTTTCACTACCTGGATTTTGGTTTCCTCTTCTTGCTTTGAAATGACAAGCCTTCATTCTGCATGCTACACACACCTTGTAGCAGTTTCAGTTTGAAGCATGTTGGTGCTCTCAAAAAGCTGTGTAACCTAGTTAGAGTGTGTCACTCTCCGGCACTGAATACACAACTTAGAGCTCCTTTCACCACAGACACGCAAACACATCTTTTTGGGAAAGTGCTACCTCAAGTCACTTGCAAATGTAAGGGTTTCCTAGAGAAAATGAAGTCAATCATGGTTTTGCACTCTGCAAACAGTAGAAATGACCTCTTGTGCATGCCCGTGTGAATTTCACAGCAAAATGCCCTTCTTTTCTTGTTTCTTGAAAGTTCTCAACACATTAGGAGAAAGATCTGTTTGAGCAAGAGTGATGCAGTGTGCATTTTTCTGCATTACAAGTGATTGGGAAACATACTCCTTATTTTTCCACATTGTGTAAGAAACAACGTGAGGCTTGCAAGAGTTTGAACAATGCACCCCAAAACGTATTCCAGTAGTGAAAACACACGTTTCTAGAAAGACTCTGAAGCAGCAAGCAAAAGCATAGTGGCTGAGTGTTCCATCAATGAGAACACACGCATTTCACTCTTCTGGAGTCAGTTTTCAGCCAGGAATTCATATGCATTTTGTACTGTGCAGAATGTAGCTACATGCTCGGGGGTTGTGTCATAGAAGCACCTCTCCTGCAGGAGCTTATTGCAACATTCATTGTTTGGCTAAGTTCTTTAGGGTTGGTTTTGGAGGGTGTTTCATCTTTGGTGAAATCCCGCTTCGTACGAAATATTTTCACAGCGCTGTTTCCAAGTGTCCACAAAGATCTACTGCTTGAAACTGCCTATATGCACATCTCCCATGCTGCTGTGCTCGTTTCACTACATGGATTTTGGTTTCCTCTTCTTGCTTTGAAATGACAAGCCTTCATTCTGCATGCTACACACACCTTGTAGCAGTTTCAGTTTGAAGCATGTTGGTGCTCTCAAAAAGCTGTGTAACCTAGTTAGAGTGTGTCACTCTCCGGCACTGAATACACAACTTAGAGCTCCTTTCACCACAGACACGCAAACACATCTTTTTCGGAAAGTGCTACCTCAAGTCACTTGCAAATGTAAGGCTTTCATAGAGAAAATGAAGTCAATCATGGTTTTGCACTCTGCAAACAGTAGAAATGACCTCTTGTGCATGCCCGTGTGAATTTCACAGCAAAATGCCCTTCTTTTCTTGTTTCTTGAAAGTTCTCAACACATTAGGAGAAAGATCTGTTTGAGCAAGAGTGATGCAGTGTGCATTTTTCTGCATTACAAGTGATTGGGAAACATACTCCTTATTTTTCCACATTGTGTAAGAAACAACGTGAGGCTTGCAAGACTTTGAACAATGCACCCCAAAACGTATTCCAGGAGTGAAAACACACGTTTCTAGAAAGACTCTGAAGCAGCAAGCAAAAGCATAGTGGCTGAGTGTTCTTTCAATGAGAAACACACGCATTTCACTCTTCTGGAGTCAGTTTTCAGCCAGGAATTCATATGCATTTTGTACTGTGCAGAATGTAGCTACATGCTCGGGGGTTGTGTCATAGAAGCACCTCTCCAGCACGAGCTTATTGCAACATTCATTGTTTGGCTAAGTTCTTTAGGGTTGGTTTTGGAAGGTGTTTCATATTTGGTCAAATCCCGCTTCGTACGAAATATTTTCACAGCGCTGTTTCCAAGTGTCCACAAAGATCTGCAGCTTGAAACTGCCTACATGCACATCTCCCATACTGCTGTGTTCGTTTCACTACCTGGATTTTGGTTTCCTCTTCTTGCTTTGAAATGACAAGCCTTCATTCTGCATGCTACACACACCTTGTAGCAGTTTCAGTTTGAAGCATGTTGGTGCTCTCAAAAAGCTGTGTAACCTAGTTAGAGTGTGTCACTCTCCGGCACTGAATACACAACTTAGAGCTCCTTTCACCACAGACACGCAAACACATCTTTTTGGGAAAGTGCTACCTCAAGTCACTTGCAAATGTAAGGGTTTCCTAGAGAAAATGAAGTCAATCATGGTTTTGCACTCTGCAAACAGTAGAAATGACCTCTTGTGCATGCCCGTGTGAATTTCACAGCAAAATGCCCTTCTTTTCTTGTTTCTTGAAAGTTCTCAACACATTAGGAGAAAGATCTGTTTGAGCAAGAGTGATGCAGTGTGCATTTTTCTGCATTACAAGTGATTGGGAAACATACTCCTTATTTTTCCACATTGTGTAAGAAACAACGTGAGGCTTGCAAGAGTTTGAACAATGCACCCCAAAACGTATTCCAGGAGTGAAAACACACGTTTCTAGAAAGACTCTGAAGCAGCAAGCAAAAGCATAGTGGCTGAGTGTTCCATCAATGAGAACACACGCATTTCACTCTTCTGGAGTCAGTTTTCAGCCAGGAATTCATATGCATTTTGTACTGTGCAGAATGTAGCTACATGCTCGGGGGTTGTGTCATAGAAGCACCTCTCCTGCAGGAGCTTATTGCAACATTCATTGTTTGGCTAAGTTCTTTAGGGTTGGTTTTGGAGGGTGTTTCATCTTTGGTGAAATCCCGCTTCGTACGAAATATTTTCACAGCGCTGTTTCCAAGTGTCCACAAAGATCTACTGCTTGAAACTGCCTATATGCACATCTCCCATGCTGCTGTGCTCGTTTCACTACATGGATTTTGGTTTCCTCTTCTTGCTTTGAAATGACAAGCCTTCATTCTGCATGCTACACACACCTTGTAGCAGTTTCAGTTTGAAGCATGTTGGTGCTCTCAAAAAGCTGTGTAACCTAGTTAGAGTGTGTCACTCTCCGGCACTGAATACACAACTTAGAGCTCCTTTCACCACAGACACGCAAACACATCTTTTTCGGAAAGTGCTACCTCAAGTCACTTGCAAATGTAAGGCTTTCATAGAGAAAATGAAGTCAATCATGGTTTTGCACTCTGCAAACAGTAGAAATGACCTCTTGTGCATGCCCGTGTGAATTTCACAGCAAAATGCCCTTCTTTTCTTGTTTCTTGAAAGTTCTCAACACATTAGGAGAAAGATCTGTTTGAGCAAGAGTGATGCAGTGTGCATTTTTCTGCATTACAAGTGATTGGGAAACATACTCCTTATTTTTCCACATTGTGTAAGAAACAACGTGAGGCTTGCAAGACTTTGAACAATGCACCCCAAAACGTATTCCAGGAGTGAAAACACACGTTTCTAGAAAGACTCTGAAGCAGCAAGCAAAAGCATAGTGGCTGAGTGTTCTTTCAATGAGAAACACACGCATTTCACTCTTCTGGAGTCAGTTTTCAGCCAGGAATTCATATGCATTTTGTACTGTGCAGAATGTAGCTACATGCTCGGGGGTTGTGTCATAGAAGCACCTCTCCAGCACGAGGTTATTGCAACATTCATTGTTTGGCTAAGTTCTTTAGGGTTGGTTTTGGAAGGTGTTTCATATTTGGTCAAATCCCGCTTCGTACGAAATATTTTCACAGCACTGTTTCCAAGTGTCCACAAAGATCTGCTGCTTGAAACTGCCTACATGCACATCTCCCATACTGCTGTGCTCGTTTCACTACCTGGATTTTGGTTTCCTCTTCTTGCTTTGAAATGACAAGCCCTCATTCTGCATGCTACACACACCTTGTAGCAGTTTCAGTTTGAAGCATGTTGGTGTTCTCAAAAAGCTGTGTAACCTAGTTAGAGTGTGTCACTCTCCAGCACTGAATACACAACTTAGAGCTCCTTTCACCACAGACGCGCAACCACATCTTTTTGGGAATGTGCTACCTCAAGTCGCTTGCAAATGTAAGGGTTTCAAGGAGAAAATGAAGTCAATCATGACTTTGCACTCTGCAAACAATAGAATGACCTCTTGTACATGCCCGTGTGAATTTCACAGTAAAATGCCTTTCTTTTCTTGTTTCTTGAAAGTTCTCAACACATTAGGAGAGAGATCTGTTTGAGCAAGAGTGATGCAGTGTGCATTTTTCTGCATTACAATTGATTGGGAAACATACTCCTTATTTTTCCACATTGTGTAAGAAACAACGTGAGGCTTGCAAGAGTTTGAACAATGCTCCCCAAAACGTATTCCCGGAGTGAAAACACACGTTTCTAGAAAGACTCTGAAGCAGCAAGCAAAAGCATAGTGGCTGAGTGTTCCATCAATGAAAAACACACGCATTTCACTCTTCTGGAGTCAGTTTTCAGCCAGGAATTCATATGCATTTTGTACTGTGCAGAATGTAGCTACATGCTCGGGGGTTGTGTCATAGAAGCACCTCTCCTGCAGGAGCTTATTGCAGCATTCATTGTTTGGCTAAGTTCTTTAGGGTTGGTTTTGGAAGGTGTTTCATATTTGGTCAAATCCCGCTTCGTACGAAATATTTTCACAGCGCTGTTTCCAAGTGTCCACAAAGATCTGCTGCTTGAAACTGCCTACATGCACATCTCCCATACTGCTGTGCTCGTTTCACTACCTGGATTTTGGTTTCCTCTTCTTGCTTTGAAATGACAGTCCTTCATTCTGCATGCTACACACACCTTGTAGCAGTTTCAGTTTGAAGCATGTTGGTGCTCTCAAAAAGCTGTGTAACCTAGTTGGAGTGTGTCACTCTCCAGCACTGAATACACAACTTAGAGCACCTTTCACCACAGACACGCAAACACATCTTTTTCGGAAAGTGCTACCTCAAGTCACTTGCAAATGTAAGGCTTTCATAGAGAAAATGAAGTCAATCATGGTTTTGCACTCTGCAAACAGTAGAAATGACCTCTTGTGCATGCCCGTGTGAATTTCACAGCAAAATGCCCTTCTTTTCTTGTTTCTTGAAAGTTCTCAACACATTAGGAGAAAGATCTGTTTGAGCAAGAGTGATGCAGTGTGCATTTTTCTGCATTACAAGTGATTGGGAAACATACTCCTTATTTTTCCACATTGTGTAAGAAATAACGTGAGGCTTGCAAGACTTTGAACAATGCACCCCAAAACGTATTCCAGGAGTGAAAACACACGTTTCTAGAAAGACTCTGAAGCAGCAAGCAAAAGCATAGTGGCTGAGTGTTCTTTCAATGAGAAACACACGCATTTCACTTTTCTGGAGTCAGTTTTCAGCCAGGAATTCATATGCATTTTGTACTGTGCAGAATGTAGCTACATGCTCGGGGGTTGTGTCATAGAAGCACCTCTCCTGCAGGAGCTTATTGCAACATTCATTATTTGGCTAAGTTCAATAGGGTTGGTTTTGGAAGGTGTTTCATCTTTGGTGAAATCCCCTTCGTACGAAATATTTTCAGAGCGCTGTTTACAAGTGTCCACAATGATCTGCTGCTTGAAACTGCCTACATGCACATCTCCCATGCTGCTGTGCTCGTTTCACTACCTGGATTTTGGTTTCCTCTTCTTGCTTTGAAATGACAAGCCTTCATTCTTCATGCTACACACACCTTGTAGCAGTTTCAGTTAGAAGCATGTTGGTGCTCTCAAAAAGCTGTGTAACCTAGTTAGAGTGTGTCACTCTCCGGCACTGAATACACAACTTAGAGCTCCTTTCACCACAGACACGCAACCACATCTTTTTGGGAAAGTGCTACCTCAAGTCACTTGCAAATGTAAGGGTTTCAAGGAGAAAATGAAGTCAATCATGGTTTTGCACTCTGCAAACAATAGAAATGACCTCTTGTACATGCCCGTGTGAATTTCACAGCAAAATGCCCTTCTTTTCTTGTTTCTTGAAAGTTCTCAACACGTTAGGAGAAAGATCTGTTTGAGCAAGAGTGATGCAGTGTGCATTTTTCTGCATAACAAGTGATTGGGAAATATACTCCTTATTTTTCCACATTGTGTAAGAAACAACGTGAGGCTTGCAAGAGTTTGAACAATGCACCCCAAAACGTATTCCAGGAGTGAAAACACACGTTTCTAGAACGACTCTGAAGCAGCAAGCAAAAGCATAGTGGCTGAGTGTTCCATCAATGAGAAACACACGCATTTCACTCTTCTGGAGTCAGTTTTCAGCCAGGAATTCATATGCATTTTGTACTGTGCAGAATGTAGCTACATGCTCGGGGGTTGTGTCATAGAAGCACCTCTCCTGCAGGAGCTTATTGCAGCATTCATTGTTTGGCTAAGTTCTTTAGGGTTGGTTTTGGACGGTCTTTTATCTTTGGTCAAATCCCGCTTCGTACGAAATATTTTCACAGCGCTGTTTCCAAGTGTCCACAAAGATCTGCTGCTTGAAACTGCCTACATGCACATCTCCCATACTGCTGTGCTCGTTTCACTACCTGGATTTTGGTTTCCTCTTCTTGCTTTGAAATGACAAGCCTTCATTCTGCATGCTACACACACCTTGTAGCAGTTTCAGTTTGAAGCATGTTGGTGCTCTCAAAAAGCTGTGTAACCTAGTTAGAGTGTGTCACTCTCCGGCACTGAATACACAACTTAGAGCTCCTTTCACCACAGACACGCAAACACATCTTTTTGCGAAAGTGCTACCTCAAGTCACTTGCAAATGTAAGGCTTTCATAGAGAAAATGAAGTCAATCATGGTTTTGCACTCTGCAAACAGTAGAAATGACCTCTTGTGCATGCCCGTGTGAATTTCACAGCAAAATGCCCTTCTTTTCTTGTTTCTTGAAAGTTCTCAACACATTAGGAGAAAGATCTGTTTGAGCAAGAGTGATTCAGTGTGCATTTTTCTGCATAACAAGTGATTGGGAAACATACTCCTTATTTTTTCACATTGTGTAAGAAACAACGTGAGGCTTGCAAGAGTTTGAACAATGCACCCCAAAAAGTATTCCAGGTGTGAAAACACACGTTACTAGAAAGACTCTGAAGCAGCAAGCAAAAGCATAGTGGCTGAGTGTTCTGTCAATGAGAAACACACGCATTTCACTCTTCTGGAGTCAGTTTTCAGCCAGGAATTCATATGCATTTTGTACTGTGCAGAATGTAGCTACATGCTCGGGGGTTGTGTCATAGAAGCACCTCTCCTGCAGGAGCTTATTGCAACATTCATTGTTTGGCTAAGTTCTTTAGGGTTGGTTTTGGAAGGTGTTTCATCGTTGGTGAAATCCCGCTTCGTACGAAATATTTTCAGAGCGCTGTTTCCAAGTGTCCACAAAGATCTGCTGCTTGAAACTGCCTACATGCACATCTCCCATACTGCTGTGCTCGTTTCACTACCTGGATTTTGGTTTCCTCTTCTTGCTTTGAAATGACAAGCCTTCATTCTGCATGCTACACACACCTTGTAGCAGTTTCAGTTTGAAGCATGTTGGTGCTCTCAAAAAGCTGTGTAACCTAGTTAGAGTGTGTCACTCTCCGGCACTGAATACACAACTTAGAGCTCCTTTGACCAGACACGCAACCACATCTTTTTGGGAAAGTGCTACCTCAAGTCACTTGCAAATGTAAGGCTTTCATAGAGAAAATGAAGTCAATCATGGTTTTGCACTCTGCAAACAGTAGAAATGACCTCTTGTGCATGCCCGTGTGAATTTCACAGCAAATGCCCTTCTTTTCTTGTTTCTTGAAAGTTCTCAACACATTAGGAGAAAGATCTGTTTGAGCAAGAGTGATGCAGTGTGCATTTTTCTGCATTACAATTGATTGGGAAAGATACTCCTTATTTATCCACATTGTGTAAGAAACAACGTGAGGCTTGCAAGAGTTTGAACAATGCTCCCCAAAACGTATTCCAGGAGTGAAAACACACGTTTCTAGAAAGACTCTGAAGCAGCAAGCAAAAGCATAGTGGCTGAGTATTCTTTCAATGAGAAACACACGCATTTCACTTTCTGGAGTCAGTTTTCAGCCAGGAATTCATATGCATTTTGTACTGTGCAGAATGTAGCTACATGCTCGGGGGTTGTGTCATAGAAGCACCTCTCCTGCAGGAGTTTATTGCAACATTCATTGTTTGGCTAAGTTCTTTAGGGTTGGTTTTGGAAGGTGTTTCATATTTGGTCAAATCCCGCTTCGTACGAAATATTTTCACAGCGCTGTTTCCAAGTGTCCACAAAGATCTGCTGCTTGAAACTGCCTACATGCACATCTCCCATACTGCTGTGCTCGTTTCACTACCTGGATTTTGGTTTCCTCTTCTTGCTTTGAAATGACAAGCCTTCATTCTGCATGCTACACACACCTTGTAGCAGTTTCTGTTTGAAGCATGTTGGTGCTCTCAAAAAGCTGTGTAACCTAGTTAGAGTGTGTCACTCTCCGGCACTGAATACACAACTTAGAGCTTCTTTCACCACAGACACGCAAACATATCTTTTTGGGATAGTGCTACCTCAAGTCATTTGCAAATGTAAGGGTTTCATAGAGAAAATGAAGTCAATCATGATTTTGCACTCTGCAAACAGTAGAAATGACCTCTTGTGCATGCCCGTGTGAATTTCACAGCAAATGCCCTTCTCTTCTTGTTTCTTGAAAGTTCTCAACACATTAGGAGAAAGATCTGTTTGAGCAAGAGTGATGCAGTGTGCATTTTTCTGCATTACAATTGATTGGGAAACATACTCCTTATTTTTCCACATTGTGTAAGAAACAACGTGAGGCTTGCAAGAGTTTGAACAATGCTCCCCAAAACGTATTCCAGGAGTGAAAACACACGTTTTTAGAAAGACTCTGAAGCAGCAAGCAAAAGCATAGTGGCTGAGTATTCTTTCAATGAGAAACACACTCATTTCACTCTTCTGGAGTCAGTTTTCAGCCAGGAATTCATATGCATTTTGTACTGTGCAGAATGTAGCTACATGCTCGGGGGTTGTGTCATAGAAGCACCTCTCCTGCAGGAGTTTATTGCAACATTCATTGTTTGGCTAAGTTCTTTAGGGTTGGTTTTGGAAGGTGTTTCATATTTGGTCAAATCCCGCTTCGTACGAAATATTTTCACAGCGCTGTTTCCAAGTGTCCACAAAGATCTGCTGCTTGAAACTGCCTACATGCACATATCCCATACTGCTTTGCTCGTTTCACTACCTGGATTTTGGTTTCCTCTTCTTGCTTTGAAATGACAAGCCTTCATTCTGCATGCTACACACACCTTGTAGCAGTTTCAGTTTGAAGCATGTTGGTGCTCTCAAAAAGCTGTGTAACCTAGTTAGAGTGTGTCACTCTCCGGCACTGAATACACAACTTAGAGCTCCTTTCACCACAGACACGCAACCACATCTTTTTGGGAAAGTGCTACCTCAAGTCACTTGCAAATGTAAGGCTTTCATAGAGAAAATGAAGTCAATCATGGTTTTGCACTCTGCAAACAGTAGAAATGACCTCTTGTGCATGCCCGTGTGAATTTCACAGCAAATGCCCTTCTTTTCTTGTTTCTTGAAAGTTCTCAACACATTAGGAGAAAGATCTGTTTGAGCAAGAGTGATTCAGTGTGCATTTTTCTGCATTACAATTGATTGGGAAAGATACTCCTTATTTATCCACATTGTGTAAGAAACAACGTGAGGCTTGCAAGAGTTTGAACAATGCTCCCCAAAACGTATTCCAGGAGTGAAAACACACGTTTCTAGAAAGACTCTGAAGCAGCAAGCAAAAGCATAGTGGCTGAGTATTCTTTCAATGAGAAACACACGCATTTCACTCTTCTGGAGTCAGTTTTCAGCCAGGAATTCATATGCATTTTGTACTGTGCAGAATGTAGCTACATGCTCGGGGGTTGTGTCATAGAAGCACCTCTCCTGCAGGAGTTTATTGCAACATTCATTGTTTGGCTAAGTTCTTTAGGGTTGGTTTTGGAAGGTGTTTCATATTTGGTCAAATCCCGCTTCGTACGAAATATTTTCACAGCGCTGTTTCCAAGTGTCCACAAAGATCTGCTGCTTGAAACTGCCTACATGCACATCTCCCATACTGCTGTGCTCGTTTCACTACCTGGATTTTGGTTTCCTCTTCTTGCTTTGAAATGACAAGCCTTCATTCTGCATGCTACACACACCTTGTAGCAGTTTCAGTTTGAAGCATGTTGGTGCTCTCAAAAAGCTGTGTAACCTAGTTAGAGTGTGTCACTCTCCGGCTCTGAATACAGAACTTAGAGCTCCTTTCAACACAGACACACAAACTCATCTTTTTGGGAAAGTGCTACCTCAAGTCACTTGCAAATGTAAGGGTTTCATAGAGAAAATGAAGTCAATCATGGTTTTGCACTCTGCAAACAGTAGAAATGACCTCTTGTGCATGCCCGTGTGAATTTCACAGCAAAATGCCCTTCTTTTCTTTTTTCTTGAAAGTTCTCAACACATTAGGAGAAAGATCTGTTTGAGCAAGAGTGATGCAGTGTGCATTTTTCTGCATTACAAGTGATTGGGAAACATACTCCTTATTTATCCACATTGTGTAAGAAACAACGTCAGGCTTGCAAGACTTTGAACAATGCACCCTAAAACGTATTCCAGGAGTGAAAACACACGTTTCTAGAAAGACTCTGAAGCAGCAAGCAAAAGCATAGTGGCTGAGTGTTCTTTCAATGAGAAACACACGCATTTCACTCTTCTGGAGTCAGTTTTCAGCCAGGAATTCATATGCATTTTGTACTGTGCAGAATGTAGCTACATGCTCGGGGGTTGTGTCATAGAAGCACCTCTCCTGCAGGAGCTTATTGCAACATTCATTGTTTGGCTAAGTTCTTTGGGGTTGGTTTTGGAAGGTGTTTCATATTTGGTCAAATCCCGATTCGTACGAAATATTTTCACAGCGCTGTTTCCAAGTGTCCACAAAGATCTGCTGGTTGAAACTGCCTACATGCACATCTCCCATACTGCTGTGTTCGTTTCATTACCTGGATTTTGGTTTCCTCTTCTTGCTTTGAAATGACAAGCCTTCATTCTGCATGCTACACACACCTTGTAGCAGTTTCAGTTTGAAGCATGTTGGTGCTCTCAAAAAGCTGTGTAACCTAGTTAGAGTGTGTCACTCTCCGGCACTGAATACACAACTTAGAGCTCCTTTCACCACAGACACGCAAACACATCTTTTTGGGAAAGTGCTACCTCAAGTCACTTGCAAATGTAAGGCTTTCATAGAGAAAATGAAGTCAATCATGGTTTTGCACTCTGCAAACAGTAGAAATGACCTCTTGTGCATTCCTGTGTGAATTTCACAGCAAAATGCCCTTCTTTTCTTGTTTCTTGAAAGTTCTCAACACATTAGGAGAAAGATCTGTTTGAGCAAGAGTGATGCAGTGTGCATTTTTCTGCATTACAAGTGATTGGGAAACATACTCCTTATTTTTCCACATTGTGTAAGAAACAACGTGAGGCTTGCAAGACTTTGAACAATGCACCCCAAAACGTATTCCAGGAGTGAAAACACACGTTTCTAGAAAGACTCTGAAGCAGCAAGAAAAAGCATAGTGGCTGAGTGTTCTTTCAATGAGAAACACACGCATTTCACTCTTCTGGATTCAGTTTTCAGCCAGGAATTCATATGCATTTTGTACTGTGCAGAATGTAGCTACATGCTCGGGGGTTGTGTCATAGAAGCACCTCTCCTGCAGGAGCTTATTGCAGCATTCATTGTTTGGCTAAGTTCTTTAGGGTTGGTTTTGGAAGGTGTTTCATCTTTGGTGAAATCCCGCTTCGTACGAAATATTTTCACAGCGCTGTTTCCAAGTGTCCACAAAGATCTGCTGCTTGAAACTGCCTACATGCACATCTCCCATACTGCTGTGCTCGTTTCACTACCTGGATTTTGGTTTCCTCTTCTTGCTTTGAAATGACAAGCCTTCATTCTGCATGCTACACACACCTTGTAGCAGTTTCAGTTTGAAGCATGTTGGTGCTCTCAAAAAGCTGTGTAACCTAGTTAGAGTGTGTCACTCTCCGGCACTGAATACACAACTTAGAGCTTCTTTCACCACAGACACGCAAACATATCTTTTTGGGAAAGTGCTACCTCAAGTCACTTGCAAATGTAAGGGTTTCAAGGAGAAAATGAAGTCAATCATGGTTTTGCACTCTGCAAACAGTAGAAATGACCTCTTGTGCATTCCCGTGTGAATTTCACAGCAAAATGCCCTTCTTTTCTTGTTTCTTGAAAGTTCTGAACACGTTAGGAGAAAGATCTGTTTGAGCAAGAGTGATGCAGTGTGCATTTTTCTGCATTACAATTGATTGGGAAACATACTCCTTATTTTTCCACATTGTGTAAGAAACAACGTGAGGCTTGCAAGAGTTTGAACAATGCTCCCCAAAACGTATTCCAGGAGTGAAAACACACGTTTCTAGAAAGACTCTGAAGCAGCAAGCAAAAGCATAGTGGCTGAGTGTTCTTTCAATGAGAAACACACGCATTTCACTCTTCTGAAGTCAGTTTTCAGCCAGGAATTCATATGCATTTTGTACTGTGCAGAATGTAGCTACATGCTCGGGGGGTTGTATCATAGAAGCACCTCTCCTGCAGGAGCTTATTGCAGCATTCATTGTTTGGCTAAGTTCTTTAGGGTTGGTTTTGGAAGGTGTTTCATCTTTGGTGAAATCCCGCTTCGTACGAAATATTTTCACAGCGCTGTTTCCAAGTGTCCACAAAGATCTGCTGCTTGAAACTGCCTACATGCACATCTCCCATACTGCTGTGCTCGTTTCACTACCTGGATTTTGGTTTCCTCTTCTTGCTTTGAAATGACAAGCCTTCATTCTGCATGCTACACACACCTTGTAGCAGTTTCAGTTTGAAGCATGTTGGTGCTCTCAAAAAGCTGTGTAACCTAGTTAGAGTGTGTCACTCTCCAGCACTGAATACACAACTTAGAGCTCCTTTCACCACAGACACGCAACCACATCTTTTTGGGAAAGTGCTACCTCAAGTCACTTGCAAATGTAAGGCTTTCATAGAGAAAATGAAGTCAATCATGGTTTTGCACTCTGCAAACAATAGAAATGACCTCTTGTACATGCCCGTGTGAATTTCACAGCAAAATGCCCTTCTTTTCTTGTTTCTTGAAAGTTCTCAACACATTAGGAGAACGATCTGTGTGAGCAAGAGTGCTGCAGTGTGCATTTTTCTGCATTACAAGTGATTGGGAAACATACTCCTTATTTTTCCACATTGTGTAAGAAACAACGTGAGGCTTGAAAGAGTTTGAACAATGCTCCCCAAAACGTATTCCAGGAGTGAAAACACACGTTTCTAGAAAGACTCTGAAGCAGCAAGAAAAAGCATAGTGGCTGAGTGTTCTTTCAATGAGAAACACACGCATTTCACTCTTCTGGATTCAGTTTTCAGCCAGGAATTCATATGCATTTTGTACTGTGCAGAATGTAGCTACATGCTCGGGGGTTGTGTCATAGAAGCACCTCTCCTGCAGGAGCTTATTGCAGCATTCATTGTTTGGCTAAGTTCTTTAGGGTTGGTTTTGGAAGGTGTTTCATCTTTGGTGAAATCCCGCTTCGTACGAAATATTTTCACAGCGCTGTTTCCAAGTGTCCACAAAGATCTGCTGCTTGAAACTGCCTACATGCACATCTCCCATACTGCTGTGCTCGTTTCACTACCTGGATTTTGGTTTCCTCTTCTTGCTTTGAAATGACAAGCCTTCATTCTGCATGCTACACACACCTTGTAGCAGTTTCAGTTTGAAGCATGTTGGTGCTCTCAAAAAGCTGTGTAACCTAGTTAGAGTGTGTCACTCTCCGGCACTGAATACACAACTTAGAGCTTCTTTCACCACAGACACGCAAACATATCTTTTTGGGAAAGTGCTACCTCAAGTCACTTGCAAATGTAAGGGTTTCATAGAGAAAATGAAGTCAATCATGATTTTGCACTCTGCAAACAGTAGAAATGACCTCTTGTGCATGCCCGTGTGAATTTCACAGCAAATGCCCTTCTTTTCTTGTTTCTTGAAAGTTCTGAACACGTTAGGAGAAAGATCTGTTTGAGCAAGAGTGATGCAGTGTGCATTTTTCTGCATTACAATTGATTGGGAAACATACTCCTTATTTTTCCACATTGTGTAAGAAACAACGTGAGGCTTGCAAGAGTTTGAACAATGCTCCCCAAAACGTATTCCAGGAGTGAAAACACACGTTTCTAGAAAGACTCTGAAGCAGCAAGCAAAAGCATAGTGGCTGAGTGTTCTTTCAATGAGAAATACACGCATTTCACTCTTCTGAAGTCAGTTTTCAGCCAGGAATTCATATGCATTTTGTACTGTGCAGAATGTAGCTACATGCTCGGGGGGTTGTGTCATAGAAGCACCTCTCCTGCAGGAGCTTATTGCAGCATTCATTGTTTGGCTAAGTTCTTTAGGGTTGGTTTTGGAAGGTGTTTCATCTTTGGTGAAATCCCGCTTCGTACGAAATATTTTCACAGCGCTGTTTCCAAGTGTCCACAAAGATCTGCTGCTTGAAACTGCCTACATGCACATCTCCCATACTGCTGTGCTCGTTTCACTACCTGGATTTTGGTTTCCTCTTCTTGCTTTGAAATGACAAGCCTTCATTCTGCATGCTACACACACCTTGTAGCAGTTTCAGTTTGAAGCATGTTGGTGCTCTCTAAAAGCTGTGTAACGTAGTTAGAGTGTGTCACTCTCCAGCACTGAATACACAACTTAGAGCTCCTTTCACCACAGACACGCAACCACATCTTTTTGGGAAAGTGCTCCCTCAAGTCACTTGCAAATGTAAGGCTTTCATAGAGAAAATGAAGTCAATCATGGTTTTGCACTCTGCAAACAGTAGAAATGACCTCTTGTGCATTCCCGTGTGAATTTCACAGCAAAATGCCCTTCTTTTCTTGTTTCTTGAAAGTTCTCAACACATTAGGAGAAAGATCTGTTTGAGCAAGAGTGATGCAGTGTGCATTTTTCTGCATTACAAGTGATTGGGAAACATACTCCTTATTTTTCCACATTGTGTAAGAAACAACGTGAGGCTTGCAAGACTTTGAACAATGCACCCCAAAACGTATTCCAGGAGTGAAAACACACGTTTCTAGAAAGACTCTGAAGCAGCAAGAAAAAGCATAGTGGCTGAGTGTTCTTTCAATGAGAAACACACGCATTTCACTCTTCTGGATTCAGTTTTCAGCCAGGAATTCATATGCATTATGTACTGTGCAGAATGTAGCTACATGCTCGGGGGTTGTGTCATAGAAGCACCTCTCCTGCAGGAGCTTATTGCAACATTCATTGTTTGGCTAAGTTCTTTAGGGTTGGTTTTGGAAGGTGTTTCATATTTGGTCAAATCCTGCTTCGTACGAAATATTTTCACAGCGCTGTTTCCAAGTGTCCACAAAGATCTGCTGCTTGAAACTGCCTACATGCACATCTCCCATACTGCTGTGTTCGTTTCACTACCTGGATTTTGGCTTCCTCTTCTTGCTTTGAAATGACAAGCCTTCATTCTGCATGCTACACACACCTTGTAGCAGTTTCAGTTAGAAGCATGTTGGTGCTCTCAAAAAGCTGTGTAACCTAGTTAGAGTGTGTCACTCTCCAGCACTGAATACACAACTTAGAGCTCCTTTCACCACAGACACGCAAACACATCTTTTTGGGAAAGTGCTACCTCAAGTCACTTGCAAATGTAAGGCTTTCATAGAGAAAATGAAGTCAATCATGGTTTTGCACTCTGCAAACAGTAGAAATGACCTCTTGTGCATTCCCGTGTGAATTTCACAGCAAAATGCCCTTCTTTTCTTGTTTCTTGAAAGTTCTCAACACATTAGGAGAAAGATCTGTTTGAGCAAGAGTGATGCAGTGTGCATTTTTCTGCATTTCAAGTGATTGGGAAACATACTCCTTATTTTTCCATATTGTGTAAGAAACAACGTGAGGGTTGCAAGAGTTTGAACAATGCACCCCAAAACGTATTCCAGGTGTGAAAACACACGTTTCTAGAAAGACTCTGAAGCAGCAAGAAAAAGCATAGTGGCTGAGTGTTCTTTCAATGAGAAACACAGGCATTTCACTCTTCTGGAGTCAGTTTTCAGCCAGGAATTCATATGCATTTTGTACTGTGCAGAATGTAGCTACATGCTCGGGGGTTGTGTCATAGAAGCACCTCTCCTGCAGGAGCTTATTGCAGCATTCATTGTTTGGCTAAGTTCTTTAGGGTTGGTTTTGGAAGGTGTTTCATCTTTGGTGAAATCCCGCTTCGTACGAAATATTTTCACAGCGCTGTTTCCAAGTGTCCACAAAGATCTGCTGCTTGAAACTGCCTACATGCACATCTCCCATACTGCTGTGCTCGTTTCACTACGTGGATTTTGGTTTCCTCTTCTTGCTTTGAAATGACAAGCCTTCATTCTGCATGCTACACACACCTTGTAGCAGTTTCAGTTTGAAACATGTTGGTGCTCTCAAAAAGCTGTGTAACCTAGTTAGAGTGTGTCACTCTCCAGCACTGAATACACAACTTAGAGCTCCTTTCACCACAGACACGCAAACACATCTTTTTGGGAAAGTGCTACCTCAAGTCACTTGCAAATGTAAGGCTTTCATAGAGAAAATGAAGTCAATCATGGTTTTGCAATCTGCAAACAGTAGAAATGACCTCTTGTGCATTCCCGTGTGAATTTCACAGCAAAATGCCCTTCTTTTCTTGTTTCTTGAAAGTTCTCAACACATTAGGAGAAAGATCTGTTTGAGCAAGAGTGATGCAGTGTGCATTTTTCTGCATTACAAGTGATTGGGAAACATACTCCTTATTTTTCCACATTGTGTAAGAAACAACGTGAGGCTTGCAAGAGTTTGAACAATGCTCCCCAAAACGTATTCCAGGAGTGAAAACACACGTTTCTAGAAAGACTCTGAAGCAGCAAGCAAAAGCACAGTGGCTGAGTGTTCTTTCAATGAGAAACACACGCATTTCACTCTTCTGAAGTCAGTTTTTAGCCAGGAATTCATATGCATTTTGTACTGTGCAGAATGTAGCTACATGCTCGGGGGGTTGTGTCATAGAAGCACCTCTCCTGCAGGAGCTTATTGCAGCATTCATTGTTTGGCTAAGTTCTTTAGGGTTGGTTTTGGAAGGTGTTTCATCTTTGGTGAAATCCCGCTTCGTACGAAATATTTTCACAGCGCTGTTTCCAAGTGTCCACAAAGATCTGCTGCTTGAAACTGCCTACATGCACATCTCCCATACTGCTGTGCTCGTTTCACTACCTGGATTTTGGTTTCCTCTTCTTGCTTTGAAATGACAAGCCTTCATTCTGCATGCTACACACACCTTGTAGCAGTTTCAGTTTGAAGCATGTTGGTGCTCTCAAAAAGCTGTGTAACCTAGTTAGAGTGTGTCACTCTCCAGCACTGAATACACAACTTAGAGCTCCTTTCACCACAGACACGCAACCACATCTTTTTGGGAAAGTGCTACCTCAAGTCACTTGCAAATGTAAGGCTTTCATAGAGAAAATGAAGTCAATCATGGTTTTGCACTCTGCAAACAATAGAAATGACCTCTTGTACATGCCCGTGTGAATTTCACAGCAAAATGCCCTTCTTTTCTTGTTTCTTGAAAGTTCTCAACACATTAGGAGAACGATCTGTGTGAGCAAGAGTGCTGCAGTGTGCATTTTTCTGCATTACAAGTGATTGGGAAACATACTCCTTATTTTTCCACATTGTGTAAGAAACAACGTGAGGCTTGAAAGAGTTTGAACAATGCTCCCCAAAACGTATTCCAGGAGTGAAAACACACGTTTCTAGAAAGACTCTGAAGCAGCAAGCAAAAGCATAGTGGCTGAGTGTTCTTTCAATGAAAAACACACGCATTTCTCTCTTCTGGAGTCAGTTTTCAGCCAGGAATTCATATGCATTTTGTACTGTGCAGAATGTAGCTACATGCTCGGGGGGTTGTGTCATAGAAGCACCTCTCCTGCAGGAGCTTATTGCAGCATTCATTGTTTGGCTAAGTTCTTTAGGGTTGGTTTTGGAAGGTGTTTCATCTTTGGTGAAATCCCGCTTCGTACGAAATATTTTCACAGCGCTGTTTCCAAGTGTCCACAAAGATCTGCTGCTTGAAACTGCCTACATGCACATCTCCCATACTGCTGTGCTCGTTTCACTACCTGGATTTTGGTTTCCTCTTCTTGCTTTGAAATGACAAGCCTTCATTCTGCATGCTACACACACCTTGTAGCAGTTTCAGTTTGAAGCATGTTGGTGCTCTCTAAAAGCTGTGTAACGTAGTTAGAGTGTGTCACTCTCCAGCACTGAATACACAACTTAGAGCTCCTTTCACCACAGACACGCAACCACATCTTTTTGGGAAAGTGCTCCCTCAAGTCACTTGCAAATGTAAGGCTTTCATAGAGAAAATGAAGTCAATCATGGTTTTGCACTCTGCAAACAGTAGAAATGACCTCTTGTGCATTCCCGTGTGAATTTCACAGCAAAATGCCCTTCTTTTCTTGTTTCTTGAAAGTTCTCAACACATTAGGAGAAAGATCTGTTTGAGCAAGAGTGATGCAGTGTGCATTTTTCTGCATTACAAGTGATTGGGAAACATACTCCTTATTTTTCCATATTGTGTAAGAAACAACGTGAGGGTTGCAAGAGTTTGAACAATGCACCCCAAAACGTATTCCAGGTGTGAAAACACACGTTTCTAGAAAGACTCTGAAGCAGCAAGAAAAAGCATAGTGGCTGAGTGTTCTTTCAATGAGAAACACACGCATTTCACTCTTCTGGAGTCAGTTTTCAGCCAGGAATTCATATGCATTTTGTACTGTGCAGAATGTAGCTACATGCTCGGGGGTTGTGTCATAGAAGCACCTCTCCTGCAGGAGCTTATTGCAGCATTCATTGTTTGGCTAAGTTCTTTAGGGTTGGTTTTGGAAGGTGTTTCATCTTTGGTGAAATCCCGCTTCGTACGAAATATTTTCACAGCGCTGTTTCCAAGTGTCCACAAAGATCTGCTGCTTGAAACTGCCTACATGCACATCTCCCATACTGCTGTGCTCGTTTCACTACGTGGATTTTGGTTTCCTCTTCTTGCTTTGAAATGACAAGCCTTCATTCTGCATGCTACACACACCTTGTAGCAGTTTCAGTTTGAAGCATGTTGGTGCTCTCAAAAAGCTGTGTAACCTAGTTAGAGTGTGTCACTCTCCGGCACTGAATACACAACTTAGAGCTCCTTTGACCAGACACGCAACCACATCTTTTTGGGAAAGTGCTACCTCAAGTCACTTGCAAATGTAAGGGTTTCAAGGAGAAAATGAAGTCAATCATGGTTTTGCACTCTGCAAACAATATAAATGACCTCTTGTACATGCCCGTGTGAATTTCACAGCAAAATGCCCTTCTTTTCTTGTTTCTTGAAAGTTCTCAACACATTAGGAGAACGATCTGTGTGAGCAAGAGTGCTGCAGTGTGCATTTTTCTGCATTACAAGTGATTGGGAAACATAGTCCTTATTTTTCCACATTGTGTAAGAAACAACGTGAGGCTTGAAAGAGTTTGAACAATGCTCCCCAAAACGTATTCCAGGAGTGAAAACACACGTTTCTAGAAAGACTCTGAAGCAGCAAGCAAAAGCATAGTGGCTGAGTGTTCTTTCAATGAAAAACACACGCATTTCACTCTTCTGGAGTCAGTTTTCAGCCAGGAATTCATATGCATTTTGTACTGTGCAGAATGTAGCTACATGCTCGGGGGGTTGTGTCATAGAAGCACCTCTCCTGCAGGAGCTTATTGCAGCATTCATTGTTTGGCTAAGTTCTTTAGGGTTGGTTTTGGAAGGTGTTTCATCTTTGGTGAAATCCCGCTTCGTACGAAATATTTTCACAGCGCTGTTTCCAAGTGTCCACAAAGATCTGCTGCTTGAAACTGCCTACATGCACATCTCCCATACTGCTGTGCTCGTTTCACTACCTGGATTTTGGTTTCCTCCTCTTGCTTTGAAATGACAAGCCTTCAATCTGCATGCTACACACACCTTGTAGCAGTTTCAGTTTGAAGCATGTTGGTGCTCTCAAAAACTGTGTAACCTAGTTAGAGTGTGTCACTCTCCAGCACTGAGTACACAACTTAGAGCTCCTTTCACCACAGACACGCAACCACATCTTTTTGGGAAAGTGCTACCTCAAGTCACTTGCAAATGTAAGGGTTTCAAGGAGAAAATGAAGTCAATCATGGTTTTGCACTCTGAAAACAATAGAAATGACCTCTTGTACATGCCCGTGTGAATTTCAAAGCAAAATGCCCTTCTTTTCTTGTTTCTTGAAAGTTCTCAACACATTAGGAGAAAGATCTGTTTGAGCAAGAGTGATGCAGTGTGCATTTTTCTGCATTACAAGTGATTGAGAAACATACTCCTTATTTTTCCACATTGTGTAAGAAACAACGTGAGGCTTGCAAGACTTTGAACAATGCACCCTAAAACGTATTCCAGGAGTGAAAACACACGTTTCTAGAAAGACTCTGAAGCAGCAAGCAAAAGCATAGTGGCTGAGTGTTCTTTCAATGAGAAACACACGCATTTCACTCTTCTGGAGTCAGTTTTCAGCCAGGAATTCATATGCATTTTGTACTGTGCAGAATGTAGCTACATGCTCGGGGGTTGTGTCATAGAAGCACCTCTCCTGCAGGAGCTTATTGCAACATTCATTGTTTGGCTAAGTTCTTTAGGGTTGGTTTTGGAAAGTGTTTCATATTTGGTCAAATCCCGCTTCGTACGAAATATTTTCACAGCGCTGTTTCCAAGTGTCCACAAAGATCTGCTGCTTGAAACTGCCTACATGCACATCTCCCATACTGCTGTGCTCGTTTCACTACCTGGATTTTGGTTTCCTCTTCTTGCTTTGAAATGACAAGCCTTCATTCTGCATGCTACACACACCTTGTAGCAGTTTCAGTTTGAAGCATGTTGGTGCTCTCAAAAAGCTGTGTAACCTAGTTAGAGTGTGTCACTCTCCGGCACTGAATACACAACTTAGAGCTCCTTTCACCAGAGACACGCAAACACATCTTTTTGGGAAAGTGCTACCTCAAGTCACTTGCAAATGTAAGGGAGAAAATGAAGTCAATCATGGTTTTGCACTCTGCAAACAGTAGAAATGACCTCTTGTACATGCCCGTGTGAATTTCACAGCAAAATGCCCTTCTTTTCTTGTTTCTTGAAAGTTCTCAACACATTAGGAGAAAGATCTGTTTGAGCAAGATTGATGCAGTGTGCATTTTTCTGCATTACAAGTGATTGGGAAACATACTCCTTATTTTTCCACATTGTGTAAGAAACAACGTGAGGCTTGCAAGAGTTTGAACAATGCACCCCAAAACGTATTCCAGGAGTGAATACACACGTTTCTAGAAAGACTCTGAAGCAGCAAGCAAAAGCATAGTGGCTGAGTGTTCTTTCAATGAGAAACACACGCATTTCACTCCTCTGGAGTCAGTTTTCAGCCAGGAATTCATATGCATTTTGTACTGTGCAGAATGTAGCTACATGCTCGGGGGTTGTGTCATAGAAGCACCTCTCCTGCAGGAGCTTATTGCAACATTCATTTTTTGGCTAAGTTCTTTAGGGTTGGTTTTGGAAAGTGTTTCATCTTTGGTGAAATCCCGCTTCGTACGAAATATTTTCACAGCGCTGTTTCCAAGTGTCCACAAAGATCTGCTGCTTGAAACTGCCTACATGCACATCTCCCATACTGCTGTGCTCGTTTCACTACCTGGATTTTGGTTTCCTCTTCTTGCTTTGAAATGACAAGCCTTCAATCTCCATGCTACACACACCTTGTAGCAGTTTCAGTTTGAAGCATGTTGGTGCTCTCAAAAAGCTGTGTAACCTAGTTAGAGTGTGTCACTCTTCAGCACTGAATACACAACTTAGAGCTCCTTTCACCACAGACACGCAACCACATCTTTTTGGGAAAGTGCTACCTCAAGTCACTTGCAAATTTAAGGGTTTCATAGAGAAAATGAAGTCAATCATGATTTTGCACTCTGCAAACAATAGAAATGACCTCTTGTACATGCCAGTGTGAATTTCACAGCAAAATGCCCTTCTTTTCTTGTTTCTTGAAAGTTCTCAACACGTTAGGAGAAAGATCTGTTTGAGCAAGAGTGATGCAGTGTGCATTTTTCTGCATTACAAGTGATTGGGAAACATACTCCTTATTTTTCCACATTGTGTAAGAAACAACGTGAGGCTTGCAAGAGTTTGAACAATGCACCCCAAAACGTATTCCAGGAGTGAAAACACACGTTTCTAGGAAGACTCTGAAGCAGCAAGCAAAAGCTTAGTGGCTGAGTGTTCTTTCAATGAGAAACACACGCATTTCACTCTTCTGTAGTCAGTTTTCAGCCAGGAATTCATATGCATTTTGTACTGTGCAGAATGTAGCTACATGCTCGGGGGTTGTGTCAGAGAAGCACCTCTCCTGCAGGAGCTTATTGCAACATTCATTATTTGGCTAAGTGCTTTAGGGTTGGTTTTGGAAGGTGTTTCATCTTTGGTGAAATCCCGTTTCGTACGAAATATTTTCACAGCGCTGTTTCCAAGTGTCCACAAAGATCTGCTGCTTGAAACTGCCTACATGCACATCTCCCATACTGCTGTGCTCGTTTCACTACCTGGATTTTGGTTTCCTCTTCTTGCTTTGAAATGACAAGCCTTCATTCTGCATGCTACACACACCTTGTAGCAGTTTCAGTTTGAAGCATGTTGGTGCTCTCAAAAAGCTGTGTAACCTAGTTAGAGTGTGTCACTCTCCGGCACTGAATACACAACTTAGAGCTCCTTTCACCACAGACACGCAAACACATCTTTTGGGAAAGTGCTACCTCAAGTCACTTGCAAATTTAAGGGTTTCATAGAGAAAATGAAGTCAATCATGATTTTGCACTCTGCAAACAATAGAAATGACCTCTTGTACATGCCCGTGTGAATTTCACAGCAAAATGCCCTTCTTTTCTTGTTTCTTGAAAGTTCTCAACACATTAGGAGAAAGATCTGTTTGAGCAAGAGTGATGCAGTGTGCATTTTTCTGCATTACAATTGATTGGGAAACATACTCCTTATTTTTCCACATTGTGTAAGAAACAACGTGAGGCTTGCAAGAGTTTGAACAATGCACCCCAAAACGTATTCCAGGAGTGAAAACACACGTTTCTAGAAAGACTCTGAAGCAGCAAGCAAAAGCATAGTGGCTGAGTGTTCTTTCAATGAGAAACACACGCATTTCACTCTTCTGGAGTCAGTTTTCAGCCAGGAATTCATATGCATTTTGTACTGTGCAGAATGTAGCTACATGCTCGGGGGTTGTGTCATAGAAGCACCTCTCCTGCAGGAGCTTATTGCAACATTCATTCTTTGGCTAAGTTCTTTAGGGTTGGTTTTGGAAAGTGTTTCATATTTGGTCAAATCCCGCTTCGTACGAAATATTTTCACAGCGCTGTTTCCAAGTGTCCACAAAGATCTGCTGCTTGAAACTGCCTACATGCACATCTCCCATACTGCTGTGCTCGTTTCACTACCTGGATTTTGGTTTCCTCTTCTTGCTTTGAAATGACAAGCCTTCATTCTCCATGCTACACACACCTTGTAGCAGTTTCAGTTAGAAGCATATTGGTGCTCTCAAAAAGCTGTGTAACCTAGTTAGAGTGTGTCACTCTCCAGCACTGAATACACAAATTAGAGCTCCTTTCAACACAGACACGCAACCACATCTTTTTGGGAAAGTGCTACCTCAAGTCACTTGCAAATGTAAGGGTTTCAAGGAGAAAATGAAGTCAATCATGGTTTTGCACTCTGAAAACAATAGAAATGACCTCTTGTACATGCCCGTGTGAATTTCACAGCAAAATGCCCTTCTTTTCTTGTTTCTTGAAAGTTCTCCACACGTTAGGAGAAAGATCTGTTTGAGCAAGAGTGATGCAGTGTGCATTTTTCTGCATTACAAGTGATTGGGAAACATACACCTTATTTTTCCACATTGTGTAAGAAACAACGTGAGGCTTGCAAGAGTTTGAACAATGCACCCCAAAACGTATTCCAGGAGTGAAAACACACGTTTCTAGAAAGACTCTGAAGCAGCAAGCAAAAGCATAGTGGCTGAGTGTTCTTTCAATGAGAAACACACGCATTTCACTCTTCTGGAGTCAGTTTTCAGCCAGGAATTCATATGCATTTTGTACTGTGCAGAATGTAGCTACATGCTCGGGGGTTGTGTCATAGAAGCACCTCTCCTGCAGGAGCTTATTGCAACATTCATTGTTTGGCTAAGAACTTTAGGGTTGGTTTTGGAAGGTGTTTCATATTTGGTCAAATCCCGCTTTGTACGAAATATTTTCACAGCGCTGTTTCCAAGTGTCCACAAAGATCTGCTGCTTGAAACTGCCTACATGCACATCTCCCATACTGCTTTGCTCGTTTCACTACCTGGATTTTGGTTTCCTCTTCTTGCTTTGAAATGACAAGCCTTCATTCTCCATGCTACCCACACCTTGTAGCAGTTTCAGTTAGAGGCATATTGGTGCTCTCAAAAAGCTGTGTAACCTAGTTAGAGTGTGTCACTCTCCGGCACTGAATACACAACTTAGAGCTCCTCTGACCACAGACACGCAAACACATCTTTTTGGGAAAGTGCTACCTCAAGTCACTTGCAAATGTAAGGGTTTCATAGAGAAAATGAAGTCAATCATGATTTTGCACTCTGCAAACAATATAAATGACCTCTTGTACATGCCCGTGTGAATTTCACAGCAAAATGCCCTTCTTTTCTTGTTTCTTGAAAGTTCTCAACACATTAGGAGAAATATCTGTGTGAGCAAGAGTGCTGCAGTGTGCATTTTTCTGCATTACAAGTGATTGGGAAACATAATCCTTATATTTCCACATTGTGTAAGAAACAACGTGAGGCTCGCAAGAGTTTGAACAATGCTCCCCAAAACGTATTCCAGGAGTGAAAACACACGTTTCTAGAAAGACTCTGAAGCAGCAAGCAAAAGCATAGTGGCTGAGTGTTCTTTCAATGAAAAACACACGCATTTCACTCTTCTGGAGTCAGTTTTCAGCCAGGAATTCATATGCATTTTGTACTGTGCAGAATATAGCTACATGCTCGGGGGGTTGTGTCATAGAAGCACCTCTCCTGCAGGAGCTTATTGCAGCATTCATTGTTTGGCTAAGTTCTTTAGGGTTGGTTTTGGAAGGTGTTTCATCTTTGGTGAAATCCCGCTTCGTACGAAATATTTTCACAGCGCTGTTTCCAAGTGTCCACAAAGATCTGCTGCTTGAAACTGCCTACATGCACATCTCCCATACTGCTGTGCTCGTTTCACTACCTGGATTTTGGTTTCCTCTTCTTGCTTTGAAATGACAAGCCTTCATTCTGCATGCTACACACACCTTGTAGCAGTTTCAGTTTGAAGCATGTTGGTGCTCTCAAAAAGCTGTGTAACCTAGTTAGAGTGTGTCACTCTCCAGCACTGAATACACAACTTAGAGCTCCTTTCACCACAGACACGCAACCACATCTTTTTGGGAAAGCGCTACCTCAAGTCACTTGCAAATGTAAGGGAGAAAATGAAGTCAATCATGGTTTTGCACTCTGCAAACAGTAGAAATGACCTCTTGTACATGCCCGTGTGAATTTCACAGCAAAATGCCCCTCTTTTCTTGTTTCTTGAAAGTTCTCAACACATTAGGAGAAAGATCTGTTTGAGCAAGATTGATGCAGTGTGCATTTTTCTGCATTACAAGTGATTGGGAAACATACACCTTATTTTTCCACATTGTGTAAGAAACAACGTGAGGCTTGCAAGAGTTTGAACAATGCACCCCAAAACGTATTCCAGGAGTGAATACACACGTTTCTAGAAAGACTCTGAAGCAGCAAGCAAAAGCATAGTGGCTGAGTGTTCTTTCAATGAGAAACACACGCATTTCACTCCTCTGGAGTCAGTTTTCAGCCAGGAATTCATATGCATTTTGTACTGTGCAGAATGTAGCTACATGCTCGGGGGTTGTGTCATAGAAGCACCTCTCCTGCAGGAGCTTATTGCAACATTCATTTTTTGGCTAAGTTCTTTAGGGTTGGTTTTGGAAAGTGTTTCATCTTTGGTGAAATCCCGCTTCGTACGAAATATTTTCACAGCGCTGTTTCCAAGTGTCCACAAAGATCTGCTGCTTGAAACTGCCTACATGCACATCTCCCATACTGCTGTGCTCGTTTCACTACCTGGATTTTGGTTTCCTCTTCTTGCTTTGAAATGACAAGCCTTCAATCTCCATGCTACACACACCTTGTAGCAGTTTCAGTTTGAAGCATGTTGGTGCTCTCAAAAAGCTGTGTAACCTAGTTAGAGTGTGTCACTCTCCAGCACTGAATACACAACTTAGAGCTCCTTTCACCACAGACACGCAACCACATCTTTTTGGGAAAGTGCTACCTCAAGTCACTTGCAAATTTAAGGGTTTCATAGAGAAAATGAAGTCAATCATGATTTTGCACTCTGCAAACAATAGAAATGACCTCTTGTACATGCCCGTGTGAATTTCACAGCAAAATGCCCTTCTTTTCTTGTTTCTTGAAAGTTCTCAACACGTTAGGAGAAAGATCTGTTTGAGCAAGAGTGATGCAGTGTGCATTTTTCTGCATTACAAGTGATTGGGAAACATACTCCTTATTTTTCCACATTGTGTAAGAAACAACGTGAGGCTTGCAAGAGTTTGAACAATGCACCCCAAAACGTATTCCAGGAGTGAAAACACACGTTTCTAGGAAGACTCTGAAGCAGCAAGCAAAAGCTTAGTGGCTGAGTGTTCTTTCAATGAGAAACACACGCATTTCACTCTTCTGTAGTCAGTTTTCAGCCAGGAATTCATATGCATTTTGTACTGTGCAGAATGTAGCTACATGCTCGGGGGTTGTGTCAGAGAAGCACCTCTCCTGCAGGAGCTTATTGCAACATTCATTATTTGGCTAAGTGCTTTAGGGTTGGTTTTGGAAGGTGTTTCATCTTTGGTGAAATCCCGTTTCGTACGAAATATTTTCACAGCGCTGTTTCCAAGTGTCCACAAAGATCTGCTGCTTGAAACTGCCTACATGCACATCTCCCATACTGCTGTGCTCGTTTCACTACCTGGATTTTGGTTTCCTCTTCTTGCTTTGAAATGACAAGCCTTCATTCTGCATGCTACACACACCTTGTAGCGGTTTCAGTTAGAACCATATTGGTGCTCTCAAAAAGCTGTGTAACCTAGTTAGAGTGTGTCACTCTCCGGCACTGAATACACAACTTAGAGCTCCTTTCACCACAGACACGCAAACACATCTTTTGGGAAAGTGCTACCTCAAGTCACTTGCAAATTTAAGGGTTTCATAGAGAAAATGAAGTCAATCATGATTTTGCACTCTGCAAACAATAGAAATGACCTCTTGTACATGCCCGTGTGAATTTCACAGCAAAATGCCCTTCTTTTCTTGTTTCTTGAAAGTTCTCAACACATTAGGAGAAAGATCTGTTTGAGCAAGAGTGATGCAGTGTGCATTTTTCTGCATTACAAGTGATTGGGAAACATACTCCTTATTTTTCCACATTGTGTAAGAAACAACGTGAGGCTTGCAAGAGTTTGAACAATGCACCCCAAAACGTATTCCAGGAGTGAAAACACACGTTTCTAGAAAGACTCTGAAGCAGCAAGCAAAAGCATAGTGGCTGAGTGTTCCATCAATGAGAAACACACGCATTTCACTCTTCTGGAGTCAGGTTTCAGCCAGGAATTCATATGCATTTTGTACTGTGCAGAATGTAGCTACATGCTCGGGGGTTGTGTCATAGAAGCAGCTCTCCTGCAGGAGCTTATTGCAACATTCATTGTTTGGCTAAGTTCTTTAGGGTTGGTTTTGGAAGGTGTTTCATATTTGGTCAAATCCCGCTTCGTACGAAATATTTTCACAGCGCTGTTTCCAAGTGTCCACAAAGATCTGCTGCTTGAAACTGCCTACATGCACATCTCCCATACTGCTGTGCTCGTTTCACTACCTGGATTTTGGTTTCCTCTTCTTGCTTTGAAATGACAAGCCTTCATTCTGCATGCTACACACACCTTGTAGCAGTTTCAGTTTGAAGCATGTTGGTGCTCTCAAAAAGCTGTGTAACCTAGTTAGAGTGTGTCACTCTCTGGCACTGAATACACAACTTAGAGCTCCTTTCACCACAGACACGCAAACACATCTTTTTGGGAAAGTGCTACCTCAAGTCACTTGCAAATGTAAGGGAGAAAATGAAATCAATCATGGTTTTGCACTCTGCAAACAGTAGAAATGACCTCTTGTACATGCCCGTGTGAATTTCACAGCAAAATGCCCTTCTTTTCTTGTTTCTTGAAAGTTCTCAACACATTAGGAGAAAGATCTGTTTGAGCAAGAGTGATGCAGTGTGCATTTTTCTGCATTACAATTGATTGGGAAACATACTCCTTATTTTTCCACATTGTGTAAGAAACAACGTGAGGCTTGCAAGAGTTTGAACAATGCACCCCAAAACGTATTCCAGGAGTGAAAACACACGTTTCTAGAAAGACTCTGAAGCAGCAAGCAAAAGCATAGTGGCTGAGTGTTCTTTCAATGAGAAACACACGCATTTCACTCTTCTGGAGTCAGTTTTCAGCCAGGAATTCATATGCATTTTGTACTGTGCAGAATGTAGCTACATGCTCGGGGGTTGTGTCATAGAAGCACCTCTCCTGCAGGAGCTTATTGCAACATTCATTCTTTGGCTAAGTTCTTTAGGGTTGGTTTTGGAAAGTGTTTCATATTTGGTCAAATCCCGCTTCGTACGAAATATTTTCACAGCGCTGTTTCCAAGTGTCCACAAAGATCTGCTGCTTGAAACTGCCTACATGCACATCTCCCATACTGCTGTGCTCGTTTCACTACCTGGATTTTGGTTTCCTCTTCTTGCTTTGAAATGACAAGCCTTCATTCTCCATGCTACACACACCTTGTAGCAGTTTCAGTTAGAAGCATATTGGTGCTCTCAAAAAGCTGTGTAACCTAGTTAGAGTGTGTCACTCTCCAGCACTGAATACACAAATTAGAGCTCCTTTCAACACAGACACGCAACCACATCTTTTTGGGAAAGTGCTACCTCAAGTCACTTGCAAATGTAAGGGTTTCAAGGAGAAAATGAAGTCAATCATGGTTTTGCACTCTGAAAACAATAGAAATGACCTCTTGTACATGCCCGTGTGAATTTCACAGCAAAATGCCCTTCTTTTCTTGTTTCTTGAAAGTTCTCCACACGTTAGGAGAAAGATCTGTTTGAGCAAGAGTGATGCAGTGTGCATTTTTCTGCATTACAAGTGATTGGGAAACATACACCTTATTTTTCCACATTGTGTAAGAAACAACGTGAGGCTTGCAAGAGTTTGAACAATGCACCCCAAAACGTATTCCAGGAGTGAAAACACACGTTTCTAGAAAGACTCTGAAGCAGCAAGCAAAAGCATAGTGGCTGAGTGTTCTTTCAATGAGAAACACACGCATTTCACTCTTCTGGAGTCAGTTTTCTGCCAGGAATTCATATGCATTTTGTACTGTGCAGAATGTAGCTACATGCTCGGGGGTTGTGTCATAGAAGCACCTCTCCTGCAGGAGCTTATTGCAACATTCATTGTTTGGCTAAGAACTTTAGGGTTGGTTTTGGAAGGTGTTTCATCTTTGGTGAAATCCCGCTTCGTACGAAATATTTTCACAGCGCTGTTTCCAAGTGTCCACAAAGATCTGCTGCTTGAAACTGCCTACATGCACATCTCCCATACTGCTGTGCTCGTTTCACTACCTGGATTTTGGTTTCCTCTTCTTGCTTTGAAATGACAAGCCTTCAATCTCCATGCTACACACACCTTGTAGCAGTTTCAGTTTGAAGCATGTTGGTGCTCTCAAAAAGCTGTGTAACCTAGTTAGAGTGTGTCACTCTCCAGCACTGAATACACAACTTAGAGCTCCTTTCACCACAGACACGCAACCACATCTTTTTGGGAAAGTGCTACCTCAAGTCACTTGCAAATTTAAGGGTTTCATAGAGAAAATGAAGTCAATCATGATTTTGCACTCTGCAAACAATAGAAATGACCTCTTGTACATGCCCGTGTGAATTTCACAGCAAAATGCCCTTCTTTTCTTGTTTCTTGAAAGTTCTCAACACGTTAGGAGAAAGATCTGTTTGAGCAAGAGTGATGCAGTGTGCATTTTTCTGCATTACAAGTGATTGGGAAACATACTCCTTATTTTTCCACATTGTGTAAGAAACAACGTGAGGCTTGCAAGAGTTTGAACAATGCACCCCAAAACGTATTCCAGGAGTGAAAACACACGTTTCTAGGAAGACTCTGAAGCAGCAAGCAAAAGCTTAGTGGCTGAGTGTTCTTTCAATGAGAAACACACGCATTTCACTCTTCTGTAGTCAGTTTTCAGCCAGGAATTCATATGCATTTTGTACTGTGCAGAATGTAGCTACATGCTCGGGGGTTGTGTCAGAGAAGCACCTCTCCTGCAGGAGCTTATTGCAACATTCATTATTTGGCTAAGTGCTTTAGGGTTGGTTTTGGAAGGTGTTTCATCTTTGGTGAAATCCCGTTTCGTACGAAATATTTTCACAGCGCTGTTTCCAAGTGTCCACAAAGATCTGCTGCTTGAAACTGCCTACATGCACATCTCCCATACTGCTGTGCTCGTTTCACTACCTGGATTTTGGTTTCCTCTTCTTGCTTTGAAATGACAAGCCTTCATTCTGCATGCTACACACACCTTGTAGCGGTTTCAGTTAGAACCATATTGGTGCTCTCAAAAAGCTGTGTAACCTAGTTAGAGTGTGTCACTCTCCGGCACTGAATACACAACTTAGAGCTCCTTTCACCACAGACACGCAAACACATCTTTTGGGAAAGTGCTACCTCAAGTCACTTGCAAATTTAAGGGTTTCATAGAGAAAATGAAGTCAATCATGATTTTGCACTCTGCAAACAATAGAAATGACCTCTTGTACATGCCCGTGTGAATTTCACAGCAAAATGCCCTTCTTTTCTTGTTTCTTGAAAGTTCTCAACACATTAGGAGAAAGATCTGTTTGAGCAAGAGTGATGCAGTGTGCATTTTTCTGCATTACAAGTGATTGGGAAACATACTCCTTATTTTTCCACATTGTGTAAGAAACAACGTGAGGCTTGCAAGAGTTTGAACAATGCACCCCAAAACGTATTCCAGGAGTGAAAACACACGTTTCTAGAAAGACTCTGAAGCAGCAAGCAAAAGCATAGTGGCTGAGTGTTCCATCAATGAGAAACACACGCATTTCACTCTTCTGGAGTCAGGTTTCAGCCAGGAATTCATATGCATTTTGTACTGTGCAGAATGTAGCTACATGCTCGGGGGTTGTGTCATAGAAGCAGCTCTCCTGCAGGAGCTTATTGCAACATTCATTGTTTGGCTAAGTTCTTTAGGGTTGGTTTTGGAAGGTGTTTCATATTTGGTCAAATCCCGCTTCGTACGAAATATTTTCACAGCGCTGTTTCCAAGTGTCCACAAAGATCTGCTGCTTGAAACTGCCTACATGCACATCTCCCATACTGCTGTGCTCGTTTCACTACCTGGATTTTGGTTTCCTCTTCTTGCTTTGAAATGACAAGCCTTCATTCTGCATGCTACACACACCTTGTAGCAGTTTCAGTTTGAAGCATGTTGGTGCTCTCAAAAAGCTGTGTAACCTAGTTAGAGTGTGTCACTCTCTGGCACTGAATACACAACTTAGAGCTCCTTTCACCACAGACACGCAAACACATCTTTTTGGGAAAGTGCTACCTCAAGTCACTTGCAAATGTAAGGGAGAAAATGAAATCAATCATGGTTTTGCACTCTGCAAACAGTAGAAATGACCTCTTGTACATGCCCGTGTGAATTTCACAGCAAAATGCCCTTCTTTTCTTGTTTCTTGAAAGTTCTCAACACATTAGGAGAAAGATCTGTTTGAGCAAGAGTGATGCAGTGTGCATTTTTCTGCATTACAATTGATTGGGAAACATACTCCTTATTTTTCCACATTGTGTAAGAAACAACGTGAGGCTTGCAAGAGTTTGAACAATGCACCCCAAAACGTATTCCAGGAGTGAAAACACACGTTTCTAGAAAGACTCTGAAGCAGCAAGCAAAAGCATAGTGGCTGAGTGTTCTTTCAATGAGAAACACACGCATTTCACTCTTCTGGAGTCAGTTTTCAGCCAGGAATTCATATGCATTTTGTACTGTGCAGAATGTAGCTACATGCTCGGGGGTTGTGTCATAGAAGCACCTCTCCTGCAGGAGCTTATTGCAACATTCATTCTTTGGCTAAGTTCTTTAGGGTTGGTTTTGGAAAGTGTTTCATATTTGGTCAAATCCCGCTTCGTACGAAATATTTTCACAGCGCTGTTTCCAAGTGTCCACAAAGATCTGCTGCTTGAAACTGCCTACATGCACATCTCCCATACTGCTGTGCTCGTTTCACTACCTGGATTTTGGTTTCCTCTTCTTGCTTTGAAATGACAAGCCTTCATTCTCCATGCTACACACACCTTGTAGCAGTTTCAGTTAGAGGCATATTGGTGCTCTCAAAAAGCTGTGTAACCTAGTTAGAGTGTGTCACTCTCCGGCACTGAATACACAACTTAGAGCTCCTCTGACCACAGACACGCAAACACATCTTTTTGGGAAAGTGCTACCTCAAGTCACTTGCAAATGTAAGGGTTTCATAGAGAAAATGAAGTCAATCATGATTTTGCACTCTGCAAACAATATAAATGACCTCTTGTACATGCCCGTGTGAATTTCACAGCAAAATGCCCTTCTTTTCTTGTTTCTTGAAAGTTCTCAACACATTAGGAGAAATATCTGTGTGAGCAAGAGTGCTGCAGTGTGCATTTTTCTGCATTACAAGTGATTGGGAAACATAATCCTTATATTTCCACATTGTGTAAGAAACAACGTGAGGCTCGCAAGAGTTTGAACAATGCTCCCCAAAACGTATTCCAGGAGTGAAAACACACGTTTCTAGAAAGACTCTGAAGCAGCAAGCAAAAGCATAGTGGCTGAGTGTTCTTTCAATGAAAAACACACGCATTTCACTCTTCTGGAGTCAGTTTTCAGCCAGGAATTCATATGCATTTTGTACTGTGCAGAATGTAGCTACATGCTCGGGGGGTTGTGTCATAGAAGCACCTCTCCTGCAGGAGCTTATTGCAGCATTCATTGTTTGGCTAAGTTCTTTAGGGTTGGTTTTGGAAGGTGTTTCATCTTTGGTGAAATCCCGCTTCGTACGAAATATTTTCACAGCGCTGTTTCCAAGTGTCCACAAAGATCTGCTGCTTGAAACTGCCTACATGCACATCTCCCATACTGCTGTGCTCGTTTCACTACCTGGATTTTGGTTTCCTCTTCTTGCTTTGAAATGACAAGCCTTCATTCTGCATGCTACACACACCTTGTAGCAGTTTCAGTTTGAAGCATGTTGGTGCTCTCAAAAAGCTGTGTAACCTAGTTAGAGTGTGTCACTCTCCGGCACTGAATACACAACTTAGAGCTCCTTTGACCAGACACGCAACCACATCTTTTTGGGAAAGTGCTACCTCAAGTCACTTGCAAATGTAAGGGTTTCAAGGAGAAAATGAAGTCAATCATGGTTTTGCACTCTGCAAACAATATAAATGACCTCTTGTACATGCCCGTGTGAATTTCACAGCAAAATGCCCTTCTTTTCTTGTTTCTTGAAAGTTCTCAACACATTAGGAGAACGATCTGTGTGAGCAAGAGTGCTGCAGTGTGCATTTTTCTGCATTACAAGTGATTGGGAAACATAGTCCTTATTTTTCCACATTGTGTAAGAAACAACGTGAGGCTTGAAAGAGTTTGAACAATGCTCCCCAAAACGTATTCCAGGAGTGAAAACACACGTTTCTAGAAAGACTCTGAAGCAGCAAGCAAAAGCATAGTGGCTGAGTGTTCTTTCAATGAGAAACACACGCATTTCACTCTTCTGGAGTCAGTTTTCTGCCAGGAATTCATATGCATTTTGTACTGTGCAGAATGTAGCTACATGCTCGGGGGTTGTGTCATAGAAGCACCTCTCCTGCAGGAGCTTATTGCAACATTCATTGTTTGGCTAAGAACTTTAGGGTTGGTTTTGGAAGGTGTTTCATATTTGGTCAAATCCCGCTTTGTACGAAATATTTTCACAGCGCTGTTTCCAAGTGTCCACAAAGATCTGCTGCTTGAAACTGCCTACATGCACATCTCCCATACTGCTTTGCTCGTTTCACTACCTGGATTTTGGTTTCCTCTTCTTGCTTTGAAATGACAAGCCTTCATTCTCCATGCTACCCACACCTTGTAGCAGTTTCAGTTAGAGGCATATTGGTGCTCTCAAAAAGCTCTGTAACCTAGTTAGAGTGTGTCACTCTCCGGCACTGAATACACAACTTAGAGCTCCTCTGACCACAGACACGCAAACACATCTTTTTGGGAAAGTGCTACCTCAAGTCACTTGCAAATGTAAGGGTTTCATAGAGAAAATGAAGTCAATCATGATTTTGCACTCTGCAAACAATATAAATGACCTCTTGTACATGCCCGTGTGAATTTCACAGCAAAATGCCCTTCTTTTCTTGTTTCTTGAAAGTTCTCAACACATTAGGAGAAATATCTGTGTGAGCAAGAGTGCTGCAGTGTGCATTTTTCTGCATTACAAGTGATTGGGAAACATAATCCTTATATTTCCACATTGTGTAAGAAACAACGTGAGGCTCGCAAGAGTTTGAACAATGCTCCCCAAAACGTATTCCAGGAGTGAAAACACACGTTTCTAGAAAGACTCTGAAGCAGCAAGCAAAAGCATAGTGGCTGAGTGTTCTTTCAATGAAAAACACACGCATTTCACTCTTCTGGAGTCAGTTTTCAGCCAGGAATTCATATGCATTTTGTACTGTGCAGAATGTAGCTACATGCTCGGGGGGTTGTGTCATAGAAGCACCTCTCCTGCAGGAGCTTATTGCAGCATTCATTGTTTGGCTAAGTTCTTTAGGGTTGGTTTTGGAAGGTGTTTCATCTTTGGTGAAATCCCGCTTCGTACGAAATATTTTCACAGCGCTGTTTCCAAGTGTCCACAAAGATCTGCTGCTTGAAACTGCCTACATGCACATCTCCCATACTGCTGTGCTCGTTTCACTACCTGGATTTTGGTTTCCTCTTCTTGCTTTGAAATGACAAGCCTTCATTCTGCATGCTACACACACCTTGTAGCAGTTTCAGTTCGAAGCATGTTGGTGCTCTCAAAAAGCTGTGTAACCTAGTTAGAGTGTGTCACTCTCCAGCACTGAATACACAACTTAGAGCTCCTTTCACCACAGACACGCAACCACATCTTTTTGGGAAAGTGCTACCTCAAGTCACTTGCAAATGTAAGGGTTTCATAGAGAAAATGAAGTCAATCATGGTTTTGCACTCTGCAAACAGTAGAAATGACCTCTTGTGCATGCCCGTGTGAATTTCACAGCAAAATGCCCTTCTTTTCTTGTTTCTTGAAAGTTCTCAACACATTAGGAGAAAGATCTGTTTGAGCAAGAGTGATGCAGTGTGCATTTTTCTGCATAACAAGTGATTGGGAAACATACTCCTTATTTTTCCACATTGTGTAAGAAACAACGTGAGGCTTGCAAGAGTTTGAACAATGCACCCCAAAACGTATTCCAGGTGTGAAAACACACGTTACTAGAAAGACTCTGAAGCAGCAAGAAAAAGCATAGTGGCTGAGTGTTCTTTCAATGAGAAACACACGCATTTCACTCTTCTGGAGTCAGTTTTCAGCCAGGAATTCATATGCATTTTGTACTGTGCAGAATGTAGCTACATGCTCCGGGGTTGTGTCATAGAAGCACCTCTCCTGCAGGAGCTTATTGCAACATTCATTATTTGGCTAAGTTCATTAGGGTTGGTTTTGGAAGGTGTTTCATCTTTGGTGAAATCCCGCATCGTACGAAATATTTTCACAGCGCTGTTTCCAAGTGTCCACAAAGATCTGCTGCTTGAAACTGCCTACATGCACATCTCCCATACTGCTGTGCTCGTTTCACTACCTGGATTTTGGTTTCCTCTTCTTGCTTTGAAATGACAAGCCTTCATTCTGCATGCTACACACACCTTGTAGCAGTTTCAGTTTGAAGCATGTTGGTGCTCTCAAAAAGCTGTGTAACCTAGTTAGAGTGTGTCACTCTCCGGCACTGAATACACAACTTAGAGCTCCTTTGACCAGACACGCAACCACATCTTTTTGGGAAAGTGCTACCTCAAGTCACTTGCAAATGTAAGGGTTTCAAGGAGAAAATGAAGTCAATCATGGTTTTGCACTCTGCAAACAATATAAATGACCTCTTGTACATGCCCGTGTGAATTTCACACCAAATGCCCTTCTTTTCTTGTTTCTTGAAAGTTCTCAACACATTAGGAGAACGATCTGTGTGAGCAAGAGTGCTGCAGTGTGCATTTTTCTGCATTACAAGTGATTGGGAAACATAGTCCTTATTTTTCCACATTGTGTAAGAAACAACGTGAGGCTTGAAAGAGTTTGAACAATGCTCCCCAAAACGTATTCCAGGAGTGAAAACACACGTTTCTAGAAAGACTCTGAAGCAGCAAGCAAAAGCATAGTGGCTGAGTGTTCTTTCAATGAGAAACACACGCATTTCACTCTTCTGGAGTCAGTTTTCTGCCAGGAATTCATATGCATTTTGTACTGTGCAGAATGTAGCTACATGCTCGGGGGTTGTGTCATAGAAGCACCTCTCCTGCAGGAGCTTATTGCAACATTCATTGTTTGGCTAAGAACTTTAGGGTTGGTTTTGGAAGGTGTTTCATATTTGGTCAAATCCCGCTTTGTACGAAATATTTTCACAGCGCTGTTTCCAAGTGTCCACAAAGATCTGCTGCTTGAAACTGCCTACATGCACATCTCCCATACTGCTTTGCTCGTTTCACTACCTGGATTTTGGTTTCCTCTTCTTGCTTTGAAATGACAAGCCTTCATTCTCCATGCTACCCACACCTTGTAGCAGTTTCAGTTAGAGGCATATTGGTGCTCTCAAAAAGCTCTGTAACCTAGTTAGAGTGTGTCACTCTCCGGCACTGAATACACAACTTAGAGCTCCTCTGACCACAGACACGCAAACACATCTTTTTGGGAAAGTGCTACCTCAAGTCACTTGCAAATGTAAGGGTTTCATAGAGAAAATGAAGTCAATCATGATTTTGCACTCTGCAAACAATATAAATGACCTCTTGTACATGCCCGTGTGAATTTCACAGCAAAATGCCCTTCTTTTCTTGTTTCTTGAAAGTTCTCAACACATTAGGAGAAATATCTGTGTGAGCAAGAGTGCTGCAGTGTGCATTTTTCTGCATTACAAGTGATTGGGAAACATAATCCTTATATTTCCACATTGTGTAAGAAACAACGTGAGGCTCGCAAGAGTTTGAACAATGCTCCCCAAAACGTATTCCAGGAGTGAAAACACACGTTTCTAGAAAGACTCTGAAGCAGCAAGCAAAAGCATAGTGGCTGAGTGTTCTTTCAATGAAAAACACACGCATTTCACTCTTCTGGAGTCAGTTTTCAGCCAGGAATTCATATGCATTTTGTACTGTGCAGAATGTAGCTACATGCTCGGGGGGTTGTGTCATAGAAGCACCTCTCCTGCAGGAGCTTATTGCAGCATTCATTGTTTGGCTAAGTTCTTTAGGGTTGGTTTTGGAAGGTGTTTCATCTTTGGTGAAATCCCGCTTCGTACGAAATATTTTCACAGCGCTGTTTCCAAGTGTCCACAAAGATCTGCTGCTTGAAACTGCCTACATGCACATCTCCCATACTGCTGTGCTCGTTTCACTACCTGGATTTTGGTTTCCTCTTCTTGCTTTGAAATGACAAGCCTTCATTCTGCATGCTACACACACCTTGTAGCAGTTTCAGTTCGAAGCATGTTGGTGCTCTCAAAAAGCTGTGTAACCTAGTTAGAGTGTGTCACTCTCCAGCACTGAATACACAACTTAGAGCTCCTTTCACCACAGACACGCAACCACATCTTTTTGGGAAAGTGCTACCTCAAGTCACTTGCAAATGTAAGGGTTTCATAGAGAAAATGAAGTCAATCATGGTTTTGCACTCTGCAAACAGTAGAAATGACCTCTTGTGCATGCCCGTGTGAATTTCACAGCAAAATGCCCTTCTTTTCTTGTTTCTTGAAAGTTCTCAACACATTAGGAGAAAGATCTGTTTGAGCAAGAGTGATGCAGTGTGCATTTTTCTGCATAACAAGTGATTGGGAAACATACTCCTTATTTTTCCACATTGTGTAAGAAACAACGTGAGGCTTGCAAGAGTTTGAACAATGCACCCCAAAACGTATTCCAGGTGTGAAAACACACGTTACTAGAAAGACTCTGAAGCAGCAAGAAAAAGCATAGTGGCTGAGTGTTCTTTCAATGAGAAACACACGCATTTCACTCTTCTGGAGTCAGTTTTCAGCCAGGAATTCATATGCATTTTGTACTGTGCAGAATGTAGCTACATGCTCCGGGGTTGTGTCATAGAAGCACCTCTCCTGCAGGAGCTTATTGCAACATTCATTATTTGGCTAAGTTCATTAGGGTTGGTTTTGGAAGGTGTTTCATCTTTGGTGAAATCCCGCATCGTACGAAATATTTTCACAGCGCTGTTTCCAAGTGTCCACAAAGATCTGCTGCTTGAAACTGCCTACATGCACATCTCCCATACTGCTGTGCTCGTTTCACTACCTGGATTTTGGTTTCCTCTTCTTGCTTTGAAATGACAAGCCTTCATTCTGCATGCTACACACACCTTGTAGCAGTTTCAGTTTGAAGCATGTTGGTGCTCTCAAAAAGCTGTGTAACCTAGTTAGAGTGTGTCACTCTCCGGCACTGAATACACAACTTAGAGCTCCTTTGACCAGACACGCAACCACATCTTTTTGGGAAAGTGCTACCTCAAGTCACTTGCAAATGTAAGGGTTTCAAGGAGAAAATGAAGTCAATCATGGTTTTGCACTCTGCAAACAATATAAATGACCTCTTGTACATGCCCGTGTGAATTTCACACCAAATGCCCTTCTTTTCTTGTTTCTTGAAAGTTCTCAACACATTAGGAGAACGATCTGTGTGAGCAAGAGTGCTGCAGTGTGCATTTTTCTGCATTACAAGTGATTGGGAAACATAGTCCTTATTTTTCCACATTGTGTAAGAAACAACGTGAGGCTTGAAAGAGTTTGAACAATGCTCCCCAAAACGTATTCCAGGAGTGAAAACACACGTTTCTAGAAAGACTCTGAAGCAGCAAGCAAAAGCATAGTGGCTGAGTGTTCTTTCAATGAAAAACACACGCATTTCACTCTTCTGGAGTCAGTTTTCAGCCAGGAATTCATATGCATTATGTACTGTGCAGAATGTAGCTACATGCTCGGGGGTTGTGTCATAGAAGCACCTCTCCTGCAGGAGCTTATTGCAACATTCATTGTTTGGCTAAGTTCTTTAGGGTTGGTTTTGGAAGGTGTTTCATATTTGGTCAAATCCTGCTTCGTACGAAATATTTTCACAGCGCTGTTTCCAAGTGTCCACAAAGATCTGCTGCTTGAAACTGCCTACATGCACATCTCCCATACTGCTGTGTTCGTTTCACTACCTGGATTTTGGCTTCCTCTTCTTGCTTTGAAATGACAAGTCTTCATTCTGCATGCTACACACACCTTGTAGCAGTTTCAGTTAGAAGCATGTTGGTGCTCTCAAAAAGCTGTGTAACCTAGTTAGAGTGTGTCACTCTCTGGCACTGAATACACAACTTAGAGCTCCTTTCACCACAGACACGCAAACACATCTTTTTGGGAAACTGCTACCTCAAGTCACTTGCAAATGTAAGGCTTTCATAGAGAAAATGAAGTCAATCATGGTTTTGCACTCTGCAAACAGTAGAAATGACCTCTTGTGCATTCCCGTGTGAATTTCACAGCAAAATGCCCTTCTTTTCTTGTTTCTTGAAAGTTCTCAACACATTAGGAGAAAGATCTGTTTGAGCAAGAGTGATGCAGTGTGCATTTTTCTGCATTACAAGTGATTGGGAAACATACTCCTTATTTTTCCACATTGTGTAAGAAACAAAGTGAGGGTTGCAAGAGTTTGAACAATGCACCCCAAAACGTATTCCAGGTGTGAAAACACACGTTTCTAGAAAGTCTCTGAAGCAGCAAGAAAAAGCATAGTGGCTGAGTGTTCTTTCAATGAGAAACACACGCATTTCACTCTTCTGGAGTCAGTTTTCAGCCAGGAATTCATATGCATTTTGTACTGTGCAGAATGTAGCTACATGCTCGGGGGTTGTGTCATAGAAGCACCTCTCCTGCAGGAGCTTATTGCAGCATTCATTGTTTGGCTAAGTTCTTTAGGGTTGGTTTTGGAAGGTGTTTCATCTTTGGTGAAATCCCGCTTCGTACGAAATATTTTCACAGCGCTGTTTCCAAGTTTCCACAAAGATCTGCTGCTTGAAACTGCCTACATGCACATCTCCCATACTGCTGTGCTCGTTTCACTACCTGGATTTTGGTTTCCTCTTCTTGCTTTGAAATGACAAGCCTTCATTCTGCATGCTACACACACCTTGTAGCAGTTTCAGTTTGAAGCATGTTGGTGCACTCAAAAAGCTGTGTAACCTAGTTAGAGTGTGTCACTCTCCGGCACTGAATACACAACTTAGAGCTTCTTTCACCACAGACACGCAAACATATCTTTTTGGGAAAGTGCTACCTCAAGTCACTTGCAAATGTAAGGGTTTCATAGAGAAAATGAAGTCAATCATGATTTTGCACTCTGCAAACAGTAGAAATGACCTCTTGTGCATGCCCGTGTGAATTTCACAGCAAATGCCCTTCTTTTCTTGTTTCTTGAAAGTTCTGAACACGTTAGGAGAAAGATCTGTTTGAGCAAGAGTGATGCAGTGTGCATTTTTCTGCATTACAATTGATTGGGAAACATACTCCTTATTTTTCCACATTGTGTAAGAAACAACGTGAGGCTTGCAAGAGTTTGAACAATGCTCCCCAAAACGTGTTCCAGGAGTGAAAACACACGTTTCTAGAAAGACTCTGAAGCAGCAAGCAAAAGCATAGTGGCTGAGTGTTCTTTCAATGAGAAACACACGCATTTCACTCTTCTGAAGTCAGTTTTCAGCCAGGAATTCATATGCATTTTGTACTGTGCAGAATGTAGCTACATGCTCGGGGGTTGTGTCATAGAAGCACCTCTCCTGCAGGAGCTTATTGCAACATTCATGGTTTGGCTAAGTTCTTTAGGGTTGGTTTTGGATGGTGTTTCATATTTGCTCAAATCCCGCTTCGTACGAAATATTTTCACAGCGCTGTTTCCAAGTGTCCACAAAGATGTGGTGCTTGAAACTGCCTGCATGCACATCTCCCATACTGCTGTGCTCGTTTCACTACGTGGATTTTGGTTTCCTCTTCTTGCTTTGAAATGACAAGCCTTCATTCTGCATGCTACACACACCTTGTAGCAGTTTCAGTTTGAAACATGTTGGTGCTCTCAAAAAGCTGTGTAACCTAGTTAGAGTGTGTCACTCTCCAGCACTGAATACACAACTTAGAGCTCCTTTCACCACAGACACGCAAACACATCTTTTTGGGAAACTGCTACCTCAAGTCACTTGCAAATGTAAGGCTTTCATAGAGAAAATGAAGTCAATCATGGTTTTGCACTCTGCAAACAGTAGAAATGACCTCTTGTGCATTCCCGTGTGAATTTCACAGCAAAATGCCCTTCTTTTCTTGTTTCTTGAAAGTTCTCAACACATTAGGAGAAAGATCTGTTTGAGCAAGAGTGATGCAGTGTGCATTTTTCTGCATTACAAGTGATTGGGAAACATACTCCTTATTTTTCCACATTGTGTAAGAAACAACGTGAGGGTTGCAAGAGTTTGAACAATGCACCCCAAAACGTATGCCAGGTGTGAAAACACACGTTTCTAGAAAGACTCTGAAGCAGCAAGAAAAAGCATAGTGGCTGAGTGTTCTTTCAATGAGAAACACACGCATTTCACTCTTCTGGAGTCAGTTTTCAGCCAGGAATTCATATGCATTTTGTACTGTGCAGAATGTAGCTACATGCTCGGGGGTTGTGTCATAGAAGCACCTCTCCTGCAGGAGCTTATTGCAGCATTCATTGTTTGGCTAAGTTCTTTAGGGTTGGTTTTGGAAGGTGTTTCATCGTTGGTGAAATCCCGCTTCGTACGAAATATTTTCACAGCGCTGTTTCCAAGTGTCCACAAAGATCTGCTGCTTGAAACTGCCTACATGCACATCTCCCATACTGCTGTGCTCGTTTCACTACCTGGATTTTGGTTTCCTCTTCTTGCTTTGAAATGACAAGCCTTCATTCTGCATGCTACACACACCTTGTAGCAGTTTCAGTTTGAAGCATGTTGGTGCACTCAAAAAGCTGTGTAACCTAGTTAGAGTGTGTCACTCTCCGGCACTGAATACACAACTTAGAGCTTCTTTCACCACAGACACGCAAACATATCTTTTTGGGAAAGTGCTACCTCAAGTCACTTGCAAATGTAAGGGTTTCATAGAGAAAATGAAGTCAATCATGATTTTGCACTCTGCAAACAGTAGAAATGACCTCTTGTGCATGCCCGTGTGAATTTCACAGCAAATGCCCTTCTTTTCTTGTTTCTTGAAAGTTCTGAACACGTTAGGAGAAAGATCTGTTTGAGCAAGAGTGATGCAGTGTGCATTTTTCTGCATTACAATTGATTGGGAAACATACTCCTTATTTTTCCACATTGTGTAAGAAACAACGTGAGGCTTGCAAGAGTTTGAACAATGCTCCCCAAAACGTGTTCCAGGAGTGAAAACACACGTTTCTTGAAAGACTCTGAAGCAGCAAGCAAAAGCATAGTGGCTGAGTGTTCTTTCAATGAGAAACACACGCATTTCACTCTTCTGAAGTCAGTTTTCAGCCAGGAATTCATATGCATTTTGTACTGTGCAGAATGTAGCTACATGCTCGGGGGTTGTGTCATAGAAGCACCTCTCCTGCAGGAGCTTATTGCAACATTCATGGTTTGGCTAAGTTCTTTAGGGTTGGTTTTGGAAGGTGTTTCATATTTGGTCAAATCCCGCTTCGTACGAAATATTTTCACAGCGCTGTTTCCAAGTGTCCACAAAGATGTGGTGCTTGAAACTGCCTGCATGTACATCTCCCATACTGCTGTGCTCGTTTCACTACGTGGATTTTGGTTTCCTCTTCTTGCTTTGAAATGACAAGCCTTCATTCTGCATGCTACACACACCTTGTAGCAGTTTCAGTTTGAAACATGTTGGTGCTCTCAAAAAGCTGTGTAACCTAGTTAGAGTGTGTCACTCTCCAGCACTGAATACACAACTTAGAGCTCCTTTCACCACAGACACGCAAACACATCTTTTTGGGAAAGTGCTACCTCAAGTCACTTGCAAATGTAAGGCTTTCATAGAGAAAATGAAGTCAATCATGGTTTTGCACTCTGCAAACAATATAAATGACCTCTTGTACATGCCCGTGTGAATTTCACAGCAAAATGCCCTTCTTTTCTTGTTTCTTGAAAGTTCTCAACACATTAGGAGAAAGATCTGTTTGAGCAAGAGTGATGCAGTGTGCATTTTTCTGCATTACAAGTGATTGAGAAACATACTCCTTATTTTTCCACATTGTGTAAGAAACAACGTGAGGCTTGCAAGACTTTGAACAATGCACCCTAAAACGTATTCCAGGAGTGAAAACACACGTTTCTAGAAAGACTCTGAAGCAGCAAGCAAAAGCATAGTGGCTGAGTGTTCTTTCAATGAGAAACACACGCATTTCACTCTTCTGGAGTCAGTTTTCAGCCAGGAATTCATATGCATTTTGTACTGTGCAGAATGTAGCTACATGCTCGGGGGGTTGTGTCATAGAAGCACCTCTCCTGCAGGAGCTTATTGCAGCATTCATTGTTTGGCTAAGTTCTTTAGGGTTGGTTTTGGAAGGTGTTTCATCTTTGGTGAAATCCCGCTTCGTACGAAATATTTTCACAGCGCTGTTTCCAAGTGTCCACAAAGATCTGCTGCTTGAAACTGCCTACATGCACATCTCCCATACTGCTGTGCTCGTTTCACTACCTGGATTTTGGTTTCCTCTTCTTGCTTTGAAATGACAAGCCTTCATTCTGCATGCTACACACACCTTGTAGCAGTTTCAGTTTGAAGCATGTTGGTGCTCTCAAAAAGCTGTGTAACCTAGTTAGAGTGTGTCACTCTCCAGCACTGAATACAGAACTTAGAGCTCCTTTCATCACAGACACGCAAACACATTTTTTGGGAAAGTGCTACCTCAAGTCACTTGCAAATGTAAGGCTTTCATAGAGAAAATGAAGTCAATCATGGTTTTGCACTCTGCAAACAGTAGAAATGACCTCTTGTGCATGCCCGTGTGAATTTCACAGCAAAATGCCCTTCTTTTCTTGTTTCTTGAAAGTTCTCAACACATTAGGAGAAAGATCTGTTTGAGCAAGAGTGATGCAGTGTGCATTTTTCTGCATTACAAGTGATTGGGAAACATACTCCTTATTTTTCCACATTGTGTAAGAAACAACGTGAGGGTTGCAAGAGTTTGAACAATGCACCCCAAAACGTATTCCAGGTGTGAAAACACACGTTTCTAGAAAGACTCTGAAGCAGCAAGAAAAAGCATAGTGGCTGAGTGTTCTTTCAATGAGAAACACACGCATTTCACTCTTCTGGAGTCAGTTTTCAGCCAGGAATTCATATGCATTTTGTACTGTGCAGAATGTAGCTACATGCTCGGGGGTTGTGTCATAGAAGCACCTCTCCTGCAGGAGCTTATTGCAGCATTCATTGTTTGGCTAAGTTCTTTAGGGTTGGTTTTGGAAGGTGTTTCATCTTTGGTGAAATCCCGCTTCGTACGAAATATTTTCACAGCGCTGTTTCCAAGTTTCCACAAAGATCTGCTGCTTGAAACTGCCTACATGCACATCTCCCATACTGCTGTGCTCGTTTCACTACCTGGATTTTGGTTTCCTCTTCTTGCTTTGAAATGACAAGCCTTCATTCTGCATGCTACACACACCTTGTAGCAGTTTCAGTTTGAAGCATGTTGGTGCACTCAAAAAGCTGTGTAACCTAGTTAGAGTGTGTCACTCTCCGGCACTGAATACACAACTTAGAGCTTCTTTCACCACAGACACGCAAACATATCTTTTTGGGAAAGTGCTACCTCAAGTCACTTGCAAATGTAAGGGTTTCATAGAGAAAATGAAGTCAATCATGATTTTGCACTCTGCAAACAGTAGAAATGACCTCTTGTGCATGCCCGTGTGAATTTCACAGCAAATGCCCTTCTTTTCTTGTTTCTTGAAAGTTCTGAACACGTTAGGAGAAAGATCTGTTTGAGCAAGAGTGATGCAGTGTGCATTTTTCTGCATTACAATTGATTGGGAAACATACTCCTTATTTTTCCACATTGTGTAAGGAACAACGTGAGGCTTGCAAGAGTTTGAACAATGCTCCCCAAAACGTGTTCCAGGAGTGAAAACACACGTTTCTAGAAAGACTCTGAAGCAGCAAGCAAAAGCATAGTGGCTGAGTGTTCTTTCAATGAGAAACACACGCATTTCACTCTTCTGAAGTCAGTTTTCAGCCAGGAATTCATATGCATTTTGTACTGTGCAGAATGTAGCTACATGCTCGGGGGTTGTGTCATAGAAGCACCTCTCCTGCAGGAGCTTATTGCAACATTCATGGTTTGGCTAAGTTCTTTAGGGTTGGTTTTGGATGGTGTTTCATATTTGCTCAAATCCCGCTTCGTACGAAATATTTTCACAGCGCTGTTTCCAAGTGTCCACAAAGATGTGGTGCTTGAAACTGCCTGCATGCACATCTCCCATACTGCTGTGCTCGTTTCACTACGTGGATTTTGGTTTCCTCTTCTTGCTTTGAAATGACAAGCCTTCATTCTGCATGCTACACACACCTTGTAGCAGTTTCAGTTTGAAACATGTTGGTGCTCTCAAAAAGCTGTGTAACCTAGTTAGAGTGTGTCACTCTCCAGCACTGAATACACAACTTAGAGCTCCTTTCACCACAGACACGCAAACACATCTTTTTGGGAAAGTGCTACCTCAAGTCACTTGCAAATGTAAGGCTTTCATAGAGAAAATGAAGTCAATCATGGTTTTGTACTCTGCAAACAGTAGAAATGACCTCTTGTGCATTCCCGTGTGAATTTCACAGCAAAATGCCCTTCTTTTCTTGTTTCTTGAAAGTTCTCAACACATTAGGAGAAAGATCTGTTTGAGCAAGAGTGATGCAGTGTGCATTTTTCTGCATTACAAGTGATTGGGAAACATACTCCTTATTTTTCCACATTGTGTAAGAAACAACGTGAGGCTTGCAAGAGTTTGAACAATGCACCCCAAAACGTATGCCAGGTGTGAAAACACACGTATCTAGAAAGACTCTGAAGCAGCAAGAAAAAGCATAGTGGCTGAGTGTTCTTTCAATGAGAAACACACGCATTTCACTCTTCTGGAGTCAGTTTTCAGCCAGGAATTCATATGCATTTTGTACTGTGCAGAATGTAGCTACATGCTCGGGGGTTGTGTCATAGAAGCACCTCTCCTGCAGGAGCTTATTGCAGCATTCATTGTTTGGCTAAGTTCTTTAGGGTTGGTTTTGGAAGGTGTTTCATCGTTGGTGAAATCCCGCTTCGTACGAAATATTTTCACAGCGCTGTTTCCAAGTGTCCACAAAGATCTGCTGCTTGAAACTGCCTACATGCACATCTCCCATACTGCTGTGCTCGTTTCACTACCTGGATTTTGGTTTCCTCTTCTTGCTTTGAAATGACAAGCCTTCATTCTGCATGCTACACACACCTTGTAGCAGTTTCAGTTTGAAGCATGTTGGTGCACTCAAAAAGCTGTGTAACCTAGTTAGAGTGTGTCACTCTCCGGCACTGAATACACAACTTAGAGCTTCTTTCACCACAGACACGCAAACATATCTTTTTGGGAAAGTGCTACCTCAAGTCACTTGCAAATGTAAGGGTTTCATAGAGAAAATGAAGTCAATCATGATTTTGCACTCTGCAAACAGTAGAAATGACCTCTTGTGCATGCCCGTGTGAATTTCACAGCAAATGCCCTTCTTTTCTTGTTTCTTGAAAGTTCTGAACACGTTAGGAGAAAGATCTGTTTGAGCAAGAGTGATGCAGTGTGCATTTTTCTGCATTACAATTGATTGGGAAACATACTCCTTATTTTTCCACATTGTGTAAGAAACAACGTGAGGCTTGCAAGAGTTTGAACAATGCTCCCCAAAACGTGTTCCAGGAGTGAAAACACACGTTTCTAGAAAGACTCTGAAGCAGCAAGCAAAAGCATAGTGGCTGAGTGTTCTTTCAATGAGAAACACACGCATTTCACTCTTCTGAAGTCAGTTTTCAGCCAGGAATTCATATGCATTTTGTACTGTGCAGAATGTAGCTACATGCTCGGGGGTTGTGTCATAGAAGCACCTCTCCTGCAGGAGCTTATTGCAACATTCATGGTTTGGCTAAGTTCTTTAGGGTTGGTTTTGGAAGGTGTTTCATATTTGGTCAAATCCCGCTTCGTACGAAATATTTTCACAGCGCTGTTTCCAAGTGTCCACAAAGATGTGGTGCTTGAAACTGCCTGCATGTACATCTCCCATACTGCTGTGCTCGTTTCACTACGTGGATTTTGGTTTCCTCTTCTTGCTTTGAAATGACAAGCCTTCATTCTGCATGCTACACACACCTTGTAGCAGTTTCAGTTTGAAACATGTTGGTGCTCTCAAAAAGCTGTGTAACCTAGTTAGAGTGTGTCACTCTCCAGCACTGAATACACAACTTAGAGCTCCTTTCACCACAGACACGCAAACACATCTTTTAGGGAAAGTGCTACCTCAAGTCACTTGCAAATGTAAGGGTTTCATAGAGAAAATGAAGTCAATCATGGTTTTGCACTCTGCAAACAATATAAATGACCTCTTGTACATGCCCGTGTGAATTTCACAGCAAAATGCCCTTCTTTTCTTGTTTCTTGAAAGTTCTCAACACATTAGGAGAACGATCTGTGTGAGCAAGAGTGCTGCAGTGTGCATTTTTCTGCATTACAAGTGATTGGGAAACATAGTCCTTATTTTTCCACATTGTGTAAGAAACAACGTGAGGCTTGAAAGAGTTTGAACAATGCTCCCCAAAACGTATTCCAGGAGTGAAAACACACGTTTCTAGAAAGACTCTGAAGCAGCAAGCAAAAGCATAGTGGCTGAGTGTTCTTTCAATGAAAAACACACGCATTTCACTCTTCTGGAGTCAGTTTTCAGCCAGGAATTCATATGCATTTTGTACTGTGCAGAATGTAGCTACATGCTCGGGGGTTGTGTCATAGAAGCACCTCTCCTGCAGGAGCTTATTGCAACATTCATTGTTTGGCTAAGAACTTTAGGGTTGGTTTTGGAAGGTGTTTCATATTTGGTCAAATCCCGCTTTGTACGAAATATTTTCACAGCGCTGTTTCCAAGTGTCCACAAAGATCTGCTGCTTGAAACTGCCTACATGCACATCTCCCATACTGCTGTGCTCGTTTCACTACCTGGATTTTGGTTTCCTCTTCTTGCTTTGAAATGACAAGCCTTCATTCTCCATGCTACCCACACCTTGTAGCAGTTTCAGTTAGAGGCATATTGGTGCTCTCAAAAAGCTGTGTAACCTAGTTAGAGTGTGTCACTCTCCGGCACTGAATACACAACTTAGAGCTCCTCTGACCACAGACACGCAAACACATCTTTTTGGGAAAGTGCTACCTCAAGTCACTTGCAAATGTAAGGGTTTCATAGAGAAAATGAAGTCAATCATGGTTTTGCACTCTGCAAACAGTAGAAATGACCTCTTGTGCATGCCCGTGTGAATTTCACAGCAAAATGCCCTTCTTTTCTTGTTTCTTGAAAGTTCTCAACACATTAGGAGAAAGATCTGTTTGAGCAAGAGTGATGCAGTGTGCATTTTTCTGCATAACAAGTGATTGGGAAACATACTCCTTATTTTTCCACATTGTGTAAGAAACAACGTGAGTCTTGCAAGAGTTTGAACAATGCACCCCAAAACGTATTCCAGGTGTGAAAACACACGTTACTAGAAAGACTCTGAAGCAGCAAGAAAAAGCATAGTGGCTGAGTGTTCTTTCAATGAGAAACACACGCATTTCACTCTTCTGGAGTCAGTTTTCAGCCAGGAATTCATATGCATTTTGTACTGTGCAGAATGTAGCTACATGCTCGGGGGTTGTGTCATAGAAGCACCTCTCCTGCAGGAGCTTATTGCAACATTCATTATTTGGCTAAGTTCATTAGGGTTGGTTTTGGAAGGTGTTTCATCTTTGGTGAAATCCCGCTTCGTACGAAATATTTTCACAGCGCTGTTTCCAAGTGTCCACAAAGATCTGCTGCTTGAAACTGCCTACATGCACATCTCCCATACTGCTGTGCTCGTTTCACTACCTGGATTTTGGTTTCCTCTTCTTGCTTTGAAATGACAAGCCTTCATTCTGCATGCTACACACACCTTGTAGCAGTTTCAGTTTGAAGCATGTTGGTGCTCTCAAAAAGCTGTGTAACCTAGTTAGAGTGTTTCACTCTCGGGCACTGAATACACAACTTAGAGCTCCTTTGACCAGACACGCAACCACATCTTTTTGGGAAAGTGCTACCTCAAGTCACTTGCAAATGTAAGGGTTTCAAGGAGAAAATGAAGTCAATCATGGTTTTGCACTCTGCAAACAATATAAATGACCTCTTGTACATGCCCGTGTGAATTTCACAGCAAAATGCCCTTCTTTTCTTGTTTCTTGAAAGTTCTCAACACATTAGGAGAACGATCTGTGTGAGCAAGAGTGCTGCAGTGTGCATTTTTCTGCATTACAAGTGATTGGGAAACATAGTCCTTATTTTTCCACATTGTGTAAGAAACAACATGAGGCTTGAAAGAGTTTGAACAATGCTCCCCAAAACGTATTCCAGGAGTGAAAACACACGTTTCTAGAAAGACTCTGAAGCAGCAAGCAAAAGCATAGTGGCTGAGTGTTCTTTCAATGAAAAACACACGCATTTCACTCTTCTGGAGTCAGTTTTCAGCCAGGAATTCATATGCATTTTGTACTGTGCAGAATGTAGCTACATGCTCGGGGGGTTGTGTCATAGAAGCACCTCTCCTGCAGGAGCTTATTGCAGCATTCATTGTTTGGCTAAGTTCTTTAGGGTTGGTTTTGGAAGGTGTTTCATCTTTGGTGAAATCCCGCTTCGTACGAAATATTTTCACAGCGCTGTTTCCAAGTGTCCACAAAGATCTGCTGCTTGAAACTGCCTACATGCACATCTCCCATACTGCTGTGCTCGTTTCACTACCTGGATTTTGGTTTCCTCTTCTTGCTTTGAAATGACAAGCCTTCATTCTGCATGCTACACACACCTTGTAGCAGTTTCAGTTTGAAGCATGTTGGTGCTCTCAAAAAGCTGTGTAACCTAGTTAGAGTGTGTCACTCTCCAGCACTGAATACACAACTTAGAGCTCCTTTCACCACAGACACGCAACCACATCTTTTTGGGAAAGTGCTACCTCAAGTCACTTGCAAATGTAAGGCTTTCATAGAGAAAATGAAGTCAATCATGGTTTTGCACTCTGCAAACAGTAGAAATGACCTCTTGTGCATTCCCGTGTGAATTTCACAGCAAAATGCCCTTCTTTTCTTGTTTCTTGAAAGTTCTCAACACATTAGGAGAAAGATCTGTTTGAGCAAGAGTGATGCAGTGTGCATTTTTCTGCATTACAAGTGATTGGGAAACATACTCCTTATTTTTCCACATTGTGTAAGAAACAACGTGAGGCTTGCAAGACTTTGAACAATGCACCCCAAAACGTATTCCAGGAGTGAAAACACACGTTTCTAGAAAGACTCTGAAGCAGCAAGAAAAAGCATAGTGGCTGAGTGTTCTTTCAATGAGAAACACACGCATTTCACTCTTCTGGAGTCAGTTTTCAGCCAGGAATTCATATGCATTTTGTACTGTGCAGAATGTAGCTACATGCTCGGGGGTTGTGTCATAGAAGCACCTCTCCTGCAGGAGCTTATTGCAACATTCATTTTTTGGCTAAGTTCTTTAGGGTTGGTTTTGGAAGGTGTTTCATATTTGGTCAAATCCCGCTTCGTACGAAATATTTTCACAGCGCTGTTTCCAAGTGTCCACAAAGATCTGCTGCTTGAAACTGCCTACATGCACATCTCCCATACTGCTGTGCTCGTTTCACTACCTGGATTTTGGTTTCCTCTTCTTGCTTTGAAATGACAAGCCTTCATTCTGCATGCTACACACACCTTGTAGCAGTTTCAGTTTGAAGCATGTTGGTGCTCTCAAAAAGCTGTGTAACCTAGTTAGAGTGTGTCACTCTCCGGCACTGAATACACAACTTAGAGCTCCTTTGACCAGACACGCAACCACATCTTTTTGGGAAAGTGCTACCTCAAGTCACTTGCAAATGTAAGGGTTTCAAGGAGAAAATGAAGTCAATCATGGTTTTGCACTCTGCAAACAATATAAATGACCTCTTGTACATGCCCTTGTGAATTTCACAGCAAAATGCCCTTCTTTTCTTGTTTCTTGAAAGTTCTCAACACATTAGGAGAACGATCTGTGTGAGCAAGAGTGCTGCAGTGTGCATTTTTCTGCATTACAAGTGATTGGGAAACATAGTCCTTATTTTTCCACATTGTGTAAGAAACAACGTGAGGCTTGAAAGAGTTTGAACAATGCTCCCCAAAACGTATTCCAGGAGTGAAAACACACGTTTCTAGAAAGACTCTGAAGCAGCAAGCAAAAGCATAGTGGCTGAGTGTTCTTTCAATGAAAAACACACGCATTTCACTCTTCTGGAGTCAGTTTTCAGCCAGGAATTCATATGCATTTTGTACTGTGCAGAATGTAGCTACATGCTCGGGGGGTTGTGTCATAGAAGCACCTCTCCTGCAGGAGCTTATTGCAGCATTCATTGTTTGGCTAAGTTCTTTAGGGTTGGTTTTGGAAGGTGTTTCATCTTTGGTGAAATCCCGCTTCGTACGAAATATTTTCACAGCGCTGTTTCCAAGTGTCCACAAAGATCTGCTGCTTGAAACTGCCTACATGCACATCTCCCATACTGCTGTGCTCGTTTCACTACCTGGATTTTGGTTTCCTCTTCTTGCTTTTAAATGACAAGCCTTCAATCTGCATGCTACACACACCTTGTAGCAGTTTCAGTTTGAAGCATGTTGGTGCTCTCAAAAACTGTGTAACCTAGTTAGAGTGTGTCACTCTCCAGCACTGAATACACAACTTAGAGCTCCTTTCACCACAGACACGCAACCACATCTTTTTGGGAAAGTGCTACCTCAAGTCACTTGCAAATGTAAGGGTTTCAAGGAGAAAATGAAGTCAATCATGGTTTTGCACTCTGCAAAGAATAGAAATGACCTCTTGTACATGCCCGTGTGAATTTCACAGCAAAATGCCCTTCTTTTCTTGTTTCTTGAAAGTTCTCAACACATTAGGAGAAAGATCTGTTTGAGCAAGAGTGATGCAGTGTGCATTTTTCTGCATTACAAGTGATTGGGAAACATACTCCTTATTTTTCCACATTGTGTAAGAAACAACGTGAGGCTTGCAAGACTTTGAACAATGCACCCTAAAACGTATTCCAGGAGTGAAAACACACGTTTCTAGAAAGACTCTGAAGCAGCAAGCAAAAGCATAGTGGCTGAGTGTTCTTTCAATGAGAAACACACGCATTTCACTCTTCTGAAGTCAGTTTTCAGCCAGGAATTCATATGCATTTTGTACTGTACAGAATGTAGCTACATGCTCGGGGGTTGTGTCATAGAAGCACCTCTCCTGCAGGAGCTTATTGCAACATTCATGGTTTGGCTAAGTTCTTTAGGGTTGGTTTTGGAAGGTGTTTCATCTTTGGTGAAATCCCGCTTCGTACGAAATATTTTCACAGCGCTGTTTCCAAGTGTCCACAAAGATCTGCTGCTTGAAACTGCCTACATGCACATCTCCCATACTGCTGTGCTCGTTTCACTACCTGGATTTTGGTTTCCTCTTCTTTCTTTGAAATGACAAGCCTTCATTCTGCATGCTACACACACCTTGTAGCAGTTTCAGTTTGAAGCATGTTGGTGCTCTCAAAAAGCTGTGTAACCTAGTTAGAGTGTGTCACTCTCCGGCACTGAATACACAACTTAGAGCTCCTTTCACCACAGACACGCAACCACATCTTTTTGGGAAAGTGCTACCTCAAGTCACTTGCAAATGTAAGGCTTTCATAGAGAAAATGAAGTCAATCATGGTTTTGCACTCTGCAAACAGTAGAAATGACCTCTTGTGCATGCCCGTGTGAATTTCACAGCAAAATGCCCTTCTTTTCTTGTTTCTTGAAAGTTTCAACACATTAGGAGAAAGATCTGTTTGAGCAAGAGTGATGCAGTGTGCATTTTTCTGCATAACAAGAGATTGGGAAACATACTCCTTATTTTTCCACATTGTGTAAGAAACAACGTGAGGCTTGCAAGAGTTTGAACAATGCACCCCAAAACGTATTCCAGGTCTGAAAACACACGTTTCTAGAAAGACTCTGAAGCAGCAAGCAAAAGCATAGTGGCTGAGTGTTCTTTCAATGAGAAACACACGCATTTCACTCTTCTGAAGTCAGTTTTCAGCCAGGAATTCATATGCATTTTGTACTGTGCAGAATGTAGCTACATGCTCGGGGGTTGTGTCATAGAAGCACCTCTCCTGCAGGAGCTTATTGCAACATTCATGGTTTGGCTAAGTTCTTTAGGGTTGGTTTTGGAAGGTGTTTCATCTTTGGTGAAATCCCGCTTCGTACGAAATATTTTCACAGCGCTGTTTCCAAGTGTCCACAAAGATCTGCTGCTTGAAACTGCCTACATGCACATCTCCCATACTGCTGTGCTCGTTTCACTACCTGGATTTTGGTTTCCTCTTCTTGCTTTGAAATGACAAGCCTTCATTCTGCATGCTACACACACCTTGTAGCAGTTTCAGTTTGAAGCATGTTGGTGCTCTCAAAAAGCTGTGTAACCTAGTTAGAGTGTGTCACTCTCCGGCACTGAATACACAACTTAGAGCTCCTTTCACCACAGACACGCAACCACATCTTTTTGGGAAAGTGCTACCTCAAGTCACTTGCAAATGTAAGGCTTTCATAGAGAAAATGAAGTCAATCATGGTTTTGCACTCTGCAAACAGTAGAAATGACCTCTTGTGCATGCCCGTGTGAATTTCACAGCAAAATGCCCTTCTTTTCTTGTTTCTTGAAAGTTTCAACACATTAGGAGAAAGATCTGTTTGAGCAAGAGTGATGCAGTGTGCATTTTTCTGCATAACAAGAGATTGGGAAACATACTCCTTATTTTTCCACATTGTGTAAGAAACAACGTGAGGCTTGCAAGAGTTTGAACAATGCACCCCAAAACGTATTCCAGGTCTGAAAACACACGTTTCTAGAAAGGCTCTGAAGCAGCAAGCAAAAGCATAGTGGCTGAGTGTTCTTTCAATGAGAAACACACGCATTTCACTCTTCTGGAGTCAGTTTTCAGCCAGGAATTCATGTGCATTTTGTACTGTGCAGAATGTAGCTACATGCTCGGGGGTTGTGTCATAGAAGAACCTCTTCTGCAGGAGCTTATTGGAGCATTCATTGTTTGGCTAAGTTCTTTAGGGTTGGTTTTGGAAGGTGTTTCATCTTTGGTGAAATCCCGCTTCGTACGAAATATTTTCACAGCGCTGTTTCCAAGTGTCCACAAAGATCTGCTGCTTGAAACTGCCTACATGCACATCTCCCATACTGCTGTGCTCGTTTCACTACCTGGATTTTGGTTTCCTCTTCTTGCTTTGAAATGACAAGCCTTCATTCTGCATGCTACACACACCTTGAAGCAGTTTCAGTTTGAAGCATGTTGGTGCTCTCAAAAAGCTGTGTAACCTAGTTAGAGTGTGTCACTCTCCGGCACTGAATACACAACTTAGAGCTCCTTTCACCACAGACACGCAACCACATCTTTTTGGGAAAGTGCTACCTCAAGTCACTTGCAAATGTAAGGCTTTCATAGAGAAAATGAAGTCAATCATGGTTTTGCACTCTGCAAACAGTAGAAATGACCTCTTGTGCATGCCCGTGTGAATTTCACAGCAAATGCCCTTCTTTTCTTGTTTCTTGAAAGTTCTGAACACGTTAGGAGAAAGATCTGTTTGAGCAAGTGTGATGCAGTGTGCATTTTTCTGCATTACAATTGATTGGGAAACGTACTCCTTATTTTTCCACATTGTGTAAGAAACAACGTGAGGCTTGCAAGAGTTTGAACAATGCTCCCCAAAACGTATTCCAGGAGTGAAAACACACGTTTCTAGAAAGACTCTGAAGCAGCAAGCAAAAGCATAGTGGCTGAGTGTTCCTTCAATGAGAAACACACGCATTTCACTCTTCTGAAGTCAGTTTTCAGCCAGGAATTCATATGCATTTTGTACTGTGCAGAATGTAGCTACATGCTCGGGGGTTGTGTCATAGAAGCACCTCTCCTGCAGGAGCTTATTGCAACATTCATTGTTTGGCTAAGTTCTTTAGGGTTGGTTTTGGAAGGTGTTTCATATTTGGTCAAATTCCGCTTCGTACGAAATATTTTCACAGCGCTGTTTCCAAGTGTCCACAAAGATCTGGTGCTTGAAACTGCCTACATGCACATCTCCCATACTGCTGTGCTCGTTTCACTACGTGGATTTTGGTTTCCTCTTCTTGCTTTGAAATGACAAGCCTTCATTCTGCATGCTACACACACCTTGTAGCAGTTTCAGTTTGAAGCATGTTGGTGCTCTCAAAAAGCTGTGTAACCTAGTTAGAGTGGGTCACTCTCCGGCACTGAATACACAACTTAGAGCTCCTTTCACCACAGACACGCAACCACATCTTTTTGGGAAAGTGCTACCTCAAGTCACTTGCAAATGTAAGGGTTTCAAGGAGAAAATGAAGTCAATCATGGTTTTGCACTCTGCAAACAATAGAAATGACCTCTTGTACATGCCCGTGTGAATTTCACAGCAAAATGCCCTTCTTTTCTTGTTTCTTGAAAGTTCTCAACACATTAGGAGAACGATCTGTGTGAGAAAGAGTGCTGCAGTGTGCATTTTTCTGCATTACAAGTGATTGGGAAACATAGTCCTTATTTTTCCACATTGTGTAAGAAACAACGTGAGGCTTGCAAGAGTTTGAACAATGCTCCCCAAAACGTATTCCAGGAGTGAAAACACACGTTTCTAGAGAGACTCTGAAGCAGCAAGCAAAAGCATAGTGGCTGAATGTTCTTTCAATGAAAAACACACGCATTTCACTCTTCTGGAGTCAGTTTTCAGCCAGGAATTCATATGCATTTTGTACTGTGCAGAATGTAGCTACATGCTCCGGGGGTTGTGTCATAGAAGCACCTCTCCTGCAGGAGCTTATTGCAGCATTCATTGTTTGGCTAAGTTCTTTAGGGTTGGTTTTGGAAGGTGTTTCATCTTTGGTGAAATCCCGCTTCGTACGAAATATTTTCACAGCGCTGTTTCCAAGTGTCCACAAAGATCTGCTGCTTGAAACTGCCTACATGCACATCTCCCATACTGCTGTGCTCGTTTCACTACCTGGATTTTGGTTTCCTCTTCTTGCTTTGAAATGACAAGCCTTCATTCTGCATGCTACACACACCTTGTAGCAGTTTCAGTTTGAAGCATGTTGGTGCTCTCAAAAAGCTGTGTAACCTAGTTAGAGTGTGTCACTCTCCGGCACTGAATACACAACTTAGAGCTTCTTTCACCAAGACACGCAAACATATCTTTTTGGGAAAGTGCTACCTCAAGTCACTTGCAAATGTAATGGTTTCATAGAGAAAATGAAGTCAATCATGATTTTGCACTCTGCAAACAGTAGAAATGACCTCTTGTGCATGCCCGTGTGAATTTCACAGCAAATGCCCTTCTTTTCTTGTTTCTTGAAAGTTCTGAACACGTTAGGAGAAAGATCTGTTTGAGCAAGAGTGATGCAGTGTGCATTTTTCTGCATTACAATTGATTGGGAAACGTACTCCTTATTTTTCCACATTGTGTAAGAAACAACGTGAGGCTTGCAAGAGTTTGAACAATGCTCCCCAAAACGTATTCCAGGAGTGAAAACACACGTTTCTAGAAAGACTCTGAAGCAGCAAGCAAAAGCATAGTGGCTGAGTGTTCTTTCAATGAGAAACACACGCATTTCACTCTTCTGAAGTCAGTTTTCAGCCAGGAATTCATATGCATTTTGTACTGTGCAGAATGTAGCTACATGCTCGGGGGTTGTGTCATAGAAGCACCTCTCCTGCAGGAGCTTATTGCAACATTCATTGTTTGGCTAAGTTCTTTAGGGTTGGTTTTTGAAGGTGTTTCATATTTGGTCAAATCCCGCTTTGTACGAAATATTTTCACAGCGCTGTTTCCAAGTGTCCACAAAGATCTGGTGCTTGAAACTGCCTACATGCACATCTCCCATACTGCTGTGCTCGTTTCACTACGTGGATTTTGGTTTCCTCTTCTTGCTTTGAAATGACAAGCCTTCATTCTGCATGCTACACACACCTTGTAGCAGTTTCAGTTTGAAGCATGTTGGTGCTCTCAAAAAGCTGTGTAACCTAGTTAGAGTGTGTCACTCTCCAGCACTGAATACACAACTTAGAGCTCCTTTCACCACAGACACGCAACCACATCTTTTTGGGAAAGTGCTACCTCAAGTCACTTGCAAATGTAAGGGTTTCATAGAGAAAATGAAGTCAATCATGGTTTTGCACTCTGCAAACAGTAGAAATGACCTCTTGTGCATGCCCGTGTGAATTTCACAGCAAAATGCCCTTCTTTTCTTGTTTCTTGAAAGTTCTCAACACATTAGGAGAAAGATCTGTTTGAGCAAGAGTGATGCAGTGTGCATTTTTCTGCATTACAAGTGATTGGGAAACATACTCCTTATTTTTCCACATTGTGTAAGAAACAACGTGAGGGTTGCAAGAGTTTGAACAATGCACCCCAAAACGTATTCCAGGAGTGAAAACACACGTTTCTAGAAAGACTCTGAAGCAGCAAGAAAAAGCATCGTGGCTGAGTGTTCTTTCAATGAGAAACACACGCATTTCACTCTTCTGGAGTCAGTTTTCAGCCAGGAATTCATATGCATTTTGTACTGTGCAGAATGTAGCTACATGCTCGGGGGTTGTGTCATAGAAGCACCTCTCCTGCAGGAGCTTATTGCAACATTCATTATTTGGCTAAGTTCATTAGGGTTGGTTTTGGAAGGTGTTTCATCTTTGGTGAAATCCCGCTTCGTACGAAATATTTTCACAGCGCTGTTTCCAAGTGTCCACAAAGATCTGCTGCTTGAAACTGCCTACATGCACATCTCCCATACTGCTGTGCTCGTTTCACTACCTGGATTTTGGTTTCCTCTTCTTGCTTTGAAATGACAAGCCTTCATTCTGCATGCTACACACACCTTGTAGCAGTTTCAGTTTGAAGCATGTTGGTGCTCTCAAAAAGCTGTGTAACCTAGTTAGAGTGTGTCACTCTCCGGCACTGAATACACAACTTAGAGCTCCTTTCACCACAGACACGCAAACACATCTTTTTGGGAAAGTGCTACCTCAAGTCACTTGCAAATGTAAGGCTTTCATAGAGAAAATGAAGTCAATCATGGTTTTGCACTCTGCAAACAGTAGAAATGACCTCTTGTGCATGCCCGTGTGAATTTCACAGCAAAATGCCCTTCTTTTCTTGTTTCTTGAAAGTTCTCAACACATTAGGAGAAAGATCTGTTTGAGCAAGAGTGATGCAGTGTGCATTTTTCTGCATTACAAGTGATTGGGAAACATACTCCTTATTTTTCCACATTGTGTAAGAAACAACGTGAGGCTTGCAAGAGTTTGAACAATGCACCCCAAAACGTATTCCAGGAGTGAAAACACACGTTTCTAGAAAGACTCTGAAGCAGCAAGCAAAAGCATAGTGGCTGAGTGTTCCATCAATGAGAAACACACGCATTTCACTCTTCTGGAGTCAGTTTTCAGCCAGGAATTCATATGCATTTTGTACTGTGCAGAATGTAGCTACTTGCTCGGGGGTTGTGTCATAGAAGCACCTCTCTTGCAGGAGCTTATTGCAGCATTCATTGTTTGGCTAAGTTCTTTAGGGTTGGTTTTGGAAGGTGTTTCATATTTGGTCAAATCCCGTTTCGTACGAAATATTTTCACAGCGCTGTTTCCAAGTGTCCACAAAGATCTGCTGCTTGAAACTGCCTATATGCACATCTCCCATACTGCTGTGCTCGTTTCACTACCTGGATTTTGGTTTCCTCTTCTTGCTTTGAAATGACAAGCCTTCATTCTGCATGCTACACACACCTTGTAGCAGTTTCAGTTTGAAGCATGTTGGTGCTCTCAAAAAGCTGTGTAACCTAGTTAGAGTGTGTCACTCTCCGGCACTGAATACACAACTTAGAGCTCCTTTCACCACAGACACGCAAACACATCTTTTTGGGAAAGTGCTACCTCAAGTCACTTGCAAATGCAAGGCTTTCATAGAGAAAATGAAGTCAATCATGGTTTTGCACTCTGCAAACAGTAGAAATGACCTCTTGTGCATGCCCGTGTGAATTTCACAGCAAAATGCCCTTCTTTTCTTGTTTCTTGAAAGTTCTCAACACATTAGGAGAAAGATCTGTTTGAGCAAGAGTGATGCAGTGTGCATTTTTCTGCATTACAAGTGATTGGGAAACATACTCCTTATTTTTCCACATTGTGTAAGAAACAACGTGAGGCTTGCAAGAGTTTGAACAATGCACCCCAAAACGTATTCCAGGAGTGAAAACACACGTTTCTAGAAAGACTCTGAAGCAGCAAGCAAAAGCATAGTGGCTGAGTGTTCCATCAATGAGAAACACACGCATTTCACTCTTCTGGAGTCAGTTTTCAGCCAGGAATTCATATGCATTTTGTACTGTGCAGAATGTAGCTACATGCTCGGGGGTTGTGTCATAGAAGCACCTCTCTTGCAGGAGCTTATTGCAGCATTCATTGTTTGGCTAAGTTCTTTAGGGTTGGTTTTGGAAGGTGTTTCATATTTGGTCATATCCCGCTTCGTACGAAATATTTTCACAGCGCTGTTTCCAAGTGTCCACAAAGATCTGCTGCTTGAAACTGCCTACATGCACATCTCCCATACTGCTGTGTTCGTTTCACTACCTGGATGTTGGCTTCCTCTTCTTGCTTTGAAATGACAAGCCTTCATTCTGCATGCTACACACACCTTGTAGCAGTTTCAGTTTGAAGCATGTTGGTGCTCTCAAAAAGCTGTGTAACCTAGTTAGAGTGTGTCACTCTCCGGCACTGAATACACAACTTAGAGCTCCTTTCACCACAGACACGCAAACACATCTTTTTGGGAAAGTGCTACCTCAAGTCACTTGCAAATGTAAGGGTTTCATAGAGAAAATGAAGTCAATCATGGTTTTGCACTCTGCAAACAATAGAAATGACCTCTTGTACATGCCCGTGTGAATTTCACAGCAAAATGCCCTTCTTTTCTTGTTTCTTGAAAGTTCTCAACACGTTAGGAGAAAGATCTGTTTGAGCAAGAGTGATGCAGTGTGCATTTTTCTGCATAACAAGTGATTGGGAAACATACTCCTTATTTTTCCACATTGTGTAAGAAACAACGTGAGGCTTGCAAGAGTTTGAACAATGCACCCCAAAACGTATTCCAGGTGTGAAAACACACGTTACTAGAAAGACTCTGAAGCAGCAAGCAAAAGCATAGTGGCTGAGTGTTCTTTCAATGAGAAACACACGCATTTCACTCTTCTGGAGTCAGTTTTCAGCCAGGAATTCATATGCATTTTGTACTGTGCAGAATGTAGCTACATGCTCCGGGGTTGTGTCATAGAAGCACCTCTCCTGCAGGAGCTTATTGCAACATTCATTATTTGGCTAAGTTCATTAGGGTTGGTTTTGGAAGGTGTTTCATCTTTGGTGAAATCCCGCTTCATACGAAATATTTTCACAGCGCTGTTTACAAGTGTCCACAAAGATCTGCTGCTTGAAACTGCCTACATGCACATCTCCCATACTGCTCTGCTCGTTTCACTACCTAGATTTTGGTTTCCTCTTCTTGCTTTGAAATGACAAGCCTTCATTCTGCATGCTACACACACCTTGTAGCAGTTTCAGTTTGAAGCATGTTGGTGCTCTCAAAAAGCTGTGTAACCTAGTTAGAGTGTGTCACTCTCCGGCACTGAATACACAACTTAGAGCTCCTTTGACCAGACACGCAACCACATCTTTTTGGGAAAGTGCTACCTCAAGTCACTTGCAAATGTAAGGGTTTCAAGGAGAAAATGAAGTCAATCATGGTTTTGCACTCTGCAAACAATAGAAATGACCTCTTGTACATGCCCGTGTGAATTTCACAGCAAAATGCCCTTCTTTTCTTGTTTCTTGAAAGTTCTCAACACATTAGGAGAACGATCTGTGTGAGCAAGAGTGCTGCAGTGTGCATTTTTCTGCATTACAAGTGATTGGGAAACATAGTCCTTATTTTTCCACATTGTGTAAGAAACAACGTGAGGCTTGAAAGAGTTTGAACAATGCTCCCCAAAACGTATTCCAGGAGTGAAAACACACGTTTCTAGAAAGACTCTGAAGCAGCAAGCAAAAGCATAGTGGCTGAGTGTTCTTTCAATGAAAAACACACGCATTTCACTCTTCTGGAGTCAGTTTTCAGCCAGGAATTCATATGCATTTTGTACTGTGCAGAATGTAGCTACATGCTCGGGGGGTTGTGTCATAGAAGCACCTCTCCTGCCGGAGCTTATTGCAGCATTCATTGTTTGGCTAAGTTCTTTAGGGTTGGTTTTGGAAGGTGTTTCATCTTTGGTGAAATCCCGCTTCGTACGAAATAGTTTCACAGCGCTGTTTCCAAGTGTCCACAAAGATCTGCTGCTTGAAACTGCCTACATGCACATCTCCCATACTGCTGTGCTCGTTTCACTACCTGGATTTTGGTTTCCTCTTCTTGCTTTTAAATGACAAGCCTTCAATCTGCATGCTACACACACCTTGTAGCAGTTTCAGTTTGAAGCATGTTGGTGCTCTCAAAAACTGTGTAACCTAGGTAGAGTGTGTCACTCTCCAGCACTGAATACACAACTTAGAGCTCCTTTCACCACAGACACGCAACCACATCTTTTTGGGAAAGTGCTACCTCAAGTCACATACAAATGTAAGGGTTTCAAGGAGAAAATGAAGTCAATCATGGTTTTGCACTCTGCAAAGAATAGAAATGACCTCTTGTACATGCCCGTGTGAATTTCACAGCAAAATGCCCTTCTTTTCTTGTTTCTTGAAAGTTCTCAACACGTTAGGAGAAAGATCTGTTTGAGCAAGAGTGATGCAGTGTGCATTTTTCTGCATAACAAGTGATTGGGAAACATACTCCTTATTTTTCCACATTGTGTAAGAAACAACGTGAGGCTTGCAAGAGTTTGAACAATGCACCCCAAAACGTATTCCAGGAGTGAAAACACACGTTTCTAGAAAGACTCTGAAGCAGCAAGCAAAAGCATAGTGGCTGAGTGTTCTTTCAATGAGAAACACACGCATTTCACTCTTCTGGAGTCAGTTTTCAGCCAGGAATTCATATGCATTTTGTACTGTGCAGAATGTAGCTACATGCTCCGGGGTTGTGTCATAGAAGCACCTCTCCTGCAGGAGCTTATTGCAACATTCATTATTTGGCTAAGTTCATTAGGGTTGGTTTTGGAAGGTGTTTCATCTTTGGTGAAATCCCGCTTCGTACGAAATATTTTCACAGCGCTGTTTCCAAGTGTCCACAAAGATCTGCTGCTTGAAACTGCCTACATGCACATCTCCCATACTGCTGTGCTCGTTTCACTACCTGGATTTTGGTTTCCTCTTCTTGCTTTGAAATGACAAGCCTTCATTCTGCATGCTACACACACCTTGTAGCAGTTTCAGTTTGAAGCATGTTGGTGCTCTCAAAAAGCTGTGTAACCTAGTTAGAGTGTGTCACTCTCCGGCACTGAATACACAACTTAGAGCTCCTTTCACCACAGACACACAAACACATCTTTTTGGGAAAGTGCTACCTCAAGTCACTTGCAAATGTAAGGCTTTCATAGAGAAAATGAAGTCAATCATGGTTTTGCACTCTGCAAACAGTAGAAATGACCTCTTGTGCATGCCCGTGTGAATTTCACAGCACAATGTCCTTCTTTTCTTGTTTCTTGAAAGTTCTCAACACATTAGGAGAAAGATCTGTTTGAGCAAGAGTGATGCAGTGAGCATTTTTCTGCATTACAAGTGATTGGGAAACATACTCCTTATTTTTCCACATTGTGTAAGAAACAACGTGAGGCTTGCAAGACTTTGAACAATGCACCCTAAAACGTATTCCAGGAGTGAAAACACACGTTTCTAGAAAGACTCTGAAGCAGCAAGCAAAAGCATAGTGGCTGAGTGTTCTTTCAATGAGAAACACACGCATTTCACTCTTCTGGAGTCAGTTTTCAGCCAGGAATTCATATGCATTTTGTACTGTGCAGAATGTAGCTACATGCTCGGGGGTTGTGTCATAGAAGCACCTCTCCTGCAGGAGCTTATTGCAACATTCATTTTTTGGCTAAGTTCTTTAGGGTTGGTTTTGGAAGGTGTTTCATATTTGGTCAAATCCCGCTTCGTACGAAATATTTTCACAGCGCTGTTTCCAAGTGTCCACAAAGATCTGCTGCTTGAAACTGCCTACATGCACATCTCCCATACTGCTGTGCTCGTTTCACTACCTGGATTTTGGTTTCCTCTTCTTGCTTTGAAATGACAAGCCTTCATTCTGCATGCTACACACACCTTGTAGCAGTTTCAGTTTGAAGCATGTTGGTGCTCTCAAAAAGCTGTGTAACCTAGTTAGAGTGTGTCACTCTCCGGCACTGAATACACAACTTAGAGCTCCTTTGACCAGACACGCAACCACATCTTTTTGGGAAAGTGCTACCTCAAGTCACTTGCAAATGTAAGGGTTTCAAGGAGAAAATGAAGTCAATCATGGTTTTGCACTCTGCAAACAATAGAAATGACCTCTTGTACATGCCCGTGTGAATTTCACAGCAAAATGCCCTTCTTTTCTTGTTTCTTGAAAGTTCTGAACACATTAGGAGAACGATCTGTGTGAGCAAGAGTGCTGCAGTGTGCATTTTTCTGCATTACAAGTGATTGGGAAACATAGTCCTTATTTTTCCACATTGTGTAATAAACAACGTGAGGCTTGAAAGAGTTTGAACAATGCTCCCCAAAACGTATTCCAGGAGTGAAAACACACGTTTCTGGAAAGACTCTGAAGCAGCAAGCAAAAGCATAGTGGCTGAGTGTTCTTTCAATGAAAAACACACGCATTTCACTCTTCTGGAGTCAGTTTTCAGCCAGGAATTCATATCCATTTTGTACTGTGCAGAATGTAGCTACATGCTCGGGGGGTTGTGTCATAGAAACACCTCTCCTGCAGGAGCTTATTGCAGCATTCATTGTTTGGCTAAGTTCTTTAGGGTTGGTTTTGGAAGGTGTTTCATCTTTGGTGAAATCCCGCTTCGTACGAAATATTTTCACAGCGATGTTTCCAAGTGTCCACAAAGATCTGCTGCTTGAAACTGCCTACATGCACATCTCCCATACTGCTGTGCTCGTTTCACTACCTGGATTTTGGTTTCCTCTTCTTGCTTTTAAATGACAAGCCTTCAATCTGCATGCTACACACACCTTGTAGCAGTTTCAGTTTGAAGCATGTTGGTGCTCTCAAAAACTGTGTAACCTAGTTAGAGTGTGTCACTCTCCAGCACTGAATACACAACTTAGAGCTCCTTTCACCACAGACACGCAACCCCATCTTTTTGGGAAAGTGCTACCTCAAGTCACTTGCAAATGTAAGGGTTTCAAGGAGAAAATGAAGTCAATCATGGTTTTGCACTCTGCAAAGAATAGAAATGACCTCTTGTACATGCCCGTGTGAATTTCACAGCAAAATGCCCTTCTTTTCTTGTTTCTTGAAAGTTCTCAACACGTTAGGAGAAAGATCTGTTTGAGCAAGAGTGATGCAGTGTGCATTTTTCTGCATAACAAGTGATTGGGAAACATTCTCCTTATTTTTCCACATTGTGTAAGAAACAATTTGAGGCTTGCAAGAGTTTGAACAATGCACCCGAAAACGTATTCCAGGTGTGAAAACACACGTTACTAGAAAGACTCTGAAGCAGCAAGCAAAAGCATAGTGGCTGAGTGTTCTTTCAATGAGAAACACACGCATTTCACTCTTCTGGAGTCAGTTTTCAGCCAGGAATTCATATGCATTTTGTACTGTGCAGAATGTAGCTACATGCTCTGGGGTTGTGTCATAGAAGCACCTCTCCTGCAGGAGCTTATTGCAACATTCATTATTTGGCTAAGTTCATTAGGGTTGGTTTTGGAAGGTGTTTCATCTTTAGTGAAATCCCGCTTCGTACGAAATATTTTCACAGCGCTGTTTCCAAGTGTCCACAAAGATCTGCTGCTTGAAACTGCCTACATGCACATCTCCCATACTGCTGTGCTCGTTTCACTACCTGGATTTTGGTTTCCTCTTCTTGCTTTGAAATGACAAGCCTTCATTCTGCATGCTACACACACCTTGTAGCAGTTTCAGTTTGAAGCATGTTGGTGCTCTCAAAAAGCTGTGTAACCTAGTTAGAGTGTGTCACTCTCCGGCACTGAATACACAACTTAGAGCTCCTTTGACCACAGACACGCAAACACATCTTTTTGGGAAAGTGCTACCTCAAGTCACTTGAAAATGTAAGGGAGAAAATGAAGTCAATCATGGTTTTGCACTCTGCAAACAGTAGAAATGACCTCTTGTACATGCCCGTGTGAATTTCACAGCAAAATGCCCCTCTTTTCTTGTTTCTTGAAAGTTCTCAACACATTAGGAGAAAGATCTGTTTGAGCAAGAGTGATGCAGTGTGCATTTTTCTGCATTACAAGTGATGGGGAAACATACTCCTTATTTTTCCACATTGTGTAAGAAACAACGTGAGGCTTGCAAGAGTTTGAACAATGCACCCCAAAACCTATTCCAGGTGTGAAAACACACGTTTCTAGAAAGACTCTGAAGCAGCAAGCAAAAGCATAGTGGCTGAGTGTTCTTTCAATGAGAAACACACGCATTTCACTCTTCTGGAGTCAGTTTTCAGGCAGGAATTCATATGCATTTTGTACTGTGCAGAATGTAGCTACATGCTCGGGGGTTGTGTCATAGAAGCACCTCTCCTGCAGGAGCTTATTGCAACATTCATTGTTTGGCTAAGTTCTTTAGGGTTGGTTTTGGAAAGTGTTTCATATTTGGTCAAATCCCGCTTCGTACGAAATATTTTCACAGCGCTGTTTCCAAGTGTCCACAAAGATCTGCTGCTTGAAAGTGCCTACATGCACATCTCCCATACTGCTGTGCTCGTTTCACTACCTGGAATTTGGTTTCCTCTTCTTGCTTTGAAATGACAAGCCTTCATTCTCCATGCTACACACACCTTGTAGCAGTTTCAGTTAGAAGCATATTGGTGCTCTCAAAAAGCTGTGTAACCTAGTCAGAGTGTGTCACTCTCCAGCACTGAATACACAACTTAGAGCTCCTTTGACCACAGACACGCAAACACATCTTTTTGGGAAAGTGTTACCTCAAGTCACTTGCAAATGTAAGGGTTTCATAGAGAAAATGAAGTCAATCATGATTTTGCACTCTGCAAACAGTAGAAATGACCTCTTGTGCATGCCCGTGTGAATTTCACAGCAAAATACCCTTCTTTTCTTGTTTCTTGAAAGTTCTCAACACATTAGGAGAAAGATCTGTGTGAGCAAGAGTGATGCAGTGTGCATTTTTCTGCATTACAAGTGATTGGGAAAAATACTCCTTATTTTTCCACATTGTGTAAGAAACAACGTGAGGCTTGCAGGAGTTTGAACAATGCACCCCAAAACGTATTCCAGGAGTGAAAACACACGTTTCTAGAAAGACTCTGAAGCAGCAAGCAAAAGCATAGTGGCTGAGTGTTCCATCAATGAGAAACACACGCATTTCACTCTCTGGAGTCAGTTTTCAGCCAGGAATTCATATGCATTTTGTACTGTGCAGAATGTAGCTACATGCTCGGGGGTTGTGTCATAGAAGCACCTCTCCTGCAGGAGCTTATTGCAACATTCATTGTTTGGCTAAGTTCTTTAGGGTTGGTTTTGGAAAGTGTTTCATATTTGGTCAAATCCCGCTTCGTACGAAATATTTTCACAGCGCTGTTTCCAAGTGTCCACAAAGATCTGCTGCTTGAAAGTGCCTACATGCACATCTCCCATACTGCTGTGCTCGTTTCACTACCTGGAATTTGGTTTCCTCTTCTTGCTTTGAAATGACAAGCCTTCATTCTCCATGCTACACACACCTTGTAGCAGTTTCAGTTAGAAGCATATTGGTGCTCTCAAAAAGCTGTGTAACCTAGTCAGAGTGTGTCACTCTCCAGCACTGAATACACAACTTAGAGCTCCTTTGACCACAGACACGCAAACACATCTTTTTGGGAAAGTGTTACCTCAAGTCACTTGCAAATGTAAGGGTTTCATAGAGAAAATGAAGTCAATCATGATTTTGCACTCTGCAAACAGTAGAAATGACCTCTTGTGCATGCCCGTGTGAATTTCACAGCAAAATACCCTTCTTTTCTTGTTTCTTGAAAGTTCTCAACACATTAGGAGAAAGATCTGTGTGAGCAAGAGTGATGCAGTGTGCATTTTTCTGCATTACAAGTGATTGGGAAAAATACTCCTTATTTTTCCACATTGTGTAAGAAACAACGTGAGGCTTGCAGGAGTTTGAACAATGCACCCCAAAACGTATTCCAGGAGTGAAAACACACGTTTCTAGAAAGACTCTGAAGCAGCAAGCAAAAGCATAGTGGCTGAGTGTTCCATCAATGAGAAACACACGCATTTCACTCTCTGGAGTCAGTTTTCAGCCAGGAATTCATATGCATTTTGTACTGTGCAGAATGTAGCTACATGCTCGGGGGTTGTGTCATAGAAGCACCTCTCCTGCAGGAGCTTATTGCAACATTCATTGTTTGGCTAAGTTCTTTAGGGTTGGTTTTGGAAGGTGTTTCATATTTGGTCAAATCCCGCTTCGTACGAAATATTTTCACAGCGCTGTTTCCAAGTGTCCACAAAGATCTGCTGCTTGAAACTGCCTACATGCACATCTCCCATACTGCTGTGTTCGTTTCACTACCTGGATTTTGGTTTCCTCTTCTTGCTTTGAAATGACAAGCCTTCATTCTGCATGCTACACACACATTGTAGCAGTTTCAGTTTGAAGCATGTTGGTGCTCTCAAAAAGCTGTGTAACCTAGTTAGAGTGTGTCACTCTGTGGCACTGAATACACAACTTAGAGCTCCTTTCACCACAGACACGCAAACACATCTTTTTGGGAAAGTGCTACCTCAAGTCACTTGCAAATGTAAGGGAGAAAATGAAGTCAATCATGGTTTTGCACTCTGCAAACAGTAGAAATGACCTCTTGTACATGCCCGTGTGAATTTCACAGCAAAATGCCCTTCTTTTATTGTTTCTTGAAAGTTCTCAACACATTAGGAGAAAGATCTGTTTGAGCAAGGTTGATGCAGTGTGCATTTTTCTGCATTACAAGTGATTGGGAAACATACTCCTTATTTTTCCACATTGTGTAAGAAACAACGTGAGGCTTGCAAGAGTTTGAACAATGCACCCCATAACGTATTCCAGGAGTGAATACACACGTTTCTAGAAAGACTCTGAAGCAGCAAGCAAAAGCATAGTGGCTGAGTGTTCTTTCCATGAGAAACACACGCATTTCACTCTTCTGGAGTCAGTTTTCAGCCAGGAATTCATATGCATTTTGTACTGTGCAGAATGTAGCTACATGCTCGGGGGTTGTGTCATAGAAGCACCTCTCCTGCAGGAGCTTATTGCAACATTCATTTTTTGGCTAAATTCTTTAGGGTTGGTTTTGGAAAGTGTTTCATATTTGGTCAAATCCCGCTTCGTACGAAATATTTTCACAGCGCTGTTTCCAAGTGTCCACAAAGATCTGCTGCTTGAAACTGCCTACATGCACATCTCCCATACTGCTGTGCTCGTTTCACTACCTGGATTTTGGTTTCCTCTTCTTGCTTTGAAATGACAAGCCTTCATTCTCCATGCTACACACACCTTGTAGCAGTTTCAGTTAGAAGCATATTGGTGCTCTCAAAAAGCTGTGTAACCTAGTTAGAGTGTGTCACTCTCCAGCACTGAATACACAACTTAGAGCTCCTTTCACCACAGACACGCAACCACATCTTTTTGGGAAAGTGCTACCTCAAGTCACTTGCAAATGTAAGGGTTTCAAGGAGAAAATGAAGTCAATCATGGTTTTGCACTCTGCAAAGAATAGAAATGACCTCTTGTACATGCCCGTGTGAATTTCACAGCAAAATGTCCTTCTTTTCTTGTTTCTTGAAAGTTCTCCACACGTTAGGAGAAAGATCTGTTTGAGCAAGAGTGATGCAGTGTGCATTTTTCTGCATTACAAGTGATTGGGAAACATAATCCTTATTTTTCCACATTGTGTAAGAAACAACGTGAGGCTTGCAAGAGTTTGAACAATGCACCCCAAAACGTATTCCAGGAGTGAAAAACATGTTTCTAGAAAGACTCTGAAGCAGCAAGCAAAAGCATAGTGGCTGAGTGTTCTTTCAATGAGAAACACAAGCATTTTACTCTTCTGGAGTCAGTTTTCAGGCAGGAATTCATATGCATTTTGTACTGTGCAGAATGTAGCTACATGCTCGGGGGTTGTGTCATAGAAGCACCTCTCCTGCAGGAGCTTACTGCAACATTCATTGTTTGGCTAAGTTCTTTAGGGTTGGTTTTGGAAAGTGTTTCATATTTGGTCAAATCCCGCTTCGTACGAAATATTTTCACAGCGCTGTTTCCAAGTGTCCACAAAGATCTGCTGCTTGAAACTGCCTACATGCACATCTCCCATACTGCTGTGCTCGTTTCACTACCTGGATTTTGGTTTCCTCTTCTTGCTTTGAAATGACAAGCCTTCATTCTGCATGCTACACACACCTTGTAGCAGTTTCAGTTTGAAGCATGTTGGTGCTCTCAAAAAGCAGTGTAACCTAGTTAGAGTGTGTCACTCTCCGGCACTGAATACAGAACTTAGAGCTCCTTTCACCACAGACACGCAAACACATCTTTTTGGGAAAGTGCTACCTCAAGTCACTTGCAAATGTAAGGGAGAAAATGAAGTCAATCATGGTTTTGCACTCTGCAAACAGTAGAAATGACCTCTTGTACATGCCCGTGTGAATTTCACAGCAAAATGCCCTTCTTTTCTTGTTTCTTGAAAGTTCTCAACACATTAGGAGAAAGATCTGTTTGAGCAAGATTGATGCAGTGTGCATTTTTCTGCATTACAAGTGATTGGGAAACATACTCCTTATTTTTCCACATTATGTAAGAAACAACGTGAGGCTTGCAAGAGTTTGAACAATGCACCCCAAAACGTATTCCAGGAGTGAATACACACGTTTCTAGAAAGACTCTGAAGCAGCAAGCAAAAGCATAGTGGCTGAGTGTTCTTTCGATGAGAAACACACGCATTTCACTCTTCTGGAGTCAGTTTTCAGCCAGGAATTCATATGCATTTTGTACTGTGCAGAATGTAGCTACATGCTCGGGGGTTGTGTCATAGAAGCACCTCTCCTGCAGGAGCTTATTGCAACATTCATTTTTTGGCTAAGTTCTTTAGGGTTGGTTTTGGAAAGTGTTTCATATTTGGTCAAATCCCGCTTCGTACGAAATATTTTCACAGCGCTGTTTCCAAGTGTCCACAAAGATCTGCTGCTTGAAACTGCCTACATGCACATCTCCCATACTGCTGTGCTCGTTTCACTACCTGGATTTTGGTTTCCTCTTCTTGCTTTGAAATGACAAGCCTTCATTCTCCATGCTACACACACCTTGTAGCAGTTTCAGTTAGAAGCATATTGGTGCTCTCAAAAAGCTGTGTAACCTAGTTAGAGTGTGTCACTCTCCAGCACTGAATACACAACTTAGAGCTCCTTTCACCACAGACACGCAACCACATCTTTTTGGGAAAGTGCTACCTCAAGTCACTTGCAAATGTAAGGGTTTCAAGGAGAAAATGAAGTCAATCATGGTTTTGCACTCTGCAAAGAATAGAAATGACCTCTTGTACATGCCCGTGTGAATTTCACAGCAAAATGTCCTTCTTTTCTTGTTTCTTGAAAGTTCTCCACACGTTAGGAGAAAGATCTGTTTGAGCAAGAGTGATGCAGTGTGCATTTTTCTGCATTACAAGTGATTGGGAAACATAATCCTTATTTTTCCACATTGTGTAAGAAACAACGTGAGGCTTGCAAGAGTTTGAACAATGCACCCCAAAACGTATTCCAGGAGTGAAAAACATGTTTCTAGAAAGACTCTGAAGCAGCAAGCAAAAGCATAGTGGCTGAGTGTTCTTTCAATGAGAAACACAAGCATTTCACTCTTCTGGAGTCAGTTTTCAGGCAGGAATTCATATGCATTTTGTACTGTGCAGAATGTAGCTACATGCTCGGGGGTTGTGTCATAGAAGCACCTCTCCTGCAGGAGCTTACTGCAACATTCATTGTTTGGCTAAGTTCTTTAGGGTTGGTTTTGGAAAGTGTTTCATATTTGGTCAAATCCCGCTTCGTACGAAATATTTTCACAGCGCTGTTTCCAAGTGTCCACAAAGATCTGCTGCTTGAAACTGCCTACATGCACATCTCCCATACTGCTGTGCTCGTTTCACTACCTGGATTTTGGTTTCCTCTTCTTGCTTTGAAATGACAAGCCTTCATTCTGCATGCTACACACACCTTGTAGCAGTTTCAGTTTGAAGCATGTTGGTGCTCTCAAAAAGCTGTGTAACCTAGTTAGAGTGTGTCACTCTCCGGCACTGAATACAGAACTTAGAGCTCCTTTCACCACAGACACGCAAACACATCTTTTTGGGAAAGTGCTACCTCAAGTCACTTGCAAATGTAAGGGAGAAAATGAAGTCAATCATGGTTTTGCACTCTGCAAACAGTAGAAATGACCTCTTGTACATGCCCGTGTGAATTTCACAGCAAAATGCCCTTCTTTTCTTGTTTCTTGAAAGTTCTCAACACATTAGGAGAAAGATCTGTTTGAGCAAGATTGATGCAGTGTGCATTTTTCTGCATTACAAGTGATTGGGAAACATACTCCTTATTTTTCCACATTGTGTAAGAAACAACGTGAGGCTTGCAAGAGTTTGAACAATGCACCCCAAAACGTATTCCAGGAGTGAATACACACGTTTCTAGAAAGACTCTGAAGCAGCAAGCAAAAGCATAGTGGCTGAGTGTTCTTTCGATGAGAAACACACGCATTTCACTCTTCTGGAGTCAGTTTTCAGCCAGGAATTCATATGCATTTTGTACTGTGCAGAATGTAGCTACATGCTCGGGGGTTGTGTCATAGAAGCACCTCTCCTGCAGGAGCTTATTGCAACATTCATTTTTTGGCTAAGTTCTTTAGGGTTGGTTTTGGAAAGTGTTTCATATTTGGTCAAATCCCGCTTCGTACGAAATATTTTCACAGCGCTGTTTCCAAGTGTCCACAAAGATCTGCTGCTTGAAACTGCCTACATGCACATCTCCCATACTGCTGTGCTCGTTTCACTACCTGGATTTTGGTTTCCTCTTCTTGCTTTGAAATGACAAGCCTTCATTCTCCATGCTACACACACCTTGTAGCAGTTTCAGTTTGAAGCATGGTGGTGCTCTCAAAAAGCTGTGTAACCTAGTTAGAGTGTGTCACTCTCCAGCACTGAATACACAACTTAGAGCTCCTTTCTCCACAGACACGCAACCACATCTTTTTGGGAAAGTGCTACCTCAAGTCACTTGCAAATTTAAGGGTTTCATAGAGAAAATGAAGTCAATCATGATTTTGCACTCTGCAAACAATAGAAATGACCTCTTGTACATGCCCGTGTGAATTTCACAGCAAAATGCCCTTTTCTTGTTTCTTGAAAGTTCTCAACACGTTAGGAGAAAGATCTGTTTGAGCAAGAGTGATGCAGTGTGCATTTTTCTGCATTACAAGTGATTGGGAAACATACTCCTTATTTTTCCACATTGTGTAAGAAACAACGTGAGGCTTGCAAGAGTTTGAACAATGCACCCCAAAACGTATTCCAGGAGTGAAAACACACGTTTCTAGAAAGACTCTGAAGCAGCAAGCAAAAGCATAGTGGCTGAGTGTTCCATCAATGAGAAACACACGCATTTCACTCTTCTGGAGTCAGTTTTCAGCCAGGAATTCATATGCATTTTGTACTGTGCAGAATGTAGCTACATGCTCGGGGGTTGTGTCATAGAAGCACCTCTCCTGCAGGAGCTTATTGCAACATTCATTGTTTGGCTAAGTTCTTTAGGGTTGGTTTTGGAAGGTGTTTCATATTTGGTCAAATCCCGCTTCGTACGAAATATTTTCACAGCGCTGTTTCCAAGTGTCCACAAAGATCTGCTGCTTGAAACTGCCTACATGCACATATCCCATACTGCTGTGCTCGTTTCACTACCTGGATTTTGGTTTCCTCTTCTTGCTTTGAAATGACAAGCCTTCATTCTGCATGCTACACACACCTTGTAGCAGTTTCAGTTAGAAGCATATTGGTGCTCTCAAAAAGCTGTGTAACCTAGTTAGAGTGTGTCACTCTCCGGCACTGAATACACAACTTCGAGCTCCTTTCACCACAGACACGCAAACACATCTTTTTGGGAAAGTGCTACCTCAAGTCACTTGCAAATGTAAGGGTTTCCAGGAGAAAATGAAGTCAATCATGGTTTTGCACTCTGCAAACAATAGAAATGACCTCTTGTACATGCCCGTGTGAATTTCACAGCAAAATGCCCTTCTTTTCTTGTTTCTTGAAAGTTCTCAACACGTTAGGAGAAAGATCTGTTTGAGCAAGAGTGATGCAGTGTGCATTTTTCTGCATTACAAGTGATTGGGAAACATACTCCTTATTTTTCCACATTGTGTAAGAAACAACGTGAGGCTTGCAAGAGTTTGAACAATGCACCCCAAAACGTATTCCAGGAGTGAAAACACACGTTTCTAGAAAGACTCTGAAGCAGCAAGGAAAAGCATAGTGGCTGAGTGTTCCATCAATGAGAAACACACGCATTTCACTCTTCTGGAGTCAGTTTTCAGCCAGGAATTCATATGCATTTTGTACTGTGCAGAATGTAGCTACATGCTCGGGAGTTGTGTCATAGAAGCACCTCTCCTGCAGGAGCTTATTGCAACATTCATTATTTGGCTAAGTTCATTAGGGTTGGTTTTGGAAGGTGTTTCATCTTTGGTGAAATCCCGCTTCGTACGAAATATTTTCACAGCGCTGTTTCCAAGTGTCCACAAAGATCTGCTGCATGAAACTGCCTACATGCACATCTCCCATACTGCTGTGCTCGTTTCACTACCTGGATTTTGGTTTCCTCTTCTTGCTTTGAAATGACAAGCCTTCATTCTGCATGCTACACACACCTTGTAGCAGTTTCAGTTTGAAGCATGTTGGTGCTCTCAAAAAGCTGTGTAACCTAGTTAGAGTGTGTCACTCTCCGGCACTGAATACACAACTTAGAGCTCCTTTCACCACAGACACGCAAACACATCTTTTTGGGAAAGTGCTACCTCAAGTCACTTGCAAATGTAAGGGTTTCATAGAGAAAATGAAGTCAATCATGGTTTTGCACTCTGCAAACAGTAGAAATGACTTCTTGTGCATGCCCGTGTGAATTTAACAGCAAAATGCCCTTCTTTTCTTGTTTCTTGAAAGTTCTCAACACATTAGGAGAAAGATCTGTTTGAGCAAGAGTGATGCAGTGTGCATTTTTCTGCATTACAAGTGATTGGGAAACATACTCCTTATTTTTCCACATTGTGTAAGAAACAACGTGAGGCTTGCAAGAGTTTGAACAATGCACCCCAAAACGTATTCCAGGAGTGAAAACACACGTTTCTAGAAAGACTCTGAAGCAGCAAGCAAAAGCATAGTGGCTGAGTGTTCTTTCAATGAGAAACACACGCATTTCACTCTTCTGGAGTCAGTTTTCAGCCAGGAATTCATATGCTTTTTGTACTGTGCAGATTGTAGCTACATGCTCGGGGGTTGTGTCATAGAAGCACCTCTCCTGCAGGAGCTTATTGCAACATTCATTGTTTGGCTAAGTTCTTTAGGGTTGGTTTTGGATGGTGTTTCATATTTGGTCAAATCCCGCTTCGTACGAAATATTTTCACAGCGCTGTTTCCAAGTGTCCACAAAGATCTGCTGCTTGAAACTGCCTACATGCACATCTCCCATACTGCTGTGCTCGTTTCACTACCTGGATTTTGGTTTCCTCTTCTTGCTTTGAAATGCAAGCCTTCATTCTGCATGCTACACACACCTTGTAGCAGTTTCAGTTTGAAGCATGTTGGTGCTCTCAAAAAGCTGTGTAACCTAGTTAGAGTGTGTCACTCTCCGGCACTGAATACACAACTTAGAGCTCCTATCACCACAGACACGCAAACACATCTTTTTGGGAAAGTGCTACCTCAAGTCACTTGCAAATGTAAGGGTTTCAAGGAGAAAATGTAGTCAATCATGGTTTTGCACTCTGCAAACAATAGAAATGACCTCTTGTACATGCCCGTGTGAATTTCACAGCAAAATGCCCTTCTTTTCTTGTTTCTTGAAAGTTCTCAACACGTTAGGAGAAAGATCTGTTTGAGCAAGAGTGATGCAGTGTGCATTTTTCTGCATTACAAGTGATTGGGAAACATACTCCTTATTTTTCCACATTGTGTAAGAAACAACGTGAGGCTTGCAAGAGTTTTAACAATGCACCCCAAAACGTATTCCAGGAGTGAAAACACACGTTTCTAGAAAGACTCTGAAGCAGCAAGCAAAAGCATAGTGGCAAAGTGTTCTTTCAATGAGAAACCAACGCATTTCACTCTTCTGGAGTCAGTTTTCAGCCAGGAATTCATATGCATTTTGTACTGTGCAGAATGTAGCTACATTCTCGGGGGTTGTGTCATAGAAGCACCTCTCCTGCAGGAGCTTATTGCAACATTCATTGTTTGGCTAAGTTCTTTAGGGTTGGTTTTGGAAGGTGTTTCATATTTGGTCAAATCCCGCTTCGTACGAAATATTTTCACAGCGCTGTTTCCAAGTGTCCACAAAGATCTGCTGCTTGAAACTGCCTACATGCACATCTCCCATACTGCTGTGCTCGTTTCACTACCTGGATTTTGGTTTCCTCTTCTTGCTTTGAAATGACAAGCCTTCATTCTGCATGCTACACACACCTTGTAGCAGTTTCAGTTAGAAGCATATTGGTGCTCTCAAAAAGCTGTGTAACCTAGTTAGAGTGTGTCACTCTCCGGCACTGAATACACAACTTAGAGCTCCTTTCACCACAGACACGCAAACACATCTTTTTGGGAAAGTGCTACCTCAAGTCACTTGCAAATGTAAGGCTTTCATAGAGAAAATGAAGTCAATCATGGTTTTGCACTCTGCAAACAGTAGAAATGACCTCTTGTGCATGCCCGTGTGAATTTCACAGCAAAATGCCCTTCTTTTCTTGTTTCTTGAAAGTTCTCAACACGTTAGGAGAATGATCTGTTTGAGCAAGAGTGATGCAGTGTGCATTTTTCTGCATAACAAGTGATTGGGAAACATACTCCTTATTTTTCCACATTGTGTAAGAAACAACGTGAGGCTTGCAAGAGTTTTAACAATGCACCCCAAAACGTATTCCAGGAGTGAAAACACACGTTTCTAGAAAGACTCTGAAGCAGCAAGCAAAAGCATAGTGGCAAAGTGTTCTTTCAATGAGAAACCAACGCATTTCACTCTTCTGGAGTCAGTTTTCAGCCAGGAATTCATATGCATTTTGTACTGTGCAGAATGTAGCTACATTCTCGGGGGTTGTGTCATAGAAGCACCTCTCCTGCAGGAGCTTATTGCAACATTCATTGTTTGGCTAAGTTCTTTAGGGTTGGTTTTGGAAGGTGTTTCATATTTGGTCAAATCCCGCTTCGTACGAAATATTTTCACAGCGCTGTTTCCAAGTGTCCACAAAGATCTGCTGCTTGAAACTGCCTACATGCACATCTCCCATACTGCTGTGCTCGTTTCACTACCTGGATTTTGGTTTCCTCTTCTTGCTTTGAAATGACAAGCCTTCATTCTGCATGCTACACACACCTTGTAGCAGTTTCAGTTAGAAGCATATTGGTGCTCTCAAAAAGCTGTGTAACCTAGTTAGAGTGTGTCACTCTCCGGCACTGAATACACAACTTAGAGCTCCTTTCACCACAGACACGCAAACACATCTTTTTGGGAAAGTGCTACCTCAAGTCACTTGCAAATGTAAGGCTTTCATAGAGAAAATGAAGTCAATCATGGTTTTGCACTCTGCAAACAGTAGAAATGACCTCTTGTGCATGCCCGTGTGAATTTCACAGCAAAATGCCCTTCTTTTCTTGTTTCTTGAAAGTTCTCAACACGTTAGGAGAATGATCTGTTTGAGCAAGAGTGATGCAGTGTGCATTTTTCTGCATAACAAGTGATTGGGAAACATACTCCTTATTTTTCCACATTGTGTAAGAAACAACGTGAGGCTTGCAAGAGTTTGAACAATGCACCCCAAAACGTATTCCAGGAGTGAAAACACACGTTTCTAGAAAGACTCTGAAGCAGCAAGTAAAAGCATAGTGGCTGAGTGTTCCATCAATGAGAAACACACGCATTTCACTCTTCTGGAGTCAGTTTTCAGCCAGGAATTCATATGCATTTTGTACTGTGCAGAATGTAGCTACATGCTCGGGGATTGTGTCATAGAAGCACCTCTCCTGCAGGAGCTTATTGCAACATTCATTATTTGGCTAAGTTCATTAGGGTTGGTTTTGGAAGGTGTTTCATCTTTGGTGAAATCCCGCTTCGTACGAAATATTTTCACAGCGCTGTTTCCAAGTGTCCACAAAGATCTGCTGCATGAAACTCCCTACATGCACATCTCCCATACTGCTGTGCTCGTTTCACTACCTGGATTTTGGTTTCCTCTTCTTGCTTTTAAATGACAAGCCTTCATTCTGCATGCTACACACACCTTGTAGCAGTTTCAGTTTGAAGCATGTTGGTGCTCTCAAAAAGCTGTGTAACCTAGTTAGAGTGTGTCACTCTCCGGCACTGAATACACAACTTAGAGCTCCTTTCACCACAGACACGCAAACACATCTTTTTGGGAAAGTGCTACCTCAAGTCACTTGCAAATGTAAGGCTTTCATAGAGAAAATGAAGTCAATCATGGTTTTGCACACTGCAAACAGTAGAAATGACCTCTTGTGCATGCCCGTGTGAATTTCACAGCAAAATGCCCGTCTTTTCTTGTTTCTTGAAAGTTCTCAACACATTAGGAGAAAGATCTGTTTGAGCAAGAGTGATGCAGTGTGCATTTTTCTGCATAACAAGTGATTGGGAAACATACTCCTTATTTTTCCACATTGTGTAAGAAACAACGTGAGGCTTGCAAGAGTTTGAACAATGCACCCCAAAACGTATTCCAGGTGTGAAAACACACGTTACTAGAAAGACTCTGAAGCAGCAAGCAAAAGCATAGTGGCTGAGTGTTCTTTCAATGAGAAACACACGCATTTCACTCTTCTGGAGTCAGTTTTCAGCCAGGAATTCATATGCATTTTGTACTGTGCAGAATGTAGCTACATGCTCGGGGGTTGAGTCATAGAAGAATCTCTCCTGCAGGAGCTTATTGCAACATTCATTATTTGGCTAAGTTCATTAGGGTTGGTTTTGGAAGGTGTTTCATCTTTGGTGAAATCCCGCTTCGTACGAAATATTTTCACAGCGCTGTTTCCAAGTGTCCACAAAGATCTGCTGCTTGAAACTGCCTACATGCTCATCTCCCATAATGCTGTGCTCGTTTCACTACCTGGATTTTGGTTTCCTCTTCTTGCTTTGAAATGACAAGCCTTCATTCTGCATGCTACACACACCTTGTAGCAGTTTCAGTTTGAAGCATGTTGGTGCTCTCAAAAAGCTGTGTAACCTAGTTAGAGTGTGTCACTCTCCGGCACTGAATACACAACTTAGAGCTCCTTTCACCACAGACACGAAAAAACATCTTTTTGGGAAAGTGTTACCTCAAGTCACTTGCAAATGTAAGGGTTTCATAGAGAAAATGAAGTCAGTCATGGTTTTGCACTCTGCAAACAGTAGAAATGACCTCTTGTGCATGCCCGTGTGAATTTCACAGCAAAATGCCCTTCTTTTCTTGTTTCTTGAAAGTTCTCAACACATTATTAGAAAGATCTGTTTGAGCAAGAGTGATGCAGTGTGCATTTTTCTGCATAACAAGTGATTGGGAAACATACTCCTTATTTTTCCACATTGTGTAAGAAACAACGTGAGGCTTGCAAGAGTTTGAACAATGCACCCCAAAACGTATTCCAGGTGTGAAAACACACGTTACTAGAAAGACTCTGAAGCAGCAAGCAAAAGCATAGTGGCTGAGTGTTCTTTCAATGAGAAACACACGCATTTCACTCTTCTGGAGTCAGTTTTCAGCCAGGAATTCATATGCATTTTGTACTGTGCAGAATGTAGCTACATGCTCGGGGGTTGAGTCATAGAAGAATCTCTCCTGCAGGAGCTTATTGCAACATTCATTATTTGGCTAAGTTCATTAGGGTTGGTTTTGGAAGGTGTTTCATCTTTGGTGAAATCCCGCTTCGTACGAAATATTTTCACAGCGCTGTTTCCAAGTGTCCAGAAAGATCTGCTGCTTGAAACTGCCTACATGCTCATCTCCCATAATGCTGTGCTCGTTTCACTACCTGGATTTTGGTTTCCTCTTCTTGCTTTGAAATGACAAGCCTTCATTCTGCATGCTACACACACCTTGTAGCAGTTTCAGTTTGAAGCATGTTGGTGCTCTCAAAAAGCTGTGTAACCTAGTTAGAGTGTGTCACTCTCCGGCTCTGAATACACAACTTAGAGCTCCTTTTACCACAGACACGAAAAAACATCTTTTTGGGAAAGTGTTACCTCAAGTCACTTGCAAATGTAAGGGTTTCCAGGAGAAAATGAAGTCAATCATGGTTTTGCACTCTGCAAACAGTAGAAATGACCTCTTGTGCATGCCCGTGTGAATTTCACAGCAAAACGCCCTTCTTTTCTTGTTTCTTGAAAGTTCTCAACACATTAGGAGAAAGATCTGTTTGAGCAAGAGTGATGCAGTGTGCATTTTTCTGCATAACAAGTGATTGGGAAACATACTCCTGATTTTTCCACATTGTGTAAGAAACAACGTGAGGCTTGCAAGAGTTTGAACAATGCACCCCAAAACGTATTCCAGGTGTGAAAACACACGTTACTAGAAAGACTCTGAAGCAGCAAGCAAAAGCAAGGTGGCTGAGTGTTCTTTCAATGAGAAACACACGCATTTCACTCTTCTGGAGTCAGTTTTCAGCCAGGAATTCATATGCATTTTGTACTGTGCAGCATGTAGCTACATGCTCGGGGATTGTGTCATAGAAGCACCTCTCCTGCAGGAGCTTATTGCAACATTCATTGTTTGGCTAAGTTCTTTAGGGTTGGTTTTGGAAGGTGTTTCATATTTGGTCAAATCCCGCTTCGTACGAAATATTTTCACAGCGCTGTTTCCAAGTGTCCACAAAGATCTGCTGCTTGAAACTGCCTACATGCACATCTCCCATACTGCTGTGCTCGTTTCACTACCTGGATTTTGGTTTCCTCTTCTTGCTTTGAAATGCAAGCCTTCATTCTCCATGCTACACACACCTTGTAGCAGTTTCAGTTAGAAGCATGTTGGTGCTCTCAAAAACTGTGTAACCTAGTTAGAGTGTGTCACTCTCCAGCACTGAATACACAACTTAGAGCTCCTTTCACCACAGACACGCAACCACATCTTTTTGGGAAAGTGCTACCTCAAGTCACTTGCAAATGTAAGGGTTTCCAGGAGAAAATGAAGTCAATCATGGTTTTGCACTCTGCAAACAATGGAAATGACCTCTTGTACATGCCCGTGTGAATTTCACAGCAAAATGCCCTTCTTTTCTTGTTTCTTGAAAGTTCTCAACACGTTAGGAGAAAGATCTGTTTGAGCAAGAGTGATGCAGTGTGCATTTTTCTGCATAACAAGTGATTGGGAAACATACTCCTTATTTTTCCACATTGTGTAAGAAACAACGTGAGGCTTGCAAGAGTTTGAACAATGCAGCCCAAAACGTATTCCAGGAGTGAAAACACACGTTTCTAGAAAGACTCTGAAGCAGCAAGCAAAAGCATAGTGGCTGAGTGTTCCATCAATGAGAAACACACGCATTTCACTCTTCTGGAGTCAGTTTTCAGCCAGGAATTCATATGCATTTTGTACTGTGCAGAATGTAGCTACATGCTCGGGGTTTGTGTCATAGAAGCACCTCTCCTGCAGGAGCTTATTGCAGCATTCATTGTTTGGCTAAGTTCATTAGGGTTGGTTTTGGAAGGTGTTTCATCTTTGGTCAAATCCCGCTTCGTACGAAATATTTTCACAGCGCTGTTTCCAAGTGTCCACAAAGATCTGCTGCATGAAACTGCCTACATGCACATCTCCCATACTGCTGTGCTCGTTTCACTACCTGGATTTTGGTTTCCTCTTCTTGCTTTGAAATGACAAGCCTTCATTCTCCATGCTACACACACCTTGTAGCAGTTTCAGTTAGAAGTATATTGGTGCTCTCAAAAAGGTGTGTAACCTAGTTAGAGTGTGTCACTATCCGGCACTGAATACATAACTTAGAGCTCCTTTGACCACAGACACGCAAACACATCTTTTTGGGAAAGTGCTACCTCAAGTCACTTGCAAATGTAAGGGTTTCATAGAGAAAATGAAGTCAATCATGATTTTGCACTCTGCAAACAATAAAAATGACCTCTTGTACATGCCCGTGTGAATTTCAGAGCAAAATGCCCTTCTCTTCTTGTTTCTTGAAAGTTCTCAACACATTAGGAGAAAGATCTGTTTGAGCAAGAGTGATGCAGTGTGCATTTTTCTGCATAACAAGTGATTGGGAAACATACTCCTTATTTTTCCACATTGTGTAAGAAACAACGTGAGGCTTGCAAGAGTTTGAACAATGCACCCCAAAACGTATTCCAGGTGTGAAAACACACCTTACTAGAAAGACTCTGAAGCAGCAAGCAAAAGCATAGTGGCTGAGTGTTCTTTCAATGAGAAACACACGCATTTCACTCTTCTGGAGTCAGTTTTCAGCCAGGAATTCATATGCATTTTGTACTGTGCAGAATGTAGCTACATGCTCGGGGGTTGAGTCATAGAAGAATCTCTCCTGCAGGAGCTTATTGCAACATTCATTATTTGGCTAAGTTCATTAGGGTTGGTTTTGGAAGGTGTTTCATCTTTGGTGAAATCCCGCTTCGTACGAAATATTTTCACAGCGCTGTTTCCAAGTGTCCACAAAGATCTGCTGCTTGAAACTGCCTACATGCACATCTCCCATACTGCTGTGCTCGTTTCACTACCTGGATTTTGGTTTCCTCTTCTTGCTTTGAAATGCAAGCCTTCATTCTCCATGCTACACACACCTTGTAGCAGTTTCAGTTAGAAGCATGTTGGTGCTCTCAAAAACTGTGTAACCTAGTTAGAGTGTGTCACTCTCCAGCACTGAATACACAACTTAGAGCTCCTTTCACCACAGACACGCAACCACATCTTTTTGGGAAAGTGCTACCTCAAGTCACTTGCAAATGTAAGGGTTTCCAGGAGAAAATGAAGTCAATCATGGTTTTGCACTCTGCAAACAATGGAAATGACCTCTTGTACATGCCCGTGTGAATTTCACAGCAAAATGCCCTTCTTTTCTTGTTTCTTGAAAGTTCTCAACACGTTAGGAGAAAGATCTGTTTGAGCAAGAGTGATGCAGTGTGCATTTTTCTGCATAACAAGTGATTGGGAAACATACTCCTTATTTTTCCACATTGTGTAAGAAACAACGTGAGGCTTGCAAGAGTTTGAACAATGCAGCCCAAAACGTATTCCAGGAGTGAAAACACACGTTTCTAGAAAGACTCTGAAGCAGCAAGCAAAAGCATAGTGGCTGAGTGTTCCATCAATGAGAAACACACGCATTTCACTCTTCTGGAGTCAGTTTTCAGCCAGGAATTCATATGCATTTTGTACTGTGCAGAATGTAGCTACATGCTCGGGGGTTGTGTCATAGAAGCACCTCTCCTGCAGGAGCTTATTGCAGCATTCATTGTTTGGCTAAGTTCATTAGGGTTGGTTTTGGAAGGTGTTTCATCTTTGGTCAAATCCCGCTTCGTACGAAATATTTTCACAGCGCTGTTTCCAAGTGTCCACAAAGATCTGCTGCATGAAACTGCCTACATGCACATCTCCCATACTGCTGTGCTCGTTTCACTACCTGGATTTTGGTTTCCTCTTCTTGCTTTGAAATGACAAGCCTTCATTCTCCATGCTACACACACCTTGTAGCAGTTTCAGTTAGAAGTATATTGGTGCTCTCAAAAAGGTGTGTAACCTAGTTAGAGTGTGTCACTATCCGGCACTTAATACACAACTTAGAGCTCCTTTGACCACAGACACGCAAACACATCTTTTTGGGAAAGTGCTACCTCAAGTCACTTGCAAATGTAAGGGTTTCATAGAGAAAATGAAGTCAATCATGATTTTGCACTCTGCAAACAATAAAAATGACCTCTTGTACATGCCCGTGTGAATTTCAGAGCAAAATGCCCTTCTTTTCTTGTTTCTTGAAAGTTCTCAACACATTAGGAGAAAGATCTGTTTGAGCAAGAGTGATGCAGTGTGCATTTTTCTGCATAACAAGTGATTGGGAAACATACTCCTTATTTTTCCACATTGTGTAAGAAACAACGTGAGGCTTGCAAGAGTTTGAACAATGCACCCCAAAACGTATTCCAGGTGTGAAAACACACCTTACTAGAAAGACTCTGAAGCAGCAAGCAAAAGCATAGTGGCTGAGTGTTCTTTCAATGAGAAACACACGCATTTCACTCTTCTGGAGTCAGTTTTCAGCCAGGAATTCATATGCATTTTGTACTGTGCAGAATGTAGCTACATGCTCGGGGGTTGAGTCATAGAAGAATCTCTCCTGCAGGAGCTTATTGCAACATTCATTATTTGGCTAAGTTCATTAGGGTTGGTTTTGGAAGGTGTTTCATCTTTGGTGAAATCCCGCTTCGTACGAAATATTTTCACAGCGCTGTTTCCAAGTGTCCACAAAGATCTGCTGCTTGAAACTGCCTACATGCTCATCTCCCATAATGCTGTGCTCGTTTCACTACCTGGATTTTGGTTTCCTCTTCTTGCTTTGAAATGACAAGCCTTCATTCTGCATGCTACACACACCTTGTAGCAGTTTCAGTTTGAAGCATGTTGGTGCTCTCAAAAAGCTGTGTAACCTAGTTAGAGTGTGTCACTCTCCGGCACTGAATACACAACTTAGAGCTCCTTTCACCACAGACACGAAAAAACATCTTTTTGGGAAAGTGTTACCTCAAGTCACTTGCAAATGTAAGGGTTTCATAGAGAAAATGAAGTCAGTCATGGTTTTGCACTCTGCAAACAGTAGAAATGACCTCTTGTGCATGCCCGTGTGAATTTCACAGCAAAATGCCCTTCTTTTCTTGTTTCTTGAAAGTTCTCAACACATTAGGAGAAAGATCTGTTTGAGCAAGAGTGATGCAGTGTGCATTTTTCTGCATAACAAGTGATTGGGAAACATACTCCTTATTTTTCCACATTGTGTAAGAAACAACGTGAGGCTTGCAAGAGTTTGAACAATGCACCCCAAAACGTATTCCAGGTGTGAAAACACACGTTACTAGAAAGACTCTGAAGCAGCAAGCAAAAGCATAGTGGCTGAGTGTTCTTTCAATGAGAAACACACGCATTTCACTCTTCTGGAGTCAGTTTTCAGCCAGGAATTCATATGCATTTTGTACTGTGCAGAATGTAGCTACATGCTCGGGGGTTGAGTCATAGAAGAATCTCTCCTGCAGGAGCTTATTGCAACATTCATTATTTGGCTAAGTTCATTAGGGTTGGTTTTGGAAGGTGTTTCATCTTTGGTGAAATCCCGCTTCGTACGAAATATTTTCACAGCGCTGTTTCCAAGTGTCCAGAAAGATCTGCTGCTTGAAACTGCCTACATGCTCATCTCCCATAATGCTGTGCTCGTTTCACTACCTGGATTTTGGTTTCCTCTTCTTGCTTTGAAATGACAAGCCTTCATTCTGCATGCTACACACACCTTGTAGCAGTTTCAGTTTGAAGCATGTTGGTGCTCTCAAAAAGCTGTGTAACCTAGTTAGAGTGTGTCACTCTCCGGCACTGAATACACAACTTAGAGCTCCTTTTACCACAGACACGAAAAAACATCTTTTTGGGAAAGTGTTACCTCAAGTCACTTGCAAATGTAAGGGTTTCCAGGAGAAAATGAAGTCAATCATGGTTTTGCACTCTGCAAACAGTAGAAATGACCTCTTGTGCATGCCCGTGTGAATTTCACAGCAAAACGCCCTTCTTTTCTTGTTTCTTGAAAGTTCTCAACACATTAGGAGAAAGATCTGTTTGAGCAAGAGTGATGCAGTGTGCATTTTTCTGCATAACAAGTGATTGGGAAACATACTCCTGATTTTTCCACATTGTGTAAGAAACAACGTGAGGCTTGCAAGAGTTTGAACAATGCACCCCAAAACGTATTCCAGGTGTGAAAACACACGTTACTAGAAAGACTCTGAAGCAGCAAGCAAAAGCAAGGTGGCTGAGTGTTCTTTAAATGAGAAACACACGCATTTCACTCTTCTGGAGTCAGTTTTCAGCCAGGAATTCATATGCATTTTGTACTGTGCAGAATGTAGCTACATGCTCGGGGATTGTGTCATAGAAGCACCTCTCCTGCAGGAGCTTATTGCAACATTCATTGTTTGGCTAAGTTCTTTAGGGTTGGTTTTGGAAGGTGTTTCATATTTGGTCAAATCCCGCTTCGTACGAAATATTTTCACAGCGCTGTTTCCAAGTGTCCACAAAGATCTGCTGCTTGAAACTGCCTACATGCACATCTCCCATACTGCTGTGCTCGTTTCACTACCTGGATTTTGGTTTCCTCTTCTTGCTTTGAAATGCAAGCCTTCATTCTCCATGCTACACACACCTTGTAGCAGTTTCAGTTAGAAGCATGTTGGTGCTCTCAAAAACTGTGTAACCTAGTTAGAGTGTGTCACTCTCCAGCACTGAATACACAACTTAGAGCTCCTTTCACCACAGACACGCAACCACATCTTTTTGGGAAAGTGCTACCTCAAGTCACTTGCAAATGTAAGGGTTTCCAGGAGAAAATGAAGTCAATCATGGTTTTGCACTCTGCAAACAATGGAAATGACCTCTTGTACATGCCCGTGTGAATTTCACAGCAAAATGCCCTTCTTTTCTTGTTTCTTGAAAGTTCTCAACACGTTAGGAGAAAGATCTGTTTGAGCAAGAGTGATGCAGTGTGCATTTTTCTGCATAACAAGTGATTGGGAAACATACTCCTTATTTTTCCACATTGTGTAAGAAACAACGTGAGGCTTGCAAGAGTTTGAACAATGCAGCCCAAAACGTATTCCAGGAGTGAAAACACACGTTTCAAGAAAGACTCTGAAGCAGCAAGCAAAAGCATAGTGGCTGAGTGTTCCATCAATGAGAAACACACGCATTTCACTCTTCTGGAGTCAGTTTTCAGCCAGGAATTCATATGCATTTTGTACTGTGCAGAATGTAGCTACATGCTCGGGGGTTGTGTCATAGAAGCACCTCTCCTGCAGGAGCTTATTGCAGCATTCATTGTTTGGCTAAGTTCATTAGGGTTGGTTTTGGAAGGTGTTTCATCTTTGGTCAAATCCCGCTTCGTACGAAATATTTTCACAGCGCTGTTTCCAAGTGTCCACAAAGATCTGCTGCATGAAACTGCCTACATGCACATCTCCCATACTGCTGTGCTCGTTTCACTACCTGGATTTTGGTTTCCTCTTCTTGCTTTGAAATGACAAGCCTTCATTCTCCATGCTACACACACCTTGTAGCAGTTTCAGTTAGAAGTATATTGGTGCTCTCAAAAAGGTGTGTAACCTAGTTAGAGTGTGTCACTATCCGGCACTGAATACATAACTTAGAGCTCCTTTGACCACAGACACGCAAACACATCTTTTTGGGAAAGTGCTACCTCAAGTCACTTGCAAATGTAAGGGTTTCATAGAGAAAATGAAGTCAATCATGATTTTGCACTCTGCAAACAATAAAAATGACCTCTTGTACATGCCCGTGTGAATTTCAGAGCAAAATGCCCTTCTTTTCTTGTTTCTTGAAAGTTCTCAACACATTAGGAGAAAGATCTGTTTGAGCAAGAGTGATGCAGTGTGCATTTTTCTGCATAACAAGTGATTGGGAAACATACTCCTTATTTTTCCACATTGTGTAAGAAACAACGTGAGGCTTGCAAGAGTTTGAACAATGCACCCCAAAACGTATTCCAGGTGTGAAAACACACCTTACTAGAAAGACTCTGAAGCAGCAAGCAAAAGCATAGTGGCTGAGTGTTCTTTCAATGAGAAACACACGCATTTCACTCTTCTGGAGTCAGTTTTCAGCCAGGAATTCATATGCATTTTGTACTGTGCAGAATGTAGCTACATGCTCGGGGGTTGAGTCATAGAAGAATCTCTCCTGCAGGAGCTTATTGCAACATTCATTATTTGGCTAAGTTCATTAGGGTTGGTTTTGGAAGGTGTTTCATCTTTGGTGAAATCCCGCTTCGTACGAAATATTTTCACAGCGCTGTTTCCAAGTGTCCACAAAGATCTGCTGCTTGAAACTGCCTACATGCACATCTCCCATACTGCTGTGCTCGTTTCACTACCTGGATTTTGGTTTCCTCTTCTTGCTTTGAAATGCAAGCCTTCATTCTCCATGCTACACACACCTTGTAGCAGTTTCAGTTAGAAGCATGTTGGTGCTCTCAAAAACTGTGTAACCTAGTTAGAGTGTGTCACTCTCCAGCACTGAATACACAACTTAGAGCTCCTTTCACCACAGACACGCAACCACATCTTTTTGGGAAAGTGCTACCTCAAGTCACTTGCAAATGTAAGGGTTTCCAGGAGAAAATGAAGTCAATCATGGTTTTGCACTCTGCAAACAATGGAAATGACCTCTTGTACATGCCCGTGTGAATTTCACAGCAAAATGCCCTTCTTTTCTTGTTTCTTGAAAGTTCTCAACACGTTAGGAGAAAGATCTGTTTGAGCAAGAGTGATGCAGTGTGCATTTTTCTGCATAACAAGTGATTGGGAAACATACTCCTTATTTTTCCACATTGTGTAAGAAACAACGTGAGGCTTGCAAGAGTTTGAACAATGCAGCCCAAAACGTATTCCAGGAGTGAAAACACACGTTTCTAGAAAGACTCTGAAGCAGCAAGCAAAAGCATAGTGGCTGAGTGTTCCATCAATGAGAAACACACGCATTTCACTCTTCTGGAGTCAGTTTTCAGCCAGGAATTCATATGCATTTTGTACTGTGCAGAATGTAGCTACATGCTCGGGGGTTGTGTCATAGAAGCACCTCTCCTGCAGGAGCTTATTGCAGCATTCATTGTTTGGCTAAGTTCATTAGGGTTGGTTTTGGAAGGTGTTTCATCTTTGGTCAAATCCCGCTTCGTACGAAATATTTTCACAGCGCTGTTTCCAAGTGTCCACAAAGATCTGCTGCATGAAACTGCCTACATGCACATCTCCCATACTGCTGTGCTCGTTTCACTACCTGGATTTTGGTTTCCTCTTCTTGCTTTGAAATGACAAGCCTTCATTCTCCATGCTACACACACCTTGTAGCAGTTTCAGTTAGAAGTATATTGGTGCTCTCAAAAAGGTGTGTAACCTAGTTAGAGTGTGTCACTATCCGGCACTGAATACATAACTTAGAGCTCCTTTGACCACAGACACGCAAACACATCTTTTTGGGAAAGTGCTACCTCAAGTCACTTGCAAATGTAAGGGTTTCATAGAGAAAATGAAGTCAATCATGATTTTGCACTCTGCAAACAATAAAAATGACCTCTTGTACATGCCCGTGTGAATTTCAGAGCAAAATGCCCTTCTTTTCTTGTTTCTTGAAAGTTCTCAACACATTAGGAGAAAGATCTGTTTGAGCAAGAGTGATGCAGTGTGCATTTTTCTGCATAACAAGTGATTGGGAAACATACTCCTTATTTTTCCACATTGTGTAAGAAACAACGTGAGGCTTGCAAGAGTTTGAACAATGCACCCCAAAACGTATTCCAGGTGTGAAAACACACCTTACTAGAAAGACTCTGAAGCAGCAAGCAAAAGCATAGTGGCTGAGTGTTCTTTCAATGAGAAACACACGCATTTCACTCTTCTGGAGTCAGTTTTCAGCCAGGAATTCATATGCATTTTGTACTGTGCAGAATGTAGCTACATGCTCGGGGGTTGAGTCATAGAAGAATCTCTCCTGCAGGAGCTTATTGCAACATTCATTATTTGGCTAAGTTCATTAGGGTTGGTTTTGGAAGGTGTTTCATCTTTGGTGAAATCCCGCTTCGTACGAAATATTTTCACAGCGCTGTTTCCAAGTGTCCACAAAGATCTGCTGCTTGAAACTGCCTACATGCTCATCTCCCATAATGCTGTGCTCGTTTCACTACCTGGATTTTGGTTTCCTCTTCTTGCTTTGAAATGACAAGCCTTCATTCTGCATGCTACACACACCTTGTAGCAGTTTCAGTTTGAAGCATGTTGGTGCTCTCAAAAAGCTGTGTAACCTAGTTAGAGTGTGTCACTCTCCGGCACTGAATACACAACTTAGAGCTCCTTTCACCACAGACACGCAAACACATCTTTTTCGGAAAGTGCTACCTCAAGTCACTTGCAAATGTAAGGCTTTCATAGAGAAAATGAAGTCAATCATGGTTTTGCACTCTGCAAACAGTAGAAATGACCTCTTGTGCATGCCCGTGTGAATTTCACAGTAAAATGCCCTTCTTTTCTTGTTTCTTGAAAGTTCTCAACACATTAGGAGAAAGATCTGTTTGAGCAAGAGTGATGCAGTGTGCATTTTTCTGCATTACAAGTGATTGGGAAACATACTCCTTATTTTTCCACATTGTGTAAGAAACAACGTGAGGCTTGCAAGACTTTGAACAATGCACCCCAAAACGTATTCCAGGAGTGAAAACACACGTTTCTAGAAAGACTCTGAAGCAGCAAGCAAAAGCATAGTGGCTGAGTGTTCTTTCAATGAGAAACACACGCATTTCACTCTTCTGGAGTCAGTTTTCAGCCAGGAATTCATATGCATTTTGTACTGTGCAGAATGTAGCTACATGCTCGGGGGTTGTGTCATAGAAGCACCTCTCCAGTACGAGCTTATTGCAACATTCATTGTTTGGCTAAGTTCTTTAGGGTTGGTTTTGGAAGGTGTTTCATATTTGGTCAAATCCCGCTTCGTACGAAATATTTTCACAGCGCTGTTTCCAAGTGTCCACAAAGATCTGCTGCTTGAAACTGCCTACATGCACATCTCCCATACTGCTTTGCTCGTTTCACTACCTGGATTTTGGTTTCCTCTTCTTGCTTTGAAAAGACAAGCCTTCATTCTGCATGCTACACACACCTTGTAGCAGTTTCAGTTTGAAGCATGTTGGTGCTCTCAAAAAGCTGTGTAACCTAGTTAGAGTGTGTCACTCTCCGGCACTGAATACACAACTTAGAGCTCCTTTCACCACAGACACGCAAACACATCTTTTTGGGAAAGTGCTACCTCAAGTCACTTGCAAATGTAAGGGTTTCCTAGAGAAAATGAAGTCAATCATGGTTTTGCACTCTGCAAACAGTAGAAATGACCTCTTGTGCATGCCCGTGTGAATTTCACAGCAAAATGCCCTTCTTTTCTTGTTTCTTGAAAGTTCTCAACACATTAGGAGAAAGATCTGTTTGAGCAAGAGTGATGCAGTGTGCATTTTTCTGCATAACAAGTGATTGGGAAACATACTCCTTATTTTTCCACATTGTGTAAGAAACAACGTGAGGCTTGCAAGAGTTTGAACAATGCACCCCAAAACGTATTCCAGGTGTGAAAACACACGTTACTATAAAGACTCTGAAGCAGCAAGCAAAAGCATAGTGGCTGAGTGTTCTTTCAATGAGAAACACACGCATTTCACTCTTCTGGAGTCAGTTTTCAGCCAGGAATTCATATGCATTTTGTACTGTGCAGAATGTAGCTACATGCTCGGGGGTTGTGTCATAGAAGCACCTCTCCTGCAGGAGCTTATTGCAACATTCATTGTTTGGCTAAGTTCTTTAGGGTTGGTTTTGGAAGGTGTTTCATATTTGGTCAAATCCCGCTTCGTACGAAATATTTTCACAGCGCTCTTCCCAAGTGTCCACAAAGATCTGCTGCTTGAAACTGCCTACATGCACATCTCCCATACTGCTGTGCTCGTTTCACTACCTGGATTTTGGTTTCCTCTTCTTGCTTTGAAATGACAAGCCTTCATTCTGCATGGGACACCCACCTTGTAGCAGTTTCAGTTTGAAGCATGTTGGTGCTCTCAAAAAGCTGTGTAACCTAGTTAGAGTGTGTCACTCTCCGGCACTGAATACACAACTTAGAGCTCCTTTCACCACAGACACGCAAACACATCTTTTTGGGAAAGTGCTACCTCAAGTCACTTGCAAATGTAAGGGTTTCCTAGAGAAAATGAAGTCAATCATGGTTTTGCACTCTGCAAACAGTAGAAATGACCTCTTGTGCATGCCCGTGTGAATTTCACAGCAAAATGCCCTTCTTTTCTTGTTTCTTGAAAGTTCTCAACACATTATTAGAAAGATCTGTTTGAGCAAGAGTGATGCAGTGTGCATTTTTCTGCATTACAAGTGATTGGGAAACATACTCCTTATTTTTCCACATTGTGTAAGAAACAACGTGAGGCTTGCAAGAGTTTGAACAATGCACCCCAAAACGTATTCCAGGAGTGAAAACACACGTTTCTAGAAAGACTCTGAAGCAGCAAGCAAAAGCATAGTGGCTGAGTGTTCCATCAATGAGAACACACGCATTTCACTCTTCTGGAGTCAGTTTTCAGCCAGGAATTCATATGCATTTTGTACTGTGCAGAATGTAGCTACATGCTCGGGGGTTGTGTCATAGAAGCACCTCTCCTGCAGGAGCTTATTGCAACATTCATTGTTTGGCTAAGTTCTTTAGGGTTGGTTTTGGAGGGTGTTTCATCTTTGGTGAAATCCCGCTTCGTACGAAATATTTTCACAGCGCTGTTTCCAAGTGTCCACAAAGATCTACTGCTTGAAACTGCCTATATGCACATCTCCCATGCTGCTGTGCTCGTTTCACTACATGGATTTTGGTTTCCTCTTCTTGCTTTGAAATGACAAGCCTTCATTCTGCATGCTACACACACCTTGTAGCAGTTTCAGTTTGAAGCATGTTGGTGCTCTCAAAAAGCTGTGTAACCTAGTTAGAGTGTGTCACTCTCCGGCACTGAATACACAACTTAGAGCTCCTTTCACCACAGACACGCAAACACATCTTTTTCGGAAAGTGCTACCTCAAGTCACTTGCAAATGTAAGGCTTTCATAGAGAAAATGAAGTCAATCATGGTTTTGCACTCTGCAAACAGTAGAAATGACCTCTTGTGCATGCCCGTGTGAATTTCACAGCAAAATGCCCTTCTTTTCTTGTTTCTTGAAAGTTCTCAACACATTAGGAGAAAGATCTGTTTGAGCAAGGGTGATGCAGTGTGCATTTTTCTGCATTACAAGTGATTGGGAAACATACTCCTTATTTTTCCACATTGTGTAAGAAACAACGTGAGGCTTGCAAGACTTTGAACAATGCACCCCAAAACGTATTCCAGTAGTGAAAACACACGTTTCTAGAAAGACTCTAAAGCAGCAAGCAAAAGCATAGTGGCAGAGAGTTCTTTCAATGAGAAACACACGCATTTCACTCTTCTGGAGTCAGTTTTCAGCCAGGAATTCATATGCATTTTGTACTGTGCAGAATGTAGCTACATGCTCGGGGGTTGTGTCATAGAAGCACCTCTCCTGCACGAGCTTATTGCAACATTCATTGTTTGGCTAAGTTCTTTAGGGTTGGTTTTGGAAGGTGTTTCATATTTGGTCAAATACCGCTTCGTACGAAATATTTTCACAGCGCTGTTTCCAAGTGTCCACAAAGATCTGCAGCTTGAAACTGCCTACATGCACATCTCCCATACTGCTGTGTTTGTTTAACTACCTGGATTTTGGTTTCCTCTTCTTGCTTTGAAATGACAAGCCTTCATTCTGCATGCTACACACACCTTGTAGCAGTTTCAGTTTGAAGCATATTGGTGCTCTCAAAAACTGTGTAACCTAGTTAGAGTGTGTCACTCTCCAGCCCTGAATACACAACTTGGAGCTCCGTTCACCACTGACACGCAACCACATCTTTTTGGGAAAGTGCTACCTCAAGTCACTTGCAAATGTAAGGGTTTCATAGAGAAAATGAAGTCAATCATGGTTTTGCACTCTGCAAACAGTAGAAATGACCTCTTGTGCATGCCCGTGTGAATTTCACAGCAAAATGCCCTTCTTTTCTTGTTTCTTGAAAGTTCTCAACACATTAGGAGAAAGATCTGTTTGAGCAAGAGTGATGCAGTGTGCATTTTTCTGCATTACAAGTGATTGGGAAACATACTCCTTATTTTTCCACATTTTGTAAGAAACAACGTGAGGCTTGCAAGAGTTTGAACAATGCACCCCAAAACGTATTCCAGGTGTGAAAACACACGTTTCTAGAAAGACTCTGAAGCAGCAAGCAAAAGCATAGTGGCTGAGTGTTCTTTCAATGAGAAACACACGCATTTCACTCTTCTGGAGTCAGTTTTCAGCCAGGAATTCATATGCATTTTGTACTATGCAGAATGTAGCTACATGCTCGGGGGTTGTGTCATAGAAGCACCTCTCCTGCACGAGCTTATTGCAACATTCATTGTTTGGCTAAGTTCTTTAGGGTTGGTTTTGGAAAGTGTTTCATATTTGGTCAAATCCCGCTTCGTACGAAATATTTTCACAGCGTTGTTTCCAAGTGTCCACAAAGATCTGCTGCTTGAAACTGCCTACATGCACATCTCCCATACTGCTGTGCTCGTTTCACTACCTGGATTTTGGTTTCCTCTTCTTGCTTTGAAATGACAAGCCTTCATTCTGCATGCTACACACACCTTGTAGCAGTTTCAGTTTGAAGCATGTTGGTGCTCTCAAAAAGCTGTGTAACCTAGTTAGAGTGTGTCACTCTCCGGCACTGAATACACAACTTAGAGCTCCTTTCACCACAGACACGCAAACACATCTTTTTGGGAAAGTGCTACCTCAAGTCACTTGCAAATGTAAGGGTTTCCTAGAGAAAATGAAGTCAATCATGGTTTTGCACTCTGCAAACAGTAGAAATGACCTCTTGTGCATGCCCGTGTGAATTTCACAGCAAAATGCCCTTCTTTTCTTGTTTCTTGAAAGTTCTCAACACATTAGGAGAAAGATCTGTTTGAGCAAGAGTGATGCAGTGTGCATTTTTCTGCATTACAAGTGATTGGGAAACATACTCCTTATTTTTCCACATTGTGTAAGAAACAACGTGAGGCTTGCAAGAGTTTGAACAATGCACCCCAAAACGTATTCCAGGAGTGAAAACACACGTTTCTAGAAAGACTCTGAAGCAGCAAGCAAAAGCATAGTGGCTGAGTGTTCCATCAATGAGAACACACGCATTTCACTCTTCTGGAGTCAGTTTTCAGCCAGGAATTCATATGCATTTTGTACTGTGCAGAATGTAGCTACATGCTCGGGGGTTGTGTCATAGAAGCACCTCTCCTGCAGGAGCTTATTGCAACATTCATTGTTTGGCTAAGTTCTTTAGGGTTGGTTTTGGAGGGTGTTTCATCTTTGGTGAAATCCCGCTTCGTACGAAATATTTTCACAGCGCTGTTTCCAAGTGTCCACAAAGATCTACTGCTTGAAACTGCCTATATGCACATCTCCCATGCTGCTGTGCTCGTTTCACTACATGGATTTTGGTTTCCTCTTCTTGCTTTGAAATGACAAGCCTTCATTCTGCATGCTACACACACCTTGTAGCAGTTTCAGTTTGAAGCATGTTGGTGCTCTCAAAAAGCTGTGTAACCTAGTTAGAGTGTGTCACTCTCCGGCACTGAATACACAACTTAGAGCTCCTTTCACCACAGACACGCAAACACATCTTTTTCGGAAAGTGCTACCTCAAGTCACTTGCAAATGTAAGGCTTTCATAGAGAAAATGAAGTCAATCATGGTTTTGCACTCTGCAAACAGTAGAAATGACCTCTTGTGCATGCCCGTGTGAATTTCACAGCAAAATGCCCATCTTTTCTTGTTTCTTGAAAGTTCTCAACACATTAGGAGAAAGATCTGTTTGAGCAAGAGTGATGCAGTGTGCATTTTTCTGCATTACAAGTGATTGGGAAACATACTCCTTATTTTTCCACATTGTGTAAGAAACAACGTGAGGCTTGCAAGACTTTGAACAATGCACCCCAAAACGTATTCCAGGAGTGAAAACACACGTTTCTAGAAAGACTCTGAAGCAGCAAGCAAAAGCATAGTGGCTGAGTGTTCTTTCAATGAGAAACACACGCATTTCACTCTTCTGGAGTCAGTTTTCAGCCAGGAATTCATATGCATTTTGTACTGTGCAGAATGTAGCTACATGCTCGGGGGTTGTGTCATAGAAGCACCTCTCCAGCACGAGCTTATTGCAACATTCATTGTTTGGCTAAGTTCTTTAGGGTTGGTTTTGGAAGGTGTTTCATATTTGGTCAAATCCCGCTTCGTACGAAATATTTTCACAGCGCTGTTTCCAAGTGTCCACAAAGATCTGCAGCTTGAAACTGCCTACATGCACATCTCCCATACTGCTGTGTTCGTTTCACTCCCTGGATTTTGGTTTCCTCTTCTTGCTTTGAAATGACAAGCCTTCATTCTGCATGCTACACACACCTTGTAGCAGTTTCAGTTTGAAGCATGTTGGTGCTCTCAAAAACTGTGTAACCTAGTTAGAGTGTGTCACTCTCCAGCCCTGAATACACAACTTGGAGCTCCGTTCACCACTGACACGCAACCACATCTTTTTGGGAAAGTGCTACCTCAAGTCACTTGCAAATGTAAGGGTTTCATAGAGAAAAAGAAGTCAATCATGGTTTTGCACTCTGCAAACAGTAGAAATGACCTCTTGTGCATGCCCGTGTGAATTTCACAGCAAAATGCCCTTCTTTTCTTGTTTCTTGAAAGTTCTCAACACATTAGGAGAAAGATCTGTTTGAGCAAGAGTGATGCAGTGTGCATTTTTCTGCATTACAAGTGATTGGGAAACATACTCCTTATTTTTCCACATTTTGTAAGAAACAACGTGAGGCTTGCAAGAGTTTGAACAATGCACCCCAAAACGTATTCCAGGTGTGAAAACACACGTTTCTAGAAAGACTCTGAAGCAGCAAGCAAAAGCATAGTGGCTGAGTGTTCTTTCAATGAGAAACACACGCATTTCACTCTTCTGGAGTCAGTTTTCAGCCAGGAATTCATATGCATTTTGTACTGTGCAGATTGTAGCTACATGCTCGGGGGTTGTGTCATAGAAGCACCTCTCCTGCAGGAGCTTATTGCAACATTCATTGTTTGGCTAAGTTCTTTAGGGTTGGTTTTGGAAGGTGTTTCATATTTGGTCAAATCCCGCTTCGTACGAAATATTTTCACAGCGCTGTTTCCAAGTGTCCACAAAGATCTGCTGCTTGAAACTGCCTACATGCACATCTCCCATACTGCTGTGTTCGTTTCACTACCTGGATTTTGGTTTCCTCTTCTTGCTTTGAAATGACAAGCCTTCATTCTGCATGCTACACACACCTTGTAGCAGTTTCAGTTTGAAGCATGTTGGTGCTCTCAAAAACTGTGTAACCTAGTTAGAGTGTGTCACTCTCCAGCCCTGAATACACAACTTAGAGCTCCTTTCACCACAGACACGCAACCACATCTTTTTGGGAAAGTGCTACCTCATGTCACTTGCAAATGTAAGGGTTTCAAGGAGAAAATGAAGTCAATCATAGTTTTGCACTCTGCAAACAATAGAAATGACCTCTTGTACATGCCCGTGTGAATTTCACAGCAAAATGCCCTTCTTTTCTTGTTTCTTGAAAGTTCTCAACACGTTAGGAGAAAGATCTGTTTGAGCAAGAGTGATGCAGTGTGCATTTTTCTGCATTACAAGTGATTGGGAAACATACTCCTTATTTTTCCACATTGTGTAAGAAACAACGTGAGGCTTGCAAGACTTTGAACAATGCACCCCAAAACGTATTCCAGGAGTGAAAACACACGTTTCTAGAAAAACTGTGAAGCAGCAAGCAAAAGCATAGTGGCTGAGTGTTCCATCAATGAGAAACACACGCATTTCACTCTTCTGAAGTCAGTTTTCAGCCAGGAATTCATATGCATTTTGTACTGTGCAGAATGTAGCTACATGCTCGGGGGTTGTGTCATAGAAGCCCCTCTCCTGCAGGAGCTTATTGCAGCATTCATTGTTTGGCTAAGTTCTTTAGGGTTCGTTTTGGACGGTCTTTTATCTTTGGTCAAATCCCGCTTCGTACGAAATATTTTCACAGCACTGTTTCCAAGTGTCCACAAAGATCTGCTGCTTGAAACTGCCTACATGCACATCTCCCATACTGCTGTGCTCGTTTCACTACCTGGATTTTGGTTTCCTCTTCTTGCTTTGAAATGACAAGCCCTCATTCTGCATGCTACACACACCTTGTAGCAGTTTCAGTTTGAAGCATGTTGGTGTTCTCAAAAAGCTGTGTAACCTAGTTAGAGTGTGTCACTCTCCAGCACTGAATACACAACTTAGAGCTCCTTTCACCACAGACGCGCAACCACATCTTTTTGGGAATGTGCTACCTCAAGTCGCTTGCAAATGTAAGGGTTTCAAGGAGAAAATGAAGTCAATCATGACTTTGCACTCTGCAAACAATAGAATGACCTCTTGTACATGCCCGTGTGAATTTCACAGTAAAATGCCTTTCTTTTCTTGTTTCTTGAAAGTTCTCAACACGTTAGGAGAAAGATCTGTTTGAGCAAGAGTGATGCAGTGTGCATTTTTCTGCATTACAATTGATTGGGAACCATACTCCTTATTTTTCCACATTGTGTAAGAAACAACGTGAGGCTTGCAAGAGTTTGAACAATGCTCCCCAAAACGTATTCCCGGAGTGAAAACACACGTTTCTAGAAAGACTCTGAAGCAGCAAGCAAAAGCATAGTGGCTGAGTGTTCCATCAATGAAAAACACACGCATTTCACTCTTCTGGAGTCAGTTTTCAGCCAGGAATTCATATGCATTTTGTACTGTGCAGAATGTAGCTACATGCTCGGGGGTTGTGTCATAGAAGCACCTCTCCTGCAGGAGCTTATTGCAGCATTCATTGTTTGGCTAAGTTCTTTAGGGTTGGTTTTGGAAGGTGTTTCACATTTGGTCAAATCCCGCTTCGTACGAAATATTTTCACAGCGCTGTTTCCAAGTGTCCACAAAGATCTGCTGCTTGAAACTGCCTACATGCACATCTCCCATACTGCTGTGCTCGTTTCACTACCTGGATTTTGGTTTCCTCTTCTTGCTTTGAAATGACAAGCCTTCATTCTGCATGGGACACCCACCTTGTAGCAGTTTCAGTTTGAAGCATGTTGGTGCTCTCAAAAAGCTGTGTAACCTAGTTAGAGTGTGTCACTCTCCGGCACTGAATACACAACTTAGAGCTCCTTTCACCACAGACACGCAAACACATCTTTTTGGGAAAGTGCTACCTCAAGTCACTTGCAAATGTAAGGGTTTCCTAGAGAAAATGAAGTCAATCATGGTTTTGCACTCTGCAAACAGTAGAAATGACCTCTTGTGCATGCCCGTGTGAATTTCACAGCAAAATGCCCTTCTTTTCTTGTTTCTTGAAAGTTCTCAACACATTATTAGAAAGATCTGTTTGAGCAAGAGTGATGCAGTGTGCATTTTTCTGCATTACAAGTGATTGGGAAACATACTCCTTATTTTTCCACATTGTGTAAGAAACAACGTGAGGCTTGCAAGAGTTTGAACAATGCACCCCAAAACGTATTCCAGGAGTGAAAACACACGTTTCTAGAAAGACTCTGAAGCAGCAAGCAAAAGCATAGTGGCTGAGTGTTCCATCAATGAGAACACACGCATTTCACTCTTCTGGAGTCAGTTTTCAGCCAGGAATTCATATGCATTTTGTACTGTGCAGAATGTAGCTACATGCTCGGGGGTTGTGTCATAGAAGCACCTCTCCTGCAGGAGCTTATTGCAACATTCATTGTTTGGCTAAGTTCTTTAGGGTTGGTTTTGGAGGGTGTTTCATCTTTGGTGAAATCCCGCTTCGTACGAAATATTTTCACAGCGCTGTTTCCAAGTGTCCACAAAGATCTACTGCTTGAAACTGCCTATATGCACATCTCCCATGCTGCTGTGCTCGTTTCACTACATGGATTTTGGTTTCCTCTTCTTGCTTTGAAATGACAAGCCTTCATTCTGCATGCTACACACACCTTGTAGCAGTTTCAGTTTGAAGCATGTTGGTGCTCTCAAAAAGCTGTGTAACCTAGTTAGAGTGTGTCACTCTCCGGCACTGAATACACAACTTAGAGCTCCTTTCACCACAGACACGCAAACACATCTTTTTCGGAAAGTGCTACCTCAAGTCACTTGCAAATGTAAGGCTTTCATAGAGAAAATGAAGTCAATCATGGTTTTGCACTCTGCAAACAGTAGAAATGACCTCTTGTGCATGCCCGTGTGAATTTCACAGCAAAATGCCCTTCTTTTCTTGTTTCTTGAAAGTTCTCAACACATTAGGAGAAAGATCTGTTTGAGCAAGGGTGATGCAGTGTGCATTTTTCTGCATTACAAGTGATTGGGAAACATACTCCTTATTTTTCCACATTGTGTAAGAAACAACGTGAGGCTTGCAAGACTTTGAACAATGCACCCCAAAACGTATTCCAGTAGTGAAAACACACGTTTCTAGAAAGACTCTAAAGCAGCAAGCAAAAGCATAGTGGCAGAGAGTTCTTTCAATGAGAAACACACGCATTTCACTCTTCTGGAGTCAGTTTTCAGCCAGGAATTCATATGCATTTTGTACTGTGCAGAATGTAGCTACATGCTCGGGGGTTGTGTCATAGAAGCACCTCTCCTGCACGAGCTTATTGCAACATTCATTGTTTGGCTAAGTTCTTTAGGGTTGGTTTTGGAAGGTGTTTCATATTTGGTCAAATACCGCTTCGTACGAAATATTTTCACAGCGCTGTTTCCAAGTGTCCACAAAGATCTGCAGCTTGAAACTGCCTACATGCACATCTCCCATACTGCTGTGTTTGTTTAACTACCTGGATTTTGGTTTCCTCTTCTTGCTTTGAAATGACAAGCCTTCATTCTGCATGCTACACACACCTTGTAGCAGTTTCAGTTTGAAGCATATTGGTGCTCTCAAAAACTGTGTAACCTAGTTAGAGTGTGTCACTCTCCAGCCCTGAATACACAACTTGGAGCTCCGTTCACCACTGACACGCAACCACATCTTTTTGGGAAAGTGCTACCTCAAGTCACTTGCAAATGTAAGGGTTTCATAGAGAAAATGAAGTCAATCATGGTTTTGCACTCTGCAAACAGTAGAAATGACCTCTTGTGCATGCCCGTGTGAATTTCACAGCAAAATGCCCTTCTTTTCTTGTTTCTTGAAAGTTCTCAACACATTAGGAGAAAGATCTGTTTGAGCAAGAGTGATGCAGTGTGCATTTTTCTGCATTACAAGTGATTGGGAAACATACTCCTTATTTTTCCACATTTTGTAAGAAACAACGTGAGGCTTGCAAGAGTTTGAACAATGCACCCCAAAACGTATTCCAGGTGTGAAAACACACGTTTCTAGAAAGACTCTGAAGCAGCAAGCAAAAGCATAGTGGCTGAGTGTTCTTTCAATGAGAAACACACGCATTTCACTCTTCTGGAGTCAGTTTTCAGCCAGGAATTCATATGCATTTTGTACTATGCAGAATGTAGCTACATGCTCGGGGGTTGTGTCATAGAAGCACCTCTCCTGCACGAGCTTATTGCAACATTCATTGTTTGGCTAAGTTCTTTAGGGTTGGTTTTGGAAAGTGTTTCATATTTGGTCAAATCCCGCTTCGTACGAAATATTTTCACAGCGTTGTTTCCAAGTGTCCACAAAGATCTGCTGCTTGAAACTGCCTACATGCACATCTCCCATACTGCTGTGCTCGTTTCACTACCTGGATTTTGGTTTCCTCTTCTTGCTTTGAAATGACAAGCCTTCATTCTGCATGCTACACACACCTTGTAGCAGTTTCAGTTTGAAGCATGTTGGTGCTCTCAAAAAGCTGTGTAACCTAGTTAGAGTGTGTCACTCTCCGGCACTGAATACACAACTTAGAGCTCCTTTCACCACAGACACGCAAACACATCTTTTTGGGAAAGTGCTACCTCAAGTCACTTGCAAATGTAAGGGTTTCCTAGAGAAAATGAAGTCAATCATGGTTTTGCACTCTGCAAACAGTAGAAATGACCTCTTGTGCATGCCCGTGTGAATTTCACAGCAAAATGCCCTTCTTTTCTTGTTTCTTGAAAGTTCTCAACACATTAGGAGAAAGATCTGTTTGAGCAAGAGTGATGCAGTGTGCATTTTTCTGCATTACAAGTGATTGGGAAACATACTCCTTATTTTTCCACATTGTGTAAGAAACAACGTGAGGCTTGCAAGAGTTTGAACAATGCACCCCAAAACGTATTCCAGGAGTGAAAACACACGTTTCTAGAAAGACTCTGAAGCAGCAAGCAAAAGCATAGTGGCTGAGTGTTCCATCAATGAGAACACACGCATTTCACTCTTCTGGAGTCAGTTTTCAGCCAGGAATTCATATGCATTTTGTACTGTGCAGAATGTAGCTACATGCTCGGGGGTTGTGTCATAGAAGCACCTCTCCTGCAGGAGCTTATTGCAACATTCATTGTTTGGCTAAGTTCTTTAGGGTTGGTTTTGGAGGGTGTTTCATCTTTGGTGAAATCCCGCTTCGTACGAAATATTTTCACAGCGCTGTTTCCAAGTGTCCACAAAGATCTACTGCTTGAAACTGCCTATATGCACATCTCCCATGCTGCTGTGCTCGTTTCACTACATGGATTTTGGTTTCCTCTTCTTGCTTTGAAATGACAAGCCTTCATTCTGCATGCTACACACACCTTGTAGCAGTTTCAGTTTGAAGCATGTTGGTGCTCTCAAAAAGCTGTGTAACCTAGTTAGAGTGTGTCACTCTCCGGCACTGAATACACAACTTAGAGCTCCTTTCACCACAGACACGCAAACACATCTTTTTCGGAAAGTGCTACCTCAAGTCACTTGCAAATGTAAGGCTTTCATAGAGAAAATGAAGTCAATCATGGTTTTGCACTCTGCAAACAGTAGAAATGACCTCTTGTGCATGCCCGTGTGAATTTCACAGCAAAATGCCCATCTTTTCTTGTTTCTTGAAAGTTCTCAACACATTAGGAGAAAGATCTGTTTGAGCAAGAGTGATGCAGTGTGCATTTTTCTGCATTACAAGTGATTGGGAAACATACTCCTTATTTTTCCACATTGTGTAAGAAACAACGTGAGGCTTGCAAGACTTTGAACAATGCACCCCAAAACGTATTCCAGGAGTGAAAACACACGTTTCTAGAAAGACTCTGAAGCAGCAAGCAAAAGCATAGTGGCTGAGTGTTCTTTCAATGAGAAACACACGCATTTCACTCTTCTGGAGTCAGTTTTCAGCCAGGAATTCATATGCATTTTGTACTGTGCAGAATGTAGCTACATGCTCGGGGGTTGTGTCATAGAAGCACCTCTCCAGCACGAGCTTATTGCAACATTCATTGTTTGGCTAAGTTCTTTAGGGTTGGTTTTGGAAGGTGTTTCATATTTGGTCAAATCCCGCTTCGTACGAAATATTTTCACAGCGCTGTTTCCAAGTGTCCACAAAGATCTGCAGCTTGAAACTGCCTACATGCACATCTCCCATACTGCTGTGTTCGTTTCACTCCCTGGATTTTGGTTTCCTCTTCTTGCTTTGAAATGACAAGCCTTCATTCTGCATGCTACACACACCTTGTAGCAGTTTCAGTTTGAAGCATGTTGGTGCTCTCAAAAACTGTGTAACCTAGTTAGAGTGTGTCACTCTCCAGCCCTGAATACACAACTTGGAGCTCCGTTCACCACTGACACGCAACCACATCTTTTTGGGAAAGTGCTACCTCAAGTCACTTGCAAATGTAAGGGTTTCATAGAGAAAAAGAAGTCAATCATGGTTTTGCACTCTGCAAACAGTAGAAATGACCTCTTGTGCATGCCCGTGTGAATTTCACAGCAAAATGCCCTTCTTTTCTTGTTTCTTGAAAGTTCTCAACACATTAGGAGAAAGATCTGTTTGAGCAAGAGTGATGCAGTGTGCATTTTTCTGCATTACAAGTGATTGGGAAACATACTCCTTATTTTTCCACATTTTGTAAGAAACAACGTGAGGCTTGCAAGAGTTTGAACAATGCACCCCAAAACGTATTCCAGGTGTGAAAACACACGTTTCTAGAAAGACTCTGAAGCAGCAAGCAAAAGCATAGTGGCTGAGTGTTCTTTCAATGAGAAACACACGCATTTCACTCTTCTGGAGTCAGTTTTCAGCCAGGAATTCATATGCATTTTGTACTGTGCAGATTGTAGCTACATGCTCGGGGGTTGTGTCATAGAAGCACCTCTCCTGCAGGAGCTTATTGCAACATTCATTGTTTGGCTAAGTTCTTTAGGGTTGGTTTTGGAAGGTGTTTCATATTTGGTCAAATCCCGCTTCGTACGAAATATTTTCACAGCGCTGTTTCCAAGTGTCCACAAAGATCTGCTGCTTGAAACTGCCTACATGCACATCTCCCATACTGCTGTGTTCGTTTCACTACCTGGATTTTGGTTTCCTCTTCTTGCTTTGAAATGACAAGCCTTCATTCTGCATGCTACACACACCTTGTAGCAGTTTCAGTTTGAAGCATGTTGGTGCTCTCAAAAACTGTGTAACCTAGTTAGAGTGTGTCACTCTCCAGCCCTGAATACACAACTTAGAGCTCCTTTCACCACAGACACGCAACCACATCTTTTTGGGAAAGTGCTACCTCATGTCACTTGCAAATGTAAGGGTTTCAAGGAGAAAATGAAGTCAATCATAGTTTTGCACTCTGCAAACAATAGAAATGACCTCTTGTACATGCCCGTGTGAATTTCACAGCAAAATGCCCTTCTTTTCTTGTTTCTTGAAAGTTCTCAACACGTTAGGAGAAAGATCTGTTTGAGCAAGAGTGATGCAGTGTGCATTTTTCTGCATTACAAGTGATTGGGAAACATACTCCTTATTTTTCCACATTGTGTAAGAAACAACGTGAGGCTTGCAAGACTTTGAACAATGCACCCCAAAACGTATTCCAGGAGTGAAAACACACGTTTCTAGAAAAACTGTGAAGCAGCAAGCAAAAGCATAGTGGCTGAGTGTTCCATCAATGAGAAACACACGCATTTCACTCTTCTGAAGTCAGTTTTCAGCCAGGAATTCATATGCATTTTGTACTGTGCAGAATGTAGCTACATGCTCGGGGGTTGTGTCATAGAAGCCCCTCTCCTGCAGGAGCTTATTGCAGCATTCATTGTTTGGCTAAGTTCTTTAGGGTTCGTTTTGGACGGTCTTTTATCTTTGGTCAAATCCCGCTTCGTACGAAATATTTTCACAGCACTGTTTCCAAGTGTCCACAAAGATCTGCTGCTTGAAACTGCCTACATGCACATCTCCCATACTGCTGTGCTCGTTTCACTACCTGGATTTTGGTTTCCTCTTCTTGCTTTGAAATGACAAGCCCTCATTCTGCATGCTACACACACCTTGTAGCAGTTTCAGTTTGAAGCATGTTGGTGTTCTCAAAAAGCTGTGTAACCTAGTTAGAGTGTGTCACTCTCCAGCACTGAATACACAACTTAGAGCTCCTTTCACCACAGACGCGCAACCACATCTTTTTGGGAATGTGCTACCTCAAGTCGCTTGCAAATGTAAGGGTTTCAAGGAGAAAATGAAGTCAATCATGACTTTGCACTCTGCAAACAATAGAATGACCTCTTGTACATGCCCGTGTGAATTTCACAGTAAAATGCCTTTCTTTTCTTGTTTCTTGAAAGTTCTCAACACGTTAGGAGAAAGATCTGTTTGAGCAAGAGTGATGCAGTGTGCATTTTTCTGCATTACAATTGATTGGGAACCATACTCCTTATTTTTCCACATTGTGTAAGAAACAACGTGAGGCTTGCAAGAGTTTGAACAATGCTCCCCAAAACGTATTCCCGGAGTGAAAACACACGTTTCTAGAAAGACTCTGAAGCAGCAAGCAAAAGCATAGTGGCTGAGTGTTCCATCAATGAAAAACACACGCATTTCACTCTTCTGGAGTCAGTTTTCAGCCAGGAATTCATATGCATTTTGTACTGTGCAGAATGTAGCTACATGCTCGGGGGTTGTGTCATAGAAGCACCTCTCCTGCAGGAGCTTATTGCAGCATTCATTGTTTGGCTAAGTTCTTTAGGGTTGGTTTTGGAAGGTGTTTCACATTTGGTCAAATCCCGCTTCGTACGAAATATTTTCACAGCGCTGTTTCCAAGTGTCCACAAAGATCTGCTGCTTGAAACTGCCTACATGCACATCTCCCATACTGCTGTGCTCGTTTCACTACCTGGATTTTGGTTTCCTCTTCTTGCTTTGAAATGACAGTCCTTCATTCTGCATGCTACACACACCTTGTAGCAGTTTCAGTTTGAAGCATGTTGGTGCTCTCAAAAAGCTGTGTAACCTAGTTGGAGTGTGTCACTCTCCAGCACTGAATACACAACTTAGAGCACCTTTCACCACAGACACGCAAACACATCTTTTTCGGAAAGTGCTACCTCAAGTCACTTGCAAATGTAAGGCTTTCATAGAGAAAATGAAGTCAATCATGGTTTTGCACTCTGCAAACAGTAGAAATGACCTCTTGTGCATGCCCGTGTGAATTTCACAGCAAAATGCCCTTCTTTTCTTGTTTCTTGAAAGTTCTCAACACATTAGGAGAAAGATCTGTTTGAGCAAGAGTGATGCAGTGTGCATTTTTCTGCATTACAAGTGATTGGGAAACATACTCCTTATTTTTCCACATTGTGTAAGAAATAACGTGAGGCTTGCAAGACTTTGAACAATGCACCCCAAAACGTATTCCAGGAGTGAAAACACACGTTTCTAGAAAGACTCTGAAGCAGCAAGCAAAAGCATAGTGGCTGAGTGTTCTTTCAATGAGAAACACACGCATTTCACTCTTCTGGAGTCAGTTTTCAGCCAGGAATTCATATGCATTTTGTACTGTGCAGAATGTAGCTACATGCTCGGGGGTTGTGTCATAGAAGCACCTCTCCTGCAGGAGCTTATTGCAACATTCATTATTTGGCTAAGTTCAATAGGGTTGGTTTTGGAAGGTGTTTCATCTTTGGTGAAATCCCCTTCGTACGAAATATTTTCAGAGCGCTGTTTACAAGTGTCCACAATGATCTGCTGCTTGAAACTGCCTACATGCACATCTCCCATGCTGCTGTGCTCGTTTCACTACCTGGATTTTGGTTTCCTCTTCTTGCTTTGAAATGACAAGCCTTCATTCTTCATGCTACACACACCTTGTAGCAGTTTCAGTTAGAAGCATGTTGGTGCTCTCAAAAAGCTGTGTAACCTAGTTAGAGTGTGTCACTCTCCGGCACTGAATACACAACTTAGAGCTCCTTTCACCACAGACACGCAACCACATCTTTTTGGGAAAGTGCTACCTCAAGTCACTTGCAAATGTAAGGGTTTCAAGGAGAAAATGAAGTCAATCATGGTTTTGCACTCTGCAAACAATAGAAATGACCTCTTGTACATGCCCGTGTGAATTTCACAGCAAAATGCCCTTCTTTTCTTGTTTCTTGAAAGTTCTCAACACGTTAGGAGAAAGATCTGTTTGAGCAAGAGTGATGCAGTGTGCATTTTTCTGCATAACAAGTGATTGGGAAATATACTCCTTATTTTTCCACATTGTGTAAGAAACAACGTGAGGCTTGCAAGAGTTTGAACAATGCACCCCAAAACGTATTCCAGGAGTGAAAACAAACGTTTCTAGAACGACTCTGAAGCAGCAAGCAAAAGCATAGTGGCTGAGTGTTCCATCAATGAGAAACACACGCATTTCACTCTTCTGGAGTCAGTTTTCAGCCAGGAATTCATATGCATTTTGTACTGTGCAGAATGTAGCTACATGCTCGGGGGTTGTGTCATAGAAGCACCTCTCCTGCAGGAGCTTATTGCAGCATTCATTGTTTGGCTAAGTTCTTTAGGGTTGGTTTTGGACGGTCTTTTATCTTTGGTCAAATCCCGCTTCGTACGAAATATTTTCACAGCGCTGTTTCCAAGTGTCCACAAAGATCTGCTGCTTGAAACTGCCTACATGCACATCTCCCATACTGCTGTGCTCGTTTCACTACCTGGATTTTGGTTTCCTCTTCTTGCTTTGAAATGACAAGCCTTCATTCTGCATGCTACACACACCTTGTAGCAGTTTCAGTTTGAAGCATGTTGGTGCTCTCAAAAAGCTGTGTAACCTAGTTAGAGTGTGTCACTCTCCGGCACTGAATACACAACTTAGAGCTCCTTTCACCACAGACACGCAACCACATCTTTTTGCGAAAGTGCTACCTCAAGTCACTTGCAAATGTAAGGCTTTCATAGAGAAAATGAAGTCAATCATGGTTTTGCACTCTGCAAACAGTAGAAATGACCTCTTGTGCATGCCCGTGTGAATTTCACAGCAAAATGCCCTTCTTTTCTTGTTTCTTGAAAGTTCTCAACACATTAGGAGAAAGATCTGTTTGAGCAAGAGTGATGCAGTGTGCATTTTTCTGCATAACAAGTGATTGGGAAACATACTCCTTATTTTTTCACATTGTGTAAGAAACAACGTGAGGCTTGCAAGAGTTTGAACAATGCACCCCAAAAAGTATTCCAGGTGTGAAAACACACGTTACTAGAAAGACTCTGAAGCAGCAAGCAAAAGCATAGTGGCTGAGTGTTCTTTCAATGAGAAACACACGCATTTCACTCTTCTGGAGTCAGTTTTCAGCCAGGAATTCATATGCATTTTGTACTGTGCAGAATGTAGCTACATGCTCGGGGGTTGTGTCATAGAAGCACCTCTCCTGCAGGAGCTTATTGCAAAATTCATTGTTTGGCTAAGTTCTTTAGGGTTGGTTTTGGAAGGTGTTTCATCGTTGGTGAAATCCCGCTTCGTACGAAATATTTTCAGAGCGCTGTTTCCAAGTGTCCACAAAGATCTGCTGCTTGAAACTGCCTACATGCACATCTCCCATACTGCTGTGCTCATTTCACTACCTGGATTTTGGTTTCCTCTTCTTGCTTTGAAATGACAAGCCTTCATTCTGCATGCTACACACACCTTGTAGCAGTTTCAGTTTGAAGCATGTTGGTGCTCTCAAAAAGCTGTGTAACCTAGTTAGAGTGTGTCACTCTCCGGCACTGAATACACAACTTAGAGCTCCTTTCACCACAGACACGCAACCACATCTTTTTGGGAAAGTGCTACCTCAAGTCACTTGCAAATGTAAGGCTTTCATAGAGAAAATGAAGTCAATCATGGTTTTGCACTCTGCAAACAGTAGAAATGAACCCTTGTGCATGCCCGTGTGAATTTCACAGCAAATGCCCTTCTTTTCTTGTTTCTTGAAAGTTCTCAACACATTAGGAGAAAGATCTGTTTGAGCAAGAGTGATGCAGTGTGCATTTTTCTGCATTACAATTGATTGGGAAACATACTCCTTATTTTTCCACATTGTGTAAGAAACAACGTGAGGCTTGCAAGAGTTTGAACAATGCTCCCCAAAACGTATTCCAGGAGTGAAAACACACGTTTCTAGAAAGACTCTGAAGCAGCAAGCAAAAGCATAGTGGCTGTGTGTTCCATCAATGAAAAACACACGCATTTCACTCTTCTGGAGTCAGTTTTCAGCCAGGAATTCATAGGCATTTTGTACTGTGCAGAATGTAGCTACATGCTCGGGGGTTGTGTCATAGAAGCACCTCTCCTGCAGGAGCTTATTGCAGCATTCATTGTTTGGCTAAGTTCTTTAGGGTTGGTTTTGGAAGGTGTTTCATCTTTGGTACGAAATATTTCATCTTCGTACGAAATATTTCACAGCGCTGTTTCCAAGTGTCCACAAAGATCTGCTGCTTGAAACTGCCTACATGCACATCTCCCATACTGCTGTGCTCGTTTCACTACCTGGATTTTGGTTTCCTCTTCTTGCTTTGAAATGACAAGCCTTCATTCTGCATGCTACACACACCTTGTAGCAGTTTCAGTTTGAAGCATGTTGGTGCTCTCAAAAAGCTGTGTAACCTAGTTAGAGTGTGTCACTCTCCGGCACTGAATACACAACTTAGAGCTCCTTTGACCAGACACGCAACCACATCTTTTTGGGAAAGTGCTACCTCAAGTCACTTGCAAATGTAAGGCTTTCATAGAGAAAATGAAGTCAATCATGGTTTTGCACTCTGCAAACAGTAGAAATGACCTCTTGTGCATGCCCGTGTGAATTTCACAGCAAATGCCCTTCTTTTCTTGTTTCTTGAAAGTTCTCAACACATTAGGAGAAAGATCTGTTTGAGCAAGAGTGATGCAGTGTGCATTTTTCTGCATTACAATTGATTGGGAAAGATACTCCTTATTTATCCACATTGTGTAAGAAACAACGTGAGGCTTGCAAGAGTTTGAACAATGCTCCCCAAAACGTATTCCAGGAGTGAAAACACACGTTTCTAGAAAGACTCTGAAGCAGCAAGCAAAAGCATAGTGGCTGAGTATTCTTTCAATGAGAAACACACGCATTTCACTTTCTGGAGTCAGTTTTCAGCCAGGAATTCATATGCATTTTGTACTGTGCAGAATGTAGCTACATGCTCGGGGGTTGTGTCATAGAAGCACCTCTCCTGCAGGAGTTTATTGCAACATTCATTGTTTGGCTAAGTTCTTTAGGGTTGGTTTTGGAAGGTGTTTCATATTTGGTCAAATCCCGCTTCGTACGAAATATTTTCACAGCGCTGTTTCCAAGTGTCCACAAAGATCTGCTGCTTGAAACTGCCTACATGCACATCTCCCATACTGCTGTGCTCGTTTCACTACCTGGATTTTGGTTTCCTCTTCTTGCTTTGAAATGACAAGCCTTCATTCTGCATGCTACACACACCTTGTAGCAGTTTCTGTTTGAAGCATGTTGGTGCTCTCAAAAAGCTGTGTAACCTAGTTAGAGTGTGTCACTCTCCGGCACTGAATACACAACTTAGAGCTTCTTTCACCACAGACACGCAAACATATCTTTTTGGATAGTGCTACCTCAAGTCATTTGCAAATGTAAGGGTTTCATAGAGAAAATGAAGTCAATCATGATTTTGCACTCTGCAAACAGTAGAAATGACCTCTTGTGCATGCCCGTGTGAATTTCACAGCAAATGCCCTTCTTTTCTTGTTTCTTGAAAGTTCTCAACACATTACGAGAAAGATCTGTTTAGCAAGAGTGATGCAGTGTGCATTTTTCTGCATTACAATTGATTGGGAAACATACTCCTTATTTTTCCACATTGTGTAAGAAACAACGTGAGGCTTGCAAGAGTTTGAACAATGCTCCCCAAAACGTATTCCAGGAGTGAAAACACACGTTTCTAGAAAGACTCTGAAGCAGCAAGCAAAAGCATAGTGGCTGAGTATTCTTTCAATGAGAAACACACGCATTTCACTCTTCTGGAGTCAGTTTTCAGCCAGGAATTCATATGCATTTTGTACTGTGCAGAATGTAGCTACATGCTCGGGGGTTGTGTCATAGAAGCACCTCTCCTGCAGGAGTTTATTGCAACATTCATTGTTTGGCTAAGTTCTTTAGGGTTGGTTTTGGAAGGTGTTTCATATTTGGTCAAATCCCGCTTCGTACGAAATATTTTCACAGCGCTGTTTCCAAGTGTCCACAAAGATCTGCTGCTTGAAACTGCCTACATGCACATCTCCCATACTGCTGTGCTCGTTTCACTACCTGGATTTTGGTTTCCTCTTCTTGCTTTGAAATGACAAGCCTTCATTCTGCATGCTACACACACCTTGTAGCAGTTTCAGTTTGAAGCATGTTGGTGCTCTCAAAAAGCTGTGTAACCTAGTTAGAGTGTGTCACTCTCCGGCTCTGAATACAGAACTTAGAGCTCCTTTCAACACAGACACGCAAACACATCTTTTTGGGAAAGTGCTACCTCAAGTCACTTGCAAATGTAAGGGTTTCATAGAGAAAATGAAGTCAATCATGGTTTTGCACTCTGCAAACAGTAGAAATGACCTCTTGTGCATGCCCGTGTGAATTTCACAGCAAAATGCCCTTCTTTTCTTTTTTCTTGAAAGTTCTCAACACATTAGGAGAAAGATCTGTTTGAGCAAGAGTGATGCAGTGTGCATTTTTCTGCATTACAAGTGATTGGGAAACATACTCCTTATTTATCCACATTGTGTAAGAAACAACGTCAGGCTTGCAAGACTTTGAACAATGCACCCTAAAACGTATTCCAGGAGTGAAAACACACGTTTCTAGAAAGACTCTGAAGCAGCAAGCAAAAGCATAGTGGCTGAGTGTTCTTTCAATGAGAAACACACGCATTTCACTCTTCTGGAGTCAGTTTTCAGCCAGGAATTCATATGCATTTTGTACTGTGCAGAATGTAGCTACATGCTCGGGGGTTGTGTCATAGAAGCACCTCTCCTGCAGGAGCTTATTGCAACATTCATTGTTTGGCTAAGTTCTTTGGGGTTGGTTTTGGAAGGTGTTTCATATTTGGTCAAATCCCGATTCGTACGAAATATTTTCACAGCGCTGTTTCCAAGTGTCCACAAAGATCTGCTGGTTGAAACTGCCTACATGTACATCTCCCATACTGCTGTGCTCGTTTCACTACCTGGATTTTGGTTTCCTCTTCTTGCTTTGAAATGACAAGCCTTCATTCTGCATGCTACACACACCTTGTAGCAGTTTCAGTTTGAAGCATGTTGGTGCTCTCAAAAAGCTGTGTAACCTAGTTAGAGTGTGTCACTCTCCGGCACTGAATACACAACTTAGAGCTCCTTTCACCACAGACACGCAAACACATCTTTTTGGGAAAGTGCTACCTCAAGTCACTTGCAAATGTAAGGCTTTCATAGAGAAAATGAAGTCAATCATGGTTTTGCACTCTGCAAACAGTAGAAATGACCTCTTGTGCATTCCCGTGTGAATTTCACAGCAAAATGCCCTTCTTTTCTTGTTTCTTGAAAGTTCTCAACACATTAGGAGAAAGATCTGTTTGAGCAAGAGTGATGCAGTGTGCATTTTTCTGCATTACAAGTGATTGGGAAACATACTCCTTATTTTTCCACATTGTGTAAGAAACAACGTGAGGCTTGCAAGACTTTGAACAATGCACCCCAAAACGTATTCCAGGAGTGAAAACACACGTTTCTAGAAAGACTCTGAAGCAGCAAGAAAAAGCATAGTGGCTGAGTGTTCTTTCAATGAGAAACACACGCATTTCACTCTTCTGGATTCAGTTTTCAGCCAGGAATTCATATGCATTTTGTACTGTGCAGAATGTAGCTACATGCTCGGGGGTTGTGTCATAGAAGCACCTCTCCTGCAGGAGCTTATTGCAGCATTCATTGTTTGGCTAAGTTCTTTAGGGTTGGTTTTGGAAGGTGTTTCATCTTTGGTGAAATCCCGCTTCGTACGAAATATTTTCACAGCGCTGTTTCCAAGTGTCCACAAAGATCTGCTGCTTGAAACTGCCTACATGCACATCTCCCATACTGCTGTGCTCGTTTCACTACCTGGATTTTGGTTTCCTCTTCTTGCTTTGAAATGACAAGCCTTCATTCTGCATGCTACACACACCTTGTAGCAGTTTCAGTTTGAAGCATGTTGGTGCTCTCAAAAAGCTGTGTAACCTAGTTAGAGTGTGTCACTCTCCGGCACTGAATACACAACTTAGAGCTTCTTTCACCACAGACACGCAAACATATCTTTTTGGGAAAGTGCTACCTCAAGTCACTTGCAAATGTAAGGGTTTCATAGAGAAAATGAAGTCAATCATGATTTTGCACTCTGCAAACAGTAGAAATGACCTCTTGTGCATGCCCGTGTGAATTTCACAGCAAATGCCCTTCTTTTCTTGTTTCTTGAAAGTTCTGAACACGTTAGGAGAAAGATCTGTTTGAGCAAGAGTGATGCAGTGTGCATTTTTCTGCATTACAATTGATTGGGAAACATACTCCTTATTTTTCCACATTGTGTAAGAAACAACGTGAGGCTTGCAAGAGTTTGAACAATGCTCCCCAAAACGTATTCCAGGAGTGAAAACACACGTTTCTAGAAAGACTCTGAAGCAGCAAGCAAAAGCATAGTGGCTGAGTGTTCTTTCAATGAGAAACACACGCATTTCACTCTTCTGAAGTCAGTTTTCAGCCAGGAATTCATATGCATTTTGTACTGTGCAGAATGTAGCTACATGCTCGGGGGGTTGTGTCATAGAAGCACCTCTCCTGCAGGAGCTTATTGCAGCATTCATTGTTTGGCTAAGTTCTTTAGGGTTGGTTTTGGAAGGTGTTTCATCTTTGGTGAAATCCCGCTTCGTACGAAATATTTTCACAGCGCTGTTTCCAAGTGTCCACAAAGATCTGCTGCTTGAAACTGCCTACATGCACATCTCCCATACTGCTGTGCTCGTTTCACTACCTGGATTTTGGTTTCCTCTTCTTGCTTTGAAATGACAAGCCTTCATTCTGCATGCTACACACACCTTGTAGCAGTTTCAGTTTGAAGCATGTTGGTGCTCTCAAAAAGCTGTGTAACCTAGTTAGAGTGTGTCACTCTCCAGCACTGAATACACAACTTAGAGCTCCTTTCACCACAGACACGCAACCACATCTTTTTGGGAAAGTGCTACCTCAAGTCACTTGCAAATGTAAGGCTTTCATAGAGAAAATGAAGTCAATCATGGTTTTGCACTCTGCAAACAATAGAAATGACCTCTTGTACATGCCCGTGTGAATTTCACAGCAAAATGCCCTTCTTTTCTTGTTTCTTGAAAGTTCTCAACACATTAGGAGAACGATCTGTGTGAGCAAGAGTGCTGCAGTGTGCATTTTTCTGCATTACAAGTGATTGGGAAACATACTCCTTATTTTTCCACATTGTGTAAGAAACAACGTGAGGCTTGAAAGAGTTTGAACAATGCTCCCCAAAACGTATTCCAGGAGTGAAAACACACGTTTCTAGAAAGACTCTGAAGCAGCAAGCAAAAGCATAGTGGCTGAGTGTTCTTTCAATGAAAAACACACGCATTTCTCTCTTCTGGAGTCAGTTTTCAGCCAGGAATTCATATGCATTTTGTACTGTGCAGAATGTAGCTACATGCTCGGGGGGTTGTGTCATAGAAGCACCTCTCCTGCAGGAGCTTATTGCAGCATTCATTGTTTGGCTAAGTTCTTTAGGGTTGGTTTTGGAAGGTGTTTCATCTTTGGTGAAATCCCGCTTCGTACGAAATATTTTCACAGCGCTGTTTCCAAGTGTCCACAAAGATCTGCTGCTTGAAACTGCCTACATGCACATCTCCCATACTGCTGTGCTCGTTTCACTACCTGGATTTTGGTTTCCTCTTCTTGCTTTGAAATGACAAGCCTTCATTCTGCATGCTACACACACCTTGTAGCAGTTTCAGTTTGAAGCATGTTGGTGCTCTCTAAAAGCTGTGTAACGTAGTTAGAGTGTGTCACTCTCCAGCACTGAATACACAACTTAGAGCTCCTTTCACCACAGACACGCAACCACATCTTTTTGGGAAAGTGCTCCCTCAAGTCACTTGCAAATGTAAGGCTTTCATAGAGAAAATGAAGTCAATCATGGTTTTGCACTCTGCAAACAGTAGAAATGACCTCTTGTACATGCCCGTGTGAATTTCACAGCAAAATGCCCTTCTTTTCTTGTTTCTTGAAAGTTCTCAACACATTAGGAGAACGATCTGTGTGAGCAAGAGTGCTGCAGTGTGCATTTTTCTGCATTACAAGTGATTGGGAAACATACTCCTTATTTTTCCACATTGTGTAAGAAACAACGTGAGGCTTGCAAGACTTTGAACAATGCACCCCAAAACGTATTCCAGGAGTGAAAACACACGTTTCTAGAAAGACTCTGAAGCAGCAAGAAAAAGCATAGTGGCTGAGTGTTCTTTCAATGAGAAACACACGCATTTCACTCTTCTGGATTCAGTTTTCAGCCAGGAATTCATATGCATTATGTACTGTGCAGAATGTAGCTACATGCTCGGGGGTTGTGTCATAGAAGCACCTCTCCTGCAGGAGCTTATTGCAACATTCATTTTTTGGCTAAGTTCTTTAGGGTTGGTTTTGGAAGGTGTTTCATATTTGGTCAAATCCCGCTTCGTACGAAATATTTTCACAGCGCTGTTTCCAAGTGTCCACAAAGATCTGCTGCTTGAAACTGCCTACATGCACATCTCCCATACTGCTGTGCTCGTTTCACTACCTGGATTTTGGCTTCCTCTTCTTGCTTTGAAATGACAAGCCTTCATTCTGCATGCTACACACACCTTGTAGCAGTTTCAGTTTGAAGCATGTTGGTGCTCTCAAAAAGCTGTGTAACCTAGTTAGAGTGTGTCACTCTCCGGCACTGAATACACAACTTAGAGCTCCTTTCACCACAGACACGCAAACACATCTTTTTGGGAAAGTGCTACCTCAAGTCACTTGCAAATGTAAGGGTTTCCTAGAGAAAATGAAGTCAATCATGGTTTTGCACTCTGCAAACAGTAGAAATGACCTCTTGTGCATGCCCGTGTGAATTTCACAGCAAAATGCCCTTCTTTTCTTGTTTCTTGAAAGTTCTCAACACATTAGGAGAAAGATCTGTTTGAGCAAGAGTGATGCAGTGTGCATTTTTCTGCATTACAAGTGATTGGGAAACATACTCCTTATTTTTCCACATTGTGTAAGAAACAACGTGAGGCTTGCAAGAGTTTGAACAATGCACCCCAAAACGTATTCCAGGAGTGAAAACACACGTTTCTAGAAAGACTCTGAAGCAGCAAGCAAAAGCATAGTGGCTGAGTGTTCCATCAATGAGAACACACGCATTTCACTCTTCTGGAGTCAGTTTTCAGCCAGGAATTCATATGCATTTTGTACTGTGCAGAATGTAGCTACATGCTCGGGGGTTGTGTCATAGAAGCACCTCTCCTGCAGGAGCTTATTGCAACATTCATTGTTTGGCTAAGTTCTTTAGGGTTGGTTTTGGAGGGTGTTTCATCTTTGGTGAAATCCCGCTTCGTACGAAATATTTTCACAGCGCTGTTTCCAAGTGTCCACAAAGATCTACTGCTTGAAACTGCCTATATGCACATCTCCCATGCTGCTGTGCTCGTTTCACTACATGGATTTTGGTTTCCTCTTCTTGCTTTGAAATGACAAGCCTTCATTCTGCATGCTACACACACCTTGTAGCAGTTTCAGTTTGAAGCATGTTGGTGCTCTCAAAAAGCTGTGTAACCTAGTTAGAGTGTGTCACTCTCCGGCACTGAATACACAACTTAGAGCTCCTTTCACCACAGACACGCAAACACATCTTTTTCGGAAAGTGCTACCTCAAGTCACTTGCAAATGTAAGGCTTTCATAGAGAAAATGAAGTCAATCATGGTTTTGCACTCTGCAAACAGTAGAAATGACCTCTTGTGCATGCCCGTGTGAATTTCACAGCAAAATGCCCATCTTTTCTTGTTTCTTGAAAGTTCTCAACACATTAGGAGAAAGATCTGTTTGAGCAAGAGTGATGCAGTGTGCATTTTTCTGCATTACAAGTGATTGGGAAACATACTCCTTATTTTTCCACATTGTGTAAGAAACAACGTGAGGCTTGCAAGACTTTGAACAATGCACCCCAAAACGTATTCCAGGAGTGAAAACACACGTTTCTAGAAAGACTCTGAAGCAGCAAGCAAAAGCATAGTGGCTGAGTGTTCTTTCAATGAGAAACACACGCATTTCACTCTTCTGGAGTCAGTTTTCAGCCAGGAATTCATATGCATTTTGTACTGTGCAGAATGTAGCTACATGCTCGGGGGTTGTGTCATAGAAGCACCTCTCCAGCACGAGCTTATTGCAACATTCATTGTTTGGCTAAGTTCTTTAGGGTTGGTTTTGGAAGGTGTTTCATATTTGGTCAAATCCCGCTTCGTACGAAATATTTTCACAGCGCTGTTTCCAAGTGTCCACAAAGATCTGCACCTTGAAACTGCCTACATGCACATCTCCCATACTGCTGTGTTCGTTTCACTACCTGGATTTTGGTTTCCTCTTCTTGCTTTGAAATGACAAGCCTTCATTCTGCATGCTACACACACCTTGTAGCAGTTTCAGTTTGAAGCATGTTGGTGCTCTCAAAAACTGTGTAACCTAGTTAGAGTGTGTCACTCTCCAGCCCTGAATACACAACTTGGAGCTCCGTTCACCACTGACACGCAACCACATCTTTTTGGGAAAGTGCTACCTCAAGTCACTTGCAAATGTAAGGGTTTCATAGAGAAAAAGAAGTCAATCATGGTTTTGCACTCTGCAAACAGTAGAAATGACCTCTTGTGCATGCCCGTGTGAATTTCACAGCAAAATGCCCTTCTTTTCTTGTTTCTTGAAAGTTCTCAACACATTAGGAGAAAGATCTGTTTGAGCAAGATTGATGCAGTGTGCATTTTTCTGCATTACAAGTGATTGGGAAACATACTCCTTATTTTTCCACATTTTGTAAGAAACAACGTGAGGCTTGCAAGAGTTTGAACAATGCACCCCAAAACGTATTCCAGGTGTGAAAACACACGTTTCTAGAAAGACTCTGAAGCAGCAAGCAAAAGCATAGTGGCTGAGTGTTCTTTCAATGAGAAACACACGCATTTCACTCTTCTGGAGTCAGTTTTCAGCCAGGAATTCATATGCATTTTGTACTGTGCAGATTGTAGCTACATGCTCGGGGGTTGTGTCATAGAATCACCTCTCCTGCAGGAGCTTATTGCAACATTCATTGTTTGGCTAAGTTCTTTAGGGTTGGTTTTGGAAGGTGTTTCATATTTGGTCAAATCCCGCTTCGTACGAAATATTTTCACAGCGCTGTTTCCAAGTGTCCACAAAGATCTGCTGCTTGAAACTGCCTACATGCACATCTCCCATACTGCTGTGTTCGTTTCACTACCTGGATTTTGGTTTCCTCTTCTTGCTTTGAAATGACAAGCCTTCATTCTGCATGCTACACACACCTTGTAGCAGTTTCAGTTTGAAGCATGTTGGTGCTCTCAAAAACTGTGTAACCTAGTTAGAGTGTGTCACTCTCCAGCCCTGAATACACAACTTAGAGCTCCTTTCACCACAGACACGCAACCACATCTTTTTGGGAAAGTGCTACCTCATGTCACTTGCAAATGTAAGGGTTTCAAGGAGAAAATGAAGTCAATCATAGTTTTGCACTCTGCAAACAATAGAAATGACCTCTTGTACATGCCCGTGTGAATTTCACAGCAAAATGCCCTTCTTTTCTTGTTTCTTGAAAGTTCTCAACACGTTAGGAGAAAGATCTGTTTGAGCAAGAGTGATGCAGTGTGCATTTTTCTGCATTACAAGTGATTGGGAAACATACTCCTTATTTTTCCACATTGTGTAAGAAACAACGTGAGGCTTGCAAGACTTTGAACAATGCACCCCAAAACGTATTCCAGGAGTGAAAACACACGTTTCTAGAAAAACTGTGAAGCAGCAAGCAAAAGCATAGTGGCTGAGTGTTCCATCAATGAGAAACACACGCATTTCACTCTTCTGAAGTCAGTTTTCAGCCAGGAATTCATATGCATTTTGTACTGTGCAGAATGTAGCTACATGCTCGGGGGTTGTGTCATAGAAGCCCCTCTCCTGCAGGAGCTTATTGCAGCATTCATTGTTTGGCTAAGTTCTTTAGGGTTCGTTTTGGACGGTCTTTTATCTTTGGTCAAATCCCGCTTCGTACGAAATATTTTCACAGCACTGTTTCCAAGTGTCCACAAAGATCTGCTGCTTGAAACTGCCTACATGCACATCTCCCATACTGCTGTGCTCGTTTCACTACCTGGATTTTGGTTTCCTCTTCTTGCTTTGAAATGACAAGCCCTCATTCTGCATGCTACACACACCTTGTAGCAGTTTCAGTTTGAAGCATGTTGGTGTTCTCAAAAAGCTGTGTAACCTAGTTAGAGTGTGTCACTCTCCAGCACTGAATACACAACTTAGAGCTCCTTTCACCACAGACGCGCAACCACATCTTTTTGGGAATGTGCTACCTCAAGTCGCTTGCAAATGTAAGGGTTTCAAGGAGAAAATGAAGTCAATCATGACTTTGCACTCTGCAAACAATAGAATGACCTCTTGTACATGCCCGTGTGAATTTCTCAGTAAAATGCCTTTCTTTTCTTGTTTCTTGAAAGTTCTCAACACATTAGGAGAAAGATCTGTTTGAGCAAGAGTGATGCAGTGTGCATTTTTCTGCATTACAATTGATTGGGAACCATACTCCTTATTTTTCCACATTGTGTAAGAAACAACGTGAGGCTTGCAAGAGTTTGAACAATGCTCCCCAAAACGTATTCCCGGAGTGAAAACACACGTTTCTAGAAAGACTCTGAAGCAGCAAGCAAAAGCATAGTGGCTGAGTGTTCCATCAATGAAAAACACACGCATTTCACTCTTCTGGAGTCAGTTTTCAGCCAGGAATTCATATGCATTTTGTACTGTGCAGAATGTAGCTACATGCTCGGGGGTTGTGTCATAGAAGCACCTCTCCTGCAGGAGCTTATTGCAGCATTCATTGTTTGGCTAAGTTCTTTAGGGTTGGTTTTGGAAGGTGTTTCATATTTGGTCAAATCCCGCTTCGTACGAAATATTTTCACAGCGCTGTTTCCAAGTGTCCACAAAGATCTGCTGCTTGAAACTGCCTACATGCACATCTCCCATACTGCTGTGCTCGTTTCACTACCTGGATTTTGGTTTCCTCTTCTTGCTTTGAAATGACAGTCCTTCATTCTGCATGCTACACACACCTTGTAGCAGTTTCAGTTTGAAGCATGTTGGTGCTCTCAAAAAGCTGTGTAACCTAGTTGGAGTGTGTCACTCTCCAGCACTGAATACACAACTTAGAGCACCTTTCACCACAGACACGCAAACACATCTTTTTCGGAAAGTGCTACCTCAAGTCACTTGCAAATGTAAGGCTTTCATAGAGAAAATGAAGTCAATCATGGTTTTGCACTCTGCAAACAGTAGAAATGACCTCTTGTGCATGCCCGTGTGAATTTCACAGCAAAATGCCCTTCTTTTCTTGTTTCTTGAAAGTTCTCAACACATTAGGAGAAAGATCTGTTTGAGCAAGAGTGATGCAGTGTGCATTTTTCTGCATTACAAGTGATTGGGAAACATACTCCTTATTTTTCCACATTGTGTAAGAAATAACGTGAGGCTTGCAAGACTTTGAACAATGCACCCCAAAACGTATTCCAGGAGTGAAAACACACGTTTCTAGAAAGACTCTGAAGCAGCAAGCAAAAGCATAGTGGCTGAGTGTTCTTTCAATGAGAAACACACGCATTTCACTCTTCTGGAGTCAGTTTTCAGCCAGGAATTCATATGCATTTTGTACTGTGCAGAATGTAGCTACATGCTCGGGGGTTGTGTCATAGAAGCACCTCTCCTGCAGGAGCTTATTGCAACATTCATTATTTGGCTAAGTTCAATAGGGTTGGTTTTGGAAGGTGTTTCATCTTTGGTGAAATCCCCTTCGAACGAAATATTTTCAGAGCGCTGTTTACAAGTGTCCACAATGATCTGCTGCTTGAAACTGCCTACATGCACATCTCCCATGCTGCTGTGCTCGTTTCACTACCTGGATTTTGGTTTCCTCTTCTTGCTTTGAAATGACAAGCCTTCATTCTTCATGCTACACACACCTTGTAGCAGTTTCAGTTAGAAGCATGTTGGTGCTCTCAAAAAGCTGTGTAACCTAGTTAGAGTGTGTCACTCTCCGGCACTGAATACACAACTTAGAGCTCCTTTCACCACAGACACGCAACCACATCTTTTTGGGAAAGTGCTACCTCAAGTCACTTGCAAATGTAAGGGTTTCAAGGAGAAAATGAAGTCAATCATGGTTTTGCACTCTGCAAACAATAGAAATGACCTCTTGTACATGCCCGTGTGAATTTCACAGCAAAATGCCCTTCTTTTCTTGTTTCTTGAAAGTTCTCAACACGTTAGGAGAAAGATCTGTTTGAGCAAGAGTGATGCAGTGTGCATTTTTCTGCATAACAAGTGATTGGGAAATATACTCCTTATTTTTCCACATTGTGTAAGAAACAACGTGAGGCTTGCAAGAGTTTGAACAATGCACCCCAAAACGTATTCCAGGAGTGAAAACAAACGTTTCTAGAACGACTCTGAAGCAGCAAGCAAAAGCATAGTGGCTGAGTGTTCCATCAATGAGAAACACACGCATTTCACTCTTCTGGAGTCAGTTTTCAGCCAGGAATTCATATGCATTTTGTACTGTGCAGAATGTAGCTACATGCTCGGGGGTTGTGTCATAGAAGCACCTCTCCTGCAGGAGCTTATTGCAGCATTCATTGTTTGGCTAAGTTCTTTAGGGTTGGTTTTGGACGGTCTTTTATCTTTGGTCAAATCCCGCTTCGTACGAAATATTTTCACAGCGCTGTTTCCAAGTGTCCACAAAGATCTGCTGCTTGAAACTGCCTACATGCACATCTCCCATACTGCTGTGCTCGTTTCACTACCTGGATTTTGGTTTCCTCTTCTTGCTTTGAAATGACAAGCCTTCATTCTGCATGCTACACACACCTTGTAGCAGTTTCAGTTTGAAGCATGTTGGTGCTCTCAAAAAGCTGTGTAACCTAGTTAGAGTGTGTCACTCTCCGGCACTGAATACACAACTTAGAGCTCCTTTCACCACAGACACGCAACCACATCTTTTTGCGAAAGTGCTACCTCAAGTCACTTGCAAATGTAAGGCTTTCATAGAGAAAATGAAGTCAATCATGGTTTTGCACTCTGCAAACAGTAGAAATGACCTCTTGTGCATGCCCGTGTGAATTTCACAGCAAAATGCCCTTCTTTTCTTGTTTCTTGAAAGTTCTCAACACATTAGGAGAAAGATCTGTTTGAGCAAGAGTGATGCAGTGTGCATTTTTCTGCATAACAAGTGATTGGGAAACATACTCCTTATTTTTTCACATTGTGTAAGAAACAACGTGAGGCTTGCAAGAGTTTGAACAATGCACCCCAAAAAGTATTCCAGGTGTGAAAACACACGTTACTAGAAAGACTCTGAAGCAGCAAGCAAAAGCATAGTGGCTGAGTGTTCTTTCAATGAGAAACACACGCATTTCACTCTTCTGGAGTCAGTTTTCAGCCAGGAATTCATATGCATTTTGTACTGTGCAGAATGTAGCTACATGCTCGGGGGTTGTGTCATAGAAGCACCTCTCCTGCAGGAGCTTATTGCAGCATTCATTGTTTGGCTAAGTTCTTTAGGGTTGGTTTTGGAAGGTGTTTCATCTTTGGTACGAAATATTTCATCTTCGTACGAAATATTTCACAGCGCTGTTTCCAAGTGTCCACAAAGATCTGCTGCTTGAAACTGCCTACATGCACATCTCCCATACTGCTGTGCTCGTTTCACTACCTGGATTTTGGTTTCCTCTTCTTGCTTTGAAATGACAAGCCTTCATTCTGCATGCTACACACACCTTGTAGCAGTTTCAGTTTGAAGCATGTTGGTGCTCTCAAAAAGCTGTGTAACCTAGTTAGAGTGTGTCACTCTCCGGCACTGAATACACAACTTAGAGCTCCTTTGACCAGACACGCAACCACATCTTTTTGGGAAAGTGCTACCTCAAGTCACTTGCAAATGTAAGGCTTTCATAGAGAAAATGAAGTCAATCATGGTTTTGCACTCTGCAAACAGTAGAAATGACCTCTTGTGCATGCCCGTGTGAATTTCACAGCAAATGCCCTTCTTTTCTTGTTTCTTGAAAGTTCTCAACACATTAGGAGAAAGATCTGTTTGAGCAAGAGTGATGCAGTGTGCATTTTTCTGCATTACAATTGATTGGGAAAGATACTCCTTATTTATCCACATTGTGTAAGAAACAACGTGAGGCTTGCAAGAGTTTGAACAATGCTCCCCAAAACGTATTCCAGGAGTGAAAACACACGTTTCTAGAAAGACTCTGAAGCAGCAAGCAAAAGCATAGTGGCTGAGTATTCTTTCAATGAGAAACACACGCATTTCACTTTCTGGAGTCAGTTTTCAGCCAGGAATTCATATGCATTTTGTACTGTGCAGAATGTAGCTACATGCTCGGGGGTTGTGTCATAGAAGCACCTCTCCTGCAGGAGTTTATTGCAACATTCATTGTTTGGCTAAGTTCTTTAGGGTTGGTTTTGGAAGGTGTTTCATATTTGGTCAAATCCCGCTTCGTACGAAATATTTTCACAGCGCTGTTTCCAAGTGTCCACAAAGATCTGCTGCTTGAAACTGCCTACATGCACATCTCCCATACTGCTGTGCTCGTTTCACTACCTGGATTTTGGTTTCCTCTTCTTGCTTTGAAATGACAAGCCTTCATTCTGCATGCTACACACACCTTGTAGCAGTTTCTGTTTGAAGCATGTTGGTGCTCTCAAAAAGCTGTGTAACCTAGTTAGAGTGTGTCACTCTCCGGCACTGAATACACAACTTAGACCTTCTTTCACCACAGACACGCAAACATATCTTTTTGGGATAGTGCTACCTCAAGTCATTTGCAAATGTAAGGGTTTCATAGAGAAAATGAAGTCAATCATGATTTTGCACTCTGCAAACAGTAGAAATGACCTCTTGTGCATGCCCGTGTGAATTTCACAGCAAATGCCCTTCTTTTCTTGTTTCTTGAAAGTTCTCAACACATTACGAGAAAGATCTGTTTAGCAAGAGTGATGCAGTGTGCATTTTTCTGCATTACAATTGATTGGGAAACATACTCCTTATTTTTCCACATTGTGTAAGAAACAACGTGAGGCTTGCAAGAGTTTGAACAATGCTCCCCAAAACGTATTCCAGGAGTGAAAACACACGTTTTTAGAAAGACTCTGAAGCAGCAAGCAAAAGCATAGTGGCTGAGTATTCTTTCAATGAGAAACACACTCATTTCACTCTTCTGGAGTCAGTTTTCAGCCAGGAATTCATATGCATTTTGTACTGTGCAGAATGTAGCTACATGCTCGGGGGTTGTGTCATAGAAGCACCTCTCCTGCAGGAGTTTATTGCAACATTCATTGTTTGGCTAAGTTCTTTAGGGTTGGTTTTGGAAGGTGTTTCATATTTGGTCAAATCCCGCTTCGTACGAAATATTTTCACAGCGCTGTTTCCAAGTGTCCACAAAGATCTGCTGCTTGAAACTGCCTACATGCACATATCCCATACTGCTTTGCTCGTTTCACTACCTGGATTTTGGTTTCCTCTTCTTGCTTTGAAATGACAAGCCTTCATTCTGCATGCTACACACACCTTGTAGCAGTTTCAGTTTGAAGCATGTTGGTGCTCTCAAAAAGCTGTGTAACCTAGTTAGAGTGTGTCACTCTCCGGCACTGAATACACAACTTAGAGCTCCTTTCACCACAGACACGCAACCACATCTTTTTGGGAAAGTGCTACCTCAAGTCACTTGCAAATGTAAGGCTTTCATAGAGAAAATGAAGTCAATCATGGTTTTGCACTCTGCAAACAGTAGAAATGACCTCTTGTGCATGCCCGTGTGAATTTCACAGCAAATGCCCTTCTTTTCTTGTTTCTTGAAAGTTCTCAACACATTAGGAGAAAGATCTGTTTGAGCAAGAGTGATTCAGTGTGCATTTTTCTGCATTACAATTGATTGGGAAAGATACTCCTTATTTATCCACATTGTGTAAGAAACAACGTCAGGCTTGCAAGACTTTGAACAATGCACCCTAAAACGTATTCCAGGAGTGAAAACACACGTTTCTAGAAAGACTCTGAAGCAGCAAGCAAAAGCATAGTGGCTGAGTGTTCTTTCAATGAGAAACACACGCATTTCACTCTTCTGGAGTCAGTTTTCAGCCAGGAATTCATATGCATTTTGTACTGTGCAGAATGTAGCTACATGCTCGGGGGTTGTGTCATAGAAGCACCTCTCCTGCAGGAGCTTATTGCAACATTCATTGTTTGGCTAAGTTCTTTGGGGTTGGTTTTGGAAGGTGTTTCATATTTGGTCAAATCCCGATTCGTACGAAATATTTTCACAGCGCTGTTTCCAAGTGTCCACAAAGATCTGCTGGTTGAAACTGCCTACATGTACATCTCCCATACTGCTGTGTTCGTTTCATTACCTGGATTTTGGTTTCCTCTTCTTGCTTTGAAATGACAAGCCTTCATTCTGCATGCTACACACACCTTGTAGCAGTTTCAGTTTGAAGCATGTTGGTGCTCTCAAAAAGCTGTGTAACCTAGTTAGAGTGTGTCACTCTCCGGCACTGAATACACAACTTAGAGCTCCTTTCACCACAGACACGCAAACACATCTTTTTGGGAAAGTGCTACCTCAAGTCACTTGCAAATGTAAGGCTTTCATAGAGAAAATGAAGTCAATCATGGTTTTGCACTCTGCAAACAGTAGAAATGACCTCTTGTGCATTCCCGTGTGAATTTCACAGCAAAATGCCCTTCTTTTCTTGTTTCTTGAAAGTTCTCAACACATTAGGAGAAAGATCTGTTTGAGCAAGAGTGATGCAGTGTGCATTTTTCTGCATTACAAGTGATTGGGAAACATACTCCTTATTTTTCCACATTGTGTAAGAAACAACGTGAGGCTTGCAAGACTTTGAACAATGCACCCCAAAACGTATTCCAGGAGTGAAAACACACGTTTCTAGAAAGACTCTGAAGCAGCAAGAAAAAGCATAGTGGCTGAGTGTTCTTTCAATGAGAAACACACGCATTTCACTCTTCTGGATTCAGTTTTCAGCCAGGAATTCATATGCATTTTGTACTGTGCAGAATGTAGCTACATGCTCGGGGGTTGTGTCATAGAAGCACCTCTCCTGCAGGAGCTTATTGCAGCATTCATTGTTTGGCTAAGTTCTTTAGGGTTGGTTTTGGAAGGTGTTTCATCTTTGGTGAAATCCCGCTTCGTACGAAATATTTTCACAGCGCTGTTTCCAAGTGTCCACAAAGATCTGCTGCTTGAAACTGCCTACATGCACATCTCCCATACTGCTGTGCTCGTTTCACTACCTGGATTTTGGTTTCCTCTTCTTGCTTTGAAATGACAAGCCTTCATTCTGCATGCTACACACACCTTGTAGCAGTTTCAGTTTGAAGCATGTTGGTGCTCTCAAAAAGCTGTGTAACCTAGTTAGAGTGTGTCACTCTCCGGCACTGAATACACAACTTAGAGCTTCTTTCACCACAGACACGCAAACATATCTTTTTGGGAAAGTGCTACCTCAAGTCACTTGCAAATGTAAGGGTTTCATAGAGAAAATGAAGTCAATCATGATTTTGCACTCTGCAAACAGTAGAAATGACCTCTTGTGCATGCCCGTGTGAATTTCACAGCAAATGCCCTTCTTTTCTTGTTTCTTGAAAGTTCTGAACACGTTAGGAGAAAGATCTGTTTGAGCAAGAGTGATGCAGTGTGCATTTTTCTGCATTACAATTGATTGGGAAACATACTCCTTATTTTTCCACATTGTGTAAGAAACAACGTGAGGCTTGCAAGAGTTTGAACAATGCTCCCCAAAACGTATTCCAGGAGTGAAAACACACGTTTCTAGAAAGACTCTGAAGCAGCAAGCAAAAGCATAGTGGCTGAGTGTTCTTTCAATGAGAAACACACGCATTTCACTCTTCTGAAGTCAGTTTTCAGCCAGGAATTCATATGCATTTTGTACTGTGCAGAATGTAGCTACATGCTCGGGGGGTTGTGTCATAGAAGCACCTCTCCTGCAGGAGCTTATTGCAGCATTCATTGTTTGGCTAAGTTCTTTAGGGTTGGTTTTGGAAGGTGTTTCATCTTTGGTGAAATCCCGCTTCGTACGAAATATTTTCACAGCGCTGTTTCCAAGTGTCCACAAAGATCTGCTGCTTGAAACTGCCTACATGCACATCTCCCATACTGCTGTGCTCGTTTCACTACCTGGATTTTGGTTTCCTCTTCTTGCTTTGAAATGACAAGCCTTCATTCTGCATGCTACACACACCTTGTAGCAGTTTCAGTTTGAAGCATGTTGGTGCTCTCAAAAAGCTGTGTAACCTAGTTAGAGTGTGTCACTCTCCAGCACTGAATACACAACTTAGAGCTCCTTTCACCACAGACACGCAACCACATCTTTTTGGGAAAGTGCTACCTCAAGTCACTTGCAAATGTAAGGCTTTCATAGAGAAAATGAAGTCAATCATGGTTTTGCACTCTGCAAACAATAGAAATGACCTCTTGTACATGCCCGTGTGAATTTCACAGCAAAATGCCCTTCTTTTCTTGTTTCTTGAAAGTTCTCAACACATTAGGAGAACGATCTGTGTGAGCAAGAGTGCTGCAGTGTGCATTTTTCTGCATTACAAGTGATTGGGAAACATACTCCTTATTTTTCCACATTGTGTAAGAAACAACGTGAGGCTTGAAAGAGTTTGAACAATGCTCCCCAAAACGTATTCCAGGAGTGAAAACACACGTTTCTAGAAAGACTCTGAAGCAGCAAGCAAAAGCATAGTGGCTGAGTGTTCTTTCAATGAAAAACACACGCATTTCTCTCTTCTGGAGTCAGTTTTCAGCCAGGAATTCATATGCATTTTGTACTGTGCAGAATGTAGCTACATGCTCGGGGGGTTGTGTCATAGAAGCACCTCTCCTGCAGGAGCTTATTGCAGCATTCATTGTTTGGCTAAGTTCTTTAGGGTTGGTTTTGGAAGGTGTTTCATCTTTGGTGAAATCCCGCTTCGTACGAAATATTTTCACAGCGCTGTTTCCAAGTGTCCACAAAGATCTGCTGCTTGAAACTGCCTACATGCACATCTCCCATACTGCTGTGCTCGTTTCACTACCTGGATTTTGGTTTCCTCTTCTTGCTTTGAAATGACAAGCCTTCATTCTGCATGCTACACACACCTTGTAGCAGTTTCAGTTTGAAGCATGTTGGTGCTCTCTAAAAGCTGTGTAACGTAGTTAGAGTGTGTCACTCTCCAGCACTGAATACACAACTTAGAGCTCCTTTCACCACAGACACGCAACCACATCTTTTTGGGAAAGTGCTCCCTCAAGTCACTTGCAAATGTAAGGCTTTCATAGAGAAAATGAAGTCAATCATGGTTTTGCACTCTGCAAACAGTAGAAATGACCTCTTGTGCATTCCCGTGTGAATTTCACAGCAAAATGCCCTTCTTTTCTTGTTTCTTGAAAGTTCTCAACACATTAGGAGAAAGATCTGTTTGAGCAAGAGTGATGCAGTGTGCATTTTTCTGCATTACAAGTGATTGGGAAACATACTCCTTATTTTTCCACATTGTGTAAGAAACAACGTGAGGCTTGCAAGACTTTGAACAATGCACCCCAAAACGTATTCCAGGAGTGAAAACACACGTTTCTAGAAAGACTCTGAAGCAGCAAGAAAAAGCATAGTGGCTGAGTGTTCTTTCAATGAGAAACACACGCATTTCACTCTTCTGGATTCAGTTTTCAGCCAGGAATTCATATGCATTATGTACTGTGCAGAATGTAGCTACATGCTCGGGGGTTGTGTCATAGAAGCACCTCTCCTGCAGGAGCTTATTGCAACATTCATTTTTTGGCTAAGTTCTTTAGGGTTGGTTTTGGAAGGTGTTTCATATTTGGTCAAATCCTGCTTCGTACGAAATATTTTCACAGCGCTGTTTCCAAGTGTCCACAAAGATCTGCTGCTTGAAACTGCCTACATGCACATCTCCCATACTGCTGTGTTCGTTTCACTACCTGGATTTTGGCTTCCTCTTCTTGCTTTGAAATGACAAGCCTTCATTCTGCATGCTACACACACCTTGTAGCAGTTTCAGTTAGAAGCATGTTGGTGCTCTCAAAAAGCTGTGTAACCTAGTTAGAGTGTGTCACTCTCCAGCACTGAATACACAACTTAGAGCTCCTTTCACCACAGACACGCAAACACATCTTTTTGGGAAAGTGCTACCTCAAGTCACTTGCAAATGTAAGGCTTTCATAGAGAAAATGAAGTCAATCATGGTTTTGCACTCTGCAAACAGTAGAAATGACCTCTTGTGCATTCCCGTGTGAATTTCACAGCAAAATGCCCTTCTTTTCTTGTTTCTTGAAAGTTCTCAACACATTAGGAGAAAGATCTGTTTGAGCAAGAGTGATGCAGTGTGCATTTTTCTGCATTACAAGTGATTGGGAAACATACTCCTTATTTTTCCATATTGTGTAAGAAACAACGTGAGGGTTGCAAGAGTTTGAACAATGCACCCCAAAACGTATTCCAGGTGTGAAAACACACGTTTCTAGAAAGACTCTGAAACAGCAAGAAAAAGCATAGTGGCTGAGTGTTCTTTCAATGAGAAACACACGCATTTCACTCTTCTGGAGTCAGTTTTCAGCCAGGAATTCATATGCATTTTGTACTGTGCAGAATGTAGCTACATGCTCGGGGGTTGTGTCATAGAAGCACCTCTCCTGCAGGAGCTTATTGCAGCATTCATTGTTTGGCTAAGTTCTTTAGGGTTGGTTTTGGAAGGTGTTTCATCTTTGGTGAAATCCCGCTTCGTACGAAATATTTTCACAGCGCTGTTTCCAAGTGTCCACAAAGATCTGCTGCTTGAAACTGCCTACATGCACATCTCCCATACTGCTGTGCTCGTTTCACTACGTGGATTTTGGTTTCCTCTTCTTGCTTTGAAATGACAAGCCTTCATTCTGCATGCTACACACACCTTGTAGCAGTTTCAGTTTGAAACATGTTGGTGCTCTCAAAAAGCTGTGTAACCTAGTTAGAGTGTGTCACTCTCCAGCACTGAATACACAACTTAGAGCTCCTTTCACCACAGACACGCAAACACATCTTTTTGGGAAAGTGCTACCTCAAGTCACTTGCAAATGTAAGGCTTTCATAGAGAAAATGAAGTCAATCATGGTTTTGCACTCTGCAAACAGTAGAAATGACCTCTTGTGCATTCCCGTGTGAATTTCACAGCAAAATGCCCTTCTTTTCTTGTTTCTTGAAAGTTCTCAACACATTAGGAGAAAGATCTGTTTGAGCAAGAGTGATGCAGTGTGCATTTTTCTGCATTACAAGTGATTGGGAAACATACTCCTTATTTTTCCACATTGTGTAAGAAACAACGTGAGGCTTGCAAGACTTTGAACAATGCACCCCAAAACGTATTCCAGGAGTGAAAACACACGTTTCTAGAAAGACTCTGAAGCAGCAAGAAAAAGCATAGTGGCTGAGTGTTCTTTCAATGAGAAACACACGCATTTCACTCTTCTGGAGTCAGTTTTCAGCCAGGAATTCATATGCATTTTGTACTGTGCAGAATGTAGCTACATGCTCCGGGGTTGTGTCATAGAAGCACCTCTCCTGCAGGAGCTTATTGCAACATTCATTATTTGGCTCAGTTCATTAGGGTTGGTTTTGGAAGGTGTTTCATCTTTGGTGAAATCCCGCTTCGTACGAAATATTTTCACAGCGCTGTTTCCAAGTGTCCACAAAGATCTGCTGCTTGAAACTGCCTACATGCACATCTCCCATACTGCTGTGCTCGTTTCACTACCTGGATTTTGGTTTCCTCTTCTTGCTTTGAAATGACAAGCCTTCATTCTGCATGCTACACACACCTTGTAGCAGTTTCAGTTTGAAGCATGTTGGTGCTCTCAAAAAGCTGTGTAACCTAGTTAGAGTGTGTCACTCTCCGGCACTGAGTACACAACTTAGAGCTCCTTTCACCACAGACACGCAACCACATCTTTTTGGGAAAGTGCTACCTCAAGTCACTTGCAAATGTAAGGGTTTCAAGGAGAAAATGAAGTCAATCATGGTTTTGCACTCTGAAAACAATAGAAATGACCTCTTGTACATGCCCGTGTGAATTTCAAAGCAAAATGCCCTTCTTTTCTTGTTTCTTGAAAGTTCTCAACACATTAGGAGAAAGATCTGTTTGAGCAAGAGTGATGCAGTGTGCATTTTTCTGCATTACAAGTGATTGAGAAACATACTCCTTATTTTTCCACATTGTGTAAGAAACAACGTGAGGCTTGCAAGACTTTGAACAATGCACCCTAAAACGTATTCCAGGAGTGAAAACACACGTTTCTAGAAAGACTCTGAAGCAGCAAGCAAAAGCATAGTGGCTGAGTGTTCTTTCAATGAGAAACACACGCATTTCACTCTTCTGGAGTCAGTTTTCAGCCAGGAATTCATATGCATTTTGTACTGTGCAGAATGTAGCTACATGCTCGGGGGTTGTGTCATAGAAGCACCTCTCCTGCAGGAGCTTATTGCAACATTCATTGTTTGGCTAAGTTCTTTAGGGTTGGTTTTGGAAAGTGTTTCATATTTGGTCAAATCCCGCTTCGTACGAAATATTTTCACAGCGCTGTTTCCAAGTGTCCACAAAGATCTGCTGCTTGAAAGTGCCTACATGCACATCTCCCATACTGCTGTGCTCGTTTCACTACCTGGAATTTGGTTTCCTCTTCTTGCTTTGAAATGACAAGCCTTCATTCTCCATGCTACACACACCTTGTAGCAGTTTCAGTTAGAAGCATATTGGTGCTCTCAAAAAGCTGTGTAACCTAGTCAGAGTGTGTCACTCTCCAGCACTGAATACACAACTTAGAGCTCCTTTGACCACAGACACGCAAACACATCTTTTTGGGAAAGTGTTACCTCAAGTCACTTGCAAATGTAAGGGTTTCATAGAGAAAATGAAGTCAATCATGATTTTGCACTCTGCAAACAGTAGAAATGACCTCTTGTGCATGCCCGTGTGAATTTCACAGCAAAATACCCTTCTTTTCTTGTTTCTTGAAATTTCTCAACACATTAGGAGAAAGATCTGTGTGAGCAAGAGTGATGCAGTGTGCATTTTTCTGCATTACAAGTGATTGGGAAAAATACTCCTTATTTTTCCACATTGTGTAAGAAACAACGTGAGGCTTGCAAGAGTTTGAACAATGCACCCCATAACGTATTCCAGGAGTGAATACACACGTTTCTAGAAAGACTCTGAAGCAGCAAGCAAAAGCATAGTGGCTGAGTGTTCTTTCAATGAGAAACACACGCATTTCACTCTTCTGGAGTCAGTTTTCAGGCAGGAATTCATATGCATTTTGTACTGTGCAGAATGTAGCTACATGCTCGGGGGTTGTGTCATAGAAGCACCTCTCCTGCAGGAGCTTATTGCAACATTCATTGTTTGGCTAAGTTCTTTAGGGTTGGTTTTGGAAAGTGTTTCATATTTGGTCAAATCCCGCTTCGTACGAAATATTTTCACAGCGCTGTTTCCAAGTGTCCACAAAGATCTGCTGCTTGAAACTGCCTACATGCACATCTCCCATACTGCTGTGCTCGTTTCACTACCTGGATTTTGGTTTCCTCTTCTTGCTTTGAAATGACAAGCCTTCATTCTGCATGCTACACACACCTTGTAGCAGTTTCAGTTTGAAGCATGTTGGTGCTCTCAAAAAGCTGTGTAACCTAGTTAGAGTGTGTCACTCTCCGGCACTGAATACACAACTTAGAGCTCCTTTCACCACAGACACGCAAACACATCTTTTTGGGAAAGTGCTACCTCAAGTCACTTGCAAATGTAAGGGAGAAAATGAAGTCAATCATGGTTTTGCACTCTGCAAACAGTAGAAATGACCTCTTGTACATGCCCGTGTGAATTTCACAGCAAAATGCCCTTCTTTTCTTGTTTCTTGAAAGTTCTCAACACATTAGGAGAAAGATCTGTTTGAGCAAGATTGATGCAGTGTGCATTTTTCTGCATTACAAGTGATTGGGAAACATACTCCTTATTTTTCCACATTGTGTAAGAAACAACGTGAGGCTTGCAAGAGTTTGAACAATGCACCCCAAAACGTATTCCAGGAGTGAATACACACGTTTCTAGAAAGACTCTGAAGCAGCAAGCAAAAGCATAGTGGCTGAGTGTTCTTTCAATGAGAAACACACGCATTTCACTCCTCTGGAGTCAGTTTTCAGCCAGGAATTCATATGCATTTTGTACTGTGCAGAATGTAGCTACATGCTCGGGGGTTGTGTCATAGAAGCACCTCTCCTGCAGGAGCTTATTGCAACATTCATTTTTTGGCTAAGTTTTTTAGGGTTGGTTTTGGAACGTGTTTCATCTTTGGTGAAATCCCGCTTCGTACGAAATATTTTCACAGCGCTGTTTCCAAGTGTCCACAAAGATCTGCTGCTTGAAACTGCCTACATGCACATCTCCCATACTGCTGTGCTCGTTTCACTACCTGGATTTTGGTTTCCTCTTCTTGCTTTGAAATGACAAGCCTTCATTCTCCATGCTACACACACCTTGTAGCAGTTTCAGTTTGAAGCATGTTGGTGCTCTCAAAAAGCTGTGTAACCTAGTTAGAGTGTGTCACTCTCCAGCACTGAATACACAACTTAGAGCTCCTTTCACCACAGACACGCAACCACATCTTTTTGGGAAAGTGCTACCTCAAGTCACTTGCAAATTTAAGGGTTTCATAGAGAAAATGAAGTCAATCATGATTTTGCACTCTGCAAACAATAGAAATGACCTCTTGTACATGCCCGTGTGAATTTCACAGCAAAATGCCCTTCTTTTCTTGTTTCTTGAAAGTTCTCAACACATTAGGAGAAAGATCTGTTTGAGCAAGAGTGATGCAGTGTGCATTTTTCTGCATTACAAGTGATTGGGAAACATACTCCTTATTTTTCCACATTGTGTAAGAAACAACGTGAGGCTTGCAAGAGTTTGAACAATGCACCCGAAAACGTATTCCAGGAGTGAAAACACACGTTTCTAGAAAGACTCTGAAGCAGCAAGCAAAAGCATAGTGGCTGAGTGTTCCATCAATGAGAAACACACGCATATCACTCTTCTGGAGTCAGGTTTCAGCCAGGAATTCATATGCATTTTGTACTGTGCAGAATGTAGCTACATGCTCGGGGGTTGTGTCATAGAAGCACCTCTCCTGCAGGAGCTTATTGCAACATTCATTGTTTGGCTAAGTTCTTTAGGGTTGGTTTTGGAAGGTGTTTCATATTTGGTCAAATCCCGCTTCGTACGAAATATTTTCACAGCGCTGTTTCCAAGTGTCCACAAAGATCTGCTGCTTGAAACTGCCTACATGCACATCTCCCATACTGCTGTGCTCGTTTCACTACCTGGATTTTGGTTTCCTCTTCTTGCTTTGAAATGACAAGCCTTCATTCTGCATGCTACACACACCTTGTAGCAGTTTCAGTTTGAAGCATGTTGGTGCTCTCAAAAAGCTGTGTAACCTAGTTAGAGTGTGTCACTCTCCGGCACTGAATACACAACTTAGAGCTCCTTTCACCACAGACACGCAAACACATCTTTTTGGGAAAGTGCTACCTCAAGTCACTTGCAAATGTAAGGGAGAAAATGAAATCAATCATGGTTTTGCACTCTGCAAACAGTAGAAATGACCTCTTGTACATGCCCGTGTGAATTTCACAGCAAAATGCCCTTCTTTTCTTGTTTCTTGAAAGTTCTCAACACATTAGGAGAAAGATCTGTTTGAGCAAGAGTGATGCAGTGTGCATTTTTCTGCATTACAATTGATTGGGAAACATACTCCTTATTTTTCCACATTGTGTAAGAAACAACGTGAGGCTTGCAAGAGTTTGAACAATGCACCCCAAAACGTATTCCAGGAGTGAAAACACACGTTTCTAGAAAGACTCTGAAGCAGCAAGCAAAAGCATAGTGGCTGAGTGTTCTTTCAATGAGAAACACACGCATTTCACTCTTCTGGAGTCAGTTTTCAGCCAGGAATTCATATGCATTTTGTACTGTGCAGAATGTAGCTACATGCTCGGGGGTTGTGTCATAGAAGCACCTCTCCTGCAGGAGCTTATTGCAACATTCATTCTTTGGCTAAGTTCTTTAGGGTTGGTTTTGGAAAGTGTTTCATATTTGGTCAAATCCCGCTTCGTACGAAATATTTTCACAGCGCTGTTTCCAAGTGTCCACAAAGATCTGCTGCTTGAAACTGCCTACATGCACATCTCCCATACTGCTGTGCTCGTTTCACTACCTGGATTTTGGTTTCCTCTTCTTGCTTTGAAATGACAAGCCTTCATTCTCCATGCTACACACACCTTGTAGCAGTTTCAGTTAGAAGCATATTGGTGCTCTCAAAAAGCTGTGTAACCTAGTTAGAGTGTGTCACTCTCCAGCACTGAATACACAAATTAGAGCTCCTTTCACCACAGACACGCAAACACATCTTTTTGGGAAAGTGCTACCTCAAGTCACTTGCAAATGTAAGGGTTTCAAGGAGAAAATGAAGTCAATCATGGTTTTGCACTCTGAAAACAATAGAAATGACCTCTTGTACATGCCCGTGTGAATTTCACAGCAAAATGCCCTTCTTTTCTTGTTTCTTGAAAGTTCTCCACACGTTAGGAGAAAGATCTGTTTGAGCAAGAGTGATGCAGTGTGCATTTTTCTGCATTACAAGTGATTGGGAAACATACACCTTATTTTTCCACATTGTGTAAGAAACAACGTGAGGCTTGCAAGAGTTTGAACAATGCACCCCAAAACGTATTCCAGGAGTGAAAACACACGTTTCTAGAAAGACTCTGAAGCAGCAAGCAAAAGCATAGTGGCTGAGTGTTCTTTCAATGAGAAACACACGCATTTCACTCTTCTGGAGTCAGTTTTCAGCCAGGAATTCATATGCATTTTGTACTGTGCAGAATGTAGCTACATGCTCGGGGGTTGTGTCATAGAAGCACCTCTCCTGCAGGAGCTTATTGCAACATTCATTGTTTGGCTAAGAACTTTAGGGTTGGTTTTGGAAGGTGTTTCATATTTGGTCAAATCCCGCTTTGTACGAAATATTTTCACAGCGCTGTTTCCAAGTGTCCACAAAGATCTGCTGCTTGAAACTGCCTACATGCACATCTCCCATACTGCTTTGCTCGTTTCACTACCTGGATTTTGGTTTCCTCTTCTTGCTTTGAAATGACAAGCCTTCATTCTCCATGCTACCCACACCTTGTAGCAGTTTCAGTTAGAGGCATATTGGTGCTCTCAAAAAGCTGTGTAACCTAGTTAGAGTGTGTCACTCTCCGGCACTGAATACACAACTTAGAGCTCCTCTGACCACAGACACGCAAACACATCTTTTTGGGAAAGTGCTACCTCAAGTCACTTGCAAATGTAAGGGTTTCATAGAGAAAATGAAGTCAATCATGATTTTGCACTCTGCAAACAATATAAATGACCTCTTGTACATGCCCGTGTGAATTTCACAGCAAAATGCCCTTCTTTTCTTGTTTCTTGAAAGTTCTCAACACATTAGGAGAAATATCTGTGTGAGCAAGAGTGCTGCAGTGTGCATTTTTCTGCATTACAAGTGATTGGGAAACATAATCCTTATATTTCCACATTGTGTAAGAAACAACGTGAGGCTCGCAAGAGTTTGAACAATGCTCCCCAAAACGTATTCCAGGAGTGAAAACACACGTTTCTAGAAAGACTCTGAAGCAGCAAGCAAAAGCATAGTGGCTGAGTGTTCTTTCAATGAAAAACACACGCATTTCACTCTTCTGGAGTCAGTTTTCAGCCAGGAATTCATATGCATTTTGTACTGTGCAGAATGTAGCTACATGCTCGGGGGGTTGTGTCATAGAAGCACCTCTCCTGCAGGAGCTTATTGCAGCATTCATTGTTTGGCTAAGTTCTTTAGGGTTGGTTTTGGAAGGTGTTTCATCTTTGGTGAAATCCCGCTTCGTACGAAATATTTTCACAGCGCTGTTTCCAAGTGTCCACAAAGATCTGCTGCTTGAAACTGCCTACATGCACATCTCCCATACTGCTGTGCTCGTTTCACTACCTGGATTTTGGTTTCCTCTTCTTGCTTTGAAATGACAAGCCTTCATTCTGCATGCTACACACACCTTGTAGCAGTTTCAGTTTGAAGCATGTTGGTGCTCTCAAAAAGCTGTGTAACCTAGTTAGAGTGTGTCACTCTCCAGCACTGAATACACAACTTAGAGCTCCTTTCACCACAGACACGCAACCACATCTTTTTGGGAAAGTGCTACCTCAAGTCACTTGCAAATGTAAGGGTTTCATAGAGAAAATGAAGTCAATCATGGTTTTGCACTCTGCAAACAGTAGAAATGACCTCTTGTGCATGCCCGTGTGAATTTCACAGCAAAATGCCCTTCTTTTCTTTTTTCTTGAAAGTTCTCAACACATTAGGAGAAAGATCTGTTTGAGCAAGAGTGATGCAGTGTGCATTTTTCTGCATAACAAGTGATTGGGAAACATACTCCTTATTTTTCCACATTGTGTAAGAAACAACGTGAGGCTTGCAAGAGTTTGAACAATGCACCCCAAAACGTATTCCAGGTGTGAAAACACACGTTACTAGAAAGACTCTGAAGCAGCAAGAAAAAGCATAGTGGCTGAGTGTTCTTTCAATGAGAAACACACGCATTTCACTCTTCTGGAGTCAGTTTTCAGCCAGGAATTCATATGCATTTTGTACTGTGCAGAATGTAGCTACATGCTCCGGGGTTGTGTCATAGAAGCACCTCTCCTGCAGGAGCTTATTGCAACATTCATTATTTGGCTAAGTTCATTAGGGTTGGTTTTGGAAGGTTTTTCATCTTTGGTGAAATCCCGCTTCGTACGAAATATTTTCACAGCGCTGTTTCCAAGTGTCCACAAAGATCTGCTGCTTGAAACTGCCTACATGCACATCTCCCATACTGCTGTGCTCGTTTCACTACCTGGATTTTGGTTTCCTCTTCTTGCTTTGAAATGACAAGCCTTCATTCTGCATGCTACACACACCTTGTAGCAGTTTCAGTTTGAAGCATGTTGGTGCTCTCAAAAAGCTGTGTAACCTAGTTAGAGTGTGTCACTCTCCGGCACTGAATACACAACTTAGAGCTCCTTTGACCAGACACGCAACCACATCTTTTTGGGAAAGTGCTACCTCAAGTCACTTGCAAATGTAAGGGTTTCAAGGAGAAAATGAAGTCAATCATGGTTTTGCACTCTGCAAACAGTAGAAATGACCTCTTGTACATGCCCGTGTGAATTTCACAGCAAAATGCCCCTCTTTTCTTGTTTCTTGAAAGTTCTCAACACATTAGGAGAAAGATCTGTTTGAGCAAGAGTGATGCAGTGTGCATTTTTCTGCATTACAAGTGATGGGGAAACATACTCCTTATTTTTCCACATTGTGTAAGAAACAACGTGAGGCTTGCAAGAGTTTGAACAATGCACCCCAAAACGTATTCCAGGTGTGAAAACACACGTTTCTAGAAAGACTCTGAAGCAGCAAGCAAAAGCATAGTGGCTGAGTGTTCTTTCAATGAGAAACACACGCATTTCACTCTTCTGGAGTCAGTTTTCAGGCAGGAATTCATATGCATTTTGTACTGTGCAGAATGTAGCTACATGCTCGGGGGTTGTGTCATAGAAGCACCTCTCCTGCAGGAGCTTATTGCAACATTCATTGTTTGGCTAAGTTCTTTAGGGTTGGTTTTGGAAAGTGTTTCATATTTGGTCAAATCCCGATTCGTACGAAATATTTTCACAGCGCTGTTTCCAAGTGTCCACAAAGATCTGCTGCTTGAAAGTGCCTACATGCACATCTCCCATACTGCTGTGCTCGTTTCACTACCTGGAATTTGGTTTCCTCTTCTTGCTTTGAAATGACAAGCCTTCATTCTCCATGCTACACACACCTTGTAGCAGTTTCAGTTAGAAGCATATTGGTGCTCTCAAAAAGCTGTGTAACCTAGTCAGAGTGTGTCACTCTCCAGCACTGAATACACAACTTAGAGCTCCTTTGACCACAGACACGCAAACACATCTTTTTGGGAAAGTGTTACCTCAAGTCACTTGCAAATGTAAGGGTTTCATAGAGAAAATGAAGTCAATCATGATTTTGCACTCTGCAAACAGTAGAAATGACCTCTTGTGCATGCCCGTGTGAATTTCACAGCAAAATACCCTTCTTTTCTTGTTTCTTGAAAGTTCTCAACACATTAGGAGAAAGATCTGTGTGAGCAGGAGTGATGCAGTGTGCATTTTTCTGCATTACAAGTGATTGGGAAAAATACTCCTTATTTTTCCACATTGTGTAAGAAACAACGTGAGGCTTGCAGGAGTTTGAACAATGCACCCCAAAACGTATTCCAGGAGTGAAAACACACGTTTCTAGAAAGACTCTGAAGCAGCAAGCAAAAGCATAGTGGCTGAGTGTTCCATCAATGAGAAACACACGCATTTCACTCTCTGGAGTCAGTTTTCAGCCAGGAATTCATATGCATTTTGTACTGTGCAGAATGTAGCTACATGCTCGGGGGTTGTGTCATAGAAGCACCTCTCCTGCAGGAGCTTATTGCAACATTCATTGTTTGGCTAAGTTCTTTAGGGTTGGTTTTGGAAAGTGTTTCATATTTGGTCAAATCCCGCTTCGTACGAAATATTTTCACAGCGCTGTTTCCAAGTGTCCACAAAGATCTGCTGCTTGAAAGTGCCTACATGCACATCTCCCATACTGCTGTGCTCGTTTCACTACCTGGAATTTGGTTTCCTCTTCTTGCTTTGAAATGACAAGCCTTCATTCTCCATGCTACACACACCTTGTAGCAGTTTCAGTTAGAAGCATATTGGTGCTCTCAAAAAGCTGTGTAACCTAGTCAGAGTGTGTCACTCTCCAGCACTGAATACACAACTTAGAGCTCCTTTGACCACAGACACGCAAACACATCTTTTTGGGAAAGTGTTACCTCAAGTCACTTGCAAATGTAAGGGTTTCATAGAGAAAATGAAGTCAATCATGATTTTGCACTCTGCAAACAGTAGAAATGACCTCTTGTGCATGCCCGTGTGAATTTCACAGCAAAATACCCTTCTTTTCTTGTTTCTTGAAAGTTCTCAACACATTAGGAGAAAGATCTGTGTGAGCAAGAGTGATGCAGTGTGCATTTTTCTGCATTACAAGTGATTGGGAAAAATACTCCTTATTTTTCCACATTGTGTAAGAAACAACGTGAGGCTTGCAGGAGTTTGAACAATGCACCCCAAAACGTATTCCAGGAGTGAAAACACACGTTTCTAGAAAGACTCTGAAGCAGCAAGCAAAAGCATAGTGGCTGAGTGTTCCATCAATGAGAAACACACGCATTTCACTCTCTGGAGTCAGTTTTCAGCCAGGAATTCATATGCATTTTGTACTGTGCAGAATGTAGCTACATGCTCGGGGGTTGTGTCATAGAAGCACCTCTCCTGCAGGAGCTTATTGCAACATTCATTGTTTGGCTAAGTTCTTTAGGGTTGGTTTTGGAAGGTGTTTCATATTTGGTCAAATCCCGCTTCGTACGAAATATTTTCACAGCGCTGTTTCCAAGTGTCCACAAAGATCTGCTGCTTGAAACTGCCTACATGCACATCTCCCATACTGCTGTGTTCGTTTCACTACCTGGATTTTGGTTTCCTCTTCTTGCTTTGAAATGACAAGCCTTCATTCTGCATGCTACACACACCTTGTAGCAGTTTCAGTTTGAAGCATGTTGGTGCTCTCAAAAAGCTGTGTAACCTAGTTAGAGTGTGTCACTCTGTGGCACTGAATACACAACTTAGAGCTCCTTTCACCACAGACACGCAAACACATCTTTTTGGGAAAGTGCTACCTCAAGTCACTTGCAAATGTAAGGGAGAAAAGGAAGTCAATCATGGTTTTGCACTCTGCAAACAGTAGAAATGACCTCTTGTACATGCCCGTGTGAATTTCACAGCAAAATGCCCTTCTTTTATTGTTTCTTGAAAGTTCTCAACACATTAGGAGAAAGATCTGTTTGAGCAAGGTTGATGCAGTGTGCATTTTTCTGCATTACAAGTGATTGGGAAACATACTCCTTATTTTTCCACATTGTGTAAGAAACAACGTGAGGCTTGCAAGAGTTTGAACAATGCACCCCATAACGTATTCCAGGAGTGAATACACACGTTTCTAGAAAGACTCTGAAGCAGCAAGCAAAAGCATAGTGGCTGAGTGTTCTTTCAATGAGAAACACACGCATTTCACTCTTCTGGAGTCAGTTTTCAGCCAGGAATTCATATGCATTTTGTACTGTGCAGAATGTAGCTACATGCTCGGGGGTTGTGTCATAGAAGCACCTCTCCTGCAGGAGCTTATTGCAACATTCATTTTTTGGCTAAGTTCTTTAGGGTTGGTTTTGGAAAGTGTTTCATATTTGGTCAAATCCCGCTTCGTACGAAATATTTTCACAGCGCTGTTTCCAAGTGTCCACAAAGATCTGCTGCTTGAAACTGCCTACATGCACATCTCCCATACTGCTGTGCTCGTTTCACTACCTGGATTTTGGTTTCCTCTTCTTGCTTTGAAATGACAAGCCTTCATTCTCCATGCTACACACACCTTGTAGCAGTTTCAGTTAGAAGCATATTGGTGCTCTCAAAAAGCTGTGTAACCTAGTTAGAGTGTGTCACTCTCCAGCACTGAATACACAACTTAGAGCTCCTTTCACCACAGACACGCAACCACATCTTTTTGGGAAAGTGCTACCTCAAGTCACTTGCAAATGTAAGGGTTTCAAGGAGAAAATGAAGTCAATCATGGTTTTGCACTCTGCAAAGAATAGAAATGACCTCTTGTACATGCCCGTGTGAATTTCACAGCAAAATGTCCTTCTTTTCTTGTTTCTTGAAAGTTCTCCACACGTTAGGAGAAAGATCTGTTTGAGCAAGAGTGATGCAGTGTGCATTTTTCTGCATTACAAGTGATTGGGAAACATAATCCTTATTTTTCCACATTGTGTAAGAAACAACGTGAGGCTTGCAAGAGTTTGAACAATGCACCCCAAAACGTATTCCAGGAGTGAAAAACATGTTTCTAGAAAGACTCTGAAGCAGCAAGCAAAAGCATAGTGGCTGAGTGTTCTTTCAATGAGAAACACACGCATTTCACTCTTCTGGAGTCAGTTTTCAGGCAGGAATTCATATGCATTTTGTACTGTGCAGAATGTAGCTACATGCTCGGGGGTTGTGTCATAGAAGCACCTCTCCTGCAGGAGCTTACTGCAACATTCATTGTTTGGCTAAGTTCTTTAGGGTTGGTTTTGGAAAGTGTTTCATATTTGGTCAAATCCCGCTTCGTACGAAATATTTTCACAGCGCTGTTTCCAAGTGTCCACAAAGATCTGCTGCTTGAAACTGCCTACATGCACATCTCCCATACTGCTGTGCTCGTTTCACTACCTGGATTTTGGTTTCCTCTTCTTGCTTTGAAATGACAAGCCTTCATTCTGCATGCTACACACACCTTGTAGCAGTTTCAGTTTGAAGCATGTTGGTGCTCTCAAAAAGCTGTGTAACCTAGTTAGAGTGTGTCACTCTCCGGCACTGAATACAGAACTTAGAGCTCCTTTCACCACAGACACGCAAACACATCTTTTTGGGAAAGTGCTACCTCAAGTCACTTGCAAATGTAAGGGAGAAAATGAAGTCAATCATGGCTTTCACTCTGCAAACAGTAGAAATGACCTCTTGTACATGCCCGTGTGAATTTCACAGCAAAATGCCCTTCTTTTCTTGTTTCTTGAAAGTTCTCAACACATTAGGAGAAAGATCTGTTTGAGCAAGATTGATGCAGTGTGCATTTTTCTGCATTACAAGTGATTGGGAAACATACTCCTTATTTTTCCACATTGTGTAAGAAACAACGTGAGGCTTGCAAGAGTTTGAACAATGCACCCCAAAACGTATTCCAGGAGTGAATACACACGTTTCTAGAAAGACTCTGAAGCAGCAAGCAAAAGCATAGTGGCTGAGTGTTCTTTCGATGAGAAACACACGCATTTCACTCTTCTGGAGTCAGTTTTCAGCCAGGAATTCATATGCATTTTGTACTGTGCAGAATGTAGCTACATGCTCGGGGGTTGTGTCATAGAAGCACCTCTCCTGCAGGAGCTTATTGCAACATTCATTTTTTGGCTAAGTTCTTTAGGGTTGGCTTTGGAAAGTGTTTCATATTTGGTCAAATCCCGCTTCGTACGAAATATTTTCACAGCGCTGTTTCCAAGTGTCCACAAAGATCTGCTGCTTGAAACTGCCTACATGCACATCTCCCATACTGCTGTGCTCGTTTCACTACCTGGATTTTGGTTTCCTCTTCTTGCTTTGAAATGACAAGCCTTCATTCTCCATGCTACACACACCTTGTAGCAGTTTCAGTTTGAAGCATGGTGGTGCTCTCAAAAAGCTGTGTAACCTAGTTAGAGTGTGTCACTCTCCAGCACTGAATACACAACTTAGAGCTCCTTTCTCCACAGACACGCAACCACATCTTTTTGGGAAAGTGCTACCTCAAGTCACTTGCAAATTTAAGGGTTTCATAGAGAAAATGAAGTCAATCATGATTTTGCACTCTGCAAACAATAGAAATGACCTCTTGTACATGCCCGTGTGAATTTCACAGCAAAATGCCCTTTTCTTGTTTCTTGAAAGTTCTCAACACGTTATTAGAAAGATCTGTTTGAGCAAGAGTGATGCAGTGTGCATTTTTCTGCATTACAAGTGATTGGGAAACATACTCCTTATTTTTCCACATTGTGTAAGAAACAACGTGAGGCTTGCAAGAGTTTGAAAAATGCACCCCAAAACGTATTCCAGGAGTGAAAACACACGTTTCTAGAAAGACTCTGAAGCAGCAAGCAAAAGCATAGTGGCTGAGTGTTCCATCAATGAGAATCACACGCATTTCACTCTTCTGGAGTCAGTTTTCAGCCAGGAATTCATATGCATTTTGTACTGTGCAGAATGTAGCTACATGCTCGGGGGTTGTGTCATAGAAGCACCTCTCCTGCAGGAGCTTATTGCAACATTCATTGTTTGGCTAAGTTCTTTAGGGTTGGTTTTGGAAGGTGTTTCATATTTGGTCAAATCCCGCTTCGTACGAAATATTTTCACAGCGCTGTTTCCAAGTGTCCACAAAGATCTGCTGCTTGAAACTGCCTACATGCACATATCCCATACTGCTGTGCTCGTTTCACTACCTGGATTTTGGTTTCCTCTTCTTGCTTTGAAATGACAAGCCTTCATTCTGCATGCTACACACACCTTGTAGCAGTTTCAGTTAGAAGCATATTGGTGCTCTCAAAAAGCTGTGTAACCTAGTTAGAGTGTGTCACTCTCCGGCACTGAATACACAACTTCGAGCTCCTTTCACCACAGACACGCAAACACATCTTTTTGGGAAAGTGCTACCTCAAGTCACTTGCAAATGTAAGGGTTTCCAGGAGAAAATGAAGTCAATCATGGTTTTGCACTCTGCAAACAATAGAAATGACCTCTTGTACATGCCCGTGTGAATTTCACAGCAAAATGCCCTTCTTTTCTTGTTTCTTGAAAGTTCTCAACACGTTAGGAGAAAGATCTGTTTGAGCAAGAGTGATGCAGTGTGCATTTTTCTGCATAACAAGTGATTGGGAAACATACTCCTTATTTTTCCACATTGTGTAAGAAACAACGTGAGGCTTGCAAGAGTTTGAACAATGCACCCCAAAACGTATTCCAGGAGTGAAAACACACGTTTCTAGAAAGACTCTGAAGCAGCAAGGAAAAGCATAGTGGCTGAGTGTTCCATCAATGAGAAACACACGCATTTCACTCTTCTGGAGTCAGTTTTCAGCCAGGAATTCATATGCATTTTGTACTGTGCAGAATGTAGCTACATGCTCGGGAGTTGTGTCATAGAAGCACCTCTCCTGCAGGAGCTTATTGCAACATTCATTATTTGGCTAAGTTCATTAGGGTTGGTTTTGGAAGGTGTTTCATCTTTGGTGAAATCCCGCTTCGTACGAAATATTTTCACAGCGCTGTTTCCAAGTGTCCACAAAGATCTGCTGCATGAAACTGCCTACATGCACATCTCCCATACTGCTGTGCTCGTTTCACTACCTGGATTTTGGTTTCCTCTTCTTGCTTTGAAATGACAAGCCTTCATTCTGCATGCTACACACACCTTGTAGCAGTTTCAGTTTTAAGCATGTTGGTGCTCTCAAAAAGCTGTGTAACCTAGTTAGAGTGTGTCACTCTCCGGCACTGAATACACAACTTAGAGCTCCTTTCACCACAGACACGCAAACACATCTTTTTGGGAAAGTGCTACCTCAAGTCACTTGCAAATGTAAGGGTTTCAAGGAGAAAATGTAGTCAATCATGGTTTTGCACTCTGCAAACAATAGAAATGACCTCTTGTACATGCCCGTGTGAATTTCACAGCAAAATGCCCTTCTTTTCTTGTTTCTTGAAAGTTCTCAACACGTTAGGAGAAAGATCTGTTTGAGCAAGAGTGATGCAGTGTGCATTTTTCTGCATTACAAGTGATTGGGAAACATACTCCTTATTTTTCCACATTGTGTAAGAAACAACGTGAGGCTTGCAAGAGTTTGAACAATGCACCCCAAAACGTATTCCAGGTGTGAAAACACACGTTTCTAGAAAGACTCTGAAGCAGCAAGCAAAAGCATAGTGGCTGAGTGTTCCATCAATGAGAAACACACGCATTTCACTCTTCTGGAGTCAGTTTTCAGCCAGGAATTCATATGCATTTTGTACTGTGCAGAATGTAGCTACATGCTCGGGGGTTGTGTCATAGAAGCACCTCTCCTGCAGGAGCTTATTGCAGCATTGATTGTTTGGCTAAGTTCTTTAGGGTTGGTTTTGGACGGTCTTTTATCTTTGGTCAAATCCAGCTTCGTACGAAATATTTTCACAGCGCTGTTTCCAAGTGTCCACAAAGATCTGCTGCTTGAAACTGCCTACATGCACATCTCCCATACTGCTGTGCTCGTTTCACTACCTGAATTTTGGTTTCCTCTTCTTGCTTTGAAATGACAAGCCTTCATTCTGCATGCTACACACACCTTGTAGCAGTTTCAGTTTGATGCATGTTGGTGCTCTCAAAAAGCTGTGTAACCTAGTTAGAGTGTGTCACTCTCCAGCACTGAATACACAACTTAGAGCTCCTTTCACCACAGACACGCAAACACATCTTTTTGGGAAAGTGCTACCTCAAGTCACTTGCAAATGTAAGGCTTTCATAGAGAAAATGAAGTCAATCATGGTTTTGCACTCTGCAACAGTAGAAATGACCTCTTGTGCATGCCCGTGTGAATTTCACAGCAAAATGCCCTTCTTTTCTTGTTTCTTGAAAGTTCTCAACACATTAGGAGAAAGATCTGTTTGAGCAAGAGTGATGCAGTGTGCATTTTTCTGCATTACAAGTGATTGGGAAACATACTCCTTATTTTTCCACATTGTGTAAGAAACAACGTGAGGCTTGCAAGAGTTTGAACAATGCACCCCAAAACGTATTCCAGGAGTGAAAACACCCGTTTCTAGAAAGACTCTGAAGCAGCAAGCAAAAGCATAGTGGCTGAGTGTCCTTTCAATGAGAAACACACGCATTTCACTCTTCTGGAGTCAGTTTTCAGCCAGGAATTCATCTGCATTTTGTACTGTGCAGAATGTAGCTACATGCTCGGGGGTTGTGTCATAGAAGCACCTCTCCTGCAGGAGCTTATTGCAACATTCATTGTTTGGCTAAGTTCTTTAGGGTTTTTTTTGGAAGGTGTTTCATATTTGGTGAAATCCCGCTTCGTACGAAATATTTTCACAGCGCTGTTTCCAAGTGTCCACAAAGATCTGCTGCTTGAAACTGCCTACATGCACATCTCCCATACTGCTGTGCTCGTTTCACTACCTGGATTTTGGTTTCCTCTTCTTGCTTTGAAATGACAAGCCTTCATTCTGCATGCTACACACACCTTGTAGCAGTTTCAGTTTGAAGCATGTTGGTGCTCTCAAAAAGCTGTGTAACCTAGTTAGAGTGTGTCACTCTCCGGCACTGAATACACAACTTAGAGCTCCTTTCACCACAGACACGCAAACACATCTTTTTGGGAAAGTGCTACCTCAAGTCACTTGCAAATGTAAGGGTTTCCAGGAGAAAATGAAGTCAATCATGGTTTTGCACTCTGCAAACAATAGAAATGACCTCTTGTACATGCCCGTGTGAATTTCACAGCAAAATGCCCTTCTTTTCTTGTTTCTTGAAAGTTCTCAACACGTTAGGAGAAAGATCTGTTTGAGCAAGAGTGATGCAGTGTGCATTTTTCTGCATAACAAGTGATTGGGAAACATACTCCTTATTTTTCCACATTGTGTAAGAAACAACGTGAGGCTTGCAAGAGTTTGAACAATGCACCCCAAAACGTATTCCAGGAGTGAAAACACACGTTTCTAGAAAGACTCTGAAGCAGCAAGGAAAAGCATAGTGGCTGAGTGTTCCATCAATGAGAAACACACGCATTTCACTCTTCTGGAGTCAGTTTTCAGCCAGGAATTCATATGCATTTTGTACTGTGCAGAATGTAGCTACATGCTCGGGAGTTGTGTCATAGAAGCACCTCTCCTGCAGGAGCTTATTGCAACATTCATTATTTGGCTAAGTTCATTAGGGTTGGTTTTGGAAGGTGTTTCATCTTTGGTGAAATCCCGCTTCGTACGAAATATTTTCACAGCGCTGTTTCCAAGTGTCCACAAAGATCTGCTGCATGAAACTGCCTACATGCACATCTCCCATACTGCTGTGCTCGTTTCACTACCTGGATTTTGGTTTCCTCTTCTTGCTTTGAAATGACAAGCCTTCATTCTGCATGCTACACACACCTTGTAGCAGTTTCAGTTTTAAGCATGTTGGTGCTCTCAAAAAGCTGTGTAACCTAGTTAGAGTGTGTCACTCTCCGGCACTGAATACACAACTTAGAGCTCCTTTCACCACAGACACTCAAACACATCTTTTTGGGAAAGTGCTACCTCAAGTCACTTGCAAATGTAAGGGTTTCAAGGAGAAAATGAAGTCAATCATGGTTTTGCACTCTGCAAACAGTAGAAATGACTTCTTGTGCATGCCCGTGTGAATTTAACAGCAAAATGCCCTTCTTTTCTTGTTTCTTGAAAGTTCTCAACACATTAGGAGAAAGATCTGTTTGAGCAAGAGTGATGCAGTGTGCATTTTTCTGCATTACAAGTGATTGGGAAACATACTCCTTATTTTTCCACATTGTGTAAGAAACAACGTGAGGCTTGCAAGAGTTTGAACAATGCACCCCAAAACGTATTCCAGGAGTGAAAACACACGTTTCTAGAAAGACTCTGAAGCAGCAAGCAAAAGCATAGTGGCTGAGTGTTCTTTCAATGAGAAACACACGCATTTCACTCTTCTGGAGTCAGTTTTCAGCCAGGAATTCATATGCTTTTTGTACTGTGCAGATTGTAGCTACATGCTCGGGGGTTGTGTCATAGAAGCACCTCTCCTGCAGGAGCTTATTGCAACATTCATTGTTTGGCTAAGTTCTTTCGGGTTGGTTTTGGAAGGTGTTTCATATTTGGTCAAATCCCGCTTCGTACGAAATATTTTCACAGCGCTGTTTCCAAGTGTCCACAAAGATCTGATGCTTGAAACTGCCTACATGCACATCTCCCATACTGCTGTGTTCGTTTCACTACCTGGATTTTGGTTTCCTCTTCTTGCTTTGAAATGACAAGCCTTCATTCTGCATGCTACACACACCTTGTAGCAGTTTCAGTTTGAAGCATGTTGGTGCTCTCAAAAAGCTGTGTAACCTAGTTAGAGTGTGTCACTCTCCGGCACTGAATACACAACTTCGAGCTCCTTTCACCACAGACACGCAAACACATCTTTTTGGGAAAGTGCTACCTCAAGTCACTTGCAAATGTAAGGTTTCAAGGAGAAAATGTAGTCAATCATGGTTTTGCACTCTGCAAACAATAGAAATGACCTCTTGTACATGCCCGTGTGAATTTCACAGCAAAATGCCCTTCTTTTCTTGTTTCTTGAAAGTTCTCAACACGTTAGGAGAAAGATCTGTTTGAGCAAGAGTGATGCAGTGTGCATTTTTCTGCATTACAAGTGATTGGGAAACATACTCCTTATTTTTCCACATTGTGTAAGAAACAACGTGAGGCTTGCAAGAGTTTTAACAATGCACCCCAAAACGTATTCCAGGAGTGAAAACACACGTTTCTAGAAAGACTCTGAAGCAGCAAGCAAAAGCATAGTGGCAAAGTGTTCTTTCAATGAGAAACCAACGCATTTCACTCTTCTGGAGTCAGTTTTCAGCCAGGAATTCATATGCATTTTGTACTGTGCAGAATGTAGCTACATTCTCGGGGGTTGTGTCATAGAAGCACCTCTCCTGCAGGAGCTTATTGCAACATTCATTGTTTGGCTAAGTTCTTTAGGGTTGGTTTTGGAAGGTGTTTCATATTTGGTCAAATCCCGCTTCGTACGAAATATTTTCACAGCGCTGTTTCCAAGTGTCCACAAAGATCTGCTGCTTGAAACTGCCTACATGCACATCTCCCATACTGCTGTGCTCGTTTCACTACCTGGATTTTGGTTTCCTCTTCTTGCTTTGAAATGACAAGCCTTCATTCTGCATGCTACACACACCTTGTAGCAGTTTCAGTTAGAAGCATATTGGTGCTCTCAAAAAGCTGTGTAACCTAGTTAGAGTGTGTCACTCTCCGGCACTGAATACACAACTTAGAGCTCCTTTCACCACAGACACGCAAACACATCTTTTTGGGAAAGTGCTACCTCAAGTCACTTGCAAATGTAAGGCTTTCATAGAGAAAATGAAGTCAATCATGGTTTTGCACTCTGCAAACAGTAGAAATGACCTCTTGTGCATGCCCGTGTGAATTTCACAGCAAAATGCCCTTCTTTTCTTGTTTCTTGAAAGTTCTCAACACGTTAGGAGAATGATCTGTTTGAGCAAGAGTGATGCAGTGTGCATTTTTCTGCATAACAAGTGATTGGGAAACATACTCCTTATTTTTCCACATTGTGTAAGAAACAACGTGAGGCTTGCAAGAGTTTGAACAATGCACCCCAAAACGTATTCCAGGAGTGAAAACACACGTTTCTAGAAAGACTCTGAAGCAGCAAGTAAAAGCATACTGGCTGAGTGTTCCATCAATGAGAAACACACGCATTTCACTCTTCTGGAGTCAGTTTTCAGCCAGGAATTCATATGCATTTTGTACTGTGCAGAATGTAGCTACATGCTCGGGGATTGTGTCATAGAAGCACCTCTCCTGCAGGAGCTTATTGCAACATTCATTATTTGGCTAAGTTCATTAGGGTTGGTTTTGGAAGGTGTTTCATCTTTGGTGAAATCCCGCTTCGTACGAAATATTTTCACAGCGCTGTTTCCAAGTGTCCACAAAGATCTGCTGCATGAAACTCCCTACATGCACATCTCCCATACTGCTGTGCTCGTTTCACTACCTGGATTTTGGTTTCCTCTTCTTGCTTTTAAATGACAAGCCTTCATTCTGCATGCTACACACACCTTGTAGCAGTTTCAGTTTGAAGCATGTTGGTGCTCTCAAAAAGCTGTGTAACCTAGTTAGAGTGTGTCACTCTCCGGCACTGAATACACAACTTAGAGCTCCTTTCACCACAGACACGCAAACACATCTTTTTGGGAAAGTGCTACCTCAAGTCACTTGCAAATGTAAGGCTTTCATAGAGAAAATGAAGTCAATCATGGTTTTGCACACTGCAAACAGTAGAAATGACCTCTTGTGCATGCCCGTGTGAATTTCACAGCAAAATGCCCGTCTTTTCTTGTTTCTTGAAAGTTCTCAACACATTAGGAGAAAGATCTGTTTGAGCAAGAGTGATGCAGTGTGCATTTTTCTGCATAACAAGTGATTGGGAAACATACTCCTTATTTTTCCACATTGTGTAAGAAACAACGTGAGGCTTGCAAGAGTTTGAACAATGCACCCCAAAACGTATTCCAGGTGTGAAAACACACGTTACTAGAAAGACTCTGAAGCAGCAAGCAAAAGCATAGTGGCTGAGTGTTCTTTCAATGAGAAACACACGCATTTCACTCTTCTGGAGTCAGTTTTCAGCCAGGAATTCATATGCATTTTGTACTGTGCAGAATGTAGCTACATGCTCGGGGGTTGAGTCATAGAAGAATCTCTCCTGCAGGAGCTTATTGCAACATTCATTATTTGGCTAAGTTCATTAGGGTTGGTTTTGGAAGGTGTTTCATCTTTGGTGAAATCCCGCTTCGTACGAAATATTTTCACAGCGCTGTTTCCAAGTGTCCACAAAGATCTGCTGCTTGAAACTGCCTACATGCTCATCTCCCATAATGCTGTGCTCGTTTCACTACCTGGATTTTGGTTTCCTCTTCTTGCTTTGAAATGACAAGCCTTCATTCTGCATGCTACACACACCTTGTAGCAGTTTCAGTTTGAAGCATGTTGGTGCTCTCAAAAAGCTGTGTAACCTAGTTAGAGTGTGTCACTCTCCGGCACTGAATACACAACTTAGAGCTCCTTTCACCACAGACACGAAAAAACATCTTTTTGGGAAAGTGTTACCTCAAGTCACTTGCAAATGTAAGGGTTTCATAGAGAAAATGAAGTCAGTCATGGTTTTGCACTCTGCAAACAGTAGAAATGACCTCTTGTGCATGCCCGTGTGAATTTCACAGCAAAATGCCCTTCTTTTCTTGTTTCTTGAAAGTTCTCAACACATTAGGAGAAAGATCTGTTTGAGCAAGAGTGATGCAGTGTGCATTTTTCTGCATAACAAGTGATTGGGAAACATACTCCTTATTTTTCCACATTGTGTAAGAAACAACGTGAGGCTTGCAAGAGTTTGAACAATGCACCCCAAAACGTATTCCAGGTGTGAAAACACACGTTACTAGAAAGACTCTGAAGCAGCAAGCAAAAGCATAGTGGCTGAGTGTTCTTTCAATGAGAAACACACGCATTTCACTCTTCTGGAGTCAGTTTTCAGCCAGGAATTCATATGCATTTTGTACTGTGCAGAATGTAGCTACATGCTCGGGGGTTGAGTCATAGAAGAATCTCTCCTGCAGGAGCTTATTGCAACATTCATTATTTGGCTAAGTTCATTAGGGTTGGTTTTGGAAGGTGTTTCATCTTTGGTGAAATCCCGCTTCGTACGAAATATTTTCACAGCGCTGTTTCCAAGTGTCCAGAAAGATCTGCTGCTTGAAACTGCCTACATGCTCATCTCCCATAATGCTGTGCTCGTTTCACTACCTGGATTTTGGTTTCCTCTTCTTGCTTTGAAATGACAAGCCTTCATTCTGCATGCTACACACACCTTGTAGCAGTTTCAGTTTGAAGCATGTTGGTGCTCTCAAAAAGCTGTGTAACCTAGTTAGAGTGTGTCACTCTCCGGCACTGAATACACAACTTAGAGCTCCTTTTACCACAGACACGAAAAAACATCTTTTTGGGAAAGTGTTACCTCAAGTCACTTGCAAATGTAAGGGTTTCCAGGAGAAAATGAAGTCAATCATGGTTTTGCACTCTGCAAACAGTAGAAATGACCTCTTGTGCATGCCCGTGTGAATTTCACAGCAAAACGCCCTTCTTTTCTTGTTTCTTGAAAGTTCTCAACACATTAGGAGAAAGATCTGTTTGAGCAAGAGTGATGCAGTGTGCATTTTTCTGCATAACAAGTGATTGGGAAACATACTCCTGATTTTTCCACATTGTGTAAGAAACAACGTGAGGCTTGCAAGAGTTTGAACAATGCACCCCAAAACGTATTCCAGGTGTGAAAACACACGTTACTAGAAAGACTCTGAAGCAGCAAGCAAAAGCAAGGTGGCTGAGTGTTCTTTCAATGAGAAACACACGCATTTCACTCTTCTGGAGTCAGTTTTCAGCCAGGAATTCATATGCATTTTGTACTGTGCAGAATGTAGCTACATGCTCGGGGATTGTGTCATAGAAGCACCTCTCCTGCAGGAGCTTATTGCAACATTCATTGTTTGGCTAAGTTCTTTAGGGTTGGTTTTGGAAGGTGTTTCATATTTGGTCAAATCCCGCTTCGTACGAAATATTTTCACAGCGCTGTTTCCAAGTGTCCACAAAGATCTGCTGCTTGAAACTGCCTACATCCACATCTCCCATACTGCTGTGCTCGTTTCACTACCTGGATTTTGGTTTCCTCTTCTTGCTTTGAAATGCAAGCCTTCATTCTCCATGCTACACACACCTTGTAGCAGTTTCAGTTAGAAGCATGTTGGTGCTCTCAAAAACTGTGTAACCTAGTTAGAGTGTGTCACTCTCCAGCACTGAATACACAACTTAGAGCTCCTTTCACCACAGACACGCAACCACATCTTTTTGGGAAAGTGCTACCTCAAGTCACTTGCAAATGTAAGGGTTTCCAGGAGAAAATGAAGTCAATCATGGTTTTGCACTCTGCAAACAATGGAAATGACCTCTTGTACATGCCCGTGTGAATTTCACAGCAAAATGCCCTTCTTTTCTTGTTTCTTGAAAGTTCTCAACACGTTAGGAGAAAGATCTGTTTGAGCAAGAGTGATGCAGTGTGCATTTTTCTGCATAACAAGTGATTGGGAAACATACTCCTTATTTTTCCACATTGTGTAAGAAACAACGTGAGGCTTGCAAGAGTTTGAACAATGCAGCCCAAAACGTATTCCAGGAGTGAAAAAACACGTTTCTAGAAAGACTCTGAAGCAGCAAGCAAAAGCATAGTGGCTGAGTGTTCCATCAATGAGAAACACACGCATTTCACTCTTCTGGAGTCAGTTTTCAGCCAGGAATTCATATGCATTTTGTACTGTGCAGAATGTAGCTACATGCTCGGGGGTTGTGTCATAGAAGCACCTCTCCTGCAGGAGCTTATTGCAGCATTCATTGTTTGGCTAAGTTCATTAGGGTTGGTTTTGGAAGGTGTTTCATCTTTGGTCAAATCCCGCTTCGTACGAAATATTTTCACAGCGCTGTTTCCAAGTGTCCACAAAGATCTGCTGCATGAAACTGCCTACATGCACATCTCCCATACTGCTGTGCTCGTTTCACTACCTGGATTTTGGTTTCCTCTTCTTGCTTTGAAATGACAAGCCTTTATTCTCCATGCTACACACACCTTGTAGCAGTTTCAGTTAGAAGTATATTGGTGCTCTCAAAAAGGTGTGTAACCTAGTTAGAGTGTGTCACTATCCGGCACTGAATACATAACTTAGAGCTCCTTTGACCACAGACACGCAAACACATCTTTTTGGGAAAGTGCTACCTCAAGTCACTTGCAAATGTAAGGGTTTCATAGAGAAAATGAAGTCAATCATGATTTTGCACTCTGCAAACAATAAAAATGACCTCTTGTACATGCCCGTGTGAATTTCAGAGCAAAATGCCCTTCTTTTCTTGTTTCTTGAAAGTTCTCAACACATTAGGAGAAAGATCTGTTTGAGCAAGAGTGATGCAGTGTGCATTTTTCTGCATAACAAGTGATTGGGAAACATACTCCTTATTTTTCCACATTGTGTAAGAAACAACGTGAGGCTTGCAAGAGTTTGAACAATGCACCCCAAAACGTATTCCAGGTGTGAAAACACACCTTACTAGAAAGACTCTGAAGCAGCAAGCAAAAGCATAGTGGCTGAGTGTTCTTTCAATGAGAAACACACGCATTTCACTCTTCTGGAGTCAGTTTTCAGCCAGGAATTCATATGCATTTTGTACTGTGCAGAATGTAGCTACATGCTCGGGGGTTGAGTCATAGAAGAATCTCTCCTGCAGGAGCTTATTGCAACATTCATTATTTGGCTAAGTTCATTAGGGTTGGTTTTGGAAGGTGTTTCATCTTTGGTGAAATCCCGCTTCGTACGAAATATTTTCACAGCGCTGTTTCCAAGTGTCCACAAAGATCTGCTGCTTGAAACTGCCTACATGCTCATCTCCCATAATGCTGTGCTCGTTTCACTACCTGGATTTTGGTTTCCTCTTCTTGCTTTGAAATGACAAGCCTTCATTCTGCATGCTACACACACCTTGTAGCAGTTTCAGTTTGAAGCATGTTGGTGCTCTCAAAAAGCTGTGTAACCTAGTTAGAGTGTGTCACTCTCCGGCACTGAATACACAACTTAGAGCTCCTTTCACCACAGACACGAAAAAACATCTTTTTGGGAAAGTGTTACCTCCAGTCACTTGCAAATGTAAGGGTTTCATAGAGAAAATGAAGTCAGTCATGGTTTTGCACTCTGCAAACAGTAGAAATGACCTCTTGTGCATGCACGTGTGAATTTCACAGCAAAATGCCCTTCTTTTCTTGTTTCTTGAAAGTTCTCAACACATTAGGAGAAAGATCTGTTTGAGCAAGAGTGATGCAGTGTGCATTTTTCTGCATAACAAGTGATTGGGAAACATACTCCTTATTTTTCCACATTGTGTAAGAAACAACGTGAGGCTTGCAAGAGTTTGAACAATGCACCCCAAAACGTATTCCAGGTGTGAAAACACACGTTACTAGAAAGACTCTGAAGCAGCAAGCAAAAGCATAGTGGCTGAGTGTTCTTTCAATGAGAAACACACGCATTTCACTCTTCTGGAGTCAGTTTTCAGCCAGGAATTCATATGCATTTTGTACTGTGCAGAATGTAGCTACATGCTCGGGGGTTGAGTCATAGAAGAATCTCTCCTGCAGGAGCTTATTGCAACATTCATTATTTGGCTAAGTTCATTAGGGTTGGTTTTGGAAGGTGTTTCATCTTTGGTGAAATCCCGCTTCGTACGAAATATTTTCACAGCGCTGTTTCCAAGTGTCCACAAAGATCTGCTGCTTGAAACTGCCTACATGCTCATCTCCCATACTGCTGTGCTCGTTTCACTACCTGGATTTTGGTTTCCTCTTCTTGCTTTGAAATGACAAGCCTTCATTCTGCATGCTACACACACCTTGTAGCAGTTTCAGTTTGAAGCATGTTGGTGCTCTCAAAAAGCTGTGTAACCTAGTTAGAGTGTGTCACTATCCGGCACTGAATACATAACTTAGAGCTCCTTTGACCACAGACACGCAGACACATCTTTTTGGGAAAGTGCTACCTCAAGTCACTTGCAAATGTAAGGGTTTCATAGAGAAAATGAAGTCAATCATGATTTTGCACTCTGCAAACAATAAAAATGACCTCTTGTACATGCCCGTGTGAATTTCAGAGCAAAATGCCCTTCTTTTCTTGTTTCTTGAAAGTTCTCAACACATTAGGAGAAAGATCTGTTTGAGCAAGAGTGATGCAGTGTGCATTTTTCTGCATAACAAGTGATTGGGAAACATACTCCTTATTTTTCCACATTGTGTAAGAAACAACGTGAGGCTTGCAAGAGTTTGAACAATGCACCCCAAAACGTATTCCAGGTGTGAAAACACACCTTACTAGAAAGACTCTGAAGCAGCAAGCAAAAGCATAGTGGCTGAGTGTTCTTTCAATGAGAAACACACGCATTTCACTCTTCTGGAGTCAGTTTTCAGCCAGGAATTCATATGCATTTTGTACTGTGCAGAATGTAGCTACATGCTCGGGGGTTGAGTCATAGAAGAATCTCTCCTGCAGGAGCTTATTGCAACATTCATTATTTGGCTAAGTTCATTAGGGTTGGTTTTGGAAGGTGTTTCATCTTTGGTGAAATCCCGCTTCGTACGAAATATTTTCACAGCGCTGTTTCCAAGTGTCCACAAAGATCTGCTGCTTGAAACTGCCTACATGCTCATCTCCCATAATGCTGTGCTCGTTTCACTACCTGGATTTTGGTTTCCTCTTCTTCCTTTGAAATGACAAGCCTTCATTCTGCATGCTACACACACCTTGTAGCAGTTTCAGTTTGAAGCATGTTGGTGCTCTCAAAAAGCTGTGTAACCTAGTTAGAGTGTGTCACTCTCCGGCACTGAATACACAACTTAGAGCTCCTTTCACCACAGACACGAAAAAACATCTTTTTGGGAAAGTGTTACCTCCAGTCACTTGCAAATGTAAGGGTTTCATAGAGAAAATGAAGTCAGTCATGGTTTTGCACTCTGCAAACAGTAGAAATGACCTCTTGTGCATGCACGTGTGAATTTCACAGCAAAATGCCCTTCTTTTCTTGTTTCTTGAAAGTTCTCAACACATTAGGAGAAAGATCTGTTTGAGCAAGAGTGATGCAGTGTGCATTTTTCTGCATAACAAGTGATTGGGAAACATACTCCTTATTTTTCCACATTGTGTAAGAAACAACGTGAGGCTTGCAAGAGTTTGAACAATGCACCCCAAAACGTATTCCAGGTGTGAAAACACACGTTACTAGAAAGACTCTGAAGCAGCAAGCAAAAGCATAGTGGCTGAGTGTTCTTTCAATGAGAAACACACGCATTTCACTCTTCTGGAGTCAGTTTTCAGCCAGGAATTCATATGCATTTTGTACTGTGCAGAATGTAGCTACATGCTCGGGGGTTGAGTCATAGAAGAATCTCTCCTGCAGGAGCTTATTGCAACATTCATTATTTGGCTAAGTTCATTAGGGTTGGTTTTGGAAGGTGTTTCATCTTTGGTGAAATCCCGCTTCGTACGAAATATTTTCACAGCGCTGTTTCCAAGTGTCCACAAAGATCTGCTGCTTGAAACTGCCTACATGCTCATCTCCCATAATGCTGTGCTCGTTTCACTACCTGGATTTTGGTTTCCTCTTCTTGCTTTGAAATGACAAGCCTTCATTCTGCATGCTACACACACCTTGTAGCAATTTCAGTTTGAAGCATGTTGGTGCTCTCAAAAAGCTGTGTAACCTAGTTAGAGTGTGTCACTCTCCGGCACTGAATACACAACTTAGAGCTCCTTTCACCACAGACACGAAAAAACATCTTTTTGGGAAAGTGTTACCTCAAGTCACTTGCAAATGTAAGGGTTTCATAGAGAAAATGAAGTCAGTCATGGTTTTGCACTCTGCAAACAGTAGAAATGACCTCTTGTGCATGCCCGTGTGAATTTCACAGCAAAATGCCCTTCTTTTCTTGTTTCTTGAAAGTTCTCAACACATTAGGAGAACGATCTGTTTGAGCAAGAGTGATGCAGTGTGCATTTTTCTGCATAACAAGTGATTGGGAAACATACTCCTTATTTTTCCACATTGTGTAAGAAACAGCGTGAGGCTTGCAAGAGTTTGAACAATGCACCACAAAACGTATTCCAGGTGTGAAAACACACGTTACTAGAAAGACTCTGAAGCAGCAAGCAAAAGCATAGTGGCTGAGTGTTCTTTCAATGAGAAACACACGCATTTCACTCTTCTGGAGTCAGTTTTCAGCCAGGAATTCATATGCATTTTGTACTGTGCAGAATGTAGCTACATGCTCGGGGGTTGTGTCATAGAAGAATCTCTCCTGCAGGAGCTTATTGCAACATTCATTATTTGGCTAAGTTCATTAGGGTTGGTTTTGGAAGGTGTGTCATCTTTGGTGAAATCCCGCTTCGTACGAAATATTTTCACAGCGCTGTTTCCAAGTGTCCACAAAGATCTGCTGCTTGAAACTGCCTACATGCTCATCTCCCATACTGCTGTGCTCGTTTCACTACCTGGATTTTGGTTTCCTCTTCTTGCTTTGAAATGACAAGCCTTCATTCTGCATGCTACACACACCTTGTAGCAGTTTCAGTTTGAAGCATGTTGGTGCTCTCAAAAAGCTGTGTAACCTAGTTAGAGTGTGTCACTTTCCGGCACTGAATACACAACTTAGAGCTCCTTTTACCACAGACACGAAAAAACATCTTTTTGGAAAGTGTTACCTCAAGTCACTTGCAAATGTAAGGGTTTCCAGGAGAAAATGAAGTCAATCATGATTTTGCACTCTGCAAACAGTAGAAATGACCTCTTGTGCATGCCCGTGTGAATTTCACAGCAAAATGCCCTTCTTTTCTTGTTTCTTGAAAGTTCTCAACACATTAGGAGGAAGATCTGTTTGACCAAGAGTGATGCAGTGTGCATTTTTCTGCATAACAAGTGATTGGGAAACATACTCCTTATTTTTCCACATTGTGTAAGAAACAACGTGAGGCTTGCAAGAGTTTGAACAATGCACCCCAAAACGTATTCCAGGTGTGAAAACACACGTTACTAGAAAGACTCTGAAGCAGCAAGCAAAAGCATAGTGGCTGAGTGTTCTTTCAATGAGAAACACACGCATTTCACTCTTCTGGAGTCAGTTTTCAGCCAGGAATTCATATGCATTTTGTACTGTGCAGAATGTAGCTACATGCTCGGGGGTTGAGTCATAGAAGAATCTCTCCTGCAGGAGCTTATTGCAACATTCATTATTTGGCTAAGTTCATTAGGGTTGGTTTTGGAAGGTGTTTCATCTTTGGTGAAATCCCGCTTCGTACGAAATATTTTCACAGCGCTGTTTCCAAGTGTCCACAAAGATCTGCTGCTTGAAACTGCCTACATGCTCATCTCCCATAATGCTGTGCTCGTTTCACTACCTGGATTTTGGTTTCCTCTTCTTGCTTTGAAATGACAAGCCTTCATTCTGCATGCTACACACACCTTGTAGCAGTTTCAGTTTGAAGCATGTTGGTGCTCTCAAAAAGCTGTGTAACCTAGTTAGAGTGTGTCACTCTCCGGCACTGAATACACAACTTAGAGCTCCTTTCACCACAGACACGAAAAAACATCTTTTTGGGAAAGTGTTACCTCCAGTCACTTGCAAATGTAAGGGTTTCATAGAGAAAATGAAGTCAGTCATGGTTTTGCACTCTGCAAACAGTAGAAATGACCTCTTGTGCATGCCCGTGTGAATTTCACAGCAAAATGCCCTTCTTTTCTTGTTTCTTGAAAGTTCTCAACACATTAGGAGAAAGATCTGTTTGAGCAAGAGTGATGCAGTGTGCATTTTTCTGCATAACAAGTGATTGGGAAACATACTCCTGATTTTTCCACATTGTGTAAGAAACAAAGTGAGGCTTGCAAGAGTTTGAACAATGCACCCCAAAACGTATTCCAGGTGTGAAAACACACGTTACTAGAAAGACTCTGAAGCAGCAAGCAAAAGCATAGTGGCTGAGTGTTCTTTCAATGAGAAACACACGCATTTCACTCTTCTGGAGTCAGTTTTCAGCCAGGAATTCATATGCATTTTGTACTGTGCAGAATGTAGCTACATGCTCGGGGGTTGTGTCATAGAAGCACCTCTCCTGCAGGAGCTTATTGCAACATTCATTGTTTGGCTAAGTTCTTTAGGGTTGGTTTTGGAAGGTGTTTCATATTTGGTCAAATCCCGCTTCGTACGAAATATTTTCACAGCGCTGTTTCCAAGTGTCCACAAAGATCTGCTGCTTGAAACTGCCTACATGCACATCTCCCATACTGCTGTGCTCGTTTCACTACCTGGATTTTGGTTTCCTCTTCTTGCTTTGAAATGCAAGCCTTCATTCTCCATGCTACACACACCTTGTAGCAGTTTCAGTTAGAAGCATGTTGGTGCTCTAAAAACTGTGTAACCTAGTTAGAGTGTGTCACTCTCCAGCACTGAATACACAACTTAGAGCTCCTTTCACCACAGACACGCAACCACATCTTTTTGGGAAAGTGCTACCTCAAGTCACTTGCAAATGTAAGGGTTTCCAGGAGAAAATGAAGTCAATCATGGTTTTGCACTCTGCAAACAATGGAAATGACCTCTTGTACATGCCCGTGTGAATTTCACAGCAAAATGCCCTTCTTTTCTTGTTTCTTGAAAGTCCTCAACACGTTAGGAGAAAGATCTGTTTGAGCAAGAGTGATGCAGTGTGCATTTTTCTGCATAACAAGTGATTGGGAAACATACTCCTTATTTTTCCACATTGTGTAAGAAACAACGTGAGGCTTGCAAGAGTTTGAACAATGCAGCCCAAAACGTATTCCAGGAGTGAAAACACACGTTTCTAGAAAGACTCTGAAGCAGCAAGCAAAAGCATAGTGGCTGAGTGTTCCATCAATGAGAAACACACGCATTTCACTCTTCTGGAGTCATTTTTCAGCCAGGAATTCATATGCATTTTGTACTGTGCAGAATGTAGCTACTTGCTCGGGGGTTGTGTCATAGAAGCACCTCTCCTGCAGGAGCTTATTGCAGCATTCATTGTTTGGCTAAGTTCTTTAGGGTTGGTTTTGGACGGTCTTTTATCTTTGGTGAAATCCCCTTCGTACGAAATATTTTCACAGCGCTGTTTCCAAGTGTCCACAAAGATCTGCTGCTTGAAACTGCCTACATGCACATCTCCCATACTGCTGTGCTCGTTTCACTACCTGGATTTTGGTTTCCTCTTCTTGCTTTGAAATGACAAGCCTTCATTCTGCATGCTACACACACCTTGTAGCAGTTTCAGTTTGAAACATGTTGGTGCTCTCAAAAAACTGTGTAACCTAGTTAGAGTGTGTCACTCTCCGGCACTGAATACACAACTTAAAGCTCCTTTCACCACAGACACGCAAACACATCTTTTTGGGAAAGTGCTACCTCAAGTCACTTGCAAATGCAAGGGTTTCAAGGAGAAAATGAAGTCAATCATGGTTTTGCACTCTGCAAACAGTAGAAATGACCTCTTGTGCTTGCCCGTGTGAATTTCACAGCAAAATGCCCTTCTTTTCTTGTTTCTTGAAAGTTCTCAACACGTTAGGAGAAAGATCTGTTTGAGCAAGAGTGATGCAGTGTGCATTTTTCTCCATTACAATTGATTGGGGAACATACTCCTTATTTTTCCACATTGTGTAAGAAACAACGTGAGGCTTGCAAGACTTTGAACAATGCACCCCAAAACGTATTCCAGGACTGAAAACACACGTTTCTAGAAAGACTCTGAAGCAGCAAGGAAAAGCATAGTGGCTGAGTGTTCTTTCAATGAGAAACACACGCATTTCACTCTTCTGGAGTCAGTTTTCAGCCAGGAATTCATATGCATTTTGTACTGTGCAGAATGTAGCTACATGCTCGGGGGTTGTGTCATAGAAGCACCTCTCCTGCAGGAGCTTATTGCAACATTCATTGTTTGGCTAAGTTCTTTAGGGTTGGTTTTGGAAGGTGTTTCATATTTGGTCAAATCCCGCTTCGTACGAAATATTTTCACAGCGCAGTTTCCAAGTGTCCACAAAGATCTACTGCTTGAAACTGCCTACATGCACATCTCCCATACTGCTGTGTTCGTTTCACTACCTGGATTTTGGTTTCCTCTTCTTGCTTTGAAATGACAAGCCTTCATTCTGCATGCTACACACACCTTGTAGCAGTTTCAGTTTGAAGCATGTTGGTGCTCTCAAAAAGCTGTGTAACCTAGTTAGAGTGTGTCACTCTCTGGCACTGAATACACAACTTAGAGCTCCTTTCACCACAGACACGCAAACACATCTTTTTGGGAAAGTGCTACCTCAAGTCACTTGCAAATGTAAGGGTTTCCAGGAGAAAATGAAGTCAATCATGGTTTTGCACTCTGGAAACAATAGAAATGACCTCTTGTACATGCCCGTGTGAATTTCACAGCAAAATGCCCTTCTTTTCTTGTTTCTTGAAAGTTCTCAACACATTAGGAGAAAGATCTGTTTGAGCAAGAGTGATGCAGTGTGCATTTTTCTGCATAACAAGTGATTGGGAAACATACTCCTTATTTTTCCACATTGTGTAAGAAACAACGTGAGGCTTGCAAGAGTTTGAACAATGCACCCCAAAACGTATTCCAGGAGTGAAAACACACGTTTCTAGAAAGACTCTGAAGCAGCAAGCAAAAGCATAGTGGCTGAGTGTTCCATCAATGAGAAACACACGCATTTCACTCTTCTGGAGTCAGTTTTCAGCCAGGAATTCATATGCATTTTGTACTGTGCAGAATGTAGCTACATGCTCGGGGGTTGTGTCATAGAAGCACCTCTCCTGCAGGAGCTTATTGCAGCATTCATTGTTTGGCTAAGTTCTTTAGGGTTGGTTTTGGACGGTCTTTTATCTTTGGTCAAATCCCGCTTCGTACGAAATATTTTCACAGCGCTGTTTCCAAGTGTCCACAAAATCTGCTGCTTGAAACTGCCTACATGCACATCTCCCATACTGCTGTGCTCGTTTCACTACCTGGATTTTGGTTTCCTCTTCTTGCTTTGAAATGACAAGCCTTCATTCTGCATGCTACACACACCTTGTAGCAGTTTCAGTTTGAAGCATGTTGGTGCTCTCAAAAAGCTGTGTAACCTAGTTAGAGTGTGTCACTCTCCAGCACTGAATACACAACTTAGAGCTCCTTTCACCACAGACACGAAAAAACATCTTTTTGGGAAAGTGCTACCTCAAGTCACTTGCAAATGTAAGGCTTTCATAGAGAAAATGAAGTCAATCATGGTTTTGCACTCTGCAAACAGTAGAAATGACCTCTTGTGCATGCCCGTGTGAATTTCACAGCAAAATGCCCTTCTTTTCTTGTTTCTTGAAAGTTCTCAACACATTAGGAGAAAGATCTGTTTGAGCAAGAGTGATGCAGTGTGCATTTTTCTGCATAACAAGTGATTGGGAAACATACTCCTTTTTTTTCCACATTGTGTAAGAAACAACGTGAGGCTTGCAAGAGTTTGAACAATGCACCCCAAAACGTATTCCAGGTGTGAAAACACACGTTACTAGAAAGACTCTGAAGCAGTAAGCAAAAGCATAGTGGCTGAGTGTTCTTTCAATGAGAAACACACGCATTTCACTCTTCTGGAGTCAGTTTTCAGCCAGGAATTCATATGCATTTTGTACTGTGCAGAATGTAGCTACATGCTCGGGGGTTGTGTCATAGAAGCACCTCTCCTGCAGGAGCTTATTGCAGCATTCATTGTTTGGCTAAGTTCTTTAGGGTTGGTTTTGGACGGTCTTTTATCTTTGGTCAAATCCCGCTTCGTACGAAATATTTTCACAGCGCTGTTTCCAAGTGTCCACAAAGATCTGCTGCTTGAATCTGCCTACATGCACATCTCCCATACTGCGGTGTTCGTTTCACTACCTGGATTTTGGTTTCCTCTTCTTGCTTTGAAATGACAAGCCTTCATTCTGCATGCTACACACACCTTGTAGCAGTTTCAGTTAGAAGCATGTTGGTGCTCTCAAAAAGCTGTGTAACCTAGTTAGAGTGTGTCACTCTCTGGCACTGAATACACAACTTAGAGCTCCTTTCACCACAGACACGCAAACACATCTTTTTGGGAAAGTGCTACCTCAAGTCACTTGCAAATATAAGGCTTTCATAGAGAAAATGAAGTCAATCATGGTTTTGCACTCTGCAAACAGTAGAAATGACCTCTTGTGCATGCCCGTGTGAATTTCACAGCAAAATGCCCTTCTTTTCTTGTTTCTTGAAAGTTCTCAACACGTTAGGAGAAAGATCTGTTTGAGCAAGAGTGATGCAGTGTGTATTTTTCTGCATTACAAGTGATTGGGAAACATACTCCTTATTTTTCCACATTGTGTAAGAAACAACGTGAGGCTGGCAAGACTTTGAACAATGCACCCCAAACGTATTCCAGGAGTGAAAACACACGTTTCTAGAAAGACTCTGAAGCAGCAAGCAAAAGCATAGTGGCTGAGTGTTTTTTCAATGAGAAACACACGCATTTCACTCTTCTGGAGTCAGTTTTCAGCCAGGAATTCATATGCATTTTGTACTGTGCAGAATGTAGCTACATGCTCGGGGGTTGTGTCATAGAAGCACCTCTCCTGCAGGAGCTTATTGCAGCATTCATTGTTTGGCTAAGTTCTTTAGGGTTGGTTTTGCAAGGTGTTTCATCTTTGGTGAAATCCCGCTTCGTACGAAATATTTTCAGAGCGCTGTTTCCAAGTGTCCACAAAGATCTGCTGCTTGAAACTGCCTACATGCACATCTCCCATACTGCTGTGCTCGTTTCACTACCTGGATTTTGGTTTCCTCTTCTTGCTTTGAAATGACAAGCCTTCATTCTGCATGCTACACACACCTTGTAGCAGTTTCAGTTTGAAGCATGTTGGTGCTCTCAAAAAGCTGTGTAACCTAGTTAGAGTGTGTCACTCTCCGGCACTGAATACACAACTTAGAGCTTCTTTCACCACAGACACGCAAACATATCTTTTTGGGAAAGTGCTACCTCAAGTCACTTGCAAATGTAAGGGTTTCATAGAGAAAATGAAGTCAATCATGATTTTGCACTCTGCAAACAATATAAATGACCTCTTGTACATGCCCGTGTGAATTTCACAGCAAAATGCCCTTCTTTTCTTGTTTCTTGAATGTTCTCAACACATTAGGAGAAAGATCTGTGTGAGCAAGAGTGCTGCAGTGTGCATTTTTCTGCATTACAAGTGATTGGGAAACATACTCCTTATTTTTCCACATTGTGTAAGAAACAACGTGAGGCTTGCAAGAGTTTGAACAATGCACCCCAAAACGTATTCCAGGAGTGAAAACACACGTTTCTAGAGAGACTCTGAAGCAGCAAGCAAAAGCTTATTTTTCCACATTGTGTAAGAAACAACGTGAGGCTTGCAAGAGTTTGAACAATGCTCCCCAAAACGTATTCCAGGAGTGAAAACACACGTTTCTAGAAAGACTCTGAAGCAGCAAGCAAAAGCATCGTGGCTGAGTGTTCTTTCAATGAGAAACACACGCATTTCACTCTTCTGAAGTCAGTTTTCAGCCAGGAATTCATATGCATTTTGTACTGTGCAGAATGTAGCTACATGCTCGGGGGTTGTGTCATAGAAGCACCTCTCCTGCAGGAGCTTATTGCAACATTCATTGTTTGGCTAAGTTCTTTAGGGTTGGTTTTGGAAGGTGTTTCATCTTTGGTGAAATCCCGCTTCGTACGAAATATTTTCACAGCGCTGTTTCCAAGTGTCCACAAAGATCTGCTGCTTGAAACTGCCTACATGCACATCTCCCATACTGCTGTGCTCGTTTCACTACCTGGATTTTGGTTTCCTCTTCTTGCTTTGAAATGACAAGCCTTCATTCTGCATGCTACACACACCTTGTAGCAGTTTCAGTTTGAAGCATGTTGGTGCTCTCAAAAAGCTGTGTAACCTAGTTAGAGTGTGTCACTCTCCAGCACTGAATACACAACTTAGAGCTCCTTTCACCACAGACACGCAACCACATCTTTTTGGGAAAGTGCTACCTCAAGTCACTTGCAAATGTAAGGCTTTCATAGAGAAAATGAAGTCAATCATGGTTTTGCACTCTGCAAACAGTAGAAATGACCTCTTGTGCATGCCCGTGTGAATTTCACAGCAAATGCCCTTCTTTTCTTGTTTCTTGAAAGTTCTCAACACATTAGGAGAAAGATCTGTTTGAGCAAGAGTGATGCAGTGTGCATTTTTCTGCATAACAAGTGATTGGGAAACATACTCCTTATTTTTCCACATTGTGTAAGAAACAACGTGAGGCTTGCAAGAGTTTGAACAATGCACCCCAAAACGTATTCCAGGTGTGAAAACACACGTTACTAGAAAGACTCTGAAGCAGCAAGCAAAAGCATAGTGGCTGAGTGTTCTTTCAATGAGAAACACACGCATTTCACTCTTCTGGAGTCAGTTTTCAGCCAGGAATTCATATGCATTTTGTACTGTGCAGAATGTAGCTACATGCTCGGGGGTTGTGTCATAGAAGCACCTCTCCTGCGGGAGCTTATTGCAACATTCATTATTTGGCTAAGTTCATTAGGGTTGGTTTTGGAAGGTGTTTCATCGTTGGTGAAATCCCGCTTCGTACGAAATATTTTCACAGCGCTGTTTCCAAGTGTCCACAAAGATCTGCTGCTTGAAACTGCCTACATGCACATCTCCCATACTGCTGTGCTCATTTCACTACCTGGATTTTGGTTTCCTCTTCTTGCTTTGAAATGACAAGCCTTCATTCTGCATGCTACACACACCTTGTAGCAGTTTCAGTTTGAAGCATGTTGGTGCTCTCAAAAAGCTGTGTAACCTAGTTAGAGTGTGTCACTCTCCGGCACTGAATACACAACTTAGAGCTCCTTTGACCACAGACACGCAAACACATCTTTTTGGGAAAGTGCTACCTCACGTCACTTGCAAATGTAAGGGTTTCATAGAGAAAATGAAGTCAATCATGATTTTGCACTCTGCAAACAATATAAATGACCTCTTGTACATGCCCGTGTGAATTTCACCGCAAAATGCCCTTCTTTTCTTGTTTCTTGAAAGTTCTCAACACATTAGAAGAACGATCTGTGTGAGCAAGAGTGCTGCAGTGTGCATTTTTCTGCATTACAAGTGATTGGGAAACATACTCCTTATTTTTCCACATTGTGTAAGAAACAACGTGAGGCTTGCAAGAGTTTGAACAATGCACCCCAAAACGTATTCCAGGAGTGAAAACACACGTTTCTAGAAAGACTCTGAAGCAGCAAGCAAAAGCACAGTGGCTGAGTGTTCCATCAATGAAAAACACACGCATTTCACTCTTCTGGAGTCAGTTTTCAGCCAGGAATTCATATGCATTTTGTACTGTGCAGAATGTAGCTACATGCTCGGGGGTTGTGTCATAGAAGCACTTCTCCTGCAGGAGCTTATTGCAGCATTCATTGTTTGGCTAAGTTCTTTAGGGTTGGTTTTGGAAGGTGTTTCATATTTGGTCAAATCCCGCTTCGTACGAAATATTTTCACAGCGTTGTTTCCAAGTGTCCACAAAGATCTGCTGATTGAAACTTCCTACATGCACATCTCCCATACTGCTGTGCTCGTTTCACTACCTGGATTTTGGTTTCCTCTTCTTTCTTTGAAATGACAAGCCTTCATTCTGCATGCTACACACACCTTGTAGCAGTTTCAGTTTGAAGCATGTTGGTGCTATCAAAAAGCTGTGTAACCTAGTTAGAGTGTGTCACTCTCCAGCACTGAATACACAACTTAGAGCTCCTTTCACCACAGACACGCAACCACATCTTTTTGGGAAAGTGCTACCTCAAGTCACTTGCAAATGTAAGGGTTTCAAGGAGAAAATGAAGTCAATCATGGTTTTGCACTCTGCAAACAATAGAAATGACCTCTTGTACATGCCCGTGTGAATTTCACAGCAAAATGCCCTTCTTTCCTTGTTTCTTGAACGTTCTCAACACGTTAGGAGAAAGATCTGTTTGAGCAAGAGTGATGCAGTGTGCATTTTTCTGCATTACAAGTGATTGGGAAACATACTCCTTATTTTTCCACATTGTGTAAGAAACAACGTGAGGCTTGCAAGAGTTTGAACAATGCACCCCAAAACGTATTCCAGGAGTGAAAACACACGTTTCTAGAAAGACTCTGAAGCAGCAAGCAAAAGCTTATTTTTCCACATTGTGTAAGAAACAACGTGAGGCTTGCAAGAGTTTGAACAATGCTCCCCAAAACGTATTCCAGCAGTGAAAACACACGTTTCTAGAAAGACTCTGAAGCAGCAAGCAAAAGCATAGTGGCTGAGTGTTCTTTCAATGAGAAACACACGCATTTCACTCTTCTGGAGTCAGTTTTCAGCCAGGAATTCATATGCATTTTGTACTGTGCAGAATGTAGCTACATGCTCGGGGGTTGTGTCATAGAAGCACCTCTCCTGCAGGAGTTTATTGCAACATTCATTGTTTGGCTAAGTTCTTTAGGGTTGGTTTTGGAAGGTGTTTCATATTTGGTCAAATCCCGCTTCGTACGAAATATTTTCACAGCGCTGTTTCCAAGTGTCCACAAAGATCTGCTGCTTGAAACTGCCTACATGCACATCTCCCATACTGCTGTGCTCGTTTCACTACCTGGATTTTGGTTTCCTCTTCTTGCTTTGAAATGACAAGCCTTCATTCTGCATGCTACACACACCTTGTAGCAGTTTCTGTTTGAAGCATGTTGGTGCTCTCAAAAAGCTGTGTAACCTAGTTAGAGTGTGTCACTCTCCGGCACTGAATACACAACTTAGAGCTTCTTTCACCACAGACACGCAAACATATCTTTTTGGGAGAGTGCTACCTCAAGTCATTTGCAAATGTAAGGGTTTCATAGAGAAAATGAAGTCAATCATGATTTTGCACTCTGCAAACAGTAGAAATGACCTCTTGTGCATGCCCGTGTGAATTTCACAGCAAATGCCCTTCTTTTCTTGTTTCTTGAAAGTTCTCAACACATTAGGAGAAAGATCTGTTTGAGCAAGAGTGATGCAGTGTGCATTTTTCTGCATTACAATTGATTGGGAAACATACTCCTTATTTTTCCACATTGTGTAAGAAACAACGTGAGGCTTGCAAGAGTTTGAACAATGCTCCCCAAAGCGTATTCCAGGAGTGAAAACACACGTTTCTAGAAAGACTCTGAAGCAGCAAGCAAAAGCATAGTGGCTGAGTATTCTTTCAATGAGAAACACACTCATTTCACTCTTCTGGAGTCAGTTTTCAGCCAGGAATTCATATGCATTTTGTACTGTGCAGAATGTAGCTACATGCTCGGGGGTTGTGTCATAGAAGCACCTCTCCTGCAGGAGCTTATTGCAACATTCATTGTTTGGCTAAGTTCTTTAGGGTTGGTTTTGGAAGGTGTTTCATATTTGGTCAAATCCCGCTTCGTACGAAATATTTTCACAGCGCTGTTTCCAAGTGTCCACAAAGATCTGCTGCTTGAAACTGCCTACATGCACATATCCCATACTGCTGTGCTCGTTTCACTACCTGGTTTTTATTTTCCTCTTCTTGCTTTGAAATGACAAGCCTTCATTCTGCATGCTACACACACCTTGTAGCAGTTTCAGTTTGAAGCATGTTGGTGCTCTCAAAAAGCTGTGTAACCTAGTTAGAGTGTGTCACTCTCCGGCACTGAATACACAACTTAGAGCTTCTTTCACCACAGACACGCAAACATATCTTTTTGGGAGAGTGCTACATCAAGTCACTTGCAAATGTAAGGGTTTCATAGAGAAAATGAAGTCAATCATGATTTTGCACTCTGCAAACAGTAGAAATGACCTCTTGTGCATGCCCGTGTGAATTTCACAGCAAATGCCCTTCTTTTCTTGTTTCTTGAAAGTTCTCAACACATTAGGAGAAAGATCTGTTTGAGCAAGAGTGATGCAGTGTGCATTTTTCTGCATTACAATTGATTGGGAAACATACTCCTTACTTTTCCACATTGTGTAAGAAACAACGTGAGGCTTGCAAGAGTTTGAACAATGCTCCCCAAAACGTATTCCAGGAGTGAAAACACACGTTTCGAGAAAGACTCTGAAGCAGCAAGCAAAAGCATAGTGGCTGAGTGTTCTTTCAATGAGAAACACACGCATTTCACTCTTCTGAAGTCAGTTTTCAGCCAGGAATTCATATGCATTTTGTACTGTGCAGAATGTAGCTACATGCTCGGGGGTTGTGTCATAGAAGCACCTCTCCTGCAGGAGCTTATTGCAACATTCATTGTTTGGCTAAGTTCTTTAGGGTTGGTTTTGGAAGGTGTTTCATATTTGGTCAAATCCCGCTTCGTACGAAATATTTTCACAGCGCTGTTTCCAAGTGTCCACAAAGATCTGCTGCTTGAAACTGCCTACATGCACATCTCCCATACTGCTGTGCTCGTTTCACTACCTGGATTTTGGTTTCCTCTTCTTGCTTTGAAATGACAAGCCTTCATTCTGCATGCTACACACACCTTGTAGCAGTTTCTGTTTGAAGCATGTTGGTGCTCTCAAAAAGCTGTGTAACCTAGTTAGAGTGTGTCACTCTCCGGCACTGAATACACAACTTAGAGCTTCTTTCACCACAGACACGCAAACATATCTTTTTGGGAGAGTGCTACCTCAAGTCATTTGCAAATGTAAGGGTTTCATAGAGAAAATGAAGTCAATCATGATTTTGCACTCTGCAAACAGTAGAAATGACCTCTTGTGCATGCCCGTGTGAATTTCACAGCAAATGCCCTTCTTTTCTTGTTTCTTGAAAGTTCTCAACACATTAGGAGAAAGATCTGTTTGAGCAAGAGTGATGCAGTGTGCATTTTTCTGCATTACAATTGATTGGGAAACATACTCCTTATTTTTCCACATTGTGTAAGAAACAACGTGAGGCTTGCAAGAGTTTGAACAATGCTCCCCAAAACGTATTCCAGGAGTGAAAACACACGTTTCTAGAAAGACTCTGAAGCAGCAAGCAAAAGCATAGTGGCTGAGTATTCTTTCAATGAGAAACACACTCATTTCACTCTTCTGGAGTCAGTTTTCAGCCAGGAATTCATATGCATTTTGTACTGTGCAGAATGTAGCTACATGCTCGGGGGTTGTGTCATAGAAGCACCTCTCCTGCAGGAGCTTATTGCAACATTCATTGTTTGGCTAAGTTCTTTAGGGTTGGTTTTGGAAGGTGTTTCATATTTGGTCAAATCCCGCTTCGTACGAAATATTTTCACAGCGCTGTTTCCAAGTGTCCACAAAGATCTGCTGCTTGAAACTGCCTACATGCACATATCCCATACTGCTGTGCTCGTTTCACTACCTGGTTTTTATTTTCCTCTTCTTGCTTTGAAATGACAAGCCTTCATTCTGCATGCTACACACACCTTGTAGCAGTTTCAGTTTGAAGCATGTTGGTGCTCTCAAAAAGCTGTGTAACCTAGTTAGTGTGTGTCACTCTCCGGCACTGAATACACAACTTAGAGCTTCTTTCACCACAGACACGCAAACATATCTTTTTGGGAGAGTGCTACATCAAGTCACTTGCAAATGTAAGGGTTTCATAGAGAAAATGAAGTCAATCATGATTTTGCACTCTGCAAACAGTAGAAATGACCTCTTGTGCATGCCCGTGTGAATTTCACAGCAAATGCCCTTCTTTTCTTGTTTCTTGAAAGTTCTCAACACATTAGGAGAAAGATCTGTTTGAGCAAGAGTGATGCAGTGTGCATTTTTCTGCATTACAATTGATTGGGAAACATAGTCCTTATTTTTCCACATTGTGTAAGAAACAACGTGAGGCTTGCAAGAGTTTGAACAATGCTCCCCAAAACGTATTCCAGGAGTGAAAACACACGTTTCTAGAAAGACTCTGAAGCAGCAAGCAAAAGCATAGTGGCTGAGTGTTCTTTCAATGAGAAACCAACGCATTTCACTCTTCTGAAGTCAGTTTTCAGCCAGGAATTCATATGCATTTTGTACTGTGCAGAATGTAGCTACATGCTCGGGGGTTGTGTCATAGAAGCACCTCTCCTGCAGGAGCTTATTGCAACATTCATTGTTTGGCTAAGTTCTTTAGGGTTGGTTTTGGAAGGTGTTTCATATTTGGTCAAATCCCGCTTCGTACGAAATATTTTCACAGCGCTGTTTCCAAGTGTCCACAAAGATCTGCTGCTTGAAACTGCTTACATGCACATCTCCCATACTGCTGTGCTCGTTTCACTACCTGGATTTTGGTTTCCTCTTCTTGCTTTGAAATGACAAGCCTTCATTCTGCATGCTACACACACCTTGTAGCAGTTTCAGTTTGAAGCATGTTGGTGCTCTCAAAAAGCTGTGTAACCTAGTTAGAGTGTGTCACTCTCCGGCACTGAATACACAACTTAGAGCTTCTTTCACCACAGACACGCAAACATATCTTTTTGGGAAAGTGCTACCTCAAGTCACTTGCAAATGTAAGGGTTTCATAGAGAAAATGAAGTCAATCATGATTTTGCACTCTGCAAACAGTAGAAATGACTTCTTGTGCATGCCCGTGTGAATTTCACAGCAAATGCCCTTCTTTTCTTGTTTCTTGAAAGTTCTCAACACATTAGGAGAAAGATCTGTTTGAGCAAGAGTGATGCAGTGTGCATTTTTCTGCATTACAATTGATTGGGAAACATACTCCTTACTTTTCCACATTGTGTAAGAAACAACGTGAGGCTTGCAAGAGTTTGAACAATGCACCCCAAAACGTATTCCAGGAGTGAAAACACACGTTTCGAGAAAGACTCTGAAGCAGCAAGCAAAAGCATAGTGGCTGAGTGTTCTTTCAATGAGAAACACACGCATTTCACTCTTCTGAAGTCAGTTTTCAGCCAGGAATTCATATGCATTTTGTACTGTGCAGAATGTAGCTACATGCTCGGGGGTTGTGTCATAGAAGCACCTCTCCTGCAGGAGCTTATTGCAACATTCATTGTTTGGCTAAGTTCTTTAGGGTTGGTTTTGGAAGGTGTTTCATATTTGGTCAAATCCCGCTTCGTACGAAATATTTTCACAGCGCTGTTTCCAAGTGTCCACAAAGATCTGCTGCTTGAAACTGCCTACATGCACATATCCCATACTGCTGTGCTCGTTTCACTACCTGGATTTAGGTTTCCTCTTCTTGCTTTGAAATGACAAGCCTTCATTCTGCATGCTACACACACCTTGCAGCAGTTTCAGTTTGAAGCATGTTCTTGCTCTCAAAAAGCTGTGTAACCTAGTTAGAGTGTGTCACTCTCCGGCACTGAATACACAACTTAGAGCTCCTTTCACCACAGACATGCAACCACATCTTTTTGGGAAAGTGCTACCTCAAGTCACTTGCAAATGTAAGGCTTTCATAGAGAAAATGAAGTCAATCATGGTTTTGCACTCTGCAAACAGTAGAAATGACCTCTTGTGCATGCCCGTGTGAATTTCACAGCAAAATGCCCTTCTTTTCTTGTTTCTTGAAAGTTCTCAACACATTAGGAGAAAGATCTGTTTGAGCAAGAGTGATGCAGTGTGCATTTTTCTGCATAACAAGTGATTGGGAAACATACTCCTTTTTTTTCCACATTGTGTAAGAAACAACGTGAGGCTTGCAAGAGTTTGAACAATGCACCCCAAAACGTATTCCAGGTGTGAAAACACACGTTACTAGAAAGACTCTGAAGCAGTAAGCAAAAGCATAGTGGCTGAGTGTTCTTTCAATGAGAAACACACGCATTTCACTCTTCTGGAGTCAGTTTTCAGCCAGGAATTCATATGCATTTTGTACTGTGCAGAATGTAGCTACATGCTCGGGGGTTGTGTCATAGAAGCACCTCTCCTGCAGGAGCTTATTGCAGCATTCATTGTTTGGCTAAGTTCTTTAGGGTTGGTTTTGGACGGTCTTTTATCTTTGGTCAAATCCCGCTTCGTACGAAATATTTTCACAGCGCTGTTTCCAAGTGTCCACAAAGATCTGCTGCTTGAATCTGCCTACATGCACATCTCCCATACTGCGGTGTTCGTTTCACTACCTGGATTTTGGTTTCCTCTTCTTGCTTTGAAATGACAAGCCTTCATTCTGCATGCTACACACACCTTGTAGCAGTTTCAGTTAGAAGCATGTTGGTGCTCTCAAAAAGCTGTGTAACCTAGTTAGAGTGTGTCACTCTCTGGCACTGAATACACAACTTAGAGCTCCTTTCACCACAGACACGCAAACACATCTTTTTGGGAAAGTGCTACCTCAAGTCACTTGCAAATATAAGGCTTTCATAGAGAAAATGAAGTCAATCATGGTTTTGCACTCTGCAAACAGTAGAAATGACCTCTTGTGCATGCCCGTGTGAATTTCACAGCAAAATGCCCTTCTTTTCTTGTTTCTTGAAAGTTCTCAACACGTTAGGAGAAAGATCTGTTTGAGCAAGAGTGATGCAGTGTGTATTTTTCTGCATTACAAGTGATTGGGAAACATACTCCTTATTTTTCCACATTGTGTAAGAAACAACGTGAGGCTGGCAAGACTTTGAACAATGCACCCCAAACGTATTCCAGGAGTGAAAACACACGTTTCTAGAAAGACTCTGAAGCAGCAAGCAAAAGCATAGTGGCTGAGTGTTTTTTCAATGAGAAACACACGCATTTCACTCTTCTGGAGTCAGTTTTCAGCCAGGAATTCATATGCATTTTGTACTGTGCAGAATGTAGCTACATGCTCGGGGGTTGTGTCATAGAAGCACCTCTCCTGCAGGAGCTTATTGCAGCATTCATTGTTTGGCTAAGTTCTTTAGGGTTGGTTTTGCAAGGTGTTTCATCTTTGGTGAAATCCCGCTTCGTACGAAATATTTTCAGAGCGCTGTTTCCAAGTGTCCACAAAGATCTGCTGCTTGAAACTGCCTACATGCACATCTCCCATACTGCTGTGCTCGTTTCACTACCTGGATTTTGGTTTCCTCTTCTTGCTTTGAAATGACAAGCCTTCATTCTGCATGCTACACACACCTTGTAGCAGTTTCAGTTTGAAGCATGTTGGTGCTCTCAAAAAGCTGTGTAACCTAGTTAGAGTGTGTCACTCTCCGGCACTGAATACACAACTTAGAGCTTCTTTCACCACAGACACGCAAACATATCTTTTTGGGAGAGTGCTACCTCAAGTCATTTGCAAATGTAAGGGTTTCATAGAGAAAATGAAGTCAATCATGATTTTGCACTCTGCAAACAGTAGAAATGACCTCTTGTGCATGCCCGTGTGAATTTCACAGCAAATGCCCTTCTTTTCTTGTTTCTTGAAAGTTCTCAACACATTAGGAGAAAGATCTGTTTGAGCAAGAGTGATGCAGTGTGCATTTTTCTGCATTACAATTGATTGGGAAACATACTCCTTATTTTTCCACATTGTGTAAGAAACAACGTGAGGCTTGCAAGAGTTTGAACAATGCTCCCCAAAACGTATTCCAGGAGTGAAAACACACGTTTCTAGAAAGACTCTGAAGCAGCAAGCAAAAGCATAGTGGCTGAGTATTCTTTCAATGAGAAACACACTCATTTCACTCTTCTGGAGTCAGTTTTCAGCCAGGAATTCATATGCATTTTGTACTGTGCAGAATGTAGCTACATGCTCGGGGGTTGTGTCATAGAAGCACCTCTCCTGCAGGAGCTTATTGCAACATTCATTGTTTGGCTAAGTTCTTTAGGGTTGGTTTTGGAAGGTGTTTCATATTTGGTCAAATCCCGCTTCGTACGAAATATTTTCACAGCGCTGTTTCCAAGTGTCCACAAAGATCTGCTGCTTGAAACTGCCTACATGCACATATCCCATACTGCTGTGCTCGTTTCACTACCTGGTTTTTATTTTCCTCTTCTTGCTTTGAAATGACAAGCCTTCATTCTGCATGCTACACACACCTTGTAGCAGTTTCAGTTTGAAGCATGTTGGTGCTCTCAAAAAGCTGTGTAACCTAGTTAGTGTGTGTCACTCTCCGGCACTGAATACACAACTTAGAGCTTCTTTCACCACAGACATGCAAACATATCTTTTTGGGAGAGTGCTACATCAAGTCACTTGCAAATGTAAGGGTTTCATAGAGAAAATGAAGTCAATCATGATTTTGCACTCTGCAAACAATATAAATGACCTCTTGTACATGCCCGTGTGAATTTCACAGCAAAATGCCCTTCTTTTCTTGTTTCTTGAATGTTCTCAACACATTAGGAGAAAGATCTGTGTGAGCAAGAGTGCTGCAGTGTGCATTTTTCTGCATTACAAGTGATTGGGAAACATACTCCTTATTTTTCCACATTGTGTAAGAAACAACGTGAGGCTTGCAAGAGTTTGAACAATGCACCCCAAAACGTATTCCAGGAGTGAAAACACACGTTTCTAGAGAGACTCTGAAGCAGCAAGCAAAAGCTTATTTTTCCACATTGTGTAAGAAACAACGTGAGGCTTGCAAGAGTTTGAACAATGCTCCCCAAAACGTATTCCAGGAGTGAAAACACACGTTTCTAGAAAGACTCTGAAGCAGCAAGCAATAGCATCGTGGCTGAGTGTTCTTTCAATGAGAAACACACGCATTTCACTCTTCTGAAGTCAGTTTTCAGCCAGGAATTCATATGCATTTTGTACTGTGCAGAATGTAGCTACATGCTCGGGGGTTGTGTCATAGAAGCACCTCTCCTGCAGGAGCTTATTGCAACATTCATTGTTTGGCTAAGTTCTTTAGGGTTGGTTTTGGAAGGTGTTTCATCTTTGGTGAAATCCCGCTTCGTACGAAATATTTTCACAGCGCTGTTTCCAAGTGTCCACAAAGATCTGCTGCTTGAAACTGCCTACATGCACATCTCCCATACTGCTGTGCTCGTTTCACTACCTGGATTTTGGTTTCCTCTTCTTGCTTTGAAATGACAAGCCTTCATTCTGCATGCTACACACACCTTGTAGCAGTTTCAGTTAGAAGCATGTTGGTGCTCTCAAAAAGCTGTGTAACCTAGTTAGAGTGTGTCACTCTCCAGCACTGAATACACAACTTAGAGCTCCTTTCACCACAGACACGCAACCACATCTTTTTGGGAAAGTGCTACCTCAAGTCACTTGCAAATGTAAGGCTTTCATAGAGAAAATGAAGTCAATCATGGTTTTGCACTCTGCAAACAGTAGAAATGACCTCTTGTGCATGCCCGTGTGAATTTCACAGCAAATGCCCTTCTTTTCTTGTTTCTTGAAAGTTCTCAACACATTAGGAGAAAGATCTGTTTGAGCAAGAGTGATGCAGTGTGCATTTTTCTGCATAACAAGTGATTGGGAAACATACTCCTTATTTTTCCACATTGTGTAAGAAACAACGTGAGGCTTGCAAGAGTTTGAACAATGCACCCCAAAACGTATTCCAGGTGTGAAAACACACGTTACTAGAAAGACTCTGAAGCAGCAAGCAAAAGCATAGTGGCTGAGTGTTCTTTCAATGAGAAACACACGCATTTCACTCTTCTGGAGTCAGTTTTCAGCCAGGAATTCATATGCATTTTGTACTGTGCAGAATGTAGCTACATGCTCGGGGGTTGTGTCATAGAAGCACCTCTCCTGCGGGAGCTTATTGCAACATTCATTATTTGGCTAAGTTCATTAGGGTTGGTTTTGGAAGGTGTTTCATCGTTGGTGAAATCCCGCTTCGTACGAAATATTTTCACAGCGCTGTTTCCAAGTGTCCACAAAGATCTGCTGCTTGAAACTGCCTACATGCACATCTCCCATACTGCTGTGCTCATTTCACTACCTGGATTTTGGTTTCCTCTTCTTGCTTTGAAATGACAAGCCTTCATTCTGCATGCTACACACACCTTGTAGCAGTTTCAGTTTGAAGCATGTTGGTGCTCTCAAAAAGCTGTGTAACCTAGTTAGAGTGTGTCACTCTCCGGCACTGAATACACAACTTAGAGCTCCTTTGACCACAGACACGCAAACACATCTTTTTGGGAAAGTGCTACCTCAAGTCACTTGCAAATGTAAGGGTTTCATAGAGAAAATGAAGTCAATCATGATTTTGCACTCTGCAAACAATATAAATGACCTCTTGTACATGCCCGTGTGAATTTCACCGCAAAATGCCCTTCTTTTCTTGTTTCTTGAAAGTTCTCAACACATTAGAAGAACGATCTGTGTGAGCAAGAGTGCTGCAGTGTGCATTTTTCTGCATTACAAGTGATTGGGAAACATACTCCTTATTTTTCCACATTGTGTAAGAAACAACGTGAGGCTTGCAAGAGTTTGAACAATGCACCCCAAAACGTATTCCAGGAGTGAAAACACACGTTTCTAGAAAGACTCTGAAGCAGCAAGCAAAAGCACAGTGGCTGAGTGTTCCATCAATGAAAAACACACGCATTTCACTCTTCTGGAGTCAGTTTTCAGCCAGGAATTCATATGCATTTTGTACTGTGCAGAATGTAGCTACATGCTCGGGGGTTGTGTCATAGAAGCACCTCTCCTGCAGGAGCTTATTGCAACATTCATTGTTTGGCTAAGTTCTTTAGGGTTGGTTTTGGAAGGTGTTTCATATTTGGTCAAATCCCGCTTCGTACGAAATATTTTCACAGCGCTGTTTCCAAGTGTCCACAAAGATCTGCTGCTTGAAACTGCCTACATGCACATATCCCATACTGCTGTGCTCGTTTCACTACCTGGTTTTTATTTTCCTCTTCTTGCTTTGAAATGACAAGCCTTCATTCTGCATGCTACACACACCTTGTAGCAGTTTCAGTTTGAAGCATGTTGGTGCTCTCAAAAAGCTGTGTAACCTAGTTAGAGTGTGTCACTCTCCGGCACTGAATACACAACTTAGAGCTTCTTTCACCACAGACACGCAAACATATCTTTTTGGGAGAGTGCTACATCAAGTCACTTGCAAATGTAAGGGTTTCATAGAGAAAATGAAGTCAATCATGATTTTGCACTCTGCAAACAGTAGAAATGACCTCTTGTGCATGCCCGTGTGAATTTCACAGCAAATGCCCTTCTTTTCTTGTTTCTTGAAAGTTCTCAACACATTAGGAGAAAGATCTGTTTGAGCAAGAGTGATGCAGTGTGCATTTTTCTGCATTACAATTGATTGGGAAACATACTCCTTACTTTTCCACATTGTGTAAGAAACAACGTGAGGCTTGCAAGAGTTTGAACAATGCTCCCCAAAACGTATTCCAGGAGTGAAAACACACGTTTCGAGAAAGACTCTGAAGCAGCAAGCAAAAGCATAGTGGCTGAGTGTTCTTTCAATGAGAAACACACGCATTTCACTCTTCTGAAGTCAGTTTTCAGCCAGGAATTCATATGCATTTTGTACTGTGCAGAATGTAGCTACATGCTCGGGGGTTGTGTCATAGAAGCACCTCTCCTGCAGGAGCTTATTGCAACATTCATTGTTTGGCTAAGTTCTTTAGGGTTGGTTTTGGAAGGTGTTTCATATTTGGTCAAATCCCGCTTCGTACGAAATATTTTCACAGCGCTGTTTCCAAGTGTCCACAAAGATCTGCTGCTTGAAACTGCCTACATGCACATCTCCCATACTGCTGTGCTCGTTTCACTACCTGGATTTTGGTTTCCTCTTCTTGCTTTGAAATGACAAGCCTTCATTCTGCATGGGACACCCACCTTGTAGCAGTTAATGTTTGAAGCATGTTGGTGCTCTCAAAAAGCTGTGTAACCTAGTTAGAGTGTGTCACTCTCCGGCACTGAATACACAACTTAGAGCTTCTTTCACCACAGACACGCAAACATATCTTTTTGGGAGAGTGCTACCTCAAGTCATTTGCAAATGTAAGGGTTTCATAGAGAAAATGAAGTCAATCATGATTTTGCACTCTGCAAACAGTAGAAATGACCTCTTGTGCATGCCCGTGTGAATTTCACAGCAAATGCCCTTCTTTTCTTGTTTCTTGAAAGTTCTCAACACATTAGGAGAAAGATCTGTTTGAGCAAGAGTGATGCAGTGTGCATTTTTCTGCATTACAATTGATTGGGAAACATACTCCTTATTTTTCCACATTGTGTAAGAAACAACGTGAGGCTTGCAAGAGTTTGAACAATGCTCCCCAAAACGTATTCCAGGAGTGAAAACACACGTTTCTAGAAAGACTCTGAAGCAGCAAGCAAAAGCATAGTGGCTGAGTATTCTTTCAATGAGAAACACACTCATTTCACTCTTCTGGAGTCAGTTTTCAGCCAGGAATTCATATGCATTTTGTACTGTGCAGAATGTAGCTACATGCTCGGGGGTTGTGTCATAGAAGCACCTCTCCTGCAGGAGCTTATTGCAACATTCATTGTTTGGCTAAGTTCTTTAGGGTTGGTTTTGGAAGGTGTTTCATATTTGGTCAAATCCCGCTTCGTACGAAATATTTTCACAGCGCTGTTTCCAAGTGTCCACAAAGATCTGCTGCTTGAAACTGCCTACATGCACATATCCCATACTGCTGTGCTCGTTTCACTACCTGGTTTTTATTTTCCTCTTCTTGCTTTGAAATGACAAGCCTTCATTCTGCATGCTACACACACCTTGTAGCAGTTTCAGTTTGAAGCATGTTGGTGCTCTCAAAAAGCTGTGTAACCTAGTTAGTGTGTGTCACTCTCCGGCACTGAATACACAACTTAGAGCTTCTTTCACCACAGACATGCAAACATATCTTTTTGGGAGAGTGCTACATCAAGTCACTTGCAAATGTAAGGGTTTCATAGAGAAAATGAAGTCAATCATGATTTTGCACTCTGCAAACAGTAGAAATGACCTCTTGTGCATGCCCGTGTGAATTTCACAGCAAATGCCCTTCTTTTCTTGTTTCTTGAAAGTTCTCAACACATTAGGAGAAAGATCTGTTTGAGCAAGAGTGATGCAGTGTGCATTTTTCTGCATTACAATTGATTGGGAAACATAGTCCTTATTTTTCCACATTGTGTAAGAAACAACGTGAGGCTTGCAAGAGTTTGAACAATGCTCCCCAAAACGTATTCCAGGAGTGAAAACACACGTTTCTAGAAAGACTCTGAAGCAGCAAGCAAAAGCATAGTGGCTGAGTGTTCTTTCAATGAGAAACCAACGCATTTCACTCTTCTGAAGTCAGTTTTCAGCCAGGAATTCATATGCATTTTGTACTGTGCAGAATGTAGCTACATGCTCGGGGGTTGTGTCATAGAAGCACCTCTCCTGCAGGAGCTTATTGCAACATTCATTGTTTGGCTAAGTTCTTTAGGGTTGGTTTTGGAAGGTGTTTCATATTTGGTCAAATCCCGCTTCGTACGAAATATTTTCACAGCGCTGTTTCCAAGTGTCCACAAAGATCTGCTGCTTGAAACTGCTTACATGCACATCTCCCATACTGCTGTGCTCGTTTCACTACCTGGATTTTGGTTTCCTCTTCTTGCTTTGAAATGACAAGCCTTCATTCTGCATGCTACACACACCTTGTAGCAGTTTCAGTTTGAAGCATGTTGGTGCTCTCAAAAAGCTGTGTAACCTAGTTAGAGTGTGTCACTCTCCGGCACTGAATACACAACTTAGAGCTTCTTTCACCACAGACACGCAAACATATCTTTTTGGGAAAGTGCTACCTCAAGTCACTTGCAAATGTAAGGGTTTCATAGAGAAAATGAAGTCAATCATGATTTTGCACTCTGCAAACAGTAGAAATGACTTCTTGTGCATGCCCGTGTGAATTTCACAGCAAATGCCCTTCTTTTCTTGTTTCTTGAAAGTTCTCAACACATTAGGAGAAAGATCTGTTTGAGCAAGAGTGATGCAGTGTGCATTTTTCTGCATTACAATTGATTGGGAAACATACTCCTTACTTTTCCACATTGTGTAAGAAACAACGTGAGGCTTGCAAGAGTTTGAACAATGCACCCCAAAACGTATTCCAGGAGTGAAAACACACGTTTCGAGAAAGACTCTGAAGCAGCAAGCAAAAGCATAGTGGCTGAGTGTTCTTTCAATGAGAAACACACGCATTTCACTCTTCTGAAGTCAGTTTTCAGCCAGGAATTCATATGCATTTTGTACTGTGCAGAATGTAGCTACATGCTCGGGGGTTGTGTCATAGAAGCACCTCTCCTGCAGGAGCTTATTGCAACATTCATTGTTTGGCTAAGTTCTTTAGGGTTGGTTTTGGAAGGTGTTTCATATTTGGTCAAATCCCGCTTCGTACGAAATATTTTCACAGCGCTGTTTCCAAGTGTCCACAAAGATCTGCTGCTTGAAACTGCCTACATGCACATATCCCATACTGCTGTGCTCGTTTCACTACCTGGATTTAGGTTTCCTCTTCTTGCTTTGAAATGACAAGCCTTCATTCTGCATGCTACACACACCTTGCAGCAGTTTCAGTTTGAAGCATGTTCTTGCTCTCAAAAAGCTGTGTAACCTAGTTAGAGTGTGTCACTCTCCGGCACTGAATACACAACTTAGAGCTCCTTTCACCACAGACATGCAACCACATCTTTTTGGGAAAGTGCTACCTCAAGTCACTTGCAAATGTAAGGCTTTCATAGAGAAAATGAAGTCAATCATGGTTTTGCACTCTGCAAACAGTAGAAATGACCTCTTGTGCATGCCCGTGTGAATTTCACAGCAAATGCCCTTCTTTTCTTGTTTCTTGAAAGTTCTCAACACATTAGGAGAAAGATCTGTTGGAACAAGAGTGATGCAGTGTGCATTTTTCTGCATTACAATTGATTGGGAAAGATACTCCTTATTTATCCACATTGTGTAAGAAACAACGTGAGGCTTGCAAGAGTTTGAACAATGCTCCCCAAAACGTATTCCAGGAGTGAAAACACACGTTTCTAGAAAGACTCTGAAGCAGCAAGCAAAAGCATAGTGGCTGAGTGTTCTTTCAATGAGAAACACACGCATTTCACTCTTCTGGAGTCAGTTTTCAGCCAGGAATTCATATGCATTTTGTACTGTGCAGAATGTAGCTACATGCTCGGGGCTGTGTCATAGAAGCACCCCTCCTGCAGGAGCTTATTGCAACATTCATTATTTGGCTAAGTTCATTAGGGTTGGTTTTGGAAGGTGTTTCATCTTTGGTGAAATCCCGCTTCGTACGAAATATATTCACAGAGCTGTTTCCAAGTGTCCACAAAGATCTGCTGCTTGAAACTGCCTACATGCAGATCTCCCATACTGCTGTGCTCGTTTCACTACCTGGATTTTGGTTTCCTCTTCTTGCTTTGAAATGACAAGCCTTCATTCTGCATGCTACACACACCTTGTAGCAGTTTCAGTTTGAAGCATGTTGGTGCTCTCAAAAAGCTGTGTAACCTAGTTAGAGTGTGTCACTATCCGGCAATGATTACACAACTTAGAGCTCCTTTCACCACAGACACGCAACCACATCTTTTTGGGAAAGTGCTACCTCAAGTCACTTGCAAATGTAAGGCTTTCATAGAGAAAATGAAGTCAATCATGGTTTTGCACTCTGCAAACAGTAGAAATGACCTCTTGTGCATGCCCGTGTGAATTTCACAGCAAAATGCCCTTCTTTTCTTGTTTCTTGAAAGTTCTCAACACATTAGGAGAAAGATCTGTTTGAGCAAGAGTGATGCAGTGTGCATTTTTCTGCATAACAAGTGATTGGGAAACATACTCCTTATTTTTCCACATTGTGTAAGAAACAACGTGAGGCTTGCAAGAGTTTGAACAATGCACCCCAAAACGTATTCCAGGTCTGAAAACACACGTTTCTAGAAAGACTCTGAAGCAGCAAGCAAAAGCATAGTGGCTGAGTGTTCTTTCAATGAGAAACACACGCATTTCACTCTTCTGAAGTCAGTTTTCAGCCAGGAATTCATATGCATTTTATACTGTGCAGAATGTAGCTACATGCTCGGGGGTTGTGTCATAGAAGCACCTCTCCTGCAGGAGCTTATTGCAACATTCATGGTTTGGCAAAGTTGTTTAGGGTTGGTTTTGGAAGTTGTTTCATATTTGGTCAAATCCCGCTTCGTACGAAATATTTTCACAGCGCTGTTTCCAAGTGTCCACAAAGATCTGCTGCTTGAAACTGCCTACATGCACATCTCCCATACTGCTTTGCTCGTTTCACTACCTGGATTTTGGTTTCCTCTTCTTGCTTTGAAATGACAAGCCTTCATTCTGCATGCTACACACACCTTGTAGCAGTTTCAGTTTGAAGCATGTTGGTGCTCTCAAAAAGCTGTGTAACCTAGTTAGAGTGTGTCACTCTCTGGCACTGAATACACAACTTAGAGCTCCTTTCACCACAGACACGCAACCACATCTTTTTGGGAAAGTGCTACCTCAAGTCACTTGCAAATGTAAGGCTTTCATAGAGAAAATGAAGACAATCATGGTTTTGCACTCTGCAAACAGTAGAAATGACCTCTTGTGCATGCCCGTGTGAATTTCACAGCAAATGCCCTTCTTTTCTTGTTTCTTGAAAGTTCTCAACTCATTAGGAGAAAGATCTGTTTGAGCAAGAGTGATGCAGTATGCATTTTTCTGCATTACAAGTGATTGGGAAACATACTCCTTATTTTTCCACATTGTGTAAGAAACAACGTGAGGCTTGCAAGACTTTGAACAATGCACCCTAAAACGTATTCCAGGAGTGAAAACACACGTTTCTAGAAAGACTCTGAAGCAGCAAGCAAAAGCATAGTGGCTGAGTGTTCTTTCAATGAGAAACACACGCATTTCACTCTTCTGGAGTCAGTTTTCAGCCAGGAATTCATATGCATTTTGTACTGTGCAGAATGTAGCTACATGCTCGGGGGTTGTGTCATAGAAGCACCTCTCCTGCAGGAGCTTATTGCAACATTCATTGTTTGGCTAAGTTCTTTGGGGTTGGTTTTGGAAGGTGTTTCATATTTGGTCAAATCCCGCTTCGTACGAAATATTTTCACAGCGCTGTTTCCAAGTGTCCACAAAGATCTGCTGGTTGAAACTGCCTACATGCACATCTCCCATACTGCTGTGTTCGTTTCATTACCTGGATTTTGGTTTCCTCTTCTTGCTTTGAAATGACAAGGCCTTCATTCTGCATGCTACACACACCTTGTAGCAGTTTCAGTTTGAAGCATGTTGGTGCTCTCAAAAACTGTGTAACCTAGTTAGAGTGTGTCACTCTCCGGCACTGAATACACAACTTAGAGCTCCTTTCACCACAGACACGCAACCACATCTTTTTGGGAAAGTGCTACCTGAAGTCACTTGCAAATGTAAGGGTTTCAAGGAGAAAATGAAGTCAATTATGGTTTTGCACTCTGCAAACAATAGAAATGACCTCTTGTACATGCCCGTGTGAATTTCATAGCAAAATGCCCTTCTTTTCTTGTTTCTTGAAAGTTCTCAACACGTTAGGAGAAAGATCTGTTTGAGCAAGAGTGATGCAGTGTGCATTTTTCTGCATAACAAGTGATTGGGAAACATACTCCTTATTTTTCCACATTGTGTAAGAAACAACGTGAGGCTTGGAAGAGTTTGAACAATGCTCCCCAAAACGTATTCCAGGTGTGAAAACACACGTTTCTAGAAAGACTCTGAAGCAGCAAGCAAAAGCATAGTGGCTGAGTGTTCTTTCAATGAGAAACACACGCATTTCACTCTTCTGGAGTCAGTTTTCAGCCAGGAATTCATATGCATTTTGTACTGTGCAGAATGTAGCTACATGCTCGGGGGTTGTGTCATAGAAGGACCTCTCCTGCAGGAGCTTATTGCAACATTCATTATTTGGCTAAGTTCATTAGGGTTGGTTTTGGAAGGTGTTTCATCTTTGGTGAAATCCCGCTTCGTACGAAATATTTTCACAGCGCTGTTTCCAAGTGTCCACAAAGATCTGCTGGTTGAAACTGCCTACATGCACATCTCCCATACTGCTGTGCTCGTTTCACTACCTGGATTTTGGTTTCCTCTTCTTGCTTTGAAATGACAAGCCTTCATTCTGCATGCTACACACACCTTGTAGCAGTTTCAGTTTGAAGCATGTTGGTGCTCTCAAAAAGCTGTGTAACCTAGTTAGAGTGTGTCACTCTCCGGCACTGAATACACAACTTAGAGCTCCTTTGACCACAGACACGCAAACACATCTTTTTGGGAAAGTGCTACCTCAAGTCACTTGCAAATGTAAGGCTTTCATAGAGAAAATGAAGTCAATCATGATTTTGCACTCTGCAAACAATATAAATGACCTCTTGTACATGCCCGTGTGAATTTCACAGCAAAATGCCCTTCTTTTCTTGTTTCTTGAAAGTTCTCAACACATTAGGAGAAAGATCTCTGTGAGCAAGAGTGCTGCAGTGTGCATTTTTCTGCATAACAAGTGATTGGGAAACATACTCCTTATTTTTCCACATTGTGTAAGAAACAACGTGAGGCTTGCAAGAGTTTGAACAATGCACCCCAAAACGTATTCCAGGAATGAAAACACACGTTTCTAGAAAGACTCTGAAGCAGCAAGCAAAAGCATAGTGGCTGAGTGTTCCATCAATGAAAAACACACGCATTTCACTCTTCTGGAGTCAGTTTTCAGCCAGGAATTCATATGCATTTTGTACTGTGCAGAATGTAGCTACATGCTCGGGGGTTGTGTCATAGAAGCACCTCTCCTGCAGGAGCTTATTGCAGCATTCATTGTTTGGCTAAGTTCTTTAGGGTTGGTTTTGGAAGGTGTTTCATCTTTGGTGAAATCCCGCTTCGTACGAAATATTTTCACAGCGCTGTTTCCAAGTGTCCACAAAGATCTGCTGCTTGAAACTGCCTACATGCACATCTCCCATACTGCTGTGCTCGGTTCACTACCTGGATTTTGGTTTCCTCTTCTTGCTTTGAAATGACAAGCCTTCATTCTGCATGCTACACACACCTTGTAGCAGTTTCAGTTTGAAGCATGTTGGTGCTCTCAAAAAGCTGTGTAACCTAGTTAGAGTGTGTCACTCTCCGGCACTGAATACACAACTTAGAGCTCCTTTCACCACAGACACGCAAACACATCTTTTTGGGAAAGTGCTATCACAAGTCAGTTGCAAATGTAAGGCTTTCATAGAGAAAATGAAGTCAATCATGGTTTTGTACTCTGCAAACAGTAGAAATGACCTCCTGTGCATGCCCGTGTGAATTTCACAGCAAAATGCCCTTCTTTTCTTGTTTCTTGAAAGTTCTCAACACGTTAGGAGAAAGATCTGTTTGAGCAAGAGTGATGCAGTGTGCATTTTTCTGCATTACAATTGATTGGGAAACATACTCCTTATTTTTCCACATTGTGTAAGAAACAACGTGAGGCTTGCAAGAGTTTGAACAATGCTCCCCAAAACGTATTCCAGGAGTGAAAACACACGTTTCTAGAAAGACTCTGAAGCAGCAAGCAAAAGCATAGTGGCTGAGTGTTCTTTCAATGAGAAACACACGCATTTCACTCTTCTGGAGTCAGTTTTCAGCCAGGAATTCATATGCATTTTGTACTGTGCAGAATGTAGCTACATGCTCGGGGGTTGTGTCATAGAAGAACCTCTCCTGCAGGAGCTTATTGCAACATTCATTATTTGGCTAAGTTCATTAGGGTTGGTTTTGGAAGGTGTTTCATCTTTGGTGAAATCCCGCTTCGTACGAAATATTTTCACAGCGCTGTTTCCAAGTGTCCACAAAGATCTGCTGCTTGAAACTGCCTACATGCATATCTCCCATACTGCTGTGCTCGTTTCACTACCTGGATTTTGGTTTCCTCTTCTTGCTTTGAAATGACAAGCCTTCATTCTGCATGCTACACACACCTTGTAGCAGTTTCAGTTTGAAGCATGTTGGTGCTCTCAAAAAGCTGTGTAACCTAGTTAGAGTGTGTCACTCTCCGGCACTGAATACACAACTTAGAGCTTCTTTCACCACAGACACGCAAACATATCTTTTTGGGAAAGTGCTACCTCAAGTCACTTGCAAATGTAATGGTTTCATAGAGAAAATGAAGTCAATCATGATTTTGCACTCTGCAAACAGTAGAAATGACCTCTTGTGCATGCCCGTGTAAATTTCACAGCAAATGCCCTTCTTTTCTTGTTTCTTGAAAGTTCTGAACACGTTAGGAGAAAGATCTGTTTGAGCAAGAGTGATGCAGTGTGCATTTTTCTGCATTACAATTGATTGGGAAACGTACTCCTTATTTTTCCACATTGTGTAAGAAACAACGTGAGGCTTGCAAGAGTTTGAACAATGCTCCCCAAAACGTATTCCAGGAGTGAAAACACACGTTTCTAGAAAGACTCTGAAGCAGCAAGCAAAAGCATAGTGGCTGAGTGTTCTTTCAATGAGAAACACACGCATTTCACTCTTCTGAAGTCAGTTTTCAGCCAGGAATTCATATGCATTTTGTACTGTGCAGAATGTAGCTACATGCTCAGGGGTTGTGTCATAGAAGCACCTCTCCTGCAGGAGCTTATTGCAACATTCATTGTTTGGCTAAGTTCTTTAGGGTTGGTTTTGGAAGGTGTTTCATATTTGGTCAAATTCCGCTTCGTACGAAATATTTTTACAGCGCTGTTTCCAAGTGTCCACAAAGATGTGGTGCTTGAAACTGCCTACATGCACATCTCCCATACTGCTGTGCTCGTTTCACTACGTGGATTTTGGTTTCCTCTTCTTGCTTTGAAATGACAAGCCTTCATTCTGCATGCTACACACACCTTGTAGCAGTTTCAGTTTGAAGCATGTTGGTGCTCTCAAAAAGCTGTGTAACCTAGTTAGAATGTGTCACTCTCCGGCACTGAATACACAACTTAGAGCTCCTTTCACCACAGACACGCAACCACATCTTTTTGGGAAAGTGCTACCTCAAGTCACTTGCAAATGTAAGGGTTTCAAGGAGAAAATGAAGTCAATCATGGTTTTGCACTCTGCAAACAATAGAAATGACCTCTTGTACATGCCCGTGTGAATTTCACAGCAAAATGCCCTTCTTTTCTTGTTTCTTGAAAGTTCTCAACACATTAGGAGAACGATCTGTGTGAGCAAGAGTGCTGCAGTGTGCATTTTTCTGCATTACAAGTGATTGGGAAACATAGTCCTTATTTTTCCACATTGTGTAAGAAACAACGTGAGGCTTGCAAGAGTTTGAACAATGCTCCCCAAAACGTATTCCAGGAGTGAAAACACACGTTTCTAGAAAGACTCTGAAGCAGCAAGCAAAAGCATAGTGGCTGAGTGTTCTTTCAATGAAAAACACACGCATTTCACTCTTCTGGAGTCAGTTTTCAGCCAGGAATTCATATGCATTTTGTACTGTGCAGAATGTAGCTACATGCTCGGGGGGTTGTGTCATAGAAGCACCTCTCCTGCAGGAGCTTATTGCAGCATTCATTGTTTGGCTAAGTTCTTTAGGGTTGGTTTTGGAAGGTGTTTCATCTTTGGTGAAATCCCGCTTCGTACGAAATATTTTCACAGCGCTGTTTCCAAGTGTCCACAAAGATCTGCTGCTTGAAACTGCCTACATGCACATCTCCCATACTGCTGTGCTCGTTTCACTACCTGGATTTTGGTTTCCTCTTCTTGCTTTGAAATGACAAGCCTTCATTCTGCATGCTACACACACCTTGTAGCAGTTTCAGTTTGAAGCATGTTGGTGCTCTCAAAAAGCTGTGTAACCTAGTTAGAGTGTGTCACTCTCCGGCACTGAATACACAACTTAGAGCTCCTTTGACCAGACACGCAACCACATCTTTTTGGGAAAGTGCTACCTCAAGTCACTTGCAAATGTAAGGGTTTCAAGGAGAAAATGAAGTCAATCATGGTTTTGCACTCTGCAAACAATAGAAATGACCTCTTGTACATGCCCGTGTGAATTTCACAGCAAAATGCCCTTCTTTTCTTGTTTCTTGAAAGTTCTCAACACATTAGGAGAACGATCTGTGTGAGCAAGAGTGCTGCAGTGTGCATTTTTCTGCATTACAAGTGATTGGGAAACATAGTCCTTATTTTTCCACATTGTGTAAGAAACAACGTGAGGCTTGCAAGAGTTTGAACAATGCTCCCCAAAACGTATTCCAGGAGTGAAAACACACGTTTCTAGAAAGACTCTGAAGCAGCAAGCAAAAGCATAGTGGCTGAGTGTTCTTTCAATGAAAAACACACGCATTTCACTCTTCTGGAGTCAGTTTTCAGCCAGGAATTCATATGCATTTTGTACTGTGCAGAATGTAGCTACATGCTCGGGGGGTTGTGTCATAGAAGCACCTCTCCTGCAGGAGCTTATTGCAGCATTCATTGTTTGGCTAAGTTCTTTAGGGTTGGTTTTGGAAGCTGTTTCATCTTTGGTGAAATCCCGCTTCGTACGAAATATTTTCACAGCGCTGTTTCCAAGTGTCCACAAAGATCTGCTGCTTGAAACTGCCTACATGCACATCTCCCATACTGCTGTGCTCGTTTCACTACCTGGATTTTGGTTTCCTCTTCTTGCTTTGAAATGACAAGCCTTCATTCTGCATGCTACACACACCTTGTAGCAGTTTCAGTTTGAAGCATGTTGGTGCTCTCAAAAAGCTGTGTAACCTAGTTAGAGTGTGTCACTCTCCGGCACTGAATACAGAACTTAGAGCTCCTTTCACCACAGACACGCAAACACATCTTTTTGTGAAAGTGCTACCTCAAGTCACTTGCAAATGTAAGGGTTTCATAGAGAAAATGAAGTCAATCATGATTTTGCACTCTGCAAACAGTAGAAATGACCTCTTGTGCATGCCCGTGTGAATTTCACAGCAAATGCCCTTCTTTTCTTGTTTCTTGAAAGTTCTCAACACGTTAGGAGAAAGATCTGTTTGAGCAAGAGTGATGCATTGTGCATTTTTCTGCATTACAATTGATTGGGAAACATACTCCTTATTTTTCCACATTGTGTAAGAAACAACGTGAGGCTTGCAAGAGTTTGAACAATGCTCCCCAAAACGTATTCCAGGAGTGAAAACACACGTTTCTAGAAAGACTCTGAAGCAGCAAGCAAAAGCATAGTGGCTGAGTGTTCTTTCAATGAGAAACACACGCATTTCACTCTTCTGGAGTCAGTTTTCAGCCAGGAATTCATATGCATTTTGTACTGTGCAGAATGTAGCTACATGCTCGGGGGTTGTGTCATAGAAGAACCTCTCCTGCAGGAGCTTATTGCAACATTCATTATTTGGCTAAGTTCATTAGGGTTGGTTTTGGAAGGTGTTTCATCTTTGGTGAAATCCCGCTTCGTACGAAATATTTTCACAGCGCTGTTTCCAAGTGTCCACAAAGATCTGCTGCTTGAAACTGCCTACATGCATATCTCCCATACTGCTGTGCTCGTTTCACTACCTGGATTTTGGTTTCCTCTTCTTGCTTTGAAATGACAAGCCTTCATTCTGCATGCTACACACACCTTGTAGCAGTTTCAGTTTGAAGCATGTTGGTGCTCTCAAAAAGCTGTGTAACCTAGTTAGAGTGTGTCACTCTCCGGCACTGAATACACAACTTAGAGCTTCTTTCACCACAGACACGCAAACATATCTTTTTGGGAAAGTGCTACCTCAAGTCACTTGCAAATGTAATGGTTTCATAGAGAAAATGAAGTCAATCATGATTTTGCACTCTGCAAACAGTAGAAATGACCTCTTGTGCATGCCCGTGTGAATTTCACAGCAAATGCCCTTCTTTTCTTGTTTCTTGAAAGTTCTGAACACGTTAGGAGAAAGATCTGTTTGAGCAAGAGTGATGCAGTGTGCATTTTTCTGCATTACAATTGATTGGGAAACGTACTCCTTATTTTTCCACATTGTGTAAGAAACAACGTGAGGCTTGCAAGAGTTTGAACAATGCTCCCCAAAACGTATTCCAGGAGTGAAAACACACGTTTCTAGAAAGACTCTGAAGCAGCAAGCAAAAGCATAGTGGCTGAGTGTTCTTTCAATGAGAAACACACGCATTTCACTCTTCTGAAGTCAGTTTTCAGCCAGGAATTCATATGCATTTTGTACTGTGCAGAATGTAGCTACATGCTCAGGGGTTGTGTCATAGAAGCACCTCTCCTGCAGGAGCTTATTGCAACATTCATTGTTTGGCTAAGTTCTTTAGGGTTGGTTTTGGAAGGTGTTTCATATTTGGTCAAATTCCGCTTCGTACGAAATATTTTTACAGCGCTGTTTCCAAGTGTCCACAAAGATGTGGTGCTTGAAACTGCCTACATGCACATCTCCCATACTGCTGTGCTCGTTTCACTACGTGGATTTTGGTTTCCTCTTCTTGCTTTGAAATGACAAGCCTTCATTCTGCATGCTACACACACCTTGTAGCAGTTTCAGTTTGAAGCATGTTGGTGCTCTCAAAAAGCTGTGTAACCTAGTTAGAATGTGTCACTCTCCGGCACTGAATACACAACTTAGAGCTCCTTTCACCACAGACACGCAACCACATCTTTTTGGGAAAGTGCTACCTCAAGTCACTTGCAAATGTAAGGGTTTCAAGGAGAAAATGAAGTCAATCATGGTTTTGCACTCTGCAAACAATAGAAATGACCTCTTGTACATGCCCGTGTGAATTTCACAGCAAAATGCCCTTCTTTTCTTGTTTCTTGAAAGTTCTCAACACATTAGGAGAACGATCTGTGTGAGCAAGAGTGCTGCAGTGTGCATTTTTCTGCATTACAAGTGATTGGGAAACATAGTCCTTATTTTTCCACATTGTGTAAGAAACAACGTGAGGCTTGCAAGAGTTTGAACAATGCTCCCCAAAACGTATTCCAGGAGTGAAAACACACGTTTCTAGAAAGACTCTGAAGCAGCAAGCAAAAGCATAGTGGCTGAGTGTTCTTTCAATGAAAAACACACGCATTTCACTCTTCTGGAGTCAGTTTTCAGCCAGGAATTCATATGCATTTTGTACTGTGCAGAATGTAGCTACATGCTCGGGGGGTTGTGTCATAGAAGCACCTCTCCTGCAGGAGCTTATTGCAGCATTCATTGTTTGGCTAAGTTCTTTAGGGTTGGTTTTGGAAGGTGTTTCATCTTTGGTGAAATCCCGCTTCGTACGAAATATTTTCACAGCGCTGTTTCCAAGTGTCCACAAAGATCTGCTGCTTGAAACTGCCTACATGCACATCTCCCATACTGCTGTGCTCGTTTCACTACCTGGATTTTGGTTTCCTCTTCTTGCTTTGAAATGACAAGCCTTCATTCTGCATGCTACACACACCTTGTAGCAGTTTCAGTTTGAAGCATGTTGGTGCTCTCAAAAAGCTGTGTAACCTAGTTAGAGTGTGTCACTCTCCGGCACTGAATACACAACTTAGAGCTCCTTTGACCAGACACGCAACCACATCTTTTTGGGAAAGTGCTACCTCAAGTCACTTGCAAATGTAAGGGTTTCAAGGAGAAAATGAAGTCAATCATGGTTTTGCACTCTGCAAACAATAGAAATGACCTCTTGTACATGCCCGTGTGAATTTCACAGCAAAATGCCCTTCTTTTCTTGTTTCTTGAAAGTTCTCAACACATTAGGAGAACGATCTGTGTGAGCAAGAGTGCTGCAGTGTGCATTTTTCTGCATTACAAGTGATTGGGAAACATAGTCCTTATTTTTCCACATTGTGTAAGAAACAACGTGAGGCTTGCAAGAGTTTGAACAATGCTCCCCAAAACGTATTCCAGGAGTGAAAACACACGTTTCTAGAAAGACTCTGAAGCAGCAAGCAAAAGCATAGTGGCTGAGTGTTCTTTCAATGAAAAACACACGCATTTCACTCTTCTGGAGTCAGTTTTCAGCCAGGAATTCATATGCATTTTGTACTGTGCAGAATGTAGCTACATGCTCGGGGGGTTGTGTCATAGAAGCACCTCTCCTGCAGGAGCTTATTGCAGCATTCATTGTTTGGCTAAGTTCTTTAGGGTTGGTTTTGGAAGGTGTTTCATCTTTGGTGAAATCCCGCTTCGTACGAAATATTTTCACAGCGCTGTTTCCAAGTGTCCACAAAGATCTGCTGCTTGAAACTGCCTACATGCACATCTCCCATACTGCTGTGTTCGTTTCACTACCTGGATTTTGGCTTCCTCTTCTTGCTTTGAAATGACAAGCCTTCATTCTGCATGCTACACACACCTTGTAGCAGTTTCAGATAGAAGCATATTGGTGCTCTCAAAAAGCTGTGTAACCTAGTTAGAGTGTGTCACGCTCCGGCACTGAATACACAACTTAGAGCTCCTTTGACCACAGACACGCAAACACATCTTTTTGGGAAAGTGCTACCTCAAGTCACTTGCAAATGTAAGGCTTTCATAGAGAAAATGAAGTCAATCATGATTTTGCACTCTGCAAACAATATAAATGACCTCTTGTACATGCCCGTGTGAATTTCACAGCAAAATGCCCTTCTTTTCTTGTTTCTTGAAAGTTCTCAACACATTAGGAGAAAGATCTCTGTGAGCAAGAGTGCTGCAGTGTGCATTTTTCTGCATAACAAGTGATTGGGAAACATACTCCTTATTTTTCCACATTGTGTAAGAAACAACGTGAGGCTTGCAAGAGTTTGAACAATGCACCCCAAAACGTATTCCAGGAATGAAAACACACGTTTCTAGAAAGACTCTGAAGCAGCAAGCAAAAGCATAGTGGCTGAGTGTTCCATCAATGAAAAACACACGCATTTCACTCTTCTGGAGTCAGTTTTCAGGCAGGAATTCATATGCATTTTGTACTGTGCAGAATGTAGCTACATGCTCGGGGGTTGTGTCATAGAAGCACCTCTCCTGCAGGAGCTTATTGCAGCATTCATTGTTTGGCTAAGTTCTTTAGGGTTGGTTTTGGAAGGTGTTTCATCTTTGGTGAAATCCCGCTTCGTACGAAATATTTTCACAGCGCTGTTACCAAGTGTCCACAAAGATCTGCTGCTTGAAACTGCCTACATGCACATCTCCCATACTGCTGTGCTCGTTTCACTACCTGGATTTTGGTTTCCTCTTCTTGCTTTGAAATGACAAGCCTTCATTCTGCATGCTACACACACCTTGTAGCAGTTTCAGTTTGAAGCATGTTGGTGCTCTCAAAAAGCTGTGTAACCTAGTTAGAGTGTGTCACTCTCCGGCACTGAATACACAACTTAGAGCTCCTTTCACCACAGACACGCAAACACATCTTTTTGGGAAAGTGCTATCACAAGTCAGTTGCAAATGTAAGGCTTTCATAGAGAAAATGAAGTCAATCATGGTTTTGTACTCTGCAAACAGTAGAAATGACCTCCTGTGCATGCCCGTGTGAATTTCACAGCAAAATGCCCTTCTTTTCTTGTTTCTTGAAAGTTCTCAACACATTAGGAGAAAGATCTGTTTGAGCAAGAGTGATGCAGTGTGCATTTTTCTGCATAACAAGTGATTGGGAAACATACTCCTTATTTTTCCACATTGTGTAAGAAACAACGTGAGGCTTGGAAGAGTTTGAACAATGCTCCCCAAAACGTATTCCAGGTGTGAAAACACACGTTTCTAGAAAGACTCTGAAGCAGCAAGCAAAAGCATAGTGGCTGAGTGTTCTTTCAATGAGAAACACACGCATTTCACTCTTCTGGAGTCAGTTTTCAGCCAGGAATTCATATGCATTTTGTACTGTGCAGAATGTAGCTACATGCTCGGGGGTTGTGTCATAGAAGAACCTCTCCTGCAGGAGCTTATTGCAACATTCATTATTTGGCTAAGTTCATTAGGGTTGGTTTTGGAAGGTGTTTCATCTTTGGTGAAATCCCGCTTCGTACGAAATATTTTCACAGCGCTGTTTCCAAGTGTCCACAAATATCTGCTGCTTGAAACTGCCTACATGCATATCTCCCATACTGCTGTGCTCGTTTCACTACCTGGATTTTGGTTTCCTCTTCTTGCTTTGAAATGACAAGCCTTCATTCTGCATGCTACACACACCTTGTAGCAGTTTCAGTTTGAAGCATGTTGGTGCTCTCAAAAAGCTGTGTAACCTAGTTAGAGTGTGTCACTCTCCGGCACTGAATACACAACTTAGAGCTTCTTTCACCACAGACACGCGAACATATCTTTTTGGGAAAGTGCTACCTCAAGTCACTTGCAAATGTAATGGTTTCATAGAGAAAATGAAGTCAATCATGATTTTGCACTCTGCAAACAGTAGAAATGACCTCTTGTGCATGCCCGTGTGAATTTCACAGCAAATGCCCTTCTTTTCTTGTTTCTTGAAAGTTCTGAACACGTTAGGAGAAAGATCTGTTTGAGCAAGAGTGATGCAGTGTGCATTTTTCTGCATTACAATTGATTGGGAAACGTACTCCTTATTTTTCCACATTGTGTAAGAAACAACGTGAGGCTTGCAAGAGTTTGAACAATGCTCCCCTAAACGTATTCCAGGAGTGAAAACACACGTTTCTAGAAAGACTCTGAAGCAGCAAGCAAAAGCATAGTGGCTGAGTGTTCTTTCAATGAAAAACACACGCATTTCACTCTTCTGGAGTCAGTTTTCAGCCAGGAATTCATATGCATTTTGTACTGTGCAGAATGTAGCTACATGCTCGGGGGTTGTGTCATAGAAGCACCTCTCCTGCAGGAGCTTATTGCAGCATTCATTGTTTGGCTAAGTTCTTTAGGGTTGGTTTTGGAAGGTGTTTCATCTTTGGTGAAATCCCGCTTCGTACGAAATATTTTCACAGCGCTGTTACCAAGTGTCCACAAAGATCTGCTGCTTGAAACTGCCTACATGCACATCTCCCATACTGCTGTGCTCGTTTCACTACCTGGATTTTGGTTTCCTCTTCTTGCTTTGAAATGACAAGCCTTCATTCTGCATGCTACACACACCTTGTAGCAGTTTCAGTTTGAAGCATGTTGGTGCTCTCAAAAAGCTGTGTAACCTAGTTAGAGTGTGTCACTTTCCGGCACTGAATACACAACTTAGAGCTCCTTTGACCAGACACGCAACCACATCTTTTTGGGAAAGTGCTACCTCAAGTCACTTGCAAATGTAAGGGTTTCAAGGAGAAAATGAAGTCAATCATGGTTTTGCACTCTGCAAACAATAGAAATGACCTCTTGTACATGCCCGTGTGAATTTCACAGCAAAATGCCCTTCTTTTCTTGTTTCTTGAAAGTTCTCAACACATTAGGAGAACGATCTGTGTGAGCAAGAGTGCTGCAGTGAGCATTTTTCTGCATTACAAGTGATTGGGAAACATAGTCCTTATTTTTCCACATTGTGTAAGAAACAACGTGAGGCTTGCAAGAGTTTGAACAATGCTCCCCAAAACGTATTCCAGGAGTGAAAACACACGTTTCTAGAAAGACTCTGAAGCAGCAAGCAAAAGCATAGTGGCTGAGTGTTCTTTCAATGAAAAACACACGCATTTCACTCTTCTGGAGTCAGTTTTCAGCCAGGAATTCATATGCATTTTGTACTGTGCAGAATGTAGCTACATGCTCGGGGGGTTGTGTCATAGAAGCACCTCTCCTGCAGGAGCTTATTGCAGTATTCATTGTTTGGCTAAGTTCTTTAGGGTTGGTTTTGGAAGGTGTTTCATCTTTGGTGAAATCCCGCTTCGTACGAAATATTTTCACAGCGCTGTTTCCAAGTGTCCACAAAGATCTGCTGCTTGAAACTGCCTATATGCACATCTCCCATACTGCTGTGCTCGTTTCACTACCTGGATTTTGGTTTCCTCTTCTTGCTTTGAAATGACAAGCCTTCATTCTGCATGCTACACACACCTTGTAGCAGTTTCAGTTTGAAGCATGTTGGTGCTCTCAAAAAGCTGTGTAACCTAGTTAGAGTGTGTCACTCTCCGGCACTGAATACACAACTTAGAGCTTCTTTCACCACAGACACGCAAACATATCTTTTTGGGAAAGTGCTACCTCAAGTCACTTGCAAATGTAAGGGTTTCATAGAGAAAATGAAGTCAATCATGATTTTGCACTCTGCAAACAGTAGAAATGACCTCCTGTGCATGCCCGTGTGAATTTCACAGCAAATGCCCTTCTTTTCTTGTTTCTTGAAAGTTCTCAACACGTTAGGAGAAAGATCTGTTTGAGCAAGAGTGATGCAGTGTGCATTTTTCTACATTACAATTGATTGGGAAACATACTCCTTATTTTTCCACATTGTGTAAGAAACAACGTGAGGCTTGCAAGCGTTTGAACAATGCTCCCCAAAACGTATTCCAGGAGTGAAAACACACGTTTCTAGAAAGACTCTGAAGCAGCAAGCAAAAGCATAGTGGCTGAGTGTTCTTTCAATGAGAAACACACGCATTTCACTCTTCTGGAGTCAGTTTTCAGCCAGGAATTCATATGCATTTTGTACTGTGCAGAATGTAGCTACATGCTCGGGGGTTGTGTCATAGAAGAACCTCTCCTGCAGGAGCTTATTGCAACATTCATTATTTGGCTAAGTTCATTAGGGTTGGTTTTGGAAGGTGTTTCATCTTTGGTGAAATCCCGCTTCGTACGAAATATTTTCACAGCGCTGTTTCCAAGTGTCCACAAAGATCTGCTGCTTGAAACTGCCTACATGCATATCTCCCATACTGCTGTGCTCGTTTCACTACCTGGATTTTGGTTTCCTCTTCTTGCTTTGAAATGACAAGCCTTCATTCTGCATGCTACACACACCTTGTAGCAGTTTCAGTTTGAAGCATGTTGGTGCTCTCAAAAAGCTGTGTAACCTAGTTAGAGTGTGTCACTCTCCGGCACTGAATACACAACTTAGAGCTCCTTTGACCAGACACGCAACCACATCTTTTTGGGAAAGTGCTACCTCAAGTCACTTGCAAATGTAAGGGTTTCAAGGAGAAAATGAAGTCAATTATGGTTTTGCACTCTGCAAACAATAGAAATGACCTCTTGTACATGCCCGTGTGAATTTCACAGCAAAATGCCCTTCTTTTCTTGTTTCTTGAAAGTTCTCAACACATTAGGAGAACGATCTGTGTGAGCAAGAGTGCTGCAGTGTGCATTTTTCTGCGTTACAAGTGATTGGGAAACATAGTCCTTATTTTTCCACATTGTGTAAGAAACAACGTGAGGCTTGCAAGAGTTTGAACAATGCTCCCCAAAACGTATTCCAGGAGTGAAAACACACGTTTCTAGAAAGACTCTGAAGCAGCAAGCAAAAGCATAGTGGCTGAGTGTTCTTTCAATGAGAAACACACGCATTTCACTCTTCTGGATTCAGTTTTCAGCCAGGAATTCATATGCATTATGTACTGTGCAGAATGTAGCTACATGCTCGGGGGTTGTGTCATAGAAGCACCTCTCCTGCATGAGCTTATTGCAACATTCATTGTTTGGCTAAGTTCTTTAGGGTTGGTTTTGGAAGATGTTTCATATTTGGTCAAATCCCGCTTCGTACGAAATATTTTCACAGCGCTGTTTCCAAGTGTCCACAAAGATCTGCTGCTTGAAACTGCCTACATGCACATCTCCCATACTGCTGTGTTCGTTTCACTACCTGGATTTTGGCTTCCTCTTCTTGCTTTGAAATGACAAGCCTTCATTCTGCATGCTACACACACCTTGTAGCAGTTTCAGATAGAAGCATATTGGTGCTCTCAAAAAGCTGTGTAACCTAGTTAGAGTGTGTCACTTTCCGGCACTGAATACACAACTTAGAGCTCCTTTGACCAGACACGCAACCACATCTTTTTGGGAAAGTGCTACCTCAAGTCACTTGCAAATGTAAGGGTTTCAAGGAGAAAATGAAGTCAATCATGGTTTTGCACTCTGCAAACAATAGAAATGACCTCTTGTACATGCCCGTGTGAATTTCACAGCAAAATGCCCTTCTTTTCTTGTTTCTTGAAAGTTCTCAACACATTAGGAGAACGATCTGTGTGAGCAAGAGTGCTGCAGTGTGCATTTTTCTGCATTACAAGTGATTGGGAAACATAGTCCTTATTTTTCCACATTGTGTAAGAAACAACGTGAGGCTTGCAAGAGTTTGAACAATGCTCCCCAAAACGTATTCCAGGAGTGAAAACACACGTTTCTAGAAAGACTCTGAAGCAGCAAGCAAAAGCATAGTGGCTGAGTGTTCTTTCAATGAAAAACACACGCATTTCACTCTTCTGGAGTCAGTTTTCAGCCAGGAATTCATATGCATTTTGTACTGTGCAGAATGTAGCTACATGCTCGGGGGGTTGTGTCATAGAAGCACCTCTCCTGCAGGAGCTTATTGCAGCATTCATTGTTTGGCTAAGTTCTTTAGGGTTGGTTTTGGAAGGTGTTTCATCTTTGGTGAAATCCCGCTTCGTACGAAATATTTTCACAGCGCTGTTTCCAAGTGTCCACAAAGATCTGCTGCTTGAAACTGCCTACATGCACATCTCCCATACTGCTGTGTTCGTTTCACTACCTGGATTTTGGCTTCCTCTTCTTGCTTTGAAATGACAAGCCTTCATTCTGCATGCTACACACACCTTGTAGCAGTTTCAGATAGAAGCATATTGGTGCTCTCAAAAAGCTGTGTAACCTAGTTAGAGTGTGTCACGCTCCGGCACTGAATACACAACTTAGAGCTCCTTTGACCACAGACACGCAAACACATCTTTTTGGGAAAGTGCTACCTCAAGTCACTTGCAAATGTAAGGCTTTCATAGAGAAAATGAAGTCAATCATGATTTTGCACTCTGCAAACAATATAAATGACCTCTTGTACATGCCCGTGTGAATTTCACAGCAAAATGCCCTTCTTTTCTTGTTTCTTGAAAGTTCTCAACACATTAGGAGAAAGATCTCTGTGAGCAAGAGTGCTGCAGTGTGCATTTTTCTGCATAACAAGTGATTGGGAAACATACTCCTTATTTTTCCACATTGTGTAAGAAACAACGTGAGGCTTGCAAGAGTTTGAACAATGCACCCCAAAACGTATTCCAGGAATGAAAACACACGTTTCTAGAAAGACTCTGAAGCAGCAAGCAAAAGCATAGTGGCTGAGTGTTCCATCAATGAAAAACACACGCATTTCACTCTTCTGGAGTCAGTTTTCAGCCAGGAATTCATATGCATTTTGTACTGTGCAGAATGTAGCTACATGCTCGGGGGTTGTGTCATAGAAGCACCTCTCCTGCAGGAGCTTATTGCAGCATTCATTGTTTGGCTAAGTTCTTTAGGGTTGGTTTTGGAAGGTGTTTCATCTTTGGTGAAATCCCGCTTCGTACGAAATATTTTCACAGCGCTGTTACCAAGTGTCCACAAAGATCTGCTGCTTGAAACTGCCTACATGCACATCTCCCATACTGCTGTGCTCGTTTCACTACCTGGATTTTGGTTTCCTCTTCTTGCTTTGAAATGACAAGCCTTCATTCTGCATGCTACACACACCTTGTAGCAGTTTCAGTTTGAAGCATGTTGGTGCTCTCAAAAAGCTGTGTAACCTAGTTAGAGTGTGTCACTCTCCGGCACTGAATACACAACTTAGAGCTCCTTTCACCACAGACACGCAAACACATCTTTTTGGGAAAGTGCTATCACAAGTCAGTTGCAAATGTAAGGCTTTCATAGAGAAAATGAAGTCAATCATGGTTTTGTACTCTGCAAACAGTAGAAATGACCTCCTGTGCATGCCCGTGTGAATTTCACAGCAAAATGCCCTTCTTTTCTTGTTTCTTGAAAGTTCTCAACACATTAGGAGAAAGATCTGTTTGAGCAAGAGTGATGCAGTGTGCATTTTTCTGCATAACAAGTGATTGGGAAACATACTCCTTATTTTTCCACATTGTGTAAGAAACAACGTGAGGCTTGGAAGAGTTTGAACAATGCTCCCCAAAACGTATTCCAGGTGTGAAAACACACGTTTCTAGAAAGACTCTGAAGCAGCAAGCAAAAGCATAGTGGCTGAGTGTTCTTTCAATGAGAAACACACGCATTTCACTCTTCTGGAGTCAGTTTTCAGCCAGGAATTCATATGCATTTTGTACTGTGCAGAATGTAGCTACATGCTCGGGGGTTGTGTCATAGAAGAACCTCTCCTGCAGGAGCTTATTGCAACATTCATTATTTGGCTAAGTTCATTAGGGTTGGTTTTGGAAGGTGTTTCATCTTTGGTGAAATCCCGCTTCGTACGAAATATTTTCACAGCGCTGTTTCCAAGTGTCCACAAATATCTGCTGCTTGAAACTGCCTACATGCATATCTCCCATACTGCTGTGCTCGTTTCACTACCTGGATTTTGGTTTCCTCTTCTTGCTTTGAAATGACAAGCCTTCATTCTGCATGCTACACACACCTTGTAGCAGTTTCAGTTTGAAGCATGTTGGTGCTCTCAAAAAGCTGTGTAACCTAGTTAGAGTGTGTCACTCTCCGGCACTGAATACACAACTTAGAGCTTCTTTCACCACAGACACGCGAACATATCTTTTTGGGAAAGTGCTACCTCAAGTCACTTGCAAATGTAAGGGTTTCATAGAGAAAATGAAGTCAATCATGATTTTGCACTCTGCAAACAGTAGAAATGACCTCTTGTGCATGCCCGTGTGAATTTCACAGCAAATGCCCTTCTTTTCTTGTTTCTTGAAAGTTCTGAACACGTTAGGAGAAAGATCTGTTTGAGCAAGAGTGATGCAGTGTGCATTTTTCTGCATTACAATTGATTGGGAAACGTACTCCTTATTTTTCCACATTGTGTAAGAAACAACGTGAGGCTTGCAAGAGTTTGAACAATGCTCCCCTAAACGTATTCCAGGAGTGAAAACACACGTTTCTAGAAAGACTCTGAAGCAGCAAGCAAAAGCATAGTGGCTGAGTGTTCTTTCAATGAAAAACACACGCATTTCACTCTTCTGGAGTCAGTTTTCAGCCAGGAATTCATATCCATTTTGTACTGTGCAGAATGTAGCTACATGCTCGGGGGTTGTGTCATAGAAGCACCTCTCCTGCAGGAGCTTATTGCAGCATTCATTGTTTGGCTAAGTTCTTTAGGGTTGGTTTTGGAAGGTGTTTCATCTTTGGTGAAATCCCGCTTCGTACGAAATATTTTCACAGCGCTGTTACCAAGTGTCCACAAAGATCTGCTGCTTGAAACTGCCTACATGCACATCTCCCATACTGCTGTGCTCGTTTCACTACCTGGATTTTGGTTTCCTCTTCTTGCTTTGAAATGACAAGCCTTCATTCTGCATGCTACACACACCTTGTAGCAGTTTCAGTTTGAAGCATGTTGGTGCTCTCAAAAAGCTGTGTAACCTAGTTAGAGTGTGTCACTTTCCGGCACTGAATACACAACTTAGAGCTCCTTTGACCAGACACGCAACCACATCTTTTTGGGAAAGTGCTACCTCAAGTCACTTGCAAATGTAAGGGTTTCAAGGAGAAAATGAAGTCAATCATGGTTTTGCACTCTGCAAACAATAGAAATGACCTCTTGTACATGCCCGTGTGAATTTCACAGCAAAATGCCCTTCTTTTCTTGTTTCTTGAAAGTTCTCAACACATTAGGAGAACGATCTGTGTGAGCAAGAGTGCTGCAGTGAGCATTTTTCTGCATTACAAGTGATTGGGAAACATAGTCCTTATTTTTCCACATTGTGTAAGAAACAACGTGAGGCTTGCAAGAGTTTGAACAATGCTCCCCAAAACGTATTCCAGGAGTGAAAACACACGTTTCTAGAAAGACTCTGAAGCAGCAAGCAAAAGCATAGTGGCTGAGTGTTCTTTCAATGAAAAACACACGCATTTCACTCTTCTGGAGTCAGTTTTCAGCCAGGAATTCATATGCATTTTGTACTGTGCAGAATGTAGCTACATGCTCGGGGGGTTGTGTCATAGAAGCACCTCTCCTGCAGGAGCTTATTGCAGTATTCATTGTTTGGCTAAGTTCTTTAGGGTTGGTTTTGGAAGGTGTTTCATCTTTGGTGAAATCCCGCTTCGTACGAAATATTTTCACAGCGCTGTTTCCAAGTGTCCACAAAGATCTGCTGCTTGAAACTGCCTATATGCACATCTCCCATACTGCTGTGCTCGTTTCACTACCTGGATTTTGGTTTCCTCTTCTTGCTTTGAAATGACAAGCCTTCATTCTGCATGCTACACACACCTTGTAGCAGTTTCAGTTTGAAGCATGTTGGTGCTCTCAAAAAGCTGTGTAACCTAGTTAGAGTGTGTCACTCTCCGGCACTGAATACACAACTTAGAGCTTCTTTCACCACAGACACGCAAACATATCTTTTTGGGAAAGTGCTACCTCAAGTCACTTGCAAATGTAAGGGTTTCATAGAGAAAATGAAGTCAATCATGATTTTGCACTCTGCAAACAGTAGAAATGACCTCTTGTGCATGCCCGTGTGAATTTCACAGCAAATGCCCTTCTTTTCTTGTTTCTTGAAAGTTCTCAACACGTTAGGAGAAAGATCTGTTTGAGCAAGAGTGATGCAGTGTGCATTTTTCTACATTACAATTGATTGGGAAACATACTCCTTATTTTTCCACATTGTGTAAGAAACAACGTGAGGCTTGCAAGCGTTTGAACAATGCTCCCCAAAACGTATTCCAGGAGTGAAAACACACGTTTCTAGAAAGACTCTGAAGCAGCAAGCAAAAGCATAGTGGCTGAGTGTTCTTTCAATGAGAAACACACGCATTTCACTCTTCTGGAGTCAGTTTTCAGCCAGGAATTCATATGCATTTTGTACTGTGCAGAATGTAGCTACATGCTCGGGGGTTGTGTCATAGAAGAACCTCTCCTGCAGGAGCTTATTGCAACATTCATTATTTGGCTAAGTTCATTAGGGTTGGTTTTGGAAGGTGTTTCATCTTTGGTGAAATCCCGCTTCGTACGAAATATTTTCACAGCGCTGTTTCCAAGTGTCCACAAAGATCTGCTGCTTGAAACTGCCTACATGCATATCTCCCATACTGCTGTGCTCGTTTCACTACCTGGATTTTGGTTTCCTCTTCTTGCTTTGAAATGACAAGCCTTCATTCTGCATGCTACACACACCTTGTAGCAGTTTCAGTTTGAAGCATGTTGGTGCTCTCAAAAAGCTGTGTAACCTAGTTAGAGTGTGTCACTCTCCGGCACTGAATACACAACTTAGAGCTCCTTTGACCAGACACGCAACCACATCTTTTTGGGAAAGTGCTACCTCAAGTCACTTGCAAATGTAAGGGTTTCAAGGAGAAAATGAAGTCAATTATGGTTTTGCACTCTGCAAACAATAGAAATGACCTCTTGTACATGCCCGTGTGAATTTCACAGCAAAATGCCCTTCTTTTCTTGTTTCTTGAAAGTTCTCAACACATTAGGAGAACGATCTGTGTGAGCAAGAGTGCTGCAGTGTGCATTTTTCTGCGTTACAAGTGATTGGGAAACATAGTCCTTATTTTTCCACATTGTGTAAGAAACAACGTGAGGCTTGCAAGAGTTTGAACAATGCTCCCCAAAACGTATTCCAGGAGTGAAAACACACGTTTCTAGAAAGACTCTGAAGCAGCAAGCAAAAGCATAGTGGCTGAGTGTTCTTTCAATGAGAAACACACGCATTTCACTCTTCTGGATTCAGTTTTCAGCCAGGAATTCATATGCATTATGTACTGTGCAGAATGTAGCTACATGCTCGGGGGTTGTGTCATAGAAGCACCTCTCCTGCATGAGCTTATTGCAACATTCATTGTTTGGCTAAGTTCTTTAGGGTTGGTTTTGGAAGATGTTTCATATTTGGTCAAATCCCGCTTCGTACGAAATATTTTCACAGCGCTGTTTCCAAGTGTCCACAAAGATCTGCTGCTTGAAACTGCCTACATGCACATCTCCCATACTGCTGTGTTCGTTTCACTACCTGGATTTTGGCTTCCTCTTCTTGCTTTGAAATGACAAGCCTTCATTCTGCATGCTACACACACCTTGTAGCAGTTTCAGATAGAAGCATATTGGTGCTCTCAAAAAGCTGTGTAACCTAGTTAGAGTGTGTCACGCTCCGGCACTGAATACACAACTTAGAGCTCCTTTGACCACAGACACGCAAACACATCTTTTTGGGAAAGTGCTACCTCAAGTCACTTGCAAATGTAAGGCTTTCATAGAGAAAATGAAGTCAATCATGATTTTGCACTCTGCAAACAATATAAATGACCTCTTGTACATGCCCGTGTGAATTTCACAGCAAAATGCCCTTCTTTTCTTGTTTCTTGAATGTTCTCAACACATTAGGAGAAAGATCTCTGTGAGCAAGAGTGCTGCAGTGTGCATTTTTGTGCATAACAAGTGATTGGGAAACATACTCCTTATTTTTCCACATTGTGTAAGAAACAACGTGAGGCTTGCAAGAGTTTGAACAATGCACCCCAAAACGTATTCCAGGAATGAAAACACACGTTTCTAGAAAGACTCTGAAGCAGCAAGCAAAAGCATAGTGGCTGAGTGTTCCATCAATGAAAAACACACGCATTTCACTCTTCTGGAGTCAGTTTTCAGCCAGGAATTCATATGCAATTTGTACTGTGCAGAATGTAGCTACATGCTCGGGGGTTGTGTCATAGAAGCACCTCTCCTGCAGGACCTTATTGCAGCATTCATTGTTTGGCTAAGTTCTTTAGGGTTGGTTTTGGAAGGTGTTTCATCTTTGGTGAAATCCCGCTTCGTACGAAATATTTTCACAGCGCTGTTTCCAAGTGTCCACAAAGATCTGCTGCTTGAAACTGCCTACATGCACATCTCCCATACTGCTGTGCTCGTTTCACTACCTGGATTTTGGTTTCCTCCTCTTGCTTTGAAATGACAAGCCTTCATTCTGCATGCTACACACACCTTGTAGCAGTTTCAGTTTGAAGCATGTTGGTGCTCTCAAAAAGCTGTGTAACCTAGTTAGAGTGTGTCACTCTCCGGCACTGAATACACAACTTAGAGCTCCTTTCACCACAGACACGCAAACACATCTTTTTGGGAAAGTGCTATCACAAGTCAGTTGCAAATGTAAGGCTTTCATAGAGAAAATGAAGTCAATCATGGTTTTGTACTCTGCAAACAGTAGAAATGACCTCCTGTGCATGCCCGTGTGAATTTCACAGCAAAATGCCCTTCTTTTCTTGTTTCTTGAAAGTTCTCAACACATTAGGAGAAAGATCTGTTTGAGCAAGAGTGATGCAGTGTGCATTTTTCTGCATAACAAGTGATTGGGAAACATACTCCTTATTTTTCCACATTGTGTAAGAAACAACGTGAGGCTTGGAAGAGTTTGAACAATGCTCCCCAAAACGTATTCCAGGTGTGAAAACACACGTTTCTAGAAAGACTCTGAAGCAGCAAGCAAAAGCATAGTGGCTGAGTGTTCTTTCAATGAGAAACACACGCATTTCACTCTTCTGGAGTCAGTTTTCAGCCAGGAATTCATATGCATTTTGTACTGTGCAGAATGTAGCTACATGCTCGGGGGTTGTGTCATAGAAGAACCTCTCCTGCAGGAGCTTATTGCAACATTCATTATTTGGCTAAGTTCATTAGGGTTGGTTTTGGAAGGTGTTTCATCTTTGGTGAAATCCCGCTTCGTACGAAATATTTTCACAGCGCTGTTTCCAAGTGTCCACAAAGATCTGCTGCTTGAAACTGCCTACATGCATATCTCCCATACTGCTGTGCTCGTTTCACTACCTGGATTTTGGTTTCCTCTTCTTGCTTTGAAATGACAAGCCTTCATTCTGCATGCTACACACACCTTGTAGCAGTTTCAGTTTGAAGCATGTTGGTGCTCTCAAAAAGCTGTGTAACCTAGTTAGAGTGTGTCACTCTCCGGCACTGAATACACAACTTAGAGCTTCTTTCACCACAGACACGCGAACATATCTTTTTGGGAAAGTGCTACCTCAAGTCACTTGCAAATGTAATGGTTTCATAGAGAAAATGAAGTCAATCATGATTTTGCACTCTGCAAACAGTAGAAATGACCTCTTGTGCATGCCCGTGTGAATTTCACAGCAAATGCCCTTCTTTTCTTGTTTCTTGAAAGTTCTGAACACGTTAGGAGAAAGATCTGTTTGAGCAAGAGTGATGCAGTGTGCATTTTTCTGCATTACAATTGATTGGGAAACGTACTCCTTATTTTTCCACATTGTGTAAGAAACAACGTGAGGCTTGCAAGAGTTTGAACAATGCTCCCCTAAACGTATTCCAGGAGTGAAAACACACGTTTCTAGAAAGACTCTGAAGCAGCAAGCAAAAGCATAGTGGCTGAGTGTTCTTTCAATGAGAAACACACGCATTTCACTCTTCTGAAGTCAGTTTTCAGCCAGGAATTCATATGCATTTTGTACTGTGCAGAATGTAGCTACATGCTCGGGGGTTGTGTCATAGAAGCACCTCTCCTGCAGGAGCTTATTGCAACATTCATTGTTTGGCTAAGTTCTTTAGGGTTGGTTTTGGAAGGTGTTTCATATTTGGTCAAATTCGGCTTCGTACGAAATATTTTCACAGCGCTGTTTCCAAGTGTCCACAAAGATGTGGTGCTTGAAACTGCCTACATGCACATCTCCCATACTGCTGTGCTCGTTTCACTACGTGGATTTTGGTTTCCTCTTCTTGCTTTGAAATGACAAGCCTTCATTCTGCATGCTACACACACCTTGTAGCAGTTTCAGTTTGAAGCATGTTGGTGCTCTCAAAAAGCTGTGTAACCTAGTTAGAGTGTGTCACTCTCCGGCACTGAATACACAACTTAGAGCTCCTTTCACCACAGACACGCAACCACATCTTTTTGGGAAAGTGCTACCTCAAGTCACTTGCAAATGTAAGGGTTTCAAGGAGAAAATGAAGTCAATCATGGTTTTGCACTCTGCAAACAATAGAAATGACCTCTTGTACATGCCCGTGTGAATTTCACAGCAAAATGCCCTTCTTTTCTTGTTTCTTGAAAGTTCTCAACACATTAGGAGAACGATCTGTGTGAGCAAGAGTGCTGCAGTGTGCATTTTTCTGCATTACAAGTGATTGGGAAACATAGTCCTTATTTTTCCACATTGTGTAAGAAACAACGTGAGGCTTGCAAGAGTTTGAACAATGCTCCCCAAAACGTATTCCAGGAGTGAAAACACACGTTTCTAGAAAGACTCTGAAGCAGCAAGCAAAAGCATAGTGGCTGAGTGTTCTTTCAATGAGAAACACACGTATTTCACTCTTCTGAAGTCAGTTTTCAGCCAGGAATTCATATGCATTTTGTACTGTGCAGAATGTAGCTACATGCTCGGGGGGTTGTGTCATAGAAGCACCTCTCCTGCAGGAGCTTATTGCAGCATTCATTGTTTGGCTAAGTTCTTTAGGGTTGGTTTTGGAAGGTGTTTCATCTTTGGTGAAATCCCGCTTCGTACGAAATATTTTCACAGCGCTGTTTCCAAGTGTCCACAAAGATCTGCTGCTTGAAACTGCCTACATGCACATCTCCCATACTGCTGTGCTCGTTTCACTACCTGGATTTTGGTTTCCTCTTCTTGCTTTGAAATGACAAGCCTTCATTCTGCATGCTACACACACCTTGTAGCAGTTTCAGTTTGAAGCATGTTGGTGCTCTCAAAAAGCTGTGTAACCTAGTTAGAGTGTGTCACTCTCCAGCACTGAATACACAACTTAGAGCTTCTTTCACCACAGACACGCGAACATATCTTTTTGGGAAAGTGCTACCTCAAGTCACTTGCAAATGTAATGGTTTCATAGAGAAAATGAAGTCAATCATGATTTTGCACTCTGCAAACAGTAGAAATGACCTCTTGTGCATGCCCGTGTGAATTTCACAGCAAATGCCCTTCTTTTCTTGTTTCTTGAAAGTTCTGAACACGTTAGGAGAAAGATCTGTTTGAGCAAGAGTGATGCAGTGTGCATTTTTCTGCATTACAATTGATTGGGAAACGTACTCCTTATTTTTCCACATTGTGTAAGAAACAACGTGAGGCTTGCAAGAGTTTGAACAATGCTCCCCTAAACGTATTCCAGGAGTGAAAACACACGTTTCTAGAAAGACTCTGAAGCAGCAAGCAAAAGCATAGTGGCTGAGTGTTCTTTCAATGAAAAACACACGCATTTCACTCTTCTGGAGTCAGTTTTCAGCCAGGAATTCATATGCATTTTGTACTGTGCAGAATGTAGCTACATGCTCGGGGGTTGTGTCATAGAAGCACCTCTCCTGCAGGAGCTTATTGCAGCATTCATTGTTTGGCTAAGTTCTTTAGGGTTGGTTTTGGAAGGTGTTTCATCTTTGGTGAAATCCCGCTTCGTACGAAATATTTTCACAGCGCTGTTACCAAGTGTCCACAAAGATCTGCTGCTTGAAACTGCCTACATGCACATCTCCCATACTGCTGTGCTCGTTTCACTACCTGGATTTTGGTTTCCTCTTCTTGCTTTGAAATGACAAGCCTTCATTCTGCATGCTACACACACCTTGTAGCAGTTTCAGTTTGAAGCATGTTGGTGCTCTCAAAAAGCTGTGTAACCTAGTTAGAGTGTGTCACTTTCCGGCACTGAATACACAACTTAGAGCTCCTTTGACCAGACACGCAACCACATCTTTTTGGGAAAGTGCTACCTCAAGTCACTTGCAAATGTAAGGGTTTCAAGGAGAAAATGAAGTCAATCATGGTTTTGCACTCTGCAAACAATAGAAATGACCTCTTGTACATGCCCGTGTGAATTTCACAGCAAAATGCCCTTCTTTTCTTGTTTCTTGAAAGTTCTCAACACATTAGGAGAACGATCTGTGTGAGCAAGAGTGCTGCAGTGAGCATTTTTCTGCATTACAAGTGATTGGGAAACATAGTCCTTATTTTTCCACATTGTGTAAGAAACAACGTGAGGCTTGCAAGAGTTTGAACAATGCTCCCCAAAACGTATTCCAGGAGTGAAAACACACGTTTCTAGAAAGACTCTGAAGCAGCAAGCAAAAGCATAGTGGCTGAGTGTTCTTTCAATGAAAAACACACGCATTTCACTCTTCTGGAGTCAGTTTTCAGCCAGGAATTCATATGCATTTTGTACTGTGCAGAATGTAGCTACATGCTCGGGGGGTTGTGTCATAGAAGCACCTCTCCTGCAGGAGCTTATTGCAGTATTCATTGTTTGGCTAAGTTCTTTAGGGTTGGTTTTGGAAGGTGTTTCATCTTTGGTGAAATCCCGCTTCGTACGAAATATTTTCACAGCGCTGTTTCCAAGTGTCCACAAAGATCTGCTGCTTGAAACTGCCTATATGCACATCTCCCATACTGCTGTGCTCGTTTCACTACCTGGATTTTGGTTTCCTCTTCTTGCTTTGAAATGACAAGCCTTCATTCTGCATGCTACACACACCTTGTAGCAGTTTCAGTTTGAAGCATGTTGGTGCTCTCAAAAAGCTGTGTAACCTAGTTAGAGTGTGTCACTCTCCGGCACTGAATACACAACTTAGAGCTTCTTTCACCACAGACACGCAAACATATCTTTTTGGGAAAGTGCTACCTCAAGTCACTTGCAAATGTAAGGGTTTCATAGAGAAAATGAAGTCAATCATGATTTTGCACTCTGCAAACAGTAGAAATGACCTCTTGTGCATGCCCGTGTGAATTTCACAGCAAATGCCCTTCTTTTCTTGTTTCTTGAAAGTTCTCAACACGTTAGGAGAAAGATCTGTTTGAGCAAGAGTGATGCAGTGTGCATTTTTCTACATTACAATTGATTGGGAAACATACTCCTTATTTTTCCACATTGTGTAAGAAACAACGTGAGGCTTGCAAGCGTTTGAACAATGCTCCCCAAAACGTATTCCAGGAGTGAAAACACACGTTTCTAGAAAGACTCTGAAGCAGCAAGCAAAAGCATAGTGGCTGAGTGTTCTTTCAATGAGAAACACACGCATTTCACTCTTCTGGAGTCAGTTTTCAGCCAGGAATTCATATGCATTTTGTACTGTGCAGAATGTAGCTACATGCTCGGGGGTTGTGTCATAGAAGAACCTCTCCTGCAGGAGCTTATTGCAACATTCATTATTTGGCTAAGTTCATTAGGGTTGGTTTTGGAAGGTGTTTCATCTTTGGTGAAATCCCGCTTCGTACGAAATATTTTCACAGCGCTGTTTCCAAGTGTCCACAAAGATCTGCTGCTTGAAACTGCCTACATGCATATCTCCCATACTGCTGTGCTCGTTTCACTACCTGGATTTTGGTTTCCTCTTCTTGCTTTGAAATGACAAGCCTTCATTCTGCATGCTACACACACCTTGTAGCAGTTTCAGTTTGAAGCATGTTGGTGCTCTCAAAAAGCTGTGTAACCTAGTTAGAGTGTGTCACTCTCCGGCACTGAATACACAACTTAGAGCTCCTTTGACCAGACACGCAACCACATCTTTTTGGGAAAGTGCTACCTCAAGTCACTTGCAAATGTAAGGGTTTCAAGGAGAAAATGAAGTCAATTATGGTTTTGCACTCTGCAAACAATAGAAATGACCTCTTGTACATGCCCGTGTGAATTTCACAGCAAAATGCCCTTCTTTTCTTGTTTCTTGAAAGTTCTCAACACATTAGGAGAACGATCTGTGTGAGCAAGAGTGCTGCAGTGTGCATTTTTCTGCGTTACAAGTGATTGGGAAACATAGTCCTTATTTTTCCACATTGTGTAAGAAACAACGTGAGGCTTGCAAGAGTTTGAACAATGCTCCCCAAAACGTATTCCAGGAGTGAAAACACACGTTTCTAGAAAGACTCTGAAGCAGCAAGCAAAAGCATAGTGGCTGAGTGTTCTTTCAATGAGAAACACACGCATTTCACTCTTCTGGATTCAGTTTTCAGCCAGGAATTCATATGCATTATGTACTGTGCAGAATGTAGCTACATGCTCGGGGGTTGTGTCATAGAAGCACCTCTCCTGCATGAGCTTATTGCAACATTCATTGTTTGGCTAAGTTCTTTAGGGTTGGTTTTGGAAGATGTTTCATATTTGGTCAAATCCCGCTTCGTACGAAATATTTTCACAGCGCTGTTTCCAAGTGTCCACAAAGATCTGCTGCTTGAAACTGCCTACATGCACATCTCCCATACTGCTGTGTTCGTTTCACTACCTGGATTTTGGCTTCCTCTTCTTGCTTTGAAATGACAAGCCTTCATTCTGCATGCTACACACACCTTGTAGCAGTTTCAGATAGAAGCATATTGGTGCTCTCAAAAAGCTGTGTAACCTAGTTAGAGTGTGTCACTTTCCGGCACTGAATACACAACTTAGAGCTCCTTTGACCAGACACGCAACCACATCTTTTTGGGAAAGTGCTACCTCAAGTCACTTGCAAATGTAAGGGTTTCAAGGAGAAAATGAAGTCAATCATGGTTTTGCACTCTGCAAACAATAGAAATGACCTCTTGTACATGCCCGTGTGAATTTCACAGCAAAATGCCCTTCTTTTCTTGTTTCTTGAAAGTTCTCAACACATTAGGAGAACGATCTGTGTGAGCAAGAGTGCTGCAGTGTGCATTTTTCTGCATTACAAGTGATTGGGAAACATAGTCCTTATTTTTCCACATTGTGTAAGAAACAACGTGAGGCTTGCAAGAGTTTGAACAATGCTCCCCAAAACGTATTCCAGGAGTGAAAACACACGTTTCTAGAAAGACTCTGAAGCAGCAAGCAAAAGCATAGTGGCTGAGTGTTCTTTCAATGAAAAACACACGCATTTCACTCTTCTGGAGTCAGTTTTCAGCCAGGAATTCATATGCATTTTGTACTGTGCAGAATGTAGCTACATGCTCGGGGGGTTGTGTCATAGAAGCACCTCTCCTGCAGGAGCTTATTGCAGCATTCATTGTTTGGCTAAGTTCTTTAGGGTTGGTTTTGGAAGGTGTTTCATCTTTGGTGAAATCCCGCTTCGTACGAAATATTTTCACAGCGCTGTTTCCAAGTGTCCACAAAGATCTGCTGCTTGAAACTTCCTACATGCACATCTCCCATACTGCTGTGTTCGTTTCACTACCTGGATTTTGGCTTCCTCTTCTTGCTTTGAAATGACAAGCCTTCATTCTGCATGCTACACACACCTTGTAGCAGTTTCAGATAGAAGCATATTGGTGCTCTCAAAAAGCTGTGTAACCTAGTTAGAGTGTGTCACGCTCCGGCACTGAATACACAACTTAGAGCTCCTTTGACCACAGACACGCAAACACATCTTTTTGGGAAAGTGCTACCTCAAGTCACTTGCAAATGTAAGGCTTTCATAGAGAAAATGAAGTCAATCATGATTTTGCACTCTGCAAACAATATAAATGACCTCTTGTACATGCCCGTGTGAATTTCACAGCAAAATGCCCTTCTTTTCTTGTTTCTTGAAAGTTCTCAACACATTAGGAGAAAGATCTCTGTGAGCAAGAGTGCTGCAGTGTGCATTTTTCTGCATAACAAGTGATTGGGAAACATACTCCTTATTTTTCCACATTGTGTAAGAAACAACGTGAGGCTTGCAAGAGTTTGAACAATGCACCCCAAAACGTATTCCAGGAATGAAAACACACGTTTCTAGAAAGACTCTGAAGCAGCAAGCAAAAGCATAGTGGCTGAGTGTTCCATCAATGAAAAACACACGCATTTCACTCTTCTGGAGTCAGTTTTCAGCCAGGAATTCATATGCATTTTGTACTGTGCAGAATGTAGCTACATGCTCGGGGGTTGTGTCATAGAAGCACCTCTCCTGCAGGAGCTTATTGCAGCATTCATTGTTTGGCTAAGTTCTTTAGGGTTGGTTTTGGAAGGTGTTTCATCTTTGGTGAAATCCCGCTTCGTACGAAATATTTTCACAGCGCTGTTTCCAAGTGTCCACAAAGATCTGCTGCTTGAAACTGCCTACATGCACATCTCCCATACTGCTGTGCTCGTTTCACTACCTGGATTTTGGTTTCCTCTTCTTGCTTTGAAATGACAAGCCTTCATTCTGCATGCTACACACACCTTGTAGCAGTTTCAGTTTGAAGCATGTTGGTGCTCTCAAAAAGCTGTGTAACCTAGTTAGAGTGTGTCACTCTCCGGCACTGAATACACAACTTAGAGCTCCTTTCACCACAGACACGCAAACACATCTTTTTGGGAAAGTGCTATCACAAGTCAGTTGCAAATGTAAGGCTTTCATAGAGAAAATGAAGTCAATCATGGTTTTGTACTCTGCAAACAGTAGAAATGACCTCCTGTGCATGCCCGTGTGAATTTCACAGCAAAATGCCCTTCTTTTCTTGTTTCTTGAAAGTTCTCAACACATTAGGAGAAAGATCTGTTTGAGCAAGAGTGATGCAGTGTGCATTTTTCTGCATAACAAGTGATTGGGAAACATACTCCTTATTTTTCCACATTGTGTAAGAAACAACGTGAGGCTTGGAAGAGTTTGAACAATGCTCCCCAAAACGTATTCCAGGTGTGAAAACACACGTTTCTAGAAAGACTCTGAAGCAGCAAGCAAAAGCATAGTGGCTGAGTGTTCTTTCAATGAGAAACACACGCATTTCACTCTTCTGGAGTCAGTTTTCAGCCAGGAATTCATATGCATTTTGTACTGTGCAGAATGTAGCTACATGCTCGGGGGTTGTGTCATAGAAGAACCTCTCCTGCAGGAGCTTATTGCAACATTCATTATTTGGCTAAGTTCATTAGGGTTGGTTTTGGAAGGTGTTTCATCTTTGGTGAAATCCCGCTTCGTACGAAATATTTTCACAGCGCTGTTTCCAAGTGTCCACAAATATCTGCTGCTTGAAACTGCCTACATGCATATCTCCCATACTGCTGTGCTCGTTTCACTACCTGGATTTTGGTTTCCTCTTCTTGCTTTGAAATGACAAGCCTTCATTCTGCATGCTACACACACCTTGTAGCAGTTTCAGTTTGAAGCATGTTGGTGCTCTCAAAAAGCTGTGTAACCTAGTTAGAGTGTGTCACTCTCCGGCACTGAATACACAACTTAGAGCTTCTTTCACCACAGACACGCGAACATATCTTTTTGGGAAAGTGCTACCTCAAGTCACTTGCAAATGTAAGGGTTTCATAGAGAAAATGAAGTCAATCATGATTTTGCACTCTGCAAACAGTAGAAATGACCTCTTGTGCATGCCCGTGTGAATTTCACAGCAAATGCCCTTCTTTTCTTGTTTCTTGAAAGTTCTGAACACGTTAGGAGAAAGATCTGTTTGAGCAAGAGTGATGCAGTGTGCATTTTTCTGCATTACAATTGATTGGGAAACGTACTCCTTATTTTTCCACATTGTGTAAGAAACAACGTGAGGCTTGCAAGAGTTTGAACAATGCTCCCCTAAACGTATTCCAGGAGTGAAAACACACGTTTCTAGAAAGACTCTGAAGCAGCAAGCAAAAGCATAGTGGCTGAGTGTTCTTTCAATGAAAAACACACGCATTTCACTCTTCTGGAGTCAGTTTTCAGCCAGGAATTCATATCCATTTTGTACTGTGCAGAATGTAGCTACATGCTCGGGGGTTGTGTCATAGAAGCACCTCTCCTGCAGGAGCTTATTGCAGCATTCATTGTTTGGCTAAGTTCTTTAGGGTTGGTTTTGGAAGGTGTTTCATCTTTGGTGAAATCCCGCTTCGTACGAAATATTTTCACAGCGCTGTTACCAAGTGTCCACAAAGATCTGCTGCTTGAAACTGCCTACATGCACATCTCCCATACTGCTGTGCTCGTTTCACTACCTGGATTTTGGTTTCCTCTTCTTGCTTTGAAATGACAAGCCTTCATTCTGCATGCTACACACACCTTGTAGCAGTTTCAGTTTGAAGCATGTTGGTGCTCTCAAAAAGCTGTGTAACCTAGTTAGAGTGTGTCACTTTCCGGCACTGAATACACAACTTAGAGCTCCTTTGACCAGACACGCAACCACATCTTTTTGGGAAAGTGCTACCTCAAGTCACTTGCAAATGTAAGGGTTTCAAGGAGAAAATGAAGTCAATCATGGTTTTGCACTCTGCAAACAATAGAAATGACCTCTTGTACATGCCCGTGTGAATTTCACAGCAAAATGCCCTTCTTTTCTTGTTTCTTGAAAGTTCTCAACACATTAGGAGAACGATCTGTGTGAGCAAGAGTGCTGCAGTGAGCATTTTTCTGCATTACAAGTGATTGGGAAACATAGTCCTTATTTTTCCACATTGTGTAAGAAACAACGTGAGGCTTGCAAGAGTTTGAACAATGCTCCCCAAAACGTATTCCAGGAGTGAAAACACACGTTTCTAGAAAGACTCTGAAGCAGCAAGCAAAAGCATAGTGGCTGAGTGTTCTTTCAATGAAAAACACACGCATTTCACTCTTCTGGAGTCAGTTTTCAGCCAGGAATTCATATGCATTTTGTACTGTGCAGAATGTAGCTACATGCTCGGGGGGTTGTGTCATAGAAGCACCTCTCCTGCAGGAGCTTATTGCAGTATTCATTGTTTGGCTAAGTTCTTTAGGGTTGGTTTTGGAAGGTGTTTCATCTTTGGTGAAATCCCGCTTCGTACGAAATATTTTCACAGCGCTGTTTCCAAGTGTCCACAAAGATCTGCTGCTTGAAACTGCCTATATGCACATCTCCCATACTGCTGTGCTCGTTTCACTACCTGGATTTTGGTTTCCTCTTCTTGCTTTGAAATGACAAGCCTTCATTCTGCATGCTACACACACCTTGTAGCAGTTTCAGTTTGAAGCATGTTGGTGCTCTCAAAAAGCTGTGTAACCTAGTTAGAGTGTGTCACTCTCCGGCACTGAATACACAACTTAGAGCTTCTTTCACCACAGACACGCAAACATATCTTTTTGGGAAAGTGCTACCTCAAGTCACTTGCAAATGTAAGGGTTTCATAGAGAAAATGAAGTCAATCATGATTTTGCACTCTGCAAACAGTAGAAATGACCTCTTGTGCATGCCCGTGTGAATTTCACAGCAAATGCCCTTCTTTTCTTGTTTCTTGAAAGTTCTCAACACGTTAGGAGAAAGATCTGTTTGAGCAAGAGTGATGCAGTGTGCATTTTTCTACATTACAATTGATTGGGAAACATACTCCTTATTTTTCCACATTGTGTAAGAAACAACGTGAGGCTTGCAAGCGTTTGAACAATGCTCCCCAAAACGTATTCCAGGAGTGAAAACACACGTTTCTAGAAAGACTCTGAAGCAGCAAGCAAAAGCATAGTGGCTGAGTGTTCTTTCAATGAGAAACACACGCATTTCACTCTTCTGGAGTCAGTTTTCAGCCAGGAATTCATATGCATTTTGTACTGTGCAGAATGTAGCTACATGCTCGGGGGTTGTGTCATAGAAGAACCTCTCCTGCAGGAGCTTATTGCAACATTCATTATTTGGCTAAGTTCATTAGGGTTGGTTTTGGAAGGTGTTTCATCTTTGGTGAAATCCCGCTTCGTACGAAATATTTTCACAGCGCTGTTTCCAAGTGTCCACAAAGATCTGCTGCTTGAAACTGCCTACATGCATATCTCCCATACTGCTGTGCTCGTTTCACTACCTGGATTTTGGTTTCCTCTTCTTGCTTTGAAATGACAAGCCTTCATTCTGCATGCTACACACACCTTGTAGCAGTTTCAGTTTGAAGCATGTTGGTGCTCTCAAAAAGCTGTGTAACCTAGTTAGAGTGTGTCACTCTCCGGCACTGAATACACAACTTAGAGCTCCTTTGACCAGACACGCAACCACATCTTTTTGGGAAAGTGCTACCTCAAGTCACTTGCAAATGTAAGGGTTTCAAGGAGAAAATGAAGTCAATTATGGTTTTGCACTCTGCAAACAATAGAAATGACCTCTTGTACATGCCCGTGTGAATTTCACAGCAAAATGCCCTTCTTTTCTTGTTTCTTGAAAGTTCTCAACACATTAGGAGAACGATCTGTGTGAGCAAGAGTGCTGCAGTGTGCATTTTTCTGCGTTACAAGTGATTGGGAAACATAGTCCTTATTTTTCCACATTGTGTAAGAAACAACGTGAGGCTTGCAAGAGTTTGAACAATGCTCCCCAAAACGTATTCCAGGAGTGAAAACACACGTTTCTAGAAAGACTCTGAAGCAGCAAGCAAAAGCATAGTGGCTGAGTGTTCTTTCAATGAGAAACACACGCATTTCACTCTTCTGGATTCAGTTTTCAGCCAGGAATTCATATGCATTATGTACTGTGCAGAATGTAGCTACATGCTCGGGGGTTGTGTCATAGAAGCACCTCTCCTGCATGAGCTTATTGCAACATTCATTGTTTGGCTAAGTTCTTTAGGGTTGGTTTTGGAAGATGTTTCATATTTGGTCAAATCCCGCTTCGTACGAAATATTTTCACAGCGCTGTTTCCAAGTGTCCACAAAGATCTGCTGCTTGAAACTGCCTACATGCACATCTCCCATACTGCTGTGTTCGTTTCACTACCTGGATTTTGGCTTCCTCTTCTTGCTTTGAAATGACAAGCCTTCATTCTGCATGCTACACACACCTTGTAGCAGTTTCAGATAGAAGCATATTGGTGCTCTCAAAAAGCTGTGTAACCTAGTTAGAGTGTGTCACGCTCCGGCACTGAATACACAACTTAGAGCTCCTTTGACCACAGACACGCAAACACATCTTTTTGGGAAAGTGCTACCTCAAGTCACTTGCAAATGTAAGGCTTTCATAGAGAAAATGAAGTCAATCATGATTTTGCACTCTGCAAACAATATAAATGACCTCTTGTACATGCCCGTGTGAATTTCACAGCAAAATGCCCTTCTTTTCTTGTTTCTTGAATGTTCTCAACACATTAGGAGAAAGATCTCTGTGAGCAAGAGTGCTGCAGTGTGCATTTTTGTGCATAACAAGTGATTGGGAAACATACTCCTTATTTTTCCACATTGTGTAAGAAACAACGTGAGGCTTGCAAGAGTTTGAACAATGCACCCCAAAACGTATTCCAGGAATGAAAACACACGTTTCTAGAAAGACTCTGAAGCAGCAAGCAAAAGCATAGTGGCTGAGTGTTCCATCAATGAAAAACACACGCATTTCACTCTTCTGGAGTCAGTTTTCAGCCAGGAATTCATATGCAATTTGTACTGTGCAGAATGTAGCTACATGCTCGGGGGTTGTGTCATAGAAGCACCTCTCCTGCAGGACCTTATTGCAGCATTCATTGTTTGGCTAAGTTCTTTAGGGTTGGTTTTGGAAGGTGTTTCATCTTTGGTGAAATCCCGCTTCGTACGAAATATTTTCACAGCGCTGTTTCCAAGTGTCCACAAAGATCTGCTGCTTGAAACTGCCTACATGCACATCTCCCATACTGCTGTGCTCGTTTCACTACCTGGATTTTGGTTTCCTCCTCTTGCTTTGAAATGACAAGCCTTCATTCTGCATGCTACACACACCTTGTAGCAGTTTCAGTTTGAAGCATGTTGGTGCTCTCAAAAAGCTGTGTAACCTAGTTAGAGTGTGTCACTCTCCGGCACTGAATACACAACTTAGAGCTCCTTTCACCACAGACACGCAAACACATCTTTTTGGGAAAGTGCTATCACAAGTCAGTTGCAAATGTAAGGCTTTCATAGAGAAAATGAAGTCAATCATGGTTTTGTACTCTGCAAACAGTAGAAATGACCTCCTGTGCATGCCCGTGTGAATTTCACAGCAAAATGCCCTTCTTTTCTTGTTTCTTGAAAGTTCTCAACACATTAGGAGAAAGATCTGTTTGAGCAAGAGTGATGCAGTGTGCATTTTTCTGCATAACAAGTGATTGGGAAACATACTCCTTATTTTTCCACATTGTGTAAGAAACAACGTGAGGCTTGGAAGAGTTTGAACAATGCTCCCCAAAACGTATTCCAGGTGTGAAAACACACGTTTCTAGAAAGACTCTGAAGCAGCAAGCAAAAGCATAGTGGCTGAGTGTTCTTTCAATGAGAAACACACGCATTTCACTCTTCTGGAGTCAGTTTTCAGCCAGGAATTCATATGCATTTTGTACTGTGCAGAATGTAGCTACATGCTCGGGGGTTGTGTCATAGAAGAACCTCTCCTGCAGGAGCTTATTGCAACATTCATTATTTGGCTAAGTTCATTAGGGTTGGTTTTGGAAGGTGTTTCATCTTTGGTGAAATCCCGCTTCGTACGAAATATTTTCACAGCGCTGTTTCCAAGTGTCCACAAAGATCTGCTGCTTGAAACTGCCTACATGCATATCTCCCATACTGCTGTGCTCGTTTCACTACCTGGATTTTGGTTTCCTCTTCTTGCTTTGAAATGACAAGCCTTCATTCTGCATGCTACACACACCTTGTAGCAGTTTCAGTTTGAAGCATGTTGGTGCTCTCAAAAAGCTGTGTAACCTAGTTAGAGTGTGTCACTCTCCGGCACTGAATACACAACTTAGAGCTTCTTTCACCACAGACACGCGAACATATCTTTTTGGGAAAGTGCTACCTCAAGTCACTTGCAAATGTAATGGTTTCATAGAGAAAATGAAGTCAATCATGATTTTGCACTCTGCAAACAGTAGAAATGACCTCTTGTGCATGCCCGTGTGAATTTCACAGCAAATGCCCTTCTTTTCTTGTTTCTTGAAAGTTCTGAACACGTTAGGAGAAAGATCTGTTTGAGCAAGAGTGATGCAGTGTGCATTTTTCTGCATTACAATTGATTGGGAAACGTACTCCTTATTTTTCCACATTGTGTAAGAAACAACGTGAGGCTTGCAAGAGTTTGAACAATGCTCCCCTAAACGTATTCCAGGAGTGAAAACACACGTTTCTAGAAAGACTCTGAAGCAGCAAGCAAAAGCATAGTGGCTGAGTGTTCTTTCAATGAGAAACACACGCATTTCACTCTTCTGAAGTCAGTTTTCAGCCAGGAATTCATATGCATTTTGTACTGTGCAGAATGTAGCTACATGCTCGGGGGTTGTGTCATAGAAGCACCTCTCCTGCAGGAGCTTATTGCAACATTCATTGTTTGGCTAAGTTCTTTAGGGTTGGTTTTGGAAGGTGTTTCATATTTGGTCAAATTCGGCTTCGTACGAAATATTTTCACAGCGCTGTTTCCAAGTGTCCACAAAGATGTGGTGCTTGAAACTGCCTACATGCACATCTCCCATACTGCTGTGCTCGTTTCACTACGTGGATTTTGGTTTCCTCTTCTTGCTTTGAAATGACAAGCCTTCATTCTGCATGCTACACACACCTTGTAGCAGTTTCAGTTTGAAGCATGTTGGTGCTCTCAAAAAGCTGTGTAACCTAGTTAGAGTGTGTCACTCTCCGGCACTGAATACACAACTTAGAGCTCCTTTCACCACAGACACGCAACCACATCTTTTTGGGAAAGTGCTACCTCAAGTCACTTGCAAATGTAAGGGTTTCAAGGAGAAAATGAAGTCAATCATGGTTTTGCACTCTGCAAACAATAGAAATGACCTCTTGTACATGCCCGTGTGAATTTCACAGCAAAATGCCCTTCTTTTCTTGTTTCTTGAAAGTTCTCAACACATTAGGAGAACGATCTGTGTGAGCAAGAGTGCTGCAGTGTGCATTTTTCTGCATTACAAGTGATTGGGAAACATAGTCCTTATTTTTCCACATTGTGTAAGAAACAACGTGAGGCTTGCAAGAGTTTGAACAATGCTCCCCAAAACGTATTCCAGGAGTGAAAACACACGTTTCTAGAAAGACTCTGAAGCAGCAAGCAAAAGCATAGTGGCTGAGTGTTCTTTCAATGAGAAACACACGTATTTCACTCTTCTGAAGTCAGTTTTCAGCCAGGAATTCATATGCATTTTGTACTGTGCAGAATGTAGCTACATGCTCGGGGGGTTGTGTCATAGAAGCACCTCTCCTGCAGGAGCTTATTGCAGCATTCATTGTTTGGCTAAGTTCTTTAGGGTTGGTTTTGGAAGGTGTTTCATCTTTGGTGAAATCCCGCTTCGTACGAAATATTTTCACAGCGCTGTTTCCAAGTGTCCACAAAGATCTGCTGCTTGAAACTGCCTACATGCACATCTCCCATACTGCTGTGCTCGTTTCACTACCTGGATTTTGGTTTCCTCTTCTTGCTTTGAAATGACAAGCCTTCATTCTGCATGCTACACACACCTTGTAGCAGTTTCAGTTTGAAGCATGTTGGTGCTCTCAAAAAGCTGTGTAACCTAGTTAGAGTGTGTCACTCTCCGGCACTGAATACACAACTTAGAGCTTCTTTCACCACAGACACGCAAACATATCTTTTTGGGAAAGTGCTACCTCAAGTCACTTGCAAATGTAAGGGTTTCATAGAGAAAATGAAGTCAATCATGATTTTGCACTCTGCAAACAGTAGAAATGACCTCTTGTGCATGCCCGTGTGAATTTCACAGCAAATGCCCTTCTTTTCTTGTTTCTTGAAAGTTCTCAACACGTTAGGAGAAAGATCTGTTTGAGCAAGAGTGATGCAGTGTGCATTTTTCTGCATTACAATTGATTGGGAAACATACTCCTTATTTTTCCACATTGTGTAAGAAACAACGTGAGGCTTGCAAGAGTTTGAACAATGCTCCCCAAAACGTATTCCAGGAGTGAAAACACACGTTTCTAGAAAGACTCTGAAGCAGCAAGCAAAAGCATAGTGGCTGAGTGTTCTTTCAATGAGAAACACACGTATTTCACTCTTCTGAAGTCAGTTTTCAGCCAGGAATTCATATGCATTTTGTACTGTGCAGAATGTAGCTACATGCTCGGGGGTTGTGTCATAGAAGCACCTGTCCTGCAGGAGCTTATTGCAACATTCATGGTTTGGCTAAGTTCTGTAGGGTTGGTTTTGGAAGGTGTTTCATATTTGGTCAAATCCCGCTTCGTACGAAATATTTTCACAGCGCTGTTTCCAAGTGTCCACAAAGATGTGGTGCTTGAAACTGCCTACATGCACATCTCCCATACTGCTGTGCTCGTTTCACTACGTGGATTTTGGTTTCCTCTTCTTGCTTTGAAATGACAAGCCTTCATTCTGCATGCTACACACACCTTGTAGCAGTTTCAGTTTGAAGCATGTTGGTGCTCTCAAAAAGCTGTGTAACCTAGTTAGAGTGTGTCACTCTCCGGCACTGAATACACAACTTAGAGCTCCTTTGACCAGACACGCAACCACATCTTTTTGGGAAAGTGCTACCTCAAGTCACTTGCAAATGTAAGGGTTTCAAGGAGAAAATGAAGTCAATCATGGTTTTGCACTCTGCAAACAATAGAAATGACCTCTTGTACATGCCCGTGTGAATTTCACAGCAAAATGCCCTTCTTTTCTTGTTTCTTGAAAGTTCTCAACACATTAGGAGAACGATCTGTGTGAGCAAGAGTGCTGCAGTGTGCATTTTTCTGCATTACAAGTGATTGGGAAACATAGTCCTTATTTTTCCACATTGTGTAAGAAACAACGTGAGGCTTGCAAGAGTTTGAACAATGCTCCCCAAAACGTATTCCAGGAGTGAAAACACACGTTTCTAGAAAGACTCTGAAGCAGCAAGCAAAAGCATAGTGGCTGAGTGTTCTTTCAATGAGAAACACACGCATTTCACTCTTCTGGAGTCAGTTTTCAGCCAGGAATTCATATGCATTTTGTACTGTGCAGAATGTAGCTACATGCTCGGGGGTTGTGTCATAGAAGCACCTCTCCTGCAGGAGCTTATTGCAGCATTCATTGTTTGGCTAAGTTCTTTAGGGTTGGTTTTGGAAGGTGTTTCATCTTTGGTGAAATCCCGCTTCGTACGAAATATTTTCACAACGCTGTTTCCAAGTGTCCACAAAGATCTGCTGCTTGATACTGCCTACATGCACATCTCCCATACTGCTGTGCTCGTTTCACTACCTGGATTTTGGTTTCCTCTTCTTGCTTTGAAATGACAAGCCTTCATTCTGCATGCTACACACACCTTGTAGCAGTTTCAGTTTGAAGCATGTTGGTGCTCTCAAAAAGCTGTGTAACCTAGTTAGAGTGTGTCACTCTCCGGCACTGAATACACAACTTAGAGCTTCTTTCACCACAGACACGCAAACATATCTTTTTGGGAAAGTGCTACCTCAAGTCACTTGCAAATGTAAGGGTTTCATAGAGAAAATGAAGTCAATCATGATTTTGCACTCTGCAAACAGTAGAAATGACCTCTTGTGCATGCCCGTGTGAATTTCACAGCAAATGCCCTTCTTTTCTTGTTTCCTGAAAGTTCTCAACACGTTAGGAGAAAGATCTGTTTGAGCATGAGTGATGCAGTGTGCATTTTTCTGCATTACAAGTGATTGGGAAACATAGTCCTTATTTTTCCACATTGTGTAAGAAACAACGTGAGGCTTGAAAGAGTTTGAACAATGCTCCCCAAAACGTATTCCAGGAGTGAAAACACACGTTTCTAGAAAGACTCTGAAGCAGCAAGCAAAAGCATAGTGGCTGAGTGTTCTTTCAATGAAAAACACACGCATTTCACTCTTCTGGAGTCAGTTTTCAGCCAGGAATTCATATGCATTTTGTACTGTGCAGAATGTAGCTACATTTTCGGGGGGTTGTGTCATAGAAGCACCTCTCCTGCAGGAGCTTATTGCAGCATTCATTGTTTGGCTAAGTTCTTTAGGGTTGGTTTTGGAAGGTGTTTCATCTTTGGTGAAATCCCGCTTCGTACGAAATATTTTCACAGCGCTGTTTCCAAGTTTCCACAAAGATCTGCTGCTTGAAACTGCCTACATGCACATCTCCCATACTGCTGTGCTCGTTTCACTACCTGGATTTTGGTTTCCTCTTCTTGCTTTGAAATGACAAGCCTTCATTCTGCATGCTACACACACCTTGTAGCAGTTTCAGTTTGAAGCATGTTGGTGCTCTCAAAAAGCTGTGTAACCTAGTTAGAGTGTGTCACTCTCCAGCACTGAATACACAACTTAGAGCTCCTTTCACCACAGACACGCAACCACATCTTTTTGGGAAAGTGCTACCTCAAGTCACTTGCAAATGTAAGGGTTTCATAGAGAAAATGAAGTCAATCATGGTTTTGCACTCTGCAAACAGTAGAAATGACCTCTTGTGCATGCCTGTGTGAATTTCACAGCAAAATGCCCTTCTTTTCTTGTTTCTTGAAAGTTCTCAACACATTAGGAGAAAGATCTGTTTGAGCAAGAGTGATGCAGTGTGCATTTTTCTGCATTACAAGTGATTGGGAAACATACTCTTTATTTTTCCACATTGTGTAAGAAACAACGTGAGGCTTGCAAGAGTTTGAACAATGCACCCCAAAACGTATTCCAGGAGTGAAAACACACGTTTCTAGAAAGACTCTGAAGCAGCAAGCAAAAGCATAGTGGCTGAGTGTTCTTTCAATGAGAAACACACGCATTTCACTCTTCTGGAGTCAGTTTTCAGCCAGGAATTCATATGCATTTTGTACTGTGCAGAATGTAGCTACATGCTCGGGGGTTGTGTCATAGAAGCACCTCTCCTGCAGGAGCTTATTGCAACATTCAATTTTTGGCTAAGTTCTTCAGGATTGGTTTTGGAAGGTGTTTCATATTTGGTCGAATCCCGCTTCGTACGAAATATTTTCACAGCGCTGTTGCCAAGTGTCCACAAAGATCTGCTGCTTGAAATTGCCTACATGCACATCTCCCATACTGCTGTGCTCGTTTCACTACCTGGATTTTGGTTTCCTCTTCTTGCTTTGAAATGACAAGCCTTCATTCTGCATGCTACACACACCTTGTAGCAGTTTCAGTTTGAAGCATGTTGGTGCTCTCAAAAAGCTGTGTAACCTAGTTAGAGTGTGTCACTCTCCGGCACTGAATACAGAACTTAGAGCTCCTTTCACCACAGACACGCAAACACATCTTTTTGGGAAAGTGCTACCTCAAGTCACTTGCAAATGTAAGGCTTTCATAGAGAAACTGAAGTCAATCATGGTTTTGCACTCTGCAAACAGTAGAAATGACCTCTTGTGCATGCCCGTGTGAATTTCACAGCAAAATGTCCTTCTTTTCTTGTTTCTTGAAAGTTCTCAACACATTAGGAGAAAGATCTGTTTGAGCAAGAGTGATGCAGTGTGCATTTTTCTGCATTACAAGTGATTGGGAAACATAGTCCTTATTTTTCCACATTGTGTAAGAAACAACGTGAGGCTTGCAAGACTTTGAACAATGCACCCTAAAACGTATTCCAGGAGTGAAAACACACGTTTCTAGAAAGACTCTGAAGCAGCAAGCAAAAGCATAGTGGCTGAGTGTTCTTTCAATGAGAAACACACGCATTTCACTCTTCTGGAGTCAGTTTTCAGCCAGGAATTCATATGCATTTTGTACTGTGCAGAATGTAGCTACATGCTCGGGGGTTGTGTCATAGAAGCACCTCTCCTGCAGGAGCTTATTGCAACATTCATTTTTTGGCTAAGTTCTTTAGGATTGGTTTTGGAAGGTGTTTCATATTTGGTCGAATCCCGCTTCGTACGAAATATTTTCACAGCGCTGTTTCCAAGTGTCCACAAAGATCTGGTGCTTGAAACTGCCTACATGCACATCTCCCATACTGCTGTGCTCGTTTCACTACCTGGATTTTGGTTTCCTCTTCTTGCTTTGAAATGACAAGCCTTCATTCTGCATGCTACACACACCTTGTAGCAGTTTCAGTTTGAAGCATGTTGGTGCTCTCAAAAAGCTGTGTAACCTAGTTAGAGTGTGTCACTCTCCAGCACTGAATACACAACTTAGAGCTCCTTTCACCACAGACACGCAAACACATCTTTTTGGGAAAGTGCTACCTCAAGTCACTTGCAAATGTAAGGCTTTCATAGAGAAAATGAAGTCAATCATGGTTTTGCACTCTGCAAACAGTAGAAATGACCTCTTGTGCATGCCCGTGTGAATTTCACAGCAAAATGCCCTTCTTTTCTTGTTTCTTGAAAGTTCTCAACACATTAGGAGAAAGATCTGTTTGAGCAAGAGTGATGCAGTGTGCATTTTTCTGCATAACAAGTGATTGGGAAACATTCTCCTTATTTGTCCACATTGTGTAAGAAACAACTTGAGGCTTGCAAGAGTTTGAACAATGCACCCCAAAACGTATTCCAGGTGTGAAAACACACGTTACTAGAAAGACTCTGAAGCAGCAAGCAAAAGCATACTGGCTGAGTGTTCTTTCAATGAGAAACACACGCATTTCACTCTTCTGGAGTCAGTTTTCAGCCAGGAATTCATATGCATTTTGTACTGTGCAGAATGTAGCTACATGCTCTGGGGTTGTGTCATAGAAGCACCTCTCCTGCAGGAGCTTATTGCAACATTCATTATTTGGCTAAGTTCATTAGGGTTGGTTTTGGAAGGTGGTTCATCTTTGGTGAAATCCCGCTTCGTACGAAATATTTTCACAGCGCTGTTTCCAAGTGTCCACAAAGATCTGCTGCTTGAAACTGCCTACATGCACATCTCCCATACTGCTGTGCTCGTTTCACTACCTGGATTTTGGTTTCCTCTTCTTGCTTTGAAATGACAAGCCTTCATTCTGCATGCTACACACACCTTGTAGCAGTTTCAGTTTGAAGCATGTTGGTGCTCTCAAAAAGCTGTGTAACCTAGTTAGAGTGTGTCACTCTCCGGCACTGAATACACAACTTAGAGCTCCTTTGACCACAGACACGCAAACACATCTTTTTGGGAAAGTGCTACCTCAAGTCACTTGAAAATGTAAGGGAGAAAATGAAGTCAATCATGGTTTTGCACTCTGCAAACAGTAGAAATGACCTCTTGTACATGCCCGTGTGAATTTCACAGCAAAATGCCCTTCTTTTCTTGTTTCTTGAAAGTTCTCAACACGTTAGGAGAAAGATCTGTTTGAGCAAGAGTGATGCAGTGTGCATTTTTCTGCATTACAAGTGATTTGGAAACATACTCCTTATTTTTCCACATTGTGTAAGAAACAACGTGAGGCTTGCAAGAGTTTGAACAATGCACCCCAAAACGTATTCCAGGAGTGAAAACACACGTTTCTAGAAAGACTCTGAAGCAGCAAGCAAAAGCATAGTGGCTGAGTGTTCTTTCAATGAGAAACACACGCATTTCACTCTTCTGGAGTCAGTTTTCAGCCAGGAATTCATATGCATTTTGTACTGTGCAGAATGTAGCTACATGCTCCGGGGTTGTGTCATAGAAGCACCTCTCCTGCAGGAGCTTATTGCAACATTCATTATTTGGCTAAGTTCATTAGGGTTGGTTTTGGAAGGTGTTTCATCTTTGGTGAAATCCCGCTTCGTACGAAATATTTTCACAGCGCTGTTTCCAAGTGTCCACAAAGATCTGCTGCTTGAAACTGCCTACATGCACATCTCCCATAGTGCTGTGTTCGTTTCACTACCTGGATTTTGGTTTCCTCTTCTTGCTTTGAAATGACAAGCCTTCATTCTGCATGCTACACACACCTTGTAGCAGTTTCAGTTTGAAGCATGTTTGTGCTCTCAAAAAGCTGTGTAACCTAGTTAGACTGTGTCACTCTCCGGCACTGAATACAGAACTTAGAGCTCCTTTCACCACAGACACGCAAACACATCTTTTTGGGAAAGTGCTACCTCAAGTCACTTGCAAATGTAAGGCTTTCATAGAGAAAATGAAGTCAATCATGGTTTTGCACTCTGCAAACAGTAGAAATGACCTCTTGTGCATGCCCGTGTGAATTTCACAGCAAAATGTCCTTCTTTTCTTGTTTCTTGAAAGTTCTCAACACATTAGGAGAAAGATCTGTTTGAGCAAGAGTGATGCAGTGTGCATTTTTCTGCATTACAAGTGATTGGGAAACATACTCCTTATTTTTCCACATTGTGTAAGAAACAACGTGAGGCTTGCAAGACTTTGAACAATGCACCCTAAAACGTATTCCAGGAGTGAAAACACACGTGTCTAGAAAGTCTCTGAAGCAGCAAGCAAAAGCATAGTGGCTGAGTGTTCCTTCAATGAGAAACACACGCATTTCACTCTTCTGGAGTCAGTTTTCAGCCAGGAATTCATATGCATTTTGTACTGTGCAGAATGTAGCTACATGCTCGGGGGTTGTGTCATAGAAGCACCTCTCCTGCAGGAGCTTATTGCAACATTCATTGTTTGGCTAAGTTCTTTGGGGTTGGTTTTGGAAGGTGTTTCATATTTGGTCAAATCCCGCTTCGTACGAAATATTTTCACAGCGCTGTTTCCAAGTGTCCACAAAGATCTGCTGGTTGAAACTGCCTACATGCACATCTCCCATACTGCTGTGTTCGTTTCTTTACCTGGATTTTGGTTTCCTCTTCTTGCTTTGAAATGACTAGCCTTCATTCTGCATGCTACACACACCTTGTAGCAGTTTCAGTTTGAAGCATGTTGGTGCTCTCAAAAACTGTGTAACCTAGTTAGAGTGTGTCACTCTCCAGCACTGAATACACAACTTAGAGCTCCTTTCACCACAGACACGCAACCACATCTTTTTGGGAAAGTGCTACCTCAAGTCACTTGCAAATGTAAGGGTTTCAAGGAGAAAATGAAGTCAATTATGGTTTTGCACTCTGCAAACAATAGAAATGACCTCTTGTACATGCCCGTGTGAATTTCATAGCAAAAGCCCTTCTTTTCTTGTTTCTTGAAAGTTCTCAACACATTAGGAGAAAGATCTGTTTGAGAAAGAGTGATGCAGTGTGCATTTTTCTGCATAACAAGTGATTGGGAAACATACTCCTTATTTTTCTACATTGTGTAAGAAACAACGTGAGGCTTGCAAGAGTTTGAACAATGCACCCCAAAACGTATTCCAGGTGTGAAAACACACGTTACTAGAAAGACTCTGAAGCAGCAAGCAAAAGCATAGTGGCTGAGTGTTCTTTCAATGAGAAACACACGCATTTCACTCTTCTGGAGTCAGTTTTCAGCCAGGAATTCATATGCATTTTGTACTGTGCAGAATGTAGCTACATGCTCGGGGGTTGTGTCATAGAAGCACCTCTCCTGCAGGAGCTTATTGCAACATTCATTATTTGGCTAAGTTCATTAGGGTTGGTTTTGGAAGGTGTTTCATCTTTGATGAAATCCCGCTTCGTACGAAATATTTTCACAGCGCTGTTTCCAAGTGTCCACAAAGATCTGCTGCTTGAAACTGCCTACATGCACATCTCCCATACTGCTGTGCTCGTTTCACTACCTGGATTTTGGTTTCCTCTTCTCGCTTTGAAATGACAAGCCTTCATTCTGCATGCTACACACACCTTGTAGCAGTTTCAGTTAGAAGCATGTTGGTGCTCTCAAAAAGCTGTGTAACCTAGTTAGAGTGTGTCACTCTCCGGCACTGAATACACAACTTAGAGCTCCTTTCACCACAGACACGCAAACACATCTTTTTGGGAAAGTGCTACCTCAAGTCACTTGCAAATGTAAGGCTTTCATAGAGAAAATGAAGTCAATCATGGTTTTGCACTCTGCAAACAGTAGAAATGACCTCTTGTGCATGCCCGTGTGAATTTCACAGCAAAATGCCCTTCCTTTCTTGTTTCTTGAAAGTTCTCAACACATTAGGAGAAAGATCTGTTTGAGCAAGAGTGATGCAGTGTGCATTTTTCTGCATTACAAGTGATTGGGAAACATACTCCTTATTTTTCCACATTGTGTAAGAAACAACGTGAGGGTTGCAAGAGTTTGAACAATGCACCCCAAAACGTATTCCAGGAGTGAAAACACACGTTTCTAGAAAGACTCTGAAGCAGCAAGAAAAAGCATAGTGGCTGAGTGTTCTTTCAATGAGAAACACACGCATTTCACTCTTCTGGAGTCAGTTTTCAGCCAGGAATTCATATGCATTTTGTACTGTGCAGAATGTAGCTACATGCTCGGGGGTTGTGTCATAGAAGCACCTCTCCTGCAGGAGCTTATTGCAGCATTCATTGTTTGGCTAAGTTCTTTAGGGTTGGTTTTGGAAGGTGTTTCATCTTTGGTGAAATCCCGCTTCGTACGAAATATTTTCACAGCGCTGTTTCCAAGTGTCCACAAAGATCTGCTGCTTGAAACTGCCTACATGCACATCTCCCATACTGCTGTGCTCGTTTCACTACCTGGATTTTGGTTTCCTCTTCTTGCTTTGAAATGACAAGCCTTCATTCTGCATGCTACACACACCTTGTAGCAGTTTCAGTTTGAAGCATGTTGGTGCTCTCAAAAAGCTGTGTAACCTAGTTAGAGTGTGTCACTCTCCGGCACTGAATACACAACTTAGAGCTCCTTTCACCACAGACACGCAAACACATCTTTTTGGGAAAGTGCTACCTCAAGTCACTTGCAAATGTAAGGCTTTCATAGAGAAAATGAAGTCAATCATGGTTTTGTACTCTGCAAACAGTAGAAATGACCTCTTGTGCATGCCCGTGTGAATTTCACAGCAAAATGCCCTTCTTTTCTTGTTTCTTGAAAGTTCTCAACACATTAGGAGAAAGATCTGTTTGAGCAAGAGTGATGCAGTGTGCATTTTTCTGCATAACAAGTGATTGGGAAACATACTCCTTATTTTTCCACATTGTGTAAGAAACAACGTGAGGCTTGCAAGAGTTTGAACAATGCTCCCCAAAACGTATTCCAGGTGTGAAAACACACGTTTCTAGAAAGAATCTGAAGCAGCAAGCAAAAGCATAGTGGCTGAGTGTTCTTTCAATGAGAAACACACGCATTTCACTCTTCTGGAGTCAGTTTTCAGCCAGGAATTCATATGCATTTTGTACTGTGCAGAATGTAGCTACATGCTCGGGGGTTGTGTCATAGAAGAACCTCTCCTGCAGGAGCTTATTGCAACATTCATTATTTGGCTAAGTTCATTAGGGTTGGTTTTGGAAGGTGTTTCATCTTTGGTGAAATCCCGCTTCGTACGAAATATTTTCACAGCGCTGTTTCCAAGTGTCCACAAAGATCTGCTGCTTGAAACTGCCTACATGCACATCTCCCATACTGCTGTGCTCGTTTCACTACCTGGATTTTGGTTTCCTCTTCTTGCTTTGAAATGACAAGCCTTCATTCTGCATGCTACACACACCTTGTAGCAGTTTCAGTTTGAAGCATGTTGGTGCTCTCAAAAAGCTGTGTAACCTAGTTAGAGTGTGTCACTCTCCGGCACTGAATACACAACTTAGAGCTCCTTTCACCACAGACACGCAAACACATCTTTTTGGGAAAGTGCTACCACAAGTCAGTTGCAAATGTAAGGCTTTCATAGAGAAAATGAAGTCAATCATGGTTTTGTACTCTGCAAACAGTAGAAATGACCTCTTGTGCATGCCCGTGTGAATTTCACAGCAAAATGCCCTTCTTTTCTTGTTTCTTGAAAGTTCTCAACACATTAGGAGAAAGATCTGTTTGAGCAAGAGTGATGCAGTGTGCATTTTTCTGCATAACAAGTGATTGGGAAACATACTCCTTATTTTTCCACATTGTGTAAGAAACAACGTGAGGCTTGCAAGAGTTTGAACAATGCTCCCCAAAACATATTCCAGGTGTGAAAACACACGTTTCTAGAAAGACTCTGAAGCAGCAAGCAAAAGCATAGTGGCTGAGTGTTCTTTCAATGAGAAACACACGCATTTCACTCTTCTGGAGTCAGTTTTCAGCCAGGAATTCATATGCATTTTGTACTGTGCAGAATGTAGCTACATGCTCGGGGGTTGTGTCATAGAAGCACCTCTCCTGCAGGAGCTTATTGCAACATTCATGGTTTGGCTAAGTTCTTTAGGGTTGGTTTTGGAAGGTGTTTCATATTTGTTCAAATCCCGCTTCGTACGAAATATTTTCACAGCGCTGTTTCCAAGTGTCCACAAAGATGTGGTGCTTGAAACTGCCTACATGCACATCTCCCATACTGCTGTGCTCGTTTCACTACGTGGATTTTGGTTTCCTCTTCTTGCTTTGAAATGACAAGCCTTCATTCTGCATGCTACACACACCTTGTAGCAGTTTCAGTTTGAAGCATGTTGGTGCTCTCAAAAAGCTGTGTAACCTAGTTAGAGTGTGTCACTCTCTGGCACTGAATACACAACTTAGAGCTCCTTTGACCAGACACGCAACCACATCTTTTTGGGAAAGTGCTACCTCAAGTCACTTGCAAATGTAAGGGTTTCAAGGAGAAAATGAAGTCAATCATGGTTTTGCACTCTGCAAACAATAGAAATGACCTCTTGTACATGCCCGTGTGAATTTCACAGCAAAATGCCCTTCTTTTCTTGTTTCTTGAAAGTTCTCAACACATTAGGAGAACGATCTGTGTGAGCAAGAGTGCTGCAGTGTGCATTTTTCTCCATTACAAGTGATTGGGAAACATAGTCCTTATTTTTCCACATTGTGTAAGAAACAACGTGAGGCTTGAAAGAGTTTGAACAATGCTCCCCAAAACGTATTCCAGGTGTGAAAACACACGTTTCTAGAAAGACTCTGAAGCAGCAAGCAAAAGCATAGTGGCTGAGTGTTTTTTCAATGAAAAACACACGCATTTCACTCTTCTGGAGTCAGTTTTCAGCCAGGAATTCATATGCATTTTGTACTGTGCAGAATGTAGCTACATGCACGGGGGGTTGTGTCATAGAAGCACCTCTCCTGCAGGAGCTTATTGCAGCATTCATTGTTTGGCTAAGTTCTTTAGGGTTGGTTTTGGAAGGTGTTTCATCTTTGGTGAAATCCCGCTTCGTACGAAATATTTTCACAGCGCTGTTTCCAAGTGTCCACAAAGATCTGCTGCTTGAAACTGCCTACATGCACATCTCCCATACTGCTGTGCTCGTTTCACTACCTGGATTTTGGTTTCCTCTTCTTGCTTTGAAATGACAAGCCTTCATTCTGCATGCTACACACACCTTGTAGCAGTTTCAGTTTGAAGCATGTTGGTGCTCTCAAAAAGCTGTGTAACCTAGTTAGAGTGTGTCACTCTCCGGCACTGAATACACAACTTAGAGCTCCTTTCACCACAGACACGCAAACACATCTTTTTGGGAAAGTGCTACCTCAAGTCACTTGAAAATGTAAGGCTTTCATAGAGAAAATGAAGTCAATCATGGTTTTGTACTCTGCAAACAGTAGAAATGACCTCTTGTGCATGCCCGTGTGAATTTCACAGCAAAATGCCCTTCTTTTCTTGTTTCTTGAAAGTTCTCAACACATTAGGAGAAAGATCTGTTTGAGCAAGAGTGATGCAGTGTGCATTTTTCTGCATAACAAGTGATTGGGAAACATACTCCTTATTTTTCCACATTGTGTAAGAAACAACGTGAGGCTTGCAAGAGTTTGAACAATGCTCCCAAAAACGTATTCCAGGTGTGAAAACACACGTTTCTAGAAAGACTCTGAAGCAGCAAGCAAAAGCATAGTGGCTGAGTGTTCTTTCAATGAGAAACACACGCATTTCACTCTTCTGGAGTCAGTTTTCAGCCAGGAATTCATATGCATTTTGTACTGTGCAGAATGTAGCTACATGCTCGGGGGTTGTGTCATAGAAGAACCTCTCCTGCAGGAGCTTATTGCAACATTCATTATTTGGCTAAGTTCTTTAGGGTTGGTTTTGGAAGATGTTTCATATTTGGTCAAATCCTGCTTCGTACGAAATATTTTCACAGCGCTGTTTCCAAGTGTCCACAAAGATCTGCTGCTTGAAACTGCCTACATGCACATCTCCCATACTGCTGTGTTCGTTTCACTACCTGGATTTTGGCTTCCTCTTCTTGCTTTGAAATGACAAGCCTTCATTCTGCATGCTACACACACCTTGTAGCAGTTTCAGATAGAAGCATATTGGTGCTCTCAAAAAGCTTTGTAACCTAGTTAGAGTGTGTCACGCTCTGGCACTGAATACACAACTTAGAGCTCCTTTGACCACAGACACGCAAACACATCTTTTTGGGAAAGTGCTACCTCAAGTCACTTGCAAATGTAAGGCTTTCATAGAGAAAATGAAGTCAATCATGATTTTGCACTCTGCAAACAATATAAATGACCTCTTGTACATGCCCGTGTGAATTTCACAGCAAAATGCCCTTCTTTTCTTGTTTCTTGAAAGTTCTCAACACATTAGGAGAAAGATCTCTGTGAGCAAGAGTGCTGCAGTGTGCATTTTTCTGCATAACAAGTGATTGGGAAACATACTCCTTATTTTTCCACATTGTGTAAGAAACAACGTGAGGCTTGCAAGAGTTTGAACAATGCACCCCAAAACGTATTCCAGGAATGAAAACACACGTTTCTAGAAAGACTCTGAAGCAGCAAGCAAAAGCATAGTGGCTGAGTGTTCCATCAATGAAAAACACACGCATTTCACTCTTCTGGAGTCAGTTTTCAGCCAGGAATTCATATGCAATTTGTACTGTGCAGAATGTAGCTACATGCTCGGGGGTTGTGTCATAGAAGCACCTCTCCTGCAGGAGCTTATTGCAGCATTCATTGTTTGGCTAAGTTCTTTAGGGTTGGTTTTGGAAGGTGTTTCATCTTTGGTGAAATCCCGCTTCGTACGAAATATTTTCACAGCGCTGTTTCCAAGTGTCCACAAAGATCTGCTGCTTGAAACTGCCTACATGCACATCTCCCATACTGCTGTGCTCGTTTCACTACCTGGATTTTGGTTTCCTCTTCTTGCTTTGAAATGACAAGCCTTCATTCTGCATGCTACACACACCTTGTAGCAGTTTCAGTTTGAAGCATGTTGGTGCTCTCAAAAAGCTGTGTAACCTAGTTAGAGTGTGTCACTCTCCGGCACTGAATACACAACTTAGAGCTCCTTTCACCACAGACACGCAAACACATCTTTTTGGGAAAGTGCTATCACAAGTCAGTTGCAAATGTAAGGCTTTCATAGAGAAAATGAAGTCAATCATGGTTTTGTACTCTGCAAACAGTAGAAATGACCTCCTGTGCATGCCCGTGTGAATATCACAGCAAAATGCCCTTCTTTTCTTGTTTCTTGAAAGTTCTCAACACATTAGGAGAAAGATCTGTTTGAGCAAGAGTGATGCAGTGTGCATTTTTCTGCATAACAAGTGATTGGGAAACATACTCCTTATTTTTCCACATTGTGTAAGAAACAACGTGAGGCTTGCAAGAGTTTGAACAATGCTCCCCAAAACGTATTCCAGGTGTGAAAACACACGTTTCTAGAAAGACTCTGAAGCAGCAAGCAAAAGCATAGTGGCTGAGTGTTCTTTCAATGAGAAACACACGCATTTCACTCTTCTGGAGTCAGTTTTCAGCCAGGAATTCATATGCATTTTGTACTGTGCAGAATGTAGCTACATGCTCGGGGGTTGTTTCATAGAAGAACCTCTCCTGCAGGAGCTTATTGCAACATTCATTATTTGGCTAAGTTCATTAGGGTTGGTTTTGGAAGGTGTTTCATCTTTGGTGAAATCCCGCTTCGTACGAAATATTTTCACAGCGCTGTTTCCAAGTGTCCACAAAGATCTGCTGCTTGAAACTGCCTACATGCATATCTCCCATACTGCTGTGCTCGTTTCACTACCTGGATTTTGGTTTCCTCTTCTTGCTTTGAAATGACAAGCCTTCATTCTGCATGCTACACACACCTTGTAGCAGTTTCAGTTTGAAGCATGTTGGTGCTCTCAAAAAGCTGTGTAACCTAGTTAGAGTGTGTCACTCTCCGGCACTGAATACACAACTTAGAGCTTCTTTCACCACAGACACGCGAACATATCTTTTTGGGAAAGTGCTACCTCAAGTCACTTGCAAATGTAATGGTTTCATAGAGAAAATGAAGTCAATCATGATTTTGCACTCTGCAAACAGTAGAAATGACCTCTTGTGCATGCCCGTGTGAATTTCACAGCAAAATGCCCTTCTTTTCTTGTTTCTTGAAAGTTCTCAACACATTAGGAGAAAGATCTGTTTGAGCAAGAGTGATGCAGTGTGCATTTTTCTGCATAACAAGTGATTGGGAAACATTCTCCTTATTTGTCCACATTGTGTAAGAAACAACTTGAGGCTTGCAAGAGTTTGAACAATGCACCCCAAAACGTATTCCAGGTGTGAAAACACACGTTACTAGAAAGACTCTGAAGCAGCAAGCAAAAGCATACTGGCTGAGTGTTCTTTCAATGAGAAACACACGCATTTCACTCTTCTGGAGTCAGTTTTCAGCCAGGAATTCATATGCATTTTGTACTGTGCAGAATGTAGCTACATGCTCTGGGGTTGTGTCATAGAAGCACCTCTCCTGCAGGAGCTTATTGCAACATTCATTATTTGGCTAAGTTCATTAGGGTTGGTTTTGGAAGGTGGTTCATCTTTGGTGAAATCCCGCTTCGTACGAAATATTTTCACAGCGCTGTTTCCAAGTGTCCACAAAGATCTGGTGCTTGAAACTGCCTACATGCACATCTCCCATACTGCTGTGCTCGTTTCACTACCTGGATTTTGGTTTCCTCTTCTTGCTTTGAAATGACAAGCCTTCATTCTGCATGCTACACACACCTTGTAGCAGTTTCAGTTTGAAGCATGTTGGTGCTCTCAAAAAGCTGTGTAACCTAGTTAGAGTGTGTCACTCTCCGGCACTGAATACACAACTTAGAGCTCCTTTGACCACAGACACGCAAACACATCTTTTTGGGAAAGTGCTACCTCAAGTCACTTGAAAATGTAAGGGAGAAAATGAAGTCAATCATGGTTTTGCACTCTGCAAACAGTAGAAATGACCTCTTGTACATGCCCGTGTGAATTTCACAGCAAAATGCCCTTCTTTTCTTGTTTCTTGAAAGTTCTCAACACGTTAGGAGAAAGATCTGTTTGAGCAAGAGTGATGCAGTGTGCATTTTTCTGCATTACAAGTGATTGGGAAACATACTCCTTATTTTTCCACATTGTGTAAGAAACAACGTGAGGCTTGCAAGAGTTTGAACAATGCACCCCAAAACGTATTCCAGGAGTGAAAACACACGTTTCTAGAAAGACTCTGAAGCAGCAAGCAAAAGCATAGTGGCTGAGTGTTCTTTCAATGAGAAACACACGCATTTCACTCTTCTGGAGTCAGTTTTCAGCCAGGAATTCATATGCATTTTGTACTGTGCAGAATGTAGCTACATGCTCCGGGGTTGTGTCATAGAAGCACCTCTCCTGCAGGAGCTTATTGCAACATTCATTATTTGGCTAAGTTCATTAGGGTTGGTTTTGGAAGGTGTTTCATCTTTGGTGAAATCCCGCTTCGTACGAAATATTTTCACAGCGCTGTTTCCAAGTGTCCACAAAGATCTGCTGCTTGAAACTGCCTACATGCACATCTCCCATAGTGCTGTGTTCGTTTCACTACCTGGATTTTGGTTTCCTCTTCTTGCTTTGAAATGACAAGCCTTCATTCTGCATGCTACACACACCTTGTAGCAGTTTCAGTTTGAAGCATGTTTGTGCTCTCAAAAAGCTGTGTAACCTAGTTAGAGTGTGTCACTCTCCGGCACTGAATACAGAACTTAGAGCTCCTTTCACCACAGACACGCAAACACATCTTTTTGGGAAAGTGCTACCTCAAGTCACTTGCAAATGTAAGGCTTTCATAGAGAAAATGAAGTCAATCATGGTTTTGCACTCTGCAAACAGTAGAAATGACCTCTTGTGCATGCCCGTGTGAATTTCACAGCAAAATGTCCTTCTTTTCTTGTTTCTTGAAAGTTCTCAACACATTAGGAGAAAGATCTGTTTGAGCAAGAGTGATGCAGTGTGCATTTTTCTGCATTACAAGTGATTGGGAAACATACTCCTTATTTTTCCACATTGTGTAAGAAACAACGTGAGGCTTGCAAGACTTTGAACAATGCACCCTAAAACGTATTCCAGGAGTGAAAACACACGTGTCTAGAAAGTCTCTGAAGCAGCAAGCAAAAGCATAGTGGCTGAGTGTTCCTTCAATGAGAAACACACGCATTTCACTCTTCTGGAGTCAGTTTTCAGCCAGGAATTCATATGCATTTTGTACTGTGCAGAATGTAGCTACATGCTCGGGGGTTGTGTCATAGAAGCACCTCTCCTGCAGGAGCTTATTGCAACATTCATTGTTTGGCTAAGTTCTTTGGGGTTGGTTTTGGAAGGTGTTTCATATTTGGTCAAATCCCGCTTCGTACGAAATATTTTCACAGCGCTGTTTCCAAGTGTCCACAAAGATCTGCTGGTTGAAACTGCCTACATGCACATCTCCCATACTGCTGTGTTCGTTTCTTTACCTGGATTTTGGTTTCCTCTTCTTGCTTTGAAATGACTAGCCTTCATTCTGCATGCTACACACACCTTGTAGCAGTTTCAGTTTGAAGCATGTTGGTGCTCTCAAAAACTGTGTAACCTAGTTAGAGTGTGTCACTCTCCAGCACTGAATACACAACTTAGAGCTCCTTTCACCACAGACACGCAACCACATCTTTTTGGGAAAGTGCTACCTCAAGTCACTTGCAAATGTAAGGGTTTCAAGGAGAAAATGAAGTCAATTATGGTTTTGCACTCTGCAAACAATAGAAATGACCTCTTGTACATGCCCGTGTGAATTTCATAGCAAAAGCCCTTCTTTTCTTGTTTCTTGAAAGTTCTCAACACAGTAGGAGAAAGATCTGTTTGAGAAAGAGTGATGCAGTGTGCATTTTTCTGCATAACAAGTGATTGGGAAACATACTCCTTATTTTTCTACATTGTGTAAGAAACAACGTGAGGCTTGCAAGAGTTTGAACAATGCACCCCAAAACGTATTCCAGGTGTGAAAACACACGTTACTAGAAAGACTCTGAAGCAGCAAGCAAAAGCATAGTGGCTGAGTGTTCTTTCAATGAGAAACACACGCATTTCACTCTTCTGGAGTCAGTTTTCAGCCAGGAATTCATATGCATTTTGTACTGTGCAGAATGTAGCTACATGCTCGGGGGTTGTGTCATAGAAGCACCTCTCCTGCAGGAGCTTATTGCAACATTCATTATTTGGCTAAGTTCATTAGGGTTGGTTTTGGAAGGTGTTTCATCTTTGGTGAAATCCCGCTTCGTACGAAATATTTTCACAGCGCTGTTTCCAAGTGTCCACAAAGATCTGCTGCTTGAAACTGCCTACATGCACATCTCCCATACTGCTGTGCTCGTTTCACTACCTGGATTTTGGTTTCCTCTTCTCGCTTTGAAATGACAAGCCTTCATTCTGCATGCTACACACACCTTGTAGCAGTTTCAGTTAGAAGCATGTTGGTGCTCTCAAAAAGCTGTGTAACCTAGTTAGAGTGTGTCACTCTCCGGCACTGAATACACAACTTAGAGCTCCTTTCACCACAGACACGCAAACACATCTTTTTGGGAAAGTGCTACCTCAAGTCACTTGCAAATGTAAGGCTTTCATAGAGAAAATGAAGTCAATCATGGTTTTGCACTCTGCAAACAGTAGAAATGACCTCTTGTGCATGCCCGTGTGAATTTCACAGCAAAATGCCCTTCCTTTCTTGTTTCTTGAAAGTTCTCAACACATTAGGAGAAAGATCTGTTTGAGCAAGAGTGATGCAGTGTGCATTTTTCTGCATTACAAGTGATTGGGAAACATACTCCTTATTTTTCCACATTGTGTAAGAAACAACGTTAGGGTTGCAAGAGTTTGAACAATGCACCCCAAAACGTATTCCAGGAGTGAAAACACACGTTTCTAGAAAGACTCTGAAGCAGCAAGAAAAAGCATAGTGGCTGAGTGTTCTTTCAATGAGAAACACACGCATTTCACTCTTCTGGAGTCAGTTTTCAGCCAGGAATTCATATGCATTTTGTACTGTGCAGAATGTAGCTACATGCTCGGGGGTTGTGTCATAGAAGCACCTCTCCTGCAGGAGCTTATTGCAGCATTCATTGTTTGGCTAAGTTCTTTAGGGTTGGTTTTGGAAGGTGTTTCATCTTTGGTGAAATCCCGCTTCGTACGAAATATTTTCACAGCGCTGTTTCCAAGTGTCCACAAAGATCTGCTGCTTGAAACTGCCTACATGCACATCTCCCATACTGCTGTGCTCGTTTCACTACCTGGATTTTGGTTTCCTCTTCTTGCTTTGAAATGACAAGCCTTCATTCTGCATGCTACACACACCTTGTAGCAGTTTCAGTTTGAAGCATGTTGGTGCTCTCAAAAAGCTGTGTAACCTAGTTAGAGTGTGTCACTCTCCGGCACTGAATACACAACTTAGAGCTCCTTTCACCACAGACACGCAAACACATCTTTTTGGGAAAGTGCTACCTCAAGTCACTTGCAAATGTAAGGCTTTCATAGAGAAAATGAAGTCAATCATGGTTTTGTACTCTGCAAACAGTAGAAATGACCTCTTGTGCATGCCCGTGTGAATTTCACAGCAAAATGCCCTTCTTTTCTTGTTTCTTGAAAGTTCTCAACACATTAGGAGAAAGATCTGTTTGAGCAAGAGTGATGCAGTGTGCATTTTTCTGCATAACAAGTGATTGGGAAACATACTCCTTATTTTTCCACATTGTGTAAGAAACAACGTGAGGCTTGCAAGAGTTTGAACAATGCTCCCCAAAACGTATTCCAGGTGTGAAAACACACGTTTCTAGAAAGAATCTGAAGCAGCAAGCAAAAGCATAGTGGCTGAGTGTTCTTTCAATGAGAAACACACGCATTTCACTCTTCTGGAGTCAGTTTTCAGCCAGGAATTCATATGCATTTTGTACTGTGCAGAATGTAGCTACATGCTCGGGGGTTGTGTCATAGAAGAACCTCTCCTGCAGGAGCTTATTGCAACATTCATTATTTGGCTAAGTTCATTAGGGTTGGTTTTCGAAGGTGTTTCATCTTTGGTGAAATCCCGCTTCGTACGAAATATTTTCACAGCGCTGTTTCCAAGTGTCCACAAAGATCTGCTGCTTGAAACTGCCTACATGCACATCTCCCATACTGCTGTGCTCGTTTCACTACCTGGATTTTGGTTTCCTCTTCTTGCTTTGAAATGACAAGCCTTCATTCTGCATGCTACACACACCTTGTAGCAGTTTCAGTTTGAAGCATGTTGGTGCTCTCAAAAAGCTGTGTAACCTAGTTAGAGTGTGTCACTCTCCGGCACTGAATACACAACTTAGAGCTCCTTTGACCAGACACGCAACCACATCTTTTTGGGAAAGTGCTACCTCAAGTCACTTGCAAATGTAAGGGTTTCAAGGAGAAAATGAAGTCAATCATGGTTTTGCACTCTGCAAACAATAGAAATGACCTCTTGTACATGCCCGTGTGAATTTCACAGCAAAATGCCCTTCTTTTCTTGTTTCTTGAAAGTTCTCAACACATTAGGAGAACGATCTGTGTGAGCAAGAGTGCTGCAGTGTGCATTTTTCTCCATTACAAGTGATTGGGAAACATAGTCCTTATTTTTCCACATTGTGTAAGAAACAACGTGAGGCTTGAAAGAGTTTGAACAATGCTCCCCAAAACGTATTCCAGGTGTGAAAACACACGTTTCTAGAAAGACTCTGAAGCAGCAAGCAAAAGCATAGTGGCTGAGTGTTTTTTCAATGAAAAACACACGCATTTCACTCTTCTGGAGTCAGTTTTCAGCCAGGAATTCATATGCATTTTGTACTGTGCAGAATGTAGCTACATGCACGGGGGGTTGTGTCATAGAAGCACCTCTCCTGCAGGAGCTTATTGCAGCATTCATTGTTTGGCTAAGTTCTTTAGGGTTGGTTTTGGAAGGTGTTTCATCTTTGGTGAAATCCCGCTTCGTACGAAATATTTTCACAGCGCTGTTTCCAAGTGTCCACAAAGATCTGCTGCTTGAAACTGCCTACATGCACATCTCCCATACTGCTGTGCTCGTTTCACTACCTGGATTTTGGTTTCCTCTTCTTGCTTTGAAATGACAAGCCTTCATTCTGCATGCTACACACACCTTGTAGCAGTTTCAGTTTGAAGCATGTTGGTGCTCTCAAAAAGCTGTGTAACCTAGTTAGAGTGTGTCACTCTCCGGCACTGAATACACAACTTAGAGCTCCTTTCACCACAGACACGCAAACACATCTTTTTGGGAAAGTGCTACCTCAAGTCACTTGAAAATGTAAGGCTTTCATAGAGAAAATGAAGTCAATCATGGTTTTGTACTCTGCAAACAGTAGAAATGACCTCTTGTGCATGCCCGTGTGAATTTCACAGCAAAATGCCCTTCTTTTCTTGTTTCTTGAAAGTTCTCAACACATTAGGAGAAAGATCTGTTTGAGCAAGAGTGATGCAGTGTGCATTTTTCTGCATAACAAGTGATTGGGAAACATACTCCTTATTTTTCCACATTGTGTAAGAAACAACGTGAGGCTTGCAAGAGTTTGAACAATGCTCCCAAAAACGTATTCCAGGTGTGAAAACACACGTTTCTAGAAAGACTCTGAAGCAGCAAGCAAAAGCATAGTGGCTGAGTGTTCTTTCAATGAGAAACACACGCATTTCACTCTTCTGGAGTCAGTTTTCAGCCAGGAATTCATATGCATTTTGTACTGTGCAGAATGTAGCTACATGCTCGGGGGTTGTGTCATAGAAGAACCTCTCCTGCAGGAGCTTATTGCAACATTCATTATTTGGCTAAGTTCTTTAGGGTTGGTTTTGGAAGATGTTTCATATTTGGTCAAATCCTGCTTCGTACGAAATATTTTCACAGCGCTGTTTCCAAGTGTCCACAAAGATCTGCTGCTTGAAACTGCCTACATGCACATCTCCCATACTGCTGTGTTCGTTTCACTACCTGGATTTTGGCTTCCTCTTCTTGCTTTGAAATGACAAGCCTTCATTCTGCATGCTACACACACCTTGTAGCAGTTTCAGATAGAAGCATATTGGTGCTCTCAAAAAGCTTTGTAACCTAGTTAGAGTGTGTCACGCTCTGGCACTGAATACACAACTTAGAGCTCCTTTGACCACAGACACGCAAACACATCTTTTTGGGAAAGTGCTACCTCAAGTCACTTGCAAATGTAAGGCTTTCATAGAGAAAATGAAGTCAATCATGATTTTGCACTCTGCAAACAATATAAATGACCTCTTGTACATGCCCGTGTGAATTTCACAGCAAAATGCCCTTCTTTTCTTGTTTCTTGAAAGTTCTCAACACATTAGGAGAAAGATCTCTGTGAGCAAGAGTGCTGCAGTGTGCATTTTTCTGCATAACAAGTGATTGGGAAACATACTCCTTATTTTTCCACATTGTGTAAGAAACAACGTGAGGCTTGCAAGAGTTTGAACAATGCACCCCAAAACGTATTCCAGGAATGAAAACACACGTTTCTAGAAAGACTCTGAAGCAGCAAGCAAAAGCATAGTGGCTGAGTGTTCCATCAATGAAAAACACACGCATTTCACTCTTCTGGAGTCAGTTTTCAGCCAGGAATTCATATGCAATTTGTACTGTGCAGAATGTAGCTACATGCTCGGGGGTTGTGTCATAGAAGCACCTCTCCTGCAGGAGCTTATTGCAGCATTCATTGTTTGGCTAAGTTCTTTAGGGTTGGTTTTGGAAGGTGTTTCATCTTTGGTGAAATCCCGCTTCGTACGAAATATTTTCACAGCGCTGTTTCCAAGTGTCCACAAAGATCTGCTGCTTGAAACTGCCTACATGCACATCTCCCATACTGCTGTGCTCGTTTCACTACCTGGATTTTGGTTTCCTCTTCTTGCTTTGAAATGACAAGCCTTCATTCTGCATGCTACACACACCTTGTAGCAGTTTCAGTTTGAAGCATGTTGGTGCTCTCAAAAAGCTGTGTAACCTAGTTAGAGTGTGTCACTCTCCGGCACTGAATACACAACTTAGAGCTCCTTTCACCACAGACACGCAAACACATCTTTTTGGGAAAGTGCTATCACAAGTCAGTTGCAAATGTAAGGCTTTCATAGAGAAAATGAAGTCAATCATGGTTTTGTACTCTGCAAACAGTAGAAATGACCTCCTGTGCATGCCCGTGTGAATATCACAGCAAAATGCCCTTCTTTTCTTGTTTCTTGAAAGTTCTCAACACATTAGGAGAAAGATCTGTTTGAGCAAGAGTGATGCAGTGTGCATTTTTCTGCATAACAAGTGATTGGGAAACATACTCCTTATTTTTCCACATTGTGTAAGAAACAACGTGAGGCTTGCAAGAGTTTGAACAATGCTCCCCAAAACGTATTCCAGGTGTGAAAACACACGTTTCTAGAAAGACTCTGAAGCAGCAAGCAAAAGCATAGTGGCTGAGTGTTCTTTCAATGAGAAACACACGCATTTCACTCTTCTGGAGTCAGTTTTCAGCCAGGAATTCATATGCATTTTGTACTGTGCAGAATGTAGCTACATGCTCGGGGGTTGTGTCATAGAAGAACCTCTCCTGCAGGAGCTTATTGCAACATTCATTATTTGGCTAAGTTCATTAGGGTTGGTTTTGGAAGGTGTTTCATCTTTGGTGAAATCCCGCTTCGTACGAAATATTTTCACAGCGCTGTTTCCAAGTGTCCACAAAGATCTGCTGCTTGAAACTGCCTACATGCATATCTCCCATACTGCTGTGCTCGTTTCACTACCTGGATTTTGGTTTCCTCTTCTTGCTTTGAAATGACAAGCCTTCATTCTGCATGCTACACACACCTTGTAGCAGTTTCAGTTTGAAGCATGTTGGTGCTCTCAAAAAGCTGTGTAACCTAGTTAGAGTGTGTCACTCTCCGGCACTGAATACACAACTTAGAGCTTCTTTCACCACAGACACGCGAACATATCTTTTTGGGAAAGTGCTACCTCAAGTCACTTGCAAATGTAATGGTTTCATAGAGAAAATGAAGTCAATCATGATTTTGCACTCTGCAAACAGTAGAAATGACCTCTTGTGCATGCCCGTGTGAATTTCACAGCAAATGCCCTTCTTTTCTTGTTTCTTGAAAGTTCTGAACACGTTAGGAGAAAGATCTGTTTGAGCAAGAGTGATGCAGTGTGCATTTTTCTGCATTACAATTGATTGGGAAACGTACTCCTTATTTTTCCACATTGTGTAAGAAACAACGTGAGGCTTGCAAGAGTTTGAACAATGCTCCCCTAAACGTATTCCAGGAGTGAAAACACACGTTTCTAGAAAGACTCTGAAGCAGCAAGCAAAAGCATAGTGGCTGAGTGTTCTTTCAATGAGAAACACACGCATTTCACTCTTCTGAAGTCAGTTTTCAGCCAGGAATTCATATGCATTTTGTACTGTGCAGAATGTAGCTACATGCTCGGGGGTTGTGTCATAGAAGCACCTCTCCTGCAGGAGCTTATTGCAACATTCATTGTTTGGCTAAGTTCTTTAGGGTTGGTTTTGGAAGGTGTTTCATATTTGGTCAAATTCCGCTTCGTACGAAATATTTTCACAGCGCTGTTTCCAAGTGTCCACAAAGATGTGGTGCTTGAAACTGCCTACATGCACATCTCCCATACTGCTGTGCTCGTTTCACTACGTGGATTTTGGTTTCCTCTTCTTGCTTTGAAATGACAAGCCTTCATTCTGCATGCTACACACACCTTGTAGCAGTTTCAGTTTGAAGCATGTTGGTGCTCTCAAAAAGCTGTGTAACCTAGTTAGAGTGTGTCACTCTCCGGCACTGAATACACAACTTAGAGCTCCTTTCACCACAGACACGCAACCACATCTTTTTGGGAAAGTGCTACCTCAAGTCACTTGCAAATGTAAGGGTTTCAAGGAGAAAATGAAGTCAATCATGGTTTTGCACTCTGCAAACAATAGAAATGACCTCTTGTACATGCCCGTGTGAATTTCACAGCAAAATGCCCTTCTTTTCTTGTTTCTTGAAAGTTCTCAACACATTAGGAGAACGATCTGTGTGAGCAAGAGTGCTGCAGTGTGCATTTTTCTGCATTACAAGTGATTGGGAAACATAGTCCTTATTTTTCCACATTGTGTAAGAAACAACGTGAGGCTTGCAAGAGTTTGAACAATGCTCCCCAAAACGTATTCCAGGAGTGAAAACACACGTTTCTAGAAAGACTCTGAAGCAGCAAGCAAAAGCATAGTGGCTGAGTGTTCTTTCAATGAAAAACACACGCATTTCACTCTTCTGGAGTCAGTTTTCAGCCAGGAATTCATATGCATTTTGTACTGTGCAGAATGTAGCTACATGCTCGGGGGGTTGTGTCATAGAAGCACCTCTCCTGCAGGAGCTTATTGCAGCATTCATTGTTTGGCTAAGTTCTTTAGGGTTGGTTTTGGAAGGTGTTTCATCTTTGGTGAAATCCCGCTTCGTACGAAATATTTTCACAGCGCTGTTTCCAAGTGTCCACAAAGATCTGCTGCTTGAAACTGCCTACATGCACATCTCCCATACTGCTGTGCTCGTTTCACTACCTGGATTTTGGTTTCCTCTTCTTGCTTTGAAATGACAAGCCTTCATTCTGCATGCTACACACACCTTGTAGCAGTTTCAGTTTGAAGCATGTTGGTGCTCTCAAAAAGCTGTGTAACCTAGTTAGAGTGTGTCACTCTCCGGCACTGAATACACAACTTAGAGCTTCTTTCACCACAGACACGCAAACATATCTTTTTGGGAAAGTGCTACCTCAAGTCACTTGCAAATGTAAGGGTTTCATAGAGAAAATGAAGTCAATCATGATTTTGCACTCTGCAAACAGTAGAAATGACCTCTTGTGCATGCCCGTGTGAATTTCACAGCAAATGCCCTTCTTTTCTTGTTTCTTGAAAGTTCTCAACACGTTAGGAGAAAGATCTGTTTGAGCAAGAGTGATGCAGTGTGCATTTTTCTGCATTACAATTGATTGGGAAACATACTCCTTATTTTTCCACATTGTGTAAGAAACAACGTGAGGCTTGCAAGAGTTTGAACAATGCTCCCCAAAACGTATTCCAGGAGTGAAAACACACGTTTCTAGAAAGACTCTGAAGCAGCAAGCAAAAGCATAGTGGCTGAGTGTTCTTTCAATGAGAAACACACGTATTTCACTCTTCTGAAGTCAGTTTTCAGCCAGGAATTCATATGCATTTTGTACTGTGCAGAATGTAGCTACATGCTCGGGGGTTGTGTCATAGAAGCACCTGTCCTGCAGGAGCTTATTGCAACATTCATGGTTTGGCTAAGTTCTGTAGGGTTGGTTTTGGAAGGTGTTTCATATTTGGTCAAATCCCGCTTCGTACGAAATATTTTCACAGCGCTGTTTCCAAGTGTCCACAAAGATGTGGTGCTTGAAACTGCCTACATGCACATCTCCCATACTGCTGTGCTCGTTTCACTACGTGGATTTTGGTTTCCTCTTCTTGCTTTGAAATGACAAGCCTTCATTCTGCATGCTACACACACCTTGTAGCAGTTTCAGTTTGAAGCATGTTGGTGCTCTCAAAAAGCTGTGTAACCTAGTTAGAGTGTGTCACTCTCCGGCACTGAATACACAACTTAGAGCTCCTTTGACCAGACACGCAACCACATCTTTTTGGGAAAGTGCTACCTCAAGTCACTTGCAAATGTAAGGGTTTCAAGGAGAAAATGAAGTCAATCATGGTTTTGCACTCTGCAAACAATAGAAATGACCTCTTGTACATGCCCGTGTGAATTTCACAGCAAAATGCCCTTCTTTTCTTGTTTCTTGAAAGTTCTCAACACATTAGGAGAACGATCTGTGTGAGCAAGAGTGCTGCAGTGTGCATTTTTCTGCATTACAAGTGATTGGGAAACATAGTCCTTATTTTTCCACATTGTGTAAGAAACAACGTGAGGCTTGCAAGAGTTTGAACAATGCTCCCCAAAACGTATTCCAGGAGTGAAAACACACGTTTCTAGAAAGACTCTGAAGCAGCAAGCAAAAGCATAGTGGCTGAGTGTTCTTTCAATGAGAAACACACGCATTTCACTCTTCTGGAGTCAGTTTTCAGCCAGGAATTCATATGCATTTTGTACTGTGCAGAATGTAGCTACATGCTCGGGGGTTGTGTCATAGAAGCACCTCTCCTGCAGGAGCTTATTGCAGCATTCATTGTTTGGCTAAGTTCTTTAGGGTTGGTTTTGGAAGGTGTATCATCTTTGGTGAAATCCCGCTTCGTACGAAATATTTTCACAACGCTGTTTCCAAGTGTCCACAAAGATCTGCTGCTTGATACTGCCTACATGCACATCTCCCATACTGCTGTGCTCGTTTCACTACCTGGATTTTGGTTTCCTCTTCTTGCTTTGAAATGACAAGCCTTCATTCTGCATGCTACACACACCTTGTAGCAGTTTCAGTTTGAAGCATGTTGGTGCTCTCAAAAAGCTGTGTAACCTAGTTAGAGTGTGTCACTCTCCGGCACTGAATACACAACTTAGAGCTTCTTTCACCACAGACACGCAAACATATCTTTTTGGGAAAGTGCTACCTCAAGTCACTTGCAAATGTAAGGGTTTCATAGAGAAAATGAAGTCAATCATGATTTTGCACTCTGCAAACAGTAGAAATGACCTCTTGTGCATGCCCGTGTGAATTTCACAGCAAATGCCCTTCTTTTCTTGTTTCCTGAAAGTTCTCAACACGTTAGGAGAAAGATCTGTTTGAGCAAGAGTGATGCAGTGTGCATTTTTCTGCATTACAAGTGATTGGGAAACATAGTCCTTATTTTTCCACATTGTGTAAGAAACAACGTGAGGCTTGAAAGAGTTTGAACAATGCTCCCCAAAACGTATTCCAGGAGTGAAAACACACGTTTCTAGAAAGACTCTGAAGCAGCAAGCAAAAGCATAGTGGCTGAGTGTTCTTTCAATGAAAAACACACGCATTTCACTCTTCTGGAGTCAGTTTTCAGCCAGGAATTCATATGCATTTTGTACTGTGCAGAATGTAGCTACATTTTCGGGGGGTTGTGTCATAGAAGCACCTCTCCTGCAGGAGCTTATTGCAGCATTCATTGTTTGGCTAAGTTCTTTAGGGTTGGTTTTGGAAGGTGTTTCATCTTTGGTGAAATCCCGCTTCGTACGAAATATTTTCACAGCGCTGTTTCCAAGTTTCCACAAAGATCTGCTGCTTGAAACTGCCTACATGCACATCTCCCATACTGCTGTGCTCGTTTCACTACCTGGATTTTGGTTTCCTCTTCTTGCTTTGAAATGACAAGCCTTCATTCTGCATGCTACACACACCTTGTAGCAGTTTCAGTTTGAAGCATGTTGGTGCTCTCAAAAAGCTGTGTAACCTAGTTAGAGTGTGTCACTCTCCAGCACTGAATACACAACTTAGAGCTCCTTTCACCACAGACACGCAACCACATCTTTTTGGGAAAGTGCTACCTCAAGTCACTTGCAAATGTAAGGGTTTCATAGAGAAAATGAAGTCAATCATGGTTTTGCACTCTGCAAACAGTAGAAATGACCTCTTGTGCATGCCTGTGTGAATTTCACAGCAAAATGCCCTTCTTTTCTTGTTTCTTGAAAGTTCTCAACACATTAGGAGAAAGATCTGTTTGAGCAAGAGTGATGCAGTGTGCATTTTTCTGCATTACAAGTGATTGGGAAACATACTCTTTATTTTTCCACATTGTGTAAGAAACAACGTGAGGCTTGCAAGAGTTTGAACAATGCACCCCAAAACGTATTCCAGGAGTGAAAACACACGTTTCTAGAAAGACTCTGAAGCAGCAAGCAAAAGCATAGTGGCTGAGTGTTCTTTCAATGAGAAACACACGCATTTCACTCTTCTGGAGTCAGTTTTCAGCCAGGAATTCATATGCATTTTGTACTGTGCAGAATGTAGCTACATGCTCGGGGGTTGTGTCATAGAAGCACCTCTCCTGCAGGAGCTTATTGCAACATTCATTTTTTGGCTAAGTTCTTTAGGATTGGTTTTGGAAGGTGTTTCATATTTGGTCGAATCCCGCTTCGTACGAAATATTTTCACAGCGCTGTTTCCAAGTGTCCACAAAGATCTGGTGCTTGAAACTGCCTACATGCACATCTCCCATACTGCTGTGCTCGTTTCACTACCTGGATTTTGGTTTCCTCTTCTTGCTTTGAAATGACAAGCCTTCATTCTGCATGCTACACACACCTTGTAGCAGTTTCAGTTTGAAGCATGTTGGTGCTCTCAAAAAGCTGTGTAACCTAGTTAGAGTGTGTCACTCTCCAGCACTGAATACACAACTTAGAGCTCCTTTCACCACAGACACGCAAACATATCTTTTTGGGAAAGTGCTACCTCAAGTCACTTGCAAATGTAAGGCTTTCATAGAGAAAATGAAGTCAATCATGGTTTTGCACTCTGCAAACAGTAGAAATGACCTCTTGTGCATGCCCGTGTGAATTTCACAGCAAAATGCCCTTCTTTTCTTGTTTCTTGAAAGTTCTCAACACATTAGGAGAAAGATCTGTTTGAGCAAGAGTGATGCAGTGTGCATTTTTCTGCATAACAAGTGATTGGGAAACATTCTCCTTATTTGTCCACATTGTGTAAGAAACAACTTGAGGCTTGCAAGAGTTTGAACAATGCACCCCAAAACGTATTCCAGGTGTGAAAACACACGTTACTAGAAAGACTCTGAAGCAGCAAGCAAAAGCATACTGGCTGAGTGTTCTTTCAATGAGAAACACACGCATTTCACTCTTCTGGAGTCAGTTTTCAGCCAGGAATTCATATGCATTTTGTACTGTGCAGAATGTAGCTACATGCTCTGGGGTTGTGTCATAGAAGCACCTCTCCTGCAGGAGCTTATTGCAACATTCATTATTTGGCTAAGTTCATTAGGGTTGGTTTTGGAAGGTGGTTCATCTTTGGTGAAATCCCGCTTCGTACGAAATATTTTCACAGCGCTGTTTCCAAGTGTCCACAAAGATCTGGTGCTTGAAACTGCCTACATGCACATCTCCCATACTGCTGTGCTCGTTTCACTACCTGGATTTTGGTTTCCTCTTCTTGCTTTGAAATGACAAGCCTTCATTCTGCATGCTACACACACCTTGTAGCAGTTTCAGTTTGAAGCATGTTGGTGCTCTCAAAAAGCTGTGTAACCTAGTTAGAGTGTGTCACTCTCCGGCACTGAATACACAACTTAGAGCTCCTTTGACCACAGACACGCAAACACATCTTTTTGGGAAAGTGCTACCTCAAGTCACTTGAAAATGTAAGGGAGAAAATGAAGTCAATCATGGTTTTGCACTCTGCAAACAGTAGAAATGACCTCTTGTACATGCCCGTGTGAATTTCACAGCAAAATGCCCTTCTTTTCTTGTTTCTTGAAAGTTCTCAACACGTTAGGAGAAAGATCTGTTTGAGCAAGAGTGATGCAGTGTGCATTTTTCTGCATTACAAGTGATTGGGAAACATACTCCTTATTTTTCCACATTGTGTAAGAAACAACGTGAGGCTTGCAAGAGTTTGAACAATGCACCCCAAAACGTATTCCAGGAGTGAAAACACACGTTTCTAGAAAGACTCTGAAGCAGCAAGCAAAAGCATAGTGGCTGAGTGTTCTTTCAATGAGAAACACACGCATTTCACTCTTCTGGAGTCAGTTTTCAGCCAGGAATTCATATGCATTTTGTACTGTGCAGAATGTAGCTACATGCTCCGGGGTTGTGTCATAGAAGCACCTCTCCTGCAGGAGCTTATTGCAACATTCATTATTTGGCTAAGTTCATTAGGGTTGGTTTTGGAAGGTGTTTCATCTTTGGTGAAATCCCGCTTCGTACGAAATATTTTCACAGCGCTGTTTCCAAGTGTCCACAAAGATCTGCTGCTTGAAACTGCCTACATGCACATCTCCCATAGTGCTGTGTTCGTTTCACTACCTGGATTTTGGTTTCCTCTTCTTGCTTTGAAATGACAAGCCTTCATTCTGCATGCTACACACACCTTGTAGCAGTTTCAGTTTGAAGCATGTTTGTGCTCTCAAAAAGCTGTGTAACCTAGTTAGAGTGTGTCACTCTCCGGCACTGAATACAGAACTTAGAGCTCCTTTCACCACAGACACGCAAACACATCTTTTTGGGAAAGTGCTACCTCAAGTCACTTGCAAATGTAAGGCTTTCATAGAGAAAATGAAGTCAATCATGGTTTTGCACTCTGCAAACAGTAGAAATGACCTCTTGTGCATGCCCGTGTGAATTTCACAGCAAAATGTCCTTCTTTTCTTGTTTCTTGAAAGTTCTCAACACATTAGGAGAAAGATCTGTTTGAGCAAGAGTGATGCAGTGTGCATTTTTCTGCATTACAAGTGATTGGGAAACATACTCCTTATTTTTCCACATTGTGTAAGAAACAACGTGAGGCTTGCAAGACTTTGAACAATGCACCCTAAAACGTATTCCAGGAGTGAAAACACACGTTTCTAGAAAGACTCTGAAGCAGCAAGCAAAAGCATAGTGGCTGAGTGTTCTTTCAATGAGAAACACACGCATTTCACTCTTCTGGAGTCAGTTTTCAGCCAGGAATTCATATGCATTTTGTACTGTGCAGAATGTAGCTACATGCTCGGGGGTTGTGTCATAGAAGCACCTCTCCTGCAGGAGCTTATTGCAACATTCATTGTTTGGCTAAGTTCTTTAGGGTTGGTTTTGGAAGGTGTTTCATATTTGGTCAAATCCCGCTTCGTACGAAATATATTCACAGCGCTGTTTCCAAGTGTCCACAAAGATCTGCTGCTTGAAACTGCCTACATGCACATCTCCCATACTGCTGTGCTCGTTTCACTACCTGGATTTTGGTTTCCTCTTCTTGCTTTGAAATGACAAGCCTTCATTCTGCATGCTACACACACCTTGTAGCAGTTTCAGTTTGAAGCATGTTGGTGCTCTCAAAAAGCTGTGTAACCTAGTTAGAGTGTGTCACTCTCCAGCACTGAATACACAACTTAGAGCTCCTTTCACCACAGACACGCAACCACATCTTTTTGGGAAAGTGCTACCTCAAGTCACTTGCAAATGTAAGGGTTTCAAGGAGAAAATGAAGTCAATCATGGTTTTGCACTCTGCAAACAGTAGAAATGACCTCTTGTACATGCCCGTGTGAATTTCACAGCAAATGCCCTTCTTTTCTTGTTTCTTGAAAGTTCTCAACACATTAGGAGAAAGATCTGTGTGAGCAAGAGTGATGCAGTGTGCATTTTTCTGCATAACAAGTGATTGGGAAACATACTCCTTATTTTTCCACATTGTGTAAGAACAACGTGAGGCTTGCAAGAGTTTGAACAATGCACCCCAAAACGTATTCCAGGAGTGAAAACACACGTTTCGAGAAAGACTCTGAAGCAGCAAGCAAAAGCATAGTGGCTGAGTGTTCCATCAATGAGAAACACACGCATTTCACTCTTCTGGAGTCAGTTTTCAGCCAGGAATTCATATGCATTTTGTACTGTGCAGAATGTAGCTACATGCTCGGGGGTTGTGTCATAGAAGCACCTCTCCTGCAGGAGCTTATTGCAACATTCATTGTTTGGCTAAGTTCTTCAGGGTTGGTTTTGGACGGTCTTTTATCTTTGGTCAAATCCCGCTTCGTACGAAATATTTTCACAGCGCTGTTTCCAAGTGTCCACAAAGATCTGCTGCTTGAAACTGCCTACATGCACATCTCCCATACTGCTGTGCTCGTTTCACTACCTGGATTTTGGTTTCCTCTTCTTGCTTTGAAATGACAAGCCTTCATTCTGCATGCTACACACACCTTGTAGCAGTTTCAGTTTGAAGCATGTTGGTGCTCTCAAAAAGCTGTGTAACCTAGTTAGAGTGTGTCACTCTCCAGCACTGAATACACAACTTAGAGCTCCTTTCACCACAGACACGCAAACACATCTTTTTGGGAAAGTGCTACCTCAAGTCACTTGCAAATGTAAGGGTTTCATAGAGAAAATGAAGTCAATCATGGTTTTGCACTCTGCAAACAGTAGAAATGACCTCTTGTGCATGCCCGTGTGAATTTCACAGCAAAATGCCCTTCTTTTCTTGTTTCTTGAAAGTTCTCAACACATTAGGAGAAAGATCTGTTTGAGCAAGAGTGATGCAGTGTGCATTTTTCTGCATAACAAGTGATTGGGAAACATTCTCCTTATTTGTCCACATTGTGTAAGAAACAACTTGAGGCTTGCAAGAGTTTGAACAATGCACCCCAAAACGTATTCCAGGTGTGAAAACACACGTTACTAGAAAGACTCTGAAGCAGCAAGCAAAAGCATAGTGGCTGAGTGTTCTTTCAATGAGAAACACACGCATTTCACTCTTCTGGAGTCAGTTTTCAGCCAGGAATTCATATGCATTTTGTACTGTGCAGAATGTAGCTACATGCTCGGGGGTTGTGTCATAGAAGCACCTCTCCTGCAGGAGCTTATTGCAACATTCATTCTTTGGCTAAGTTCTTTAGGGTTGGTTTTGGAAAGTGTTTCATATTTGGTCAAATCCCGCTTCGTACGAAATATTTTCAAATCGCTGTTTCCAAGTGTCCACAAAGATCTGCTGCTTGAAACTGCCTACATGCACATCTCCCATACTGCTGTGCTCGTTTCACTACCTGGATTTTGGTTTCCTCTTCTTGCTTTGAAATGACAAGCCTTCATTCTCCATGCTACACACACCCTGTAGCAGTTTCAGTTAGAAGCATATTGGTGCTCTCAAAAAGCTGTGTAACCTAGTTAGAGTGTGTCACTCTCCAGCACTGAATACACAACTTAGAGCTCCTTTCAACACAGACACGCAACCACATCTTTTTGGGAAAGTGCTACCTCAAGTCATTTGCAAATGTAAGGGTTTCAAGGAGAAAATGAAGTCAATCATGGTTTTGCACTCTGCAAACAATAGAAATGACCTCTTGTACATGCCCGTGTGAATTTCACAGAAAAATGCCCTTCTTTTCTTGTTTCTTGAAAGTTCTCCACACGTTAGGAGAAAGATCTGTTTGAGCAAGAGTGATGCAGTGTGCATTTTTCTGCATTACAAGTGATTGGGAAACATACACCTTATTTTTCCACATTGTGTAAGAAACAACGTGAGGCTTGCAAGAGTTTGAACAATGCACCCCAAAACGTATTCCAGGAGTGAAAACACACGTTTCTAGAAAGACTCTGAAGCAGCAAGCAAAAGCATAGTGGCTGAGTGTTCTTTCAATGAGAAACACACGCATTTCACTCTTCTGGAGTCAGTTTTCAGCCAGGAATTCATATGCATTTTGTACTGTGCAGAATGTAGCTACATGCTCGGGGGTTGTGTCATAGAAGCACCTCTCCTGCAGGAGCTTATTGCAACATTCATTGTTTGGCTAAGTTCTTTAGGGTTGGTTTTGGAAGGTGTTTCATATTTGGTCAAATCCCGCTTTGTACGAAATATTTTCACAGCGCTGTTTCCAAGTGTCCACAAAGATCTGCTGCTTGAAACTGCCTACATGCACATCTCCCATACTGCTTTGCTCGTTTCACTACCTGGATTTTGGTTTCCTCTTCTTGCTTTTAAATGACAAGCCTTCATTCTCCATGCTACCCACACCTTGTAGCAGTTTCAGTTAGAGGCATATTGGTGCTCTCAAAAAGCTGTGTAACCTAGTTAGAATGTGTCACTCTCCGGCACTGAATACACAACTTAGAGCTCCTCTGACCACAGACACGCAAACACATCTTTTTGGGAAAGTGCTACCTCAAGTCACTTGCAAATGTAAGGGTTTCATAGAGAAAATGAAGTCAATCATGATTTTGCACTCTGCAAACAATATAAATGACCTCTTGTACATGCCCGTGTGAATTTCACAGCAAAATGCCCTTCTTTTCTTGTTTCTTGAAAGTTCTCAACACATTAGGAGAAATATCTGTGTGAGCAAGAGTGCTGCAGTGTGCATTTTTCTGCATTACAAGTGATTGGGAAAGATAAACCTTATATTTCCACATTGTGTAAGAAACAACGTGAGGCTCGCAAGAGTTTGAACAATGCACCCCAAAACGTATTCCAGGAGTGAAAACACACGTTTCTAGAAAGACTCTGAAGCAGCAAGCAAAAGCATAGTGGCTGAGTGTTCTTTCAATGAGAAACACACGCATTTCACTCTTCTGGAGTCAGTTTTCAGCCAGGAATTCATATGCATTTTGTACTGTGCAGAATGTAGCTACATTCTCGGGGGTTGTGTCATAGAAGCTCCTCTCCTGCAGGAGCTTATTGCAACATTCATTATTTGGCTAAGTTCATTAGGGTTGGTTTTGGAAGGTGTTTCAATTTTGGTGAAATCCCGCTTTGTACGAAATATTTTCACAGCGCTGTTTCCAAGTGTCCACAAAGATCTGCTGCTTGAAACTGCCTACATGCACATCTCCCATACTGCTGTGCTCGTTTCACTACCTGGATTTTGGTTTCCTCTTCTTGCTTTGAAATGACAAGCCTTCATTCTGCATGCTACACACACCTTGTAGCAGTTTCAGTTTGAAGCATGTTGGTGCTCTCAAAAAGCTGTGTAACCTAGTTAGAGTGTGTCACTCTCCGGCACTGAATACACAACTTAGAGCTCCTTTCACCACAGACACGCAACCACATCTTTTTGGGAAAGTGCTACCTCAAGTCACTTGCAAATGTAAGGGTTTCAAGGAGAAAATGAAGTCAATCATGGTTTTACACTCTGCAAACAATAGAAATGACCTCTTGTACATGCCCGTGTGAATTTCACAGCAAAATGCCCTTCTTTTCTTGTTTCTTGAAAGTTATCAACACGTTAGGAGAAAGATCTGTTTGAGCAAGAGTGATGCAGTGTGCATTTTTCTGCATTACAAGTAATTGGGAAACATACTCCTTATTTTTCCACATTGTGTAAGAAACAACGTGAGGCTTGCAAGAGTTTGAACAATGCACCCCAAAACGTATTCCAGGAGTGAAAACACACGTTTCTAGAAAGACTCTGAAGCAGCAAGCAAAAGCATAGTGGCTGAGTGTTCCATGAATGAGAAACACACGCATTTCACTCTTCTGGAGTCAGTTTTCAGCCAGGAATTCATATGCATTTTGTACTGTGCAGAATGTAGCTACATGCTCGGGGGTTGTGTCATAGAAGCACCTCTCTTGCAGGAGCTTATTGCAGCATTCATTGTTTGGCTAAGTTCTTTAGGGTTGGTTTTGGAAGGTGTTTCATATTTGGTCAAATCCCGCTTCGTACGAAATATTTTCACAGCGCTGTTTCCAAGTGTCCAAAAAGATCTGCTGCTTGAAACTGCCTACATGCACATCTCCCATACTGCTGTGCTCGTTTCACTACCTGGATTTTGGTTTCCTCTTCTTGCTTTGAAATGCAAGCCTTCATTCTCCATGCTACACACACCTTGTAGCAGTTTCAGTTTGAAGCATGTTGGTGCTCTCAAAAAGCTGTGTAACCTAGTTAGAGTGTGTCACTCTCCGGCACTGAATACACAACTTAGAGCTCCTTTCACCACAGACACGCAAACACATCTTTTTGGGAAAGTGCTACCTCAAGTCACTTGCAAATGTAAGGCTTTCATAGAGAAAATGAAGTCAATCATGGTTTTGCACTCTGCAAACAGTAGAAATGACCTCTTGTGCATGCCCGTGTGAATTTCACAGCAAAATGCCCTTCTTTTCTTGTTTCTTGAAAGTTCTCAACACATTAGGAGAAAGATCTGTTTGAGCAAGAGTGATGCAGTGTGCATTTTTCTGCATAACAAGTGATTGGGAAACATACTCCTTATTTTTCCACATTGTGTAAGAAACAACGTGAGGCTTGCAAGAGTTTGAACAATGCACCCCAAAACGTATTCCAGGTGTGAAAACACACGTTACTAGAAAGACTCTAAAGCAGCAAGCAAAAGCATAGTGGCTGAGTGTTCTTTCAATGAGAAACACACGCATTTCACTCTTCTGGAGTCAGTTTTCAGCCAGGAATTCATATGCATTTTGTACTGTGCAGAATGTAGCTACATTCTCGGGGGTTGTGTCATAGAAGCTCCTCTCCTGCAGGAGCTTATTGCAACATTCATTATTTGGCTAAGTTCATTAGGGTTGGTTTTGGAAGGTGTTTCATCTTTGGTGAAATCCCGCTTCGTACGAAATATTTTCACAGCGCTGTTTCAAAGTGTCCACAAAGATCTGCTGCTTGAAACTGCCTACATGCACATCTCCCATACTGCTGTGCTCGTTTCACTACCTGGATTTTGGTTTCCTCTTCTTGCTTTGAAATGACAATCCTTCATTCTGCATGCTACACACACCTTGTAGCAGTTTCAGTTTGAAGCATGTTGGTGCTCTCAAAAAGCTGTGTAACCTAGTTAGAGTGTGTCACTCTCCAGCACTGAATACACAACTTAGAGCTCCTTTCAACACAGACACGCAAACACATCTTTTTGGGAAAGTGCTACCTCAAGTCACTTGCAAATGTAAGGGTTTCATAGAGAAAATGAAGTCAATCATGGTTTTGCACTCTGCAAAGAGTAGAAATGACCTCTTGTGCATGCCCGTGTGAATTTCACAGCAAAATGCCGTTCTTTTCTTGTTTCTTGAAAGTTCTCAACACATTAGGAGAAAGATCTGTTTGAGCAAGAGTGATGCAGTGTGCATTTTTCTGCATTACAAGTGATTGGGAAACATAGTCCTTATTTTTCCACATTGTGTAAGAAACAACGTGAGGCTTGCAAGAGTTTGAACAATGCTCCCCAAAACGTATTCCAGGAGTGAAAACACACGTTTCTAGAAAGACTCTGAAGCAGCAAGCAAAAGCATAGTGGCTGAGTGTTCTTTCAATGAGAAACACACGCATTTCACTCTTCTGGATTCAGTTTTCAGCCAGGAATTCATATGCATTATGTACTGTGCAGAATGTAGCTACATGCTCGGGGGTTGTGTCATAGAAGCACCTCTCCTGCATGAGCTTATTGCAACATTCATTGTTTGGCTAAGTTCTTTAGGGTTGGTTTTGGAAGATGTTTCATATTTGGTCAAATCCCGCTTCGTACGAAATATTTTCACAGCGCTGTTTCCAAGTGTCCACAAAGATCTGCTGCTTGAAACTGCCTACATGCACATCTCCCATACTGCTGTGTTCGTTTCACTACCTGGATTTTGGCTTCCTCTTCTTGCTTTGAAATGACAAGCCTTCATTCTGCATGCTACACACACCTTGTAGCAGTTTCAGTTAGAAGCATGTTGGTGCTCTCAAAAAGCTGTGTAACCTAGTTAGAGTGTGTCACTCTCTGGCACTGAATACACAACTTAGAGCTCCTTTCACCACAGACACGCAAACACATCTTTTTGGGAAAGTGCTACCTCAAGTCACTTGCAAATGTAAGGCTTTCATAGAGAAAATGAAGTCAATCATGGTTTTGCACTCTGCAAAGAGTAGAAATGACCTCTTGTGCATGCCCGTGTGAATTTCACAGCAAAATGCCCTTCTTTTCTTGTTTCTTGAAAGTTCTCAACACATTAGGAGAAAGATCTGTTTGAGCAAGAGTGATGCAGTGTGCATTTTTCTGCATTACAAGTGATTGGGAAACATACTCCTTATTTTTCCACATTGTGTAAGAAACAACGTGAGGGTTGCAAGAGTTTGAACAATGCACCCCAAAACGTATTACAGGAGTGAAAACACACGTTTCTAGAAAGACTCTGAAGCAGCAAGAAAAAGCATAGTGGCTGAGTGTTCTTTCAATGAGAAACACACGCATTTCACTCTTCTGGAGTCAGTTTTCAGCCAGGAATTCATATGCATTTTGTACTGTGCAGAATGTAGCTACATGCTCGGGGGTTGTGTCATAGAAGCACCTCTCCTGCAGGAGCTTATTGCAGCATTCATTGTTTGGCTAAGTTCTTTAGGGTTGGTTTTGGAAGGTGTTTCATCCTTGGTGAAATCCCGCTTCGTACGAAATATTTTCACAGCGCTGTTTCCAAGTGTCCACAAAGATCTGCTGCTTGATACTGCCTACATGCACATCTCCCATACTGCTGTGCTCGTTTCACTACCTGGATTTTGGTTTCCTCTTCTTGCTTTGAAATGACAAGCCTTCATTCTGCATGCTACACACACCTTGTAGCAGTTTCAGTTTGAAGCATGTTGGTGCTCTCAAAAAGGTGTGTAACCTAGTTAGAGTGTGTCACTCTCCGGCACTGAATACACAACTTAGAGCTCCTTTCACCACAGACACGCAAACACATCTTTTTGGGAAAGTGCTACCACAAGTCAGTTGCAAATGTAAGGCTTTCATAGAGAAAATGAAGTCAATCATGGTTTTGTACTCTGCAAACAGTAGAAATGACCTCTTGTGCATGCCCGTGTGAATTTCACAGCAAAATGCCCTTCTTTTCTTGTTTCTTGAAAGTTCTCAGCACATTAGGAGAAAGATCTGTTTGAGGAAGAGTGATGCAGTGTGCATTTTTCTGCATAACAAGTGATTGGGAAACATACTCCTTATTTTGCCACATTGTGTAAGAAACAACGTGAGGCTTGCAAGAGTTTGAACAATGCTCCCCAAAACGTATTCCAGGTGTGAAAACACACGTTTCTAGAAAGACTCTGAAGCAGCAAGCAAAAGCATAGTGGCTGAGTGTTCTTTCAATGAGAAACACACGCATTTCACTCTTCTGGAGTCAGTTTTCAGCCAGGAATTCATATGCATTTTGTACTGTGCAGAATGTAGCTACATGCTCGGGGGTTGTGCCATAGAAGAACCTCTCCTGCAGGAGCTTATTGCAACATTCATTATTTGGCTAAGTTCATTAGGGTTGGTTTTGGAAGGTGTTTCATCTTTGGTGAAATCCCGCTTCGTACGAAATATTTTCACAGCGCTGTTTCCAAGTGTCCACAAAGATCTGCTGCTTGAAACTGCCTACATGCACATCTCCCATACTGCTGTGCTCGTTTCACTACCTGGATTTTGGTTTCCTCTTCTTGCTTTGAAATGACAAGCCTTCATTCTGCATGCTACACACACCTTGTAGCAGTTTCAGTTTGAAGCATGTTGGTGCTCTCAAAAAGCTGTGTAACCTAGTTAGAGTGTGTCACTCTCCGGCACTGAATACACAACTTAGAGCTTCTTTCACCACAGACACGCAAACATATCTTTTTGGGAAAGTGCTACCTCAAGTCACTTGCAAATGTAAGGGTTTCATAGAGAAAATGAAGTCAATCATGATTTTGCACTCTGCAAACAGTAGAAATGACCTCTTGTGCATGCCCGTGTGAATTTCACAGCAAATGCCCTTCTTTTCTTGTTTCTTGAAAGTTCTCAACACGTTAGGAGAAAGATCTGTTTGAGCAAGAGTGATGCAGTGTGCATTTTTCTGCATTACAAGTGATTGGGAAACATAGTCCTTATTTTTCCACATTGTGTAAGAAACAACGTGAGGCTTGAAAGAGTTTGAACAATGCTCCCCAAAACGTATTCCAGGAGTGAAAACACACGTTTCTAGAAAGACTCTGAAGCAGCAAGCAAAAGCATAGTGGCTGAGTGTTCTTTCAATGAAAAACACACGCATTTCACTCTTCTGGAGTCAGTTTTCAGCCAGGAATTCATATGCATTTTGTACTGTGCAGAATGTAGCTACATGCTCGGGGGGTTGTGTCATAGAAGCACCTCTCCTGCAGGAGCTTATTGCAGCATTCATTGTTTGGCTAAGTTCTTTAGGGTTGGTTTTGGAAGGTGTTTCATCTTTGGTGAAATCCCGCTTCGTACGAAATATTTTCACAGCGCTGTTTCCAAGTGTCCACAAAGATCTGCTGCTTGAAACTGCCTACATGCACATCTCCCATACTGCTGTGCTCGTTTCACTACCTGGATTTTGGTTTCCTCTTCTTGCTTTGAAATGACAAGCCTTCATTCTGCATGCTACACACACCTTGTAGCAGTTTCAGTTTGAAGCATGTTGGTGCTCTCAAAAAGCTGTGTAACCTAGTTAGAGTGTGTCACTCTCCGGCACTGAATACAGAACTTAGAGCTCCTTTCACCACAGACACGCAAACACATCTTTTTGGGAAAGTGCTACCTCAAGTCACTTGCAAATGTAAGGCTTTCATAGAGAAAATGAAGTCAATCATGGTTTTGCACTCTGCAAACAGTAGAAATGACCTCTTGTGCATGCCCGTGTGAATTTCACAGCAAATGCCCTTCTTTTCTTGTTTCTTGAAAGTTCTCAACACGTTAGGAGAAAGATCTGTTTGAGCAAGAGTGATGCAGTGTGCATTTTTCTGCATTACAAGTGATTGGGAAACATAGTCCTTATTTTTCCACATTGTGTAAGAAACAACGTGAGGCTTGAAAGAGTTTGAACAATGCTCCCCAAAACGTATTCCAGGAGTGAAAACACACGTTTCTAGAAAGACTCTGAAGCAGCAAGCAAAAGCATAGTGGCTGAGTGTTCTTTCAATGAAAAACACACGCATTTCACTCTTCTGGAGTCAGTTTTCAGCCAGGAATTCATATGCATTTTGTACTGTGCAGAATGTAGCTACATGCTCGGGGGGTTGTGTCATAGAAGCACCTCTCCTGCAGGAGCTTATTGCAGCATTCATTGTTTGGCTAAGTTCTTTAGGGTTGGTTTTGGAAGGTGTTTCATCTTTGGTGAAATCCCGCTTCGTACGAAATATTTTCACAGCGCTGTTTCCAAGTGTCCACAAAGATCTGCTGCTTGAAACTGCCTACATGCACATCTCCCATACTGCTGTGCTCGTTTCACTACCTGGATTTTGGTTTCCTCTTCTTGCTTTGAAATGACAAGCCTTCATTCTGCATGCTACACACACCTTGTAGCAGTTTCAGTTTGAAGCATGTTGGTGCTCTCAAAAAGCTGTGTAACCTAGTTAGAGTGTGTCACTCTCCAGCACTGAATACACAACTTAGAGCTCCTTTCACCACAGACACGCAACCACATCTTTTTGGGAAAGTGCTACCTCAAGTCACTTGCAAATGTAAGGGTTTCATAGAGAAAATGAAGTCAATCATGGTTTTGCACTCTGCAAACAGTAGAAATGACCTCTTGTGCATGCCCGTGTGAATTTCACAGCAAAATGCCCTTCTTTTCTTGTTTCTTGAAAGTTCTCAACACATTAGGAGAAAGATCTGTTTGAGCAAGAGTGATGCAGTGTCCATTTTTCTGCATTACAAGTGATTGGGAAACATACTCCTTATTTTTCCACATTGTGTAAGAAACAACGTGAGGCTTGCAAGAGTTTGAACAATGCACCCCAAAACGTATTCCAGGTGTGAAAACACACTTTACTAGAAAGACTCTGAAGCAGCAAGCAAAAGCATAGTGGCTGAGTGTTGTTTCAATGAGAAACACACGCATTTCACTTTACTGGAGTCAGTTTTCAGCCAGGAATTCATATGCATTTTGTACTGTGCAGAATGTAGCTACATGCTCGGGGGTTGTGTCATAGAAGCACCTCTCCTGCAGGAGCTTATTGCAACATTCATTATTTGGCTAAGTTCATTAGGGTTGGTTTTGGAAGGTGTTTCATCTTTGGTGAAATCCCGCTTCGTACGAAATATTTTCACAGCGCTGTTTCCAAGTGTCCACAAAGATCTGCTGCTTGAAACTGCCTACATGCACATCTCCCATACTGCTGTGCTCGTTTCACTACCTGGATTTTGGTTTCCTCTTCTTGCTTTGAAATGACAAGCCTTCATTCTGCATGCTACACACACCTTGTAGCAGTTTCAGTTTGAAGCATGTTGGTGCTCTCAAAAAGCTGTGTAACCTAGTTAGAGTGTGTCACTCTCCGGCACTGAATACACAACTTAGAGCTCCTTTCACCACAGACACGCAAACACATCTTTTTGGGAAAGTGATACCTCAAGTCACTTGCAAATGTAAGGCTTTCATAGAGAAAATGAAGTCAATCATGGTTTTGCACTCTGCAAACAGTAGAAATGACCTCTTGTGCATTCCCGTGTGAATTTCACAGCAAAATGCCCTTCTTTTCTTGTTTCTTGAAAGTTCTCAACACATTAGGAGAAAGATCTGTTTGAGCAAGAGTGATGCAGTGTGCATTTTTCTGCATTACAAGTGATTGGGAAACATACTCCTTATTTTTCCACATTGTGTAAGAAACAACGTGAGGCTTGCAAGACTTTGAACAATGCACCCCAAAACGTATTCCAGGTGTGAAAACACACGTTACTAGAAAGACTCTAAAGCAGCAAGCAAAAGCATAGTGGCTGAGTGTTCTTTCAATGAGAAACACACGCATTTCACTCTTCTGGAGTCAGTTTTCAGCCAGGAATTCATATGCATTTTGTACTGTGCAGAATGTAGCTACATTCTCGGGGGTTGTGTCATAGAAGCTCCTCTCCTGCAGGAGCTTATTGCAACATTCATTATTTGGCTAAGTTCATTAGGGTTGGTTTTGGAAGGTGTTTCATCTTTGGTGAAATCCCGCTTCGTACGAAATATTTTCACAGCGCTGTTTCCAAGTGTCCACAAAGATCTGCTGCTTGAAACTGCCTACATGCACATCTCCCATACTGCTGTGCTCGTTTCACTACCTGGATTTTGGTTTCCTCTTCTTGCTTTGAAATGACAAGCCTTCATTCTGCATGCTACACACACCTTGTAGCAGTTTCAGTTTGAAGCATGTTGGTGCTCTCAAAAAGCTGTGTAACCTAGTTAGAGTGTGTCACTCTCCGGCACTGAATACACAACTTAGAGCTCCTTTCAACACAGACACGCAAACACATCTTTTTGGGAAAGTGCTACCTCAAGTCACTTGCAAATGTAAGGCTTTCATAGAGAAAATGAAGTCAATCATGGTTTTGCACTCTGCAAAGAGTAGAAATGACCTCTTGTGCATGCCCGTGTGAATTTCACAGCAAAATGCCCTTCTTTTCTTGTTTCTTGAAAGTTCTCAACACATTAGGAGAAAGATCTGTTTGAGCAAGAGTGATGCAGTGTGCATTTTTCTGCATTACAAGTGATTGGGAAACATAGTCCTTATTTTTCCACATTGTGTAAGAAACAACGTGAGGCTTGCAAGAGTTTGAACAATGCTCCCCAAAACGTATTCCAGGAGTGAAAACACACGTTTCTAGAAAGACTCTGAAGCAGCAAGCAAAAGCATAGTGGCTGAGTGTTCTTTCAATGAGAAACACACGCATTTCACTCTTCTGGATTCAGTTTTCAGCCAGGAATTCATATGCATTATGTACTGTGCAGAATGTAGCTACATGCTCGGGGGTTGTGTCATAGAAGCACCTCTCCTGCATGAGCTTATTGCAACATTCATTGTTTGGCTAAGTTCTTTAGGGTTGGTTTTGGAAGATGTTTCATATTTGGTCAAATCCCGCTTCGTACGAAATATTTTCACAGCGCTGTTTCCAAGTGTCCACAAAGATCTGCTGCTTGAAACTGCCTACATGCACATCTCCCATACTGCTGTGTTCGTTTCACTACCTGGATTTTGGCTTCCTCTTCTTGCTTTGAAATGACAAGCCTTCATTCTGCATGCTACACACACCTTGTAGCAGTTTCAGTTAGAAGCATGTTGGTGCTCTCAAAAAGCTGTGTAACCTAGTTAGAGTGTGTCACTCTCTGGCACTGAATACACAACTTAGAGCTCCTTTCACCACAGACACGCAAACACATCTTTTTGGGAAAGTGCTACCTCAAGTCACTTGCAAATGTAAGGCTTTCATAGAGAAAATGAAGTCAATCATGGTTTTGCACTCTGCAAACAGTAGAAATGACCTCTTGTGCATGCCCGTGTGAATTTCACAGCAAAATGCCCTTCTTTTCTTGTTTCTTGAAAGTTCTCAGCACATTAGGAGAAAGATCTGTTTGAGGAAGAGTGATGCAGTGTGCATTTTTCTGCATAACAAGTGATTGGGAAACATACTCCTTATTTTGCCACATTGTGTAAGAAACAACGTGAGGCTTGCAAGAGTTTGAACAATGCTCCCCAAAACGTATTCCAGGTGTGAAAACACACGTTTCTAGAAAGACTCTGAAGCAGCAAGCAAAAGCATAGTGGCTGAGTGTTCTTTCAATGAGAAACACACGCATTTCACTCTTCTGGAGTCAGTTTTCAGCCAGGAATTCATATGCATTTTGTACTGTGCAGAATGTAGCTACATGCTCGGGGGTTGTGCCATAGAAGAACCTCTCCTGCAGGAGCTTATTGCAACATTCATTATTTGGCTAAGTTCATTAGGGTTGGTTTTGGAAGGTGTTTCATCTTTGGTGAAATCCCGCTTCGTACGAAATATTTTCACAGCGCTGTTTCCAAGTGTCCACAAAGATCTGCTGCTTGAAACTGCCTACATGCACATCTCCCATACTGCTGTGCTCGTTTCACTACCTGGATTTTGGTTTCCTCTTCTTGCTTTGAAATGACAAGCCTTCATTCTGCATGCTACACACACCTTGTAGCAGTTTCAGTTTGAAGCATGTTGGTGCTCTCAAAAAGCTGTGTAACCTAGTTAGAGTGTGTCACTCTCCGGCACTGAATACACAACTTAGAGCTTCTTTCACCACAGACACGCAAACATATCTTTTTGGGAAAGTGCTACCTCAAGTCACTTGCAAATGTAAGGGTTTCATAGAGAAAATGAAGTCAATCATGATTTTGCACTCTGCAAACAGTAGAAATGACCTCTTGTGCATGCCCGTGTGAATTTCACAGCAAATGCCCTTCTTTTCTTGTTTCTTGAAAGTTCTCAACACGTTAGGAGAAAGATCTGTTTGAGCAAGAGTGATGCAGTGTGCATTTTTCTGCATTACAAGTGATTGGGAAACATAGTCCTTATTTTTCCACATTGTGTAAGAAACAACGTGAGGCTTGAAAGAGTTTGAACAATGCTCCCCAAAACGTATTCCAGGAGTGAAAACACACGTTTCTAGAAAGACTCTGAAGCAGCAAGCAAAAGCATAGTGGCTGAGTGTTCTTTCAATGAAAAACACACGCATTTCACTCTTCTGGAGTCAGTTTTCAGCCAGGAATTCATATGCATTTTGTACTGTGCAGAATGTAGCTACATGCTCGGGGGGTTGTGTCATAGAAGCACCTCTCCTGCAGGAGCTTATTGCAGCATTCATTGTTTGGCTAAGTTCTTTAGGGTTGGTTTTGGAAGGTGTTTCATCTTTGGTGAAATCCCGCTTCGTACGAAATATTTTCACAGCGCTGTTTCCAAGTGTCCACAAAGATCTGCTGCTTGAAACTGCCTACATGCACATCTCCCATACTGCTGTGCTCGTTTCACTACCTGGATTTTGGTTTCCTCTTCTTGCTTTGAAATGACAAGCCTTCATTCTGCATGCTACACACACCTTGTAGCAGTTTCAGTTTGAAGTATGTTGGTGCTCTCAAAAAGCTGTGTAACCTAGTTAGAGTGTGTCACTCTCCAGCACTGAATACACAACTTAGAGCTCCTTTCACCACAGACACGCAACCACATCTTTTTGGGAAAGTGCTACCTCAAGTCACTTGCAAATGTAAGGGTTTCATAGAGAAAATGAAGTCAATCATGGTTTTGCACTCTGCAAACAGTAGAAATGACCTCTTGTGCATGCCCGTGTGAATTTCACAGCAAAATGCCCTTCTTTTCTTGTTTCTTGAAAGTTCTCAACACATTAGGAGAAAGATCTGTTTGAGCAAGAGTGATGCAGTGTGCATTTTTCTGCATTACAAGTGATTGGGAAACATACTCCTTATTTTTCCACATTGTGTAAGAAACAACGTGAGGCTTGCAAGAGTTTGAACAATGCACCCCAAAACGTATTCCAGGTGTGAAAACACACTTTACTAGAAAGACTCTGAAGCAGCAAGCAAAAGCATAGTGGCTGAGTGTTGTTTCAATGAGAAACACACGCATTTCACTTTACTGGAGTCAGTTTTCAGCCAGGAATTCATATGCATTTTGTACTGTGCAGAATGTAGCTACATGCTCGGGGGTTGTGTCATAGAAGCACCTCTCCTGCAGGAGCTTATTGCAACATTCATTATTTGGCTAAGTTCATTAGGGTTGGTTTTGGAAGGTGTTTCATCTTTGGTGAAATCCCGCTTCGTACGAAATATTTTCACAGCGCTGTTTCCAAGTGTCCACAAAGATCTGCTGCTTGAAACTGCCTACATGCACATCTCCCATACTGCTGTGCTCGTTTCACTACCTGGATTTTGGTTTCCTCTTCTTGCTTTGAAATGACAAGCCTTCATTCTGCATGCTACACACACCTTGTAGCAGTTTCAGTTTGAAGCATGTTGGTGCTCTCAAAAAGCTGTGTAACCTAGTTAGAGTGTGTCACTCTCCGGCACTGAATACACAACTTAGAGCTCCTTTCACCACAGACACGCAAACACATCTTTTTGGGAAAGTGCTACCTCAAGTCACTTGCAAATGTAAGGCTTTCATAGAGAAAATGAAGTCAATCATGGTTTTGCACTCTGCAAACAGTAGAAATGAACTCTTGTGCATTCCCGTGTGAATTTCACAGCAAAATGCCCTTCTTTTCTTGTTTCTTGAAAGTTCTCAACACATTAGGAGAAAGATCTGTTTGAGCAAGAGTGATGCAGTGTGCATTTTTCTGCATTACAAGTGATTGGGAAACATACTCCTTATTTTTCCACATTGTGTAAGAAACAACGTGAGGCTTGCAAGACTTTGAACAATGCACCCCAAAACGTATTCCAGGTGTGAAAACACACGTTACTAGAAACACTCTAAAGCAGCAAGCAAAAGCATAGTGGCTGAGTGTTCTTTCAATGAGAAACACACGCATTTCACTCTTCTGGAGTCAGTTTTCAGCCAGGAATTCATATGCATTTTGTACTGTGCAGAATGTAGCTACATTCTCGGGGGTTGTGTCATAGAAGCTCCTCTCCTGCAGGAGCTTATTGCAACATTCATTATTTGGCTAAGTTCATTAGGGTTGGTTTTGGAAGGTGTTTCATCTTTGGTGAAATCCCGCTTCGTACGAAATATTTTCACAGCGCTGTTTCCAAGTGTCCACAAAGATCTGCTGCTTGAAACTGCCTACATGCACATCTCCCATACTGCTGTGCTCGTTTCACTACCTGGATTTTGGTTTCCTCTTCTTGCTTTGAAATGACAAGCCTTCATTCTGCATGCTACACACACCTTGTAGCAGTTTCAGTTTGAAGCATGTTGGTGCTCTCAAAAAGCTGTGTAACCTAGTTAGAGTGTGTCACTCTCCAGCACTGAATACACAACTTAGAGCTCCTTTCAACACAGACACGCAAACACATCTTTTTGGGAAAGTGCTACCTCAAGTCACTTGCAAATGTAAGGCTTTCATAGAGAAAATGAAGTCAATCATGGTTTTGCACTCTGCAAAGAGTAGAAATGACCTCTTGTGCATGCCCGTGTGAATTTCACAGCAAAATGCCCTTCTTTTCTTGTTTCTTGAAAGTTCTCAACACATTAGGAGAAAGATCTGTTTGAGCAAGAGTGATGCAGTGTGCATTTTTCTGCATTACAAGTGATTGGGAAACATAGTCCTTATTTTTCCACATTGTGTAAGAAACAACGTGAGGCTTGCAAGAGTTTGAACAATGCTCCCCAAAACGTATTCCAGGAGTGAAAACACACGTTTCTAGAAAGACTCTGAAGCAGCAAGCAAAAGCATAGTGGCTGAGTGTTCTTTCAATGAGAAACACACGCATTTCACTCTTCTGGATTCAGTTTTCAGCCAGGAATTCATATGCATTATGTACTGTGCAGAATGTAGCTACATGCTCGGGGGTTGTGTCATAGAAGCACCTCTCCTGCATGAGCTTATTGCAACATTCATTGTTTGGCTAAGTTCTTTAGGGTTGGTTTTGGAAGATGTTTCATATTTGGTCAAATCCCGCTTCGTACGAAATATTTTCACAGCGCTGTTTCCAAGTGTCCACAAAGATCTGCTGCTTGAAACTGCCTACATGCACATCTCCCATACTGCTGTGTTCGTTTCACTACCTGGATTTTGGCTTCCTCTTCTTGCTTTGAAATGACAAGCCTTCATTCTGCATGCTACACACACCTTGTAGCAGTTTCAGTTAGAAGCATGTTGGTGCTCTCAAAAAGCTGTGTAACCTAGTTAGAGTGTGTCACTCTCTGGCACTGAATACACAACTTAGAGCTCCTTTCACCACAGACACGCAAACACATCTTTTTGGGAAAGTGCTACCTCAAGTCACTTGCAAATGTAAGGCTTTCATAGAGAAAATGAAGTCAATCATGGTTTTGCACTCTGCAAACAGTAGAAATGACCTCTTGTGCATGCCCGTGTGAATTTCACAGCAAAATGCCCTTCTTTTCTTGTTTCTTGAAAGTTCTCAGCACATTAGGAGAAAGATCTGTTTGAGGAAGAGTGATGCAGTGTGCATTTTTCTGCATAACAAGTGATTGGGAAACATACTCCTTATTTTGCCACATTGTGTAAGAAACAACGTGAGGCTTGCAAGAGTTTGAACAATGCTCCCCAAAACGTATTCCAGGTGTGAAAACACACGTTTCTAGAAAGACTCTGAAGCAGCAAGCAAAAGCATAGTGGCTGAGTGTTCTTTCAATGAGAAACACACGCATTTCACTCTTCTGGAGTCAGTTTTCAGCCAGGAATTCATATGCATTTTGTACTGTGCAGAATGTAGCTACATGCTCGGGGGTTGTGCCATAGAAGAACCTCTCCTGCAGGAGCTTATTGCAACATTCATTATTTGGCTAAGTTCATTAGGGTTGGTTTTGGAAGGTGTTTCATCTTTGGTGAAATCCCGCTTCGTACGAAATATTTTCACAGCGCTGTTTCCAAGTGTCCACAAAGATCTGCTGCTTGAAACTGCCTACATGCACATCTCCCATACTGCTGTGCTCGTTTCACTACCTGGATTTTGGTTTCCTCTTCTTGCTTTGAAATGACAAGCCTTCATTCTGCATGCTACACACACCTTGTAGCAGTTTCAGTTTGAAGCATGTTGGTGCTCTCAAAAAGCTGTGTAACCTAGTTAGAGTGTGTCACTCTCCGGCACTGAATACACAATTTAGAGCTTCTTTCACCACAGACACGCAAACATATCTTTTTGGGAAAGTGCTACCTCAAGTCACTTGCAAATGTAAGGGTTTCATAGAGAAAATGAAGTCAATCATGATTTTGCACTCTGCAAACAGTAGAAATGACCTCTTGTGCATGCCCGTGTGAATTTCACAGCAAATGCCCTTCTTTTCTTGTTTCTTGAAAGTTCTCAACACGTTAGGAGAAAGATCTGTTTGAGCAAGAGTGATGCAGTGTGCATTTTTCTGCATTACAAGTGATTGGGAAACATAGTCCTTATTTTTCCACATTGTGTAAGAAACAACGTGAGGCTTGAAAGAGTTTGAACAATGCTCCCCAAAACGTATTCCAGGAGTGAAAACACACGTTTCTAGAAAGACTCTGAAGCAGCAAGCAAAAGCATAGTGGCTGAGTGTTCTTTCAATGAAAAACACACGCATTTCACTCTTCTGGAGTCAGTTTTCAGCCAGGAATTCATATGCATTTTGTACTGTGCAGAATGTAGCTACATGCTCGGGGGTTTGTGTCATAGAAGCACCTCTCCTGCAGGAGCTTATTGCAGCATTCATTGTTTGGCTAAGTTCTTTAGGGTTGGTTTTGGAAGGTGTTTCATCTTTGGTGAAATCCCGCTTCGTACGAAATATTTTCACAGCGCTGTTTCCAAGTGTCCACAAAGATCTGCTGCTTGAAACTGCCTACATGCACATCTCCCATACTGCTGTGCTCGTTTCACTACCTGGATTTTGGTTTCCTCTTCTTGCTTTGAAATGACAAGCCTTCATTCTGCATGCTACACACACCTTGTAGCAGTTTCAGTTTGAAGCATGTTGGTGCTCTCAAAAAGCTGTGTAACCTAGTTAGAGTGTGTCACTCTCCAGCACTGAATACACAACTTAGAGCTCCTTTCACCACAGACACGCAACCACATCTTTTTGGGAAAGTGCTACCTCAAGTCACTTGCAAATGTAAGGGTTTCATAGAGAAAATGAAGTCAATCATGGTTTTGCACTCTGCAAACAGTAGAAATGACCTCTTGTGCATGCCCGTGTGAATTTCACAGCAAAATGCCCTTCTTTTCTTGTTTCTTGAAAGTTCTCAACACATTAGGAGAAAGATCTGTTTGAGCAAGAGTGATGCAGTGTGCATTTTTCTGCATTACAAGTGATTGGGAAACATACTCCTTATTTTTCCACATTGTGTAAGAAACAACGTGAGGCTTGCAAGAGTTTGAACAATGCACCCCAAAACGTATTCCAGGTGTGAAAACACACTTTACTAGAAAGACTCTGAAGCAGCAAGCAAAAGCATAGTGGCTGAGTGCTGTTTCAATGAGAAACACACGCATTTCACTTTACTGGAGTCAGTTTTCAGCCAGGAATTCATATGCATTTTGTACTGTGCAGAATGTAGCTACATGCTCGGGGGTTGTGTCATAGAAGCACCTCTCCTGCAGGAGCTTATTGCAACATTCATTATTTGGCTAAGTTCATTAGGGTTGGTTTTGGAAGGTGTTTCATCTTTGGTGAAATCCCGCTTCGTACGAAATATTTTCACAGCGCTGTTTCCAAGTGTCCACAAAGATCTGCTGCTTGAAACTGCCTACATGCACATCTCCCATACTGCTGTGCTCGTTTCACTACCTGGATTTTGGTTTCCTCTTCTTGCTTTGAAATGACAAGCCTTCATTCTGCATGCTACACACACTTTGTAGCAGTTTCAGTTTGAAGCATGTTGGTGCTCTCAAAAAGCTGTGTAACCTAGTTAGAGTGTGTCACTCTCCGGCACTGAATACACAACTTAGAGCTCCTTTCACCACAGACACGCAAACACATCTTTTTGGGAAAGTGCTACCTCAAGTCACTTGCAAATGTAAGGCTTTCATAGAGAAAATGAAGTCAATCATGGTTTTGCACTCTGCAAACAGTAGAAATGACCTCTTGTGCATTCCCGTGTGAATTTCACAGCAAAATGCCCTTCTTTTCTTGTTTCTTGAAAGTTCTCAACACATTAGGAGAAAGATCTGTTTGAGCAAGAGTGATGCAGTGTGCATTTTTCTGCATTACAAGTGATTGGGAAACATACTCCTTATTTTTCCACATTGTGTAAGAAACAACGTGAGGCTTGCAAGACTTTGAACAATGCACCCCAAAACGTATTCCAGGAGTGAAAACACACGTTTCTAGAAAGACTCTGAAGTAGCAAGCAAAAGCATAGTGGCTGAGTGTTCTTTCAATGAGAAACACACGCATTTCACTCTTCTGGATTCAGTTTTCAGCCAGGAATTCATATGCATTATGTACTGTGCAGAATGTAGCTACATGCTCGGGGGTTGTGTCATAGAAGCACCTCTCCTGCATGAGCTTTTTGCAACATTCATTGTTTGGCTAAGTTCTTTAGGGTTGGTTTTGGAAGGTGTTTCATATTTGGTCAAATTGCCCTTCGTACGAAATATTTTCACAGCGCTGATTCCAAGTGTCCACAAAGATCTGCTGCTTGAAACTGCCTACATGCACATCTCCCATACTGCTGTGTTCGTTTCACTACCTGGATTTTGGCTTCCTCTTCTTGCTTTGAAATGACAAGCCTTCATTCTGCATGCTACACACACCTTGTAGCAGTTTCAGTTTGAAGCATGTTGGTGCTCTCAAAAAGCTGTGTAACCTAGTTAGAGTGTGTCACTCTCCGGCACTGAATACACAACTTAGAGCTCCTTTCACCACAGACACGCAAACACATCTTTTTGGGAAAGTGCTACCTCAAGTCACTTGCAAATGTAAGGCTTTCATAGAGAAAATGAAGTCAATCATGGTTTTGCACTCTGCAAACAGTAGAAATGACCTCTTGTGCATTCCCGTGTGAATTTCACAGCAAAATGCCCTTCTTTTCTTGTTTCTTGAAAGTTCTCAACACATTAGGAGAAAGATCTGTTTGAGCAAGAGTGATGCAGTGTGCATTTTTCTGCATTACAAGTGATTGGGAAACATACTCCTTATTTTTCCACATTGTGTAAGAAACAACGTGAGGGCTGCAAGAGTTTGAACAATGCACCCCAAAACGTATTCCAGGAGTGAAAACACACGTTTCTAGAAAGACTCTGAAGCAGCAAGCAAAAGCATAGTGGCTGAGTGTTCTTTCAATGAGAAACACACGCATTTCACTCTTCTGGAGTCAGTTTTCAGCCAGGAATTCATATGCATTTTGTACTGTGCAGAATGTAGCTACATGCTCTGGGGTTGTGTCATAGAAGCACCTCTCCTGCAGGAGCTTATTGCAACATTCATTATTTGGCTAAGTTCATTAGGGTTGGTTTTGGAAGGTGTTTCATCTTTGGTGAAATCCCGCTTCGTAAGAAATATTTTCACAGCGCTGTTTCCAAGTGTCCACAAAGGTCTGCTGCTTGAAACTGCCTACATGCACATCTCCCATACTGCTGTGCTCGTTTCACTACCTGGATTTTGGTTTCCTCTTCTTGCTTTGAAATGACAAGCCTTCATTCTGCATGCTACACACACCTTGTAGCAGTTTCAGTTTGAAGCATGTTGGTGCTCTCAAAAAGCTGTGTAACCTAGTTAGAGTGTGTCACTCTCCGGCACTGAATACAGAACTTAGAGCTCCTTTCACCACAGACACGCAAACACATCTTTTTGGGAAAGTGCTACCTCAAGTCACTTGCAAATGTAAGGCTTTCATAGAGAAAATGAAGTCAATCATGGTTTTGCACTCTGCAAACAGTAGAAATGACCTCTTGTGCATGCCCGTGTGAATTTCACAGCAAAATGTCCTTCTTTTCTTGTTTCTTGAAAGTTCTCAACACATTAGGAGAAAGATCTGTTTGAGCAAGAGTGATGCAGTGTGGATTTTTCTGCATTACAAGTGATTGGGAAACATACTCCTTATTTTTCCACATTGTGTAAGAAACAACGTGAGGCTTGCAAGACTTTGAACAATGAACCCTAAAACGTATTCCAGGAGTGAAAACACACGTTTCTAGAAAGACTCTGAAGCAGCAAGCAAAAGCATAGTGGCTGAGTGTTCTTTCAATGAGAAACACACGCATTTCACTCTTCTGGAGTCAGTTTTCAGCCAGGAATTCATATGCATTTTGTACTGTGCAGAATGTAGCTACATGCTCGGGGGTTGTGTCATAGAAGCACCTCTCCTGCAGGAGCTTATTGCAACATTCATTTTTTGGCTAAGTTCTTTAGGATTGGTTTTGGAAGGTGTTTCATATTTGGTCGAATCCCGCTTCGTACGAAATATTTTCACAGCGCTGTTTCCAAGTGTCCACAAAGATCTGCTGCTTGAAATTGCCTACATGCACATCTCCCATACTGCTGTGCTCGTTTCACTACCTGGATTTTGGTTTCCTCTTCTTGCTTTGAAATGACAAGCCTTCATTCTGCATGCTACACACACCTTGTAGCAGTTTCAGTTTGAAGCATGTTGGTGCTCTCAAAAAGCTGTGTAACCTAGTTAGAGTGTGTCACTCTCCGGCACTGAATACAGAACTTAGAGCTCCTTTCACCACAGACACGCAAACACATCTTTTTGGGAAAGTGCTACCTCAAGTCACTTGAAAATGTAAGGGAGAAAATGAAGTCAATCATGGTTTTGCACTCTGCAAACAGTAGAAATGACCTCTTGTACATGCCCGTGTGAATTTCATAGCAAAATGCCCCTCTTTTCTTGTTTCTTGAAAGTTCTCAACACATTAGGAGAAAGATCTGTTTGAGCAAGAGTGATGCAGTGTGCATTTTTCTGCATTACAAGTGATTGGGAAACATACTCCTTATTTTTCCACATTGTGTAAGAAACAACGTGAGGCTTGCAAGAGTTTGAACAATGCACCCCAAAACGTATTCCAGGTGTGAAAACACACGTTTCTAGAAAGACTCTGAAGCAGCAAGCAAAAGCATAGTGGCTGAGTGTTCCATCAATGAGAAACACACGCATTTCACTCTTCTGGAGTCAGTTTTCAGCCAGGAATTCATATGCATTTTGTACTGTGCAGAATGTAGCTACATGCTCGGGGGTTGTGTCATAGAAGCACCTCTCCTGCAGGAGCTTATTGCAACATTCATTGTTTGGCTAAGTTCTTTAGGGTTGGTTTTGGAAGGTGTTTCATCTTTGGTGAAATCCCGCCTCGTACGAAATATTTTCACAGCGCTGTTTCCAAGTGTCCACAAAGATCTGGTGCTTGAAACTGCCTACATGCACATCTCCCATACTGCTGTGCTCGTTTCACTACCTGGATTTTGGTTTCCTCTTCTTGCTTTGAAATGACAAGCCTTCATTCTGCATGCTACACACACCTTGTAGCAGTTTCAGTTTGAAGCATGTTGGTGCTCTCAAAAAGCTGTGTAACCTAGTTAGAGTGTGTCACTCTCCGGCACTGAATACACAACTGAGAGCTCCTTTGACCACAGACACGCAAACACATCTTTTTGGGAAAGTGCTACCTCAAGTCACTTGAAAATGTAAGGGAGAAAATGAAGTCAATCATGGTTTTGCACTCTGCAAACAGTAGAAATGACCTCTTGTACATGCCCGTGTGAATTTCACAGCAAAATGCCCCTCTTTTCTTGTTTCTTGAAAGTTCTCAACACATTAGGAGAAAGATCTGTTTGAGCAAGAGTGATGCAGTGTGCATTTTTCTGCATTACAAGTGATTGGGAAACATACTCCTTATTTTTCCACATTGTGTAAGAAACAACGTGAGGCTTGCAAGAGTTTGAACAATGCACCCCAAATCGTATTCCAGGTGTGAAAACACACGTTTCTAGAAAGACTCTGAAGCAGCAAGCAAAAGCATAGTGGCTGAGTGTTCTTTCAATGAGAAACACACGCATTTCACTCTTCTGGAGTCAGTTTTCAGGCAGGAATTCATATGCATTTTGTACTGTGCAGAATGTAGCTACATGCTCGGGGGTTGTGTCATAGAAGCACCTCTCCTGCAGGAGCTTATTGCAACATTCATTGTTTGGCTAAGTTCTTTAGGGTTGGTTTTGGAAAGTGTTTCATCTTTGGTCAAATCCCGCTTCGTACGAAATATTTTCACAGCGCTGTTTCCAAGTGTCCACAAAGATCTGCTGCTTGAAACTGCCTACATGCACATCTCCCATACTGCTGTGCTCGTTTCACTACCTGGATTTTGGTTTCCTCTTCTTGCTTTTAAATGACAAGCCTTCATTCTCCATGCTACACACACCTTGTAGCAGTTTCAGTTAGAAGCATATTGGTGCTCTCAAAAAGCTGTGTAACCTAGTCAGAGTGTGTCACTCTCCAGCACTGAATACACAACTTAGAGCTCCTTTCACCACAGACACGCAACCACATCTTTTTGGGAAAGTGTTACCTCAAGTCACTTGCAAATGTAAGGGTTTCATAGAGAAAATGAAGTCAATCATGATTTTGCACTCTGCAAACAGTAGAAATGACCTCTTGTACATGCCCGTGTGAATTTCACAGCAAAATGCCCTTCTTTTCTTGTTTCTTGAAAGTTCTCAACACGTTAGGAGAAAGATCTGTTTGAGCAAGAGTGATGCAGTGTGCATTTTTCTGCATTACAAGTGATTGGGAAACATACTCCTTATTTTTCCACATTGTGTAAGAAACAACCTGAGGCTTGCAAGAGTTTGAACAATGCACCCCAAAACGTATTCCAGGAGTGAAAACACACGTTTCTAGAAAGACTCTGAAGCAGCAAGCAAAAGCATAGTGGCTGAGTGTTCTTTCAATGAGAAACACACGCATTTCACTCTTCTGGAGTCAGTTTTCAGCCAGGAATTCATATGCATTTTGTACTGTGCAGAATGTAGCTACATGCTCCGGGGTTGTGTCATAGAAGCACCTCTCCTGCAGGAGCTTATTGCAACATTCATTATTTGGCTAAGTTCATTAGGGTTGGTTTTGGAAGGTGTTTCATCTTTGGTGAAATCCCGCTTCGTACGAAATATTTTCACAGCGCTGTTTCCAAGTGTCCACAAAGATCTGCTGCTTGAAACTGCCTACATGCACATCTCCCATAGTGCTGTGTTCGTTTCACTACCTGGATTTTGGTTTCCTCTTCTTGCTTTGAAATGACAAGCCTTCATTCTGCATGCTACACACACCTTGTAGCAGTTTCAGTTTGAAGCATGTTGGTGCTCTCAAAAAGCTGTGTAACCTAGTTAGAGTGTGTCACTCTCCGGCACTGAATACAGAACTTAGAGCTCCTTTCACCACAGACACGCAAACACATCTTTTTGGGAAAGTGCTACCTCAAGTCACTTGCAAATGTAAGGCTTTCATAGAGAAAATGAAGTCAATCATGGTTTTGCACTCTGCAAACAGTAGAAATGACCTCTTGTGCATGCCCGTGTGAATTTCACAGCAAAATGTCCTTCTTTTCTTGTTTCTTGAAAGTTCTCAACACATTAGGAGAAAGATCTGTTTGAGCAAGAGTGATGCAGTGTGCATTTTTCTGCATTACAAGTGATTGGGAAACATACTCCTTATTTTTCCACATTGTGTAAGAAACAACGTGAGGCTTGAAAGAGTTTGAACAATGCTCCCCAAAACGTATTCCAGGAGTGAAAACACACGTTTCTGGAAAGACTCTGAAGCAGCAAGCAAAAGCATAGTGGCTGAGTGTTCTTTCAATGAAAAACACACGCATTTCACTCTTCTGGAGTCAGTTTTCAGCCAGGAATTCATATGCATTTTGTACTGTGCAGAATGTAGCTACATGCTCGGGGGGTTGTGTCATAGAAGCACCTCTCCTGCAGGAGCTTATTTCAGCATTCATTGTTTGGCTAAGTTCTTTAGGGTTGGTTTTGGAAGGTGTTTCATCTTTGGTGAAATCCCGCTTCGTACGAAATATTTTCACAGCGCTGTTTCCAAGTGTCCACAAAGATCTGCTGCTTGAAACTGCCTACATGCACATCTCCCATACTGCTGTGCTCGTTTCACTACCTGGATTTTGGTTTCCTCTTCTTGCTTTTAAATGACAAGCCTTCAATCTGCATGCTACACACACCTTGTAGCAGTTTCAGTTTGAAGCATGTTGGTGCTCTCAAAAACTGTGTAACCTAGTTAGAGTGTGTCACTCTCCAGCACTGAATACACAACTTAGAGCTCCTTTCACCACAGACACGCAACCACATCTTTTTGGGAAAGTGCTACCTCAAGTCACTTGCAAATGTAAGGGTTTCAAGGAGAAAATGAAGTCAATCATGGTTTTGCACTCTGCAAACAGTAGAAATGACCTCTTGTACATGCCCGTGTGAATTTCACAGCAAATGCCCTTCTTTTCTTGTTTCTTGAAAGTTCTCAACACATTAGGAGAAAGATCTGTGTGAGCAAGAGTGATGCAGTGTGCATTTTTCTGCATAACAAGTGATTGGGAAACATACTCCTTATTTTTCCACATTGTGTTAGAACAACGTGAGGCTTGCAAGAGTTTGAACAATGCACCCCAAAACGTATTCCAGGAGTGAAAACACACGTTTCGAGAAAGACTCTGAAGCAGCAAGCAAAAGCATAGTGGCTGAGTGTTCCATCAATGAGAAACACACGCATTTCACTCTTCTGGAGTCAGTTTTCAGCCAGGAATTCATATGCATTTTGTACTGTGCAGAATGTAGCTACATGCTCGGGGGTTGTGTCATAGAAGCACCTCTCCTGCAGGAGCTTATTGCAACATTCATTGTTTGGCTAAGTTCTTCAGGGTTGGTTTTGGACGGTCTTTTATCTTTGGTAAAATCCCGCTTCGTACGAAATATTTTCACAGCGCTGTTTCCAAGTGTCCACAAAGATCTGCTGCTTGAAACTGCCTACATGCACATCTCCCATACTGCTGTGCTCGTTTCACTACCTGGATTTTGGTTTCCTCTTCTTGCTTTGAAATGACAAGCCTTCATTCTGCATGCTACACACACCTTGTAGCAGTTTCAGTTTGAAGCATGTTGGTGCTCTCAAAAAGCTGTGTAACCTAGTTAGAGTGTGTCACTCTCCAGCACTGAATACACAACTTAGAGCTCCTTTCACCACAGACACGCAAACACATCTTTTTGGGAAAGTGCTACCTCAAGTCACTTGCAAATGTAAGGGTTTCATAGAGAAAATGAAGTCAATCATGGTTTTGCACTCTGCAAACAGTAGAAATGACCTCTTGTGCATGCCCGTGTGAATTTCACAGCAAAATGCCCTTCTTTTCTTGTTTCTTGAAAGTTCTCAACACATTAGGAGAAAGATCTGTTTGAGCAAGAGTGATGCAGTGTGCATTTTTCTGCATAACAAGTGATTGGGAAACATTCTCCTTATTTGTCCACATTGTGTAAGAAACAACTTGAGGCTTGCAAGAGTTTGAACAATGCACCCCAAAACGTATTCCAGGTGTGAAAACACACGTTACTAGAAAGACTCTGAAGCAGCAAGCAAAAGCATACTGGCTGAGTGTTCTTTCAATGAGAAACACACGCATTTCACTCTTCTGGAGTCAGTTTTCAGCTAGGAATTCATATGCATTTTGTACAGTGCAGAATGTAGCTACATGCTCTGGGGTTGTGTCATAGAAGCACCTCTCCTGCAGGAGCTTATTGCAACAATCATTATTTGGCTAAGTTCATTAGGGTTGGTTTTGGAAGGTGTTTCATCTTTGGTGAAATCCCGCTTCGTACGAAATATTTTCACAGCGCTGTTTCCAAGTGTCCACAAAGATCTGCTGCTTGAAACTGCCTACATGCACATCTCCCATACTGCTGTGCTCGTTTCACTACCTGGATTTTGGTTTCCTCTTCTTGCTTTGAAATGACAAGCCTTCATTCTGCATGCTACACACCCCTTGTAGCAGTTTCAGTTTGAAGCATGTTGGTGCTCTCAAAAAGCTGTGTAACCTAGTTAGAGTGTGTCACTCTCCGGCACTGAATACACAACTTAGAGCTCCTTTCACCACAGACACGCAAACACATCTTTTTGGGAAAGTGCTACCTCAAGTCACTTGCAAATGTAAGGCTTTCATAGAGAAAATGAAGTCAATCATGGTTTTGCACTCTGCAAACAGTAGAAATGACCTCTTGTACATGCCCGTGTGAATTTCACAGCAAAATGCCCCTCTTTTCTTGTTTCTTGAAAGTTCTCAACACATTAGGAGAAAGATCTGTTTGAGCAAGAGTGATGCAGTGTGCATTTTTCTGCATTACAAGTGATTGGGAAACATACTCCTTATTTTTCCACATTGTGTAAGAAACAACGTGAGGCTTGCAAGACTTTGAACAATGCACCCTAAAACGTATTCCAGGAGTGAAAACACACGTGTCTAGAAAGACTCTGAAGCAGCAAGCAAAAGCATAGTGGCTGAGTGTTCCATCAATGAGAAACACACGCATTTCACTCTTCTGGAGTCAGTTTTCAGCCAGGAATTCATATGCATTTTGTACTGTGCAGAATGTAGCTACATGCTCGGGGGTTGTGTCATAGAAGCACCTCTCCTGCAGGAGCTTATTGCAACATTCATTGTTTGGCTAAGTTCTTTAGGGTTGGTTTTGGAAGGTGTTTCATCTTTGGTGAAATCCCGCCTCGTACGAAATATTTTCACAGCGCTGTTTCCAAGTGTCCACAAAGATCTGCTGCTTGAAACTGCCTACATGCACATCTCCCATACTGCTGTGCTCGTTTCACTACCTGGATTTTGGTTTCCTCTTCTTGCTTTGAAATGACAAGCCTTCATTCTGCATGCTACACACACCTTGTAGCAGTTTCAGTTTGAAGCATGTTGGTGCTCTCAAAAAGCTGTGTAACCTAGTTAGAGTGTGTCACTCTCTGGCACTGAATACACAACTTAGAGCTCCTTTCACCACAGACACGCAAACACATCTTTTTGGGAAAGTGCTACCTCAAGTCACTTGCAAATGTAAGGGAGAAAATGAAATCAATCATGGTTTTGCACTCTGCAAACAGTAGAAATGACCTCTTGTACATGCCCGTGTGAATTTCACAGCAAAATGCCCTTCTTTTCTTGTTTCTTGAAAGTTCTCAACACATTAGGAGAAAGATCTGTTTGAGCAAGAGTGATGCAGTGTGCATTTTTCTGCATTACAATTGATTGGGAAACATACTCCTTATTTTTCCACATTGTGTAAGAAACAACGTGAGGCTTGCAAGAGTTTGAACAATGCACCCCAAAACGTATTCCAGGAGTGAAAACACACGTTTCTAGAAAGACTCTGAAGCAGCAAGCAAAAGCATAGTGGCTGAGTGTTCTTTCAATGAGAAACACACGCATTTCACTCTTCTGGAGTCAGTTTTCAGCCAGGAATTCATATGCATTTTGTACTGTGCAGAATGTAGCTACATGCTCGGGGGTTGTGTCATAGAAGCACCTCTCCTGCAGGAGCTTATTGCAACATTCATTCTTTGGCTAAGTTCTTTAGGGTTGGTTTTGGAAAGTGTTTCATATTTGGTCAAATCCCGCTTCGAACGAAATATTTTCACATCGCTGTTTCCAAGTGTCCACAAAGATCTGCTGCTTGAAACTGCCTACATGCACATCTCCCATACTGCTGTGCTCGTTTCACTACCTGGATTTTGGTTTCCTCTTCTTGCTTTGAAATGACAAGCCTTCATTCTCCATGCTACACACACCTTGTAGCAGTTTCAGTTAGAAGCATATTGGTGCTCTCAAAAAGCTGTGTAACCTAGTTAGAGTGTGTCACTCTCCAGCACTGAATACACAACTTAGAGCTCCTTTCAACACAGACACGCAAACACATCTTTTTGGGAAAGTGCTACCTCAAGTCATTTGCAAATGTAAGGGTTTCAAGGAGAAAATGAAGTCAATCATGGTTTTGCACTCTGGAAACAATAGAAATGACCTCTTGTACATGCCCGTGTGAATTTCACAGCAAAATGCCCTTCTTTTCTTGTTTCTTGAAAGTTCTCAACACATTAGGAGAAATATTTGTGTGAGCAAGAGTGCTGCAGTGTGCATTTTTCTGCATTACAAGTGATTGGGAAAGATAATCCTTATATTTCCACATTGTGTAAGAAACAACGTGAGGCTCGCAAGAGTTTGAACAATGCACCCCAAAACGTATTCCAGGAGTGAAAACACACGTTTCTAGAAAGACTCTGAAGCAGCAAGCAAAAGCATAGTGGCTGAGTGTTCTTTCAATGAGAAACACACGCATTTCACTCTTCTGGAGTCAGTTTTCAGCCAGGAATTCATATGCATTTTGTACTGTGCAGAGTGTAGCTACATTCTCGGGGGTTGTGTCATAGAAGCTCCTCTCCTGCAGGAGCTTATTGCAACATTCATTATTTGGCTAAGTTCTTTAGGGTTGGTTTTGGAAGGTGTTTCATATTTGGTCAAATCCCGATTCGTACGAAATATTTTCACTGCGCTGTTTCCAAGTGTCCACAAAGATCTTCTGGTTGAAACTGCCTACATGCACATCTCCCATACTGCTGTGCGCGTTTCACTACCTGGATTTTGGTTTCCTCTTCTTGCTTTGAAATGCAAGCCTTCATTCTCCATGCTACACACACCTTGTAGCAGTTTCAGTTAGAAGCATATTGGTGCTCTCAAAAAGCTGTGTAACCTAGTTAGAGTGTGTCACTCTCCGGCACTGAATACACAACTTAGAGCTCCTTTCACCACAGACACGCAAACACATCTTTTTGGGAAAGTGCTACCTCAAGTCACTTGCAAATGTAAGGGTTTCAAGGAAAAAATGAAGTCAATCATGGTTTTGCATTCTGCAAACAATAGAAATGACCTCTTGTACATGCCCGTGTGAATTTCACAGCAAAATGCCCTTCTTTTCTTGTTTCTTGAAAGTTCTCAACACGTTAGGAGAAAGATCTGTTTGAGCAAGAGTGATGCAGTGTGCATTTTTCTGCATTACAAGTGATTGGAAAACATACTCCTTATTTTTCCACATTGTGTAAGAAACAACGTGAGGCTTGCAAGAGTTTGAACAATGCACCCCAAAACGTATTCCAGGAGTGAAAACACACGTTTCTAGAAAGACTCTGAAGCAGCAAGCAAAAGCATAGTGGCTGAGTGTTCCATGAATGAGAAACACACGCATTTCACTCTTCTGGAGTCAGTTTTCAGCCAGGAATTCATATGCATTTTGTACTGTGCAGAATGTAGCTACATGCTCGGGGGTTGTGTCATAGAAGCACCTCTCTTGCAGGAGCTTATTGCAGCATTCATTGTTTGGCTAAGTTCTTTAGGGTTGGTTTTGGAAGGTGTTTCATATTTGGTCAAATCCCGCTTCGTACGAAATATTTTCACAGCGCTGTTTCCAAGTGTCCAAAAAGATCTGCTGCTTGAAACTGCCTACATGCACATCTCCCATACTGCTGTGCTCGTTTCACTACCTGGATTTTGGTTTCCTCTTCTTGCTTTGAAATGACAAGCCTTCTTTCTGCATGCTACACACACCTTGTAGCAGTTTCAGTTTGAAGCATGTTGGTGCTCTCAAAAAGCTGTGTAACCTAGTTAGAGTGTGTCACTCTCCGGCACTGAATACACAACTTAGAGCTCCTTTCACCACAGACACGCAAACACATCTTTTTGGGAAAGTGCTACCTCAAGTCACTTGCAAATGTAAGGCTTTCATAGAGAAAATGAAGTCAATCATGGTTTTGCACTCTGCAAACAGTAGAAATGACCTCTTGTGCATGCCCGTGTGAATTTCACAGCAAAATGCCCTTCTTTTCTTGTTTCTTGAAAGTTCTCAACACATTAGGAGAAAGATCTGTTTGAGCAAGAGTGATGCAGTGTGCATTTTTCTGCATAACAAGTGATTGGGAAACATACTCCTTATTTTTCCACATTGTGTAAGAAACAACGTGAGGCTTGCAAGAGTTTGAACAATGCACCCCAAAACGTATTCCAGGTGTGAAAACACACGTTACTAGAAAGACTCTGAAGCAGCAAGCAAAAGCATAGTGGCTGAGTGTTCTTTCAATGAGAAACACACGCATTTCACTCTTCTGGAGTCAGTTTTCAGCCAGGAATTCATATGCATTTTGTACTGTGCAGAATGTAGCTACATTCTCGGGGGTTGTGTCATAGAAGCTCCTCTCCTGCAGGAGCTTATTGCAACATTCATTATTTGGCTAAGTTCATTAGGGTTGGTTTTGGAAGGTGTTTCATCTTTGGTGAAATCCCGCTTCGTACGAAATATTTTCACAGCGCTGTTTCCAAGTGTCCACAAAGATCTGCTGCTTGAAACTGCCTACATGCACATCTCCCATACTGCTGTGCTCGTTTCACTACCTGGATTTTGGTTTCCTCTTCTTGCTTTGAAATGACAAGCCTTCATTCTGCATGCTACACACACCTTGTAGCAGTTTCAGTTTGAAGCATGTTGGTGCTCTCAAAAAGCTGTGTAACCTAGTTAGAGTGTGTCACTCTCCGGCACTGAATACACAACTTAGAGCTCCTTTCAACACAGACACGCAAACACATCTTTTTGGGAAAGTGCTACCTCAAGTCACTTGCAAATGTAAGGCTTTCATAGAGAAAATGAAGTCAATCATGGTTTTGCACTCTGCAAAGAGTAGAAATGACCTCTTGTGCATGCCCGTGTGAATTTCACAGCAAAATGCCCTTCTTTTCTTGTTTCTTGAAAGTTCTCAACACATTAGGAGAAAGATCTGTTTGAGCAAGAGTGATGCAGTGTGCATTTTTCTGCATTACAAGTGATTGGGAAACATAGTCCTTATTTTTCCACATTGTGTAAGAAACAACGTGAGGCTTGCAAGAGTTTGAACAATGCTCCCCAAAACGTATTCCAGGAGTGAAAACACACGTTTCTAGAAAGACTCTGAAGCAGCAAGCAAAAGCATAGTGGCTGAGTGTTCTTTCAATGAGAAACACACGCATTTCAATCTTCTGGATTCAGTTTTCAGCCAGGAATTCATATGCATTATGTACTGTGCAGAATGTAGCTACATGCTCGGGGGTTGTGTCATAGAAGCACCTCTCCTGCATGAGCTTATTGCAACATTCATTGTTTGGCTAAGTTCTTTAGGGTTGGTTTTGGAAGATGTTTCATATTTGGTCAAATCCCGCTTCGTACGAAATATTTTCACAGCGCTGTTTCCAAGTGTCCACAAAGATCTGCTGCTTGAAACTGCCTACATGCACATCTCCCATACTGCTGTGTTCGTTTCACTACCTGGATTTTGGCTTCCTCTTCTTGCTTTGAAATGACAAGCCTTCATTCTGCATGCTACACACACCTTGTAGCAGTTTCAGTTAGAAGCATGTTGGTGCTCTCAAAAAGCTGTGTAACCTAGTTAGAGTGTGTCACTCTCTGGCACTGAATACACAACTTAGAGCTCCTTTCACCACAGACACGCAAACACATCTTTTTGGGAAAGTGCTACCTCAAGTCACTTGCAAATGTAAGGCTTTCATAGAGAAAATGAAGTCAATCATGGTTTTGCACTCTGCAAAGAGTAGAAATGACCTCTTGTGCATGCCCGTGTGAATTTCACAGCAAAATGCCCTTCTTTTCTTGTTTCTTGAAAGTTCTCAACACATTAGGAGAAAGATCTGTTTGAGCAAGAGTGATGCAGTGTGCATTTTTCTGCATTACAAGTGATTGGGAAACATACTCCTTATTTTTCCACATTGTGTAAGAAACAACGTGAGGGTTGCAAGAGTTTGAACAATGCACCCCAAAACGTATTCCAGGAGTGAAAACACACGTTTCTAGAAAGACTCTGAAGCAGCAAGCAAAAGCATAGTGGCTGAGTGTTCTTTCAATGAGAAACACACGCATTTCACTCTTCTGGAGTCAGTTTTCAGCCAGGAATTCATATGCATTTTGTACTGTGCAGAATGTAGCTACATGCTCGGGGGTTGTGTCATAGAAGCACCTCTCCTGCTGGAGCTTATTGCAGCATTCATTGTTTGGCTAAGTTCTTTAGGGTTGGTTTTGGAAGGTGTTTCATCCTTGGTGAAATCCCGCTTCGTACGAAATATTTTCACAGCGCTGTTTCCAAGTGTCCACAAAGATCTGCTGCTTGATACTGCCTACATGCACATCTCCCATACTGCTGTGCTCGTTTCACTACCTGGATTTTGGTTTCCTCTTCTTGCTTTGAAATGACAAGCCTTCATTCTGCATGCTACACACACCTTGTAGCAGTTTCAGTTTGAAGCATGTTGGTGCTCTCAAAAAGCTGTGTAACCTAGTTAGAGTGTGTCACTCTCCGGCAGTGAATACACAACTTAGAGCTCCTTTCACCACAGACACGCAAACACATCTTTTTGGGAAAGTGCTACCACAAGTCAGTTGCAAATGTAAGGCTTTCATAGAGAAAATGAAGTCAATCATGGTTTTGTACTCTGCAAACAGTAGAAATGACCTCTTGTGCATGCCCGTGTGAATTTCACAGCAAAATGCCCTTCTTTTCTTGTTTCTTGAAAGTTCTCAGCACATTAGGAGAAAGATCTGTTTGAGCAAGAGTGATGCAGTGTGCATTTTTCTGCATAACAAGTGATTGGGAAACATACTCCATATTTTGCCACATTGTGTAAGAAACAACGTGAGGCTTGCAAGAGTTTGAACAATGCTCCCCAAAACGTATTCCAGGTGTGAAAACACACGTTTCTAGAAAGACTCTGAAGCAGCAAGCAAAAGCATAGTGGCTGAGTGTTCTTTCAATGAGAAACACACGCATTTCACTTTACTGGAGTCAGTTTTCAGCCAGGAATTCATATGCATTTTGTACTGTGCAGAATGTAGCTACATGCTCGGGGGTTGTGTCATAGAAGCACCTCTCCTGCAGGAGCTTATTGCAACATTCATTATTTGGCTAAGTTCATTAGGGTTGGTTTTGGAAGGTGTTTCATCTTTGGTGAAATCCCGCTTCGTACGAAATATTTTCACAGCGCTGTTTCCAAGTGTCCACAAAGATCTGCTGCTTGAAACTGCCTACATGCACATCTCCCATACTGCTGTGCTCGTTTCACTACCTGGATTTTGGTTTCCTCTTCTTGCTTTGAAATAACAAGCCTTCATTCTGCATGCTACACACACCTTGTAGCAGTTTCAGTTTGAAGCATGTTGGTGCTCTCAAAAAGCTGTGTAACCTAGTTAGAGTGTGTCACTCTCCGGCACTGAATACACAACTTAGAGCTCCTTTCACCACAGACACGCAAACACATCTTTTTGGGAAAGTGCTACCTCAAGTCACTTGCAAATGTAAGGCTTTCATAGAGAAAATGAAGTCAATCATGGTTTTGCACTCTGCAAACAGTAGAAATGACCTCTTGTGCATTCCCGTGTGAATTTCACAGCAAAATGCCCTTCTTTTCTTGTTTCTTGAAAGTTCTCAACACATTAGGAGAAAGATCTGTTTGAGCAAGAGTGATGCAGTGTGCATTTTTCTGCATTACAAGTGATTGGGAAACATACTCCTTATTTTTCCACATTGTGTAAGAAACAACGTGAGGCTTGCAAGACTTTGAACAATGCACCCTAAAACGTATTCCAGGAGTGAAAACACACGTTTCTAGAAAGACTCTGAAGCAGCAAGCAAAAGCATAGTGGCTGAGTGTTCTTTCAATGAGAAACACACGCATTTCACTCTTCTGGAGTCAGTTTTCAGCCAGGAATTCATATGCATTTTGTACTGTGCAGAATGTAGCTACATGCTCGGGGGTTGTGTCATAGAAGCACCTCTCCTGCAGGAGCTTATTGCAACATTCATTTTTTGGCTAAGTTCTTTAGGATTGGTTTTGGAAGGTGTTTCATATTTGGTCGAATCCCGCTTCGTACGAAATATTTTCACAGCGCTGTTTCCAAGTGTCCACAAAGATCTGCTGCTTGAAATTGCCTACATGCACATCTCACATACTGCTGTGCTCGTTTCACTACCTGGATTTTGGTTTCCTCTTCTTGCTTTGAAATGACAAGCCTTCATTCTGCATGCTACACACACCTTGTAGCAGTTTCAGTTTGAAGCATGTTGGTGCTCTCAAAAAGCTGTGTAACCTAGTTAGAGTGTGTCACTCTCCGGCACTGAATACAGAACTTAGAGCTCCTTTCACCACAGACACGCAAACACATCTTTTTGGGAAAGTGCTACCTCAAGTCACTTGCAAATGTAAGGCTTTCATAGAGAAACTGAAGTCAATCATGGTTTTGCACTCTGCAAACAGTAGAAATGACCTCTTGTGCATGCCCGTGTGAATTTCACAGCAAAATGTCCTTCTTTTCTTGTTTCTTGAAAGTTCTCAACACATTAGGAGAAAGATCTGTTTGAGCAAGAGTGATGCAGTGTGCATTTTTCTGCATTACAAGTGATTGGGAAACATACTCCTTATTTTTCCACATTGTGTAAGAAACAACGTGAGGCTTGCAAGAGTTTGAACAATGCACCCCAAAACGTATTCCAGGTGTGAAAACACACGTTTCTAGAAAGACTCTGAAGCAGCAAGCAAAAGCATAGTGGCTGAGTGTTCCATCAATGAGAAACACACGCATTTCACTCTTCTGGAGTCAGTTTTCAGCCAGGAATTCATATGCATTTTGTACTGTGCAGAATGTAGCTACATGCTCGGGGGTTGTGTCATAGAAGCACCTCTCCTGCAGGAGCTTATTGCAACATTCATTGTTTGGCTAAGTTCTTTAGGGTTGGTTTTGGAAGGTGTTTCATCTTTGGTGAAATCCCGCCTCGTACGAAATATTTTCACAGCGCTGTTTCCAAGTGTCCACAAAGATCTGGTGCTTGAAACTGCCTACATGCACATCTCCCATACTGCTGTGCTCGTTTCACTACCTGGATTTTGGTTTCCTCTTCTTGCTTTGAAATGACAAGCCTTCATTCTGCATGCTACACACACCTTGTAGCAGTTTCAGTTTGAAGCATGTTGGTGCTCTCAAAAAGCTGTGTAACCTAGTTAGAGTGTGTCACTCTCCGGCACTGAATACACAACTTAGAGCTCCTTTGACCACAGACACGCAAACACATCTTTTTGGGAAAGTGCTACCTCAAGTCACTTGAAAATGTAAGGGAGAAAATGAAGTCAATCATGGTTTTGCACTCTGCAAACAGTAGAAATGACCTCTTGTACATGCCCGTGTGAATTTCACAGCAAAATGCCCCTCTTTTCTTGTTTCTTGAAAGTTCTCAACACATTAGGAGAAAGATCTGTTTGAGCAAGAGTGATGCAGTGTGCATTTTTCTGCATTACAAGTGATTGGGAAACATACTCCTTATTTTTCCACATTGTGTAAGAAACAACGTGAGGCTTGCAAGAGTTTGAACAATGCACCCCAAATCGTATTCCAGGTGTGAAAACACACGTTTCTAGAAAGACTCTGAAGCAGCAAGCAAAAGCATAGTGGCTGAGTGTTCTTTCAATGAGAAACACACGCATTTCACTCTTCTGGAGTCAGTTTTCAGGCAGGAATTCATATGCATTTTGTAGTGTGCAGAATGTAGCTACATGCTCGGGGGTTGTGTCATAGAAGCACCTCTCCTGCAGGAGCTTATTGCAACATTCATTGTTTGGCTAAGTTCTTTAGGGTTGGTTTTGGAAAGTGTTTCATCTTTGGTCAAATCCCGCTTCGTACGAAATATTTTCACAGCGCTGTTTCCAAGTGTCCACAAAGATCTGCTGCTTGAAACTGCCTACATGCACATCTCCCATACTGCTGTGCTCGTTTCACTACCTGGATTTTGGTTTCCTCTTCTTGCTTTTAAATGACAAGCCTTCATTCTCCATGCTACACACACCTTGTAGCAGTTTCAGTTAGAAGCATATTGGTGCTCTCAAAAAGCTGTGTAACCTAGTCAGAGTGTGTCACTCTCCAGCACTGAATACACAACTTAGAGCTCCTTTCACCACAGACACGCAACCACATCTTTTTGGGAAAGTGTTACCTCAAGTCACTTGCAAATGTAAGGGTTTCATAGAGAAAATGAAGTCAATCATGATTTTGCACTCTGCAAACAGTAGAAATGACCTCTTGTACATGCCCGTGTGAATTTCACAGCAAAATGCCCTTCTTTTCTTGTTTCTTGAAAGTTCTCAACACGTTAGGAGAAAGATCTGTTTGAGCAAGAGTGATGCAGTGTGCATTTTTCTGCATTACAAGTGATTGGGAAACATACTCCTTATTTTTCCACATTGTGTAAGAAAAAACGTGAGGCTTGCAAGAGTTTGAACAATGCACCCCAAAACGTATTCCAGGAGTGAAAACACACGTTTCTAGAAAGACTCTGAAGCAGCAAGCAAAAGCATAGTGGCTGAGTGTTCTTTCAATGAGAAACACACGCATTTCACTCTTCTGGAGTCAGTTTTCAGCCAGGAATTCATATGCATTTTGTACTGTGCAGAATGTAGCTACATGCTCCGGGGTTGTGTCATAGAAGCACCTCTCCTGCAGGAGCTTATTGCAACATTCATTATTTGGCTAAGTTCATTAGGGTTGGTTTTGGAAGGTGTTTCATCTTTGGTGAAATCCCGCTTCGTACGAAATATTTTCACAGCGCTGTTTCCAAGTGTCCACAAAGATCTGCTGCTTGAAACTGCCTACATGCACATCTCCCATAGTGCTGTGTTCGTTTCACTACCTGGATTTTGGTTTCCTCTTCTTGCTTTGAAATGACAAGCCTTCATTCTGCATGCTACACACACCTTGTAGCAGTTTCAGTTTGAAGCATGTTGGTGCTCTCAAAAAGCTGTGTAACCTAGTTAGAGTGTGTCACTCTCCGGCACTGAATACAGAACTTAGAGCTCCTTTCACCACAGACACGCAACCACATCTTTTTGGGAAAGTGCTACCTCAAGTCACTTGCAAATGTAAGGGTTTCAAGGAGAAAATGAAGTCAATCATGGTTTTGCACTCTGCAAACAGTAGAAATGACCTCTTGTGCATGCCCGTGTGAATTTCACAGCAAAATGCCCTTCTTTTCTTGTTTCTTGAAAGTTCTCAACACATTAGGAGAACGATCTGTGTGAGCAAGAGTGCTGCAGTGTGCATTTTTCTGCATTACAAGTGATTGGGAAACATAGTCCTTATTTTTCCACATTGTGTAAGAAACAACGTGAGGCTTGAAAGAGTTTGAACAATGCTCCCCAAAACGTATTCCAGGAGTGAAAACACACGTTTCTGGAAAGACTTTGAAGCAGCAAGCAAAAGCATAGTGGCTGAGTGTTCTTTCAATGAGAAACACACGCATTTCACTCTTCTGGAGTCAGTTTTCAGCCAGGAATTCATATGCATTTTGTACTGTGCAGAATGTAGCTACATGCTCGGGGGGTTGTGTCACAGAAGCACCTCTCCTGCAGGAGCTTATTGCAGCATTCATTGTTTGGCTAAGTTCTTTAGGGTTGGTTTTGGAAGGTGTTTCATCTTTGGTGAAATCCCGCTTCGTACGAAATATTTTCACAGCGCTGTTTCCAAGTGTCCACAAAGATCTGCTGCTTGAAACTGCCTACATGCACATCTCCCATACTGCTGTGCTCGTTTCACTACCTGGATTTTGGTTTCCTCTTCTTGCTTTTAAATGACAAGCCTTCAATCTGCATGCTACACACACCTTGTAGCAGTTTCAGTTTGAAGCATGTTGGTGCTCTCAAAAACTGTGTAACCTAGTTAGAGTGTGTCACTCTCCAGCATTGAATACACAACTTAGAGCTCCTTTCACCACAGACACGCAACCACATCTTTTTGGGAAAGTGCTACCTCAAGTCACTTGCAAATGTAAGGGTTTCAAGGAGAAAATGAAGTCAATCATGGTTTTGCACTCTGCAAACAGTAGAAATGACCTCTTGTACATGCCCGTGTGAATTTCACAGCAAATGCCCTTCTTTTCTTGTTTCTTGAAAGTTCTCAACACATTAGGAGAAAGATCTGTGTGAGCAAGAGTGATGCAGTGTGCATTTTTCTGCATAACAAGTGATTGGGAAACATACTCCTTATTTTTCCACATTGTGTAAGAACAACGTGAGGCTTGCAAGAGTTTGAACAATGCACCCCAAAACGTATTCCAGGAGTGAAAACACACGTTTCGAGAAAGAATCTGAAGCAGCAAGCAAAAGCATAGTGGCTGAGTGTTCCATCAATGAGAAACACACGCATTTCACTCTTCTGGAGTCAGTTTTCAGCCAGGAATTCATATGCATTTTGTACTGTGCAGAATGTAGCTACATGCTCGGGGGTTGTGTCATAGAAGCACCTCTCCTGCAGGAGCTTATTGCAACATTCATTGTTTGGCTAAGTTCTTTAGGGTTGGTTTTGGAAGGTGTTTCATATTTGGTCAAATTGCCCTTCGTACGAAATATTTTCACAGCGCTGTTTCCAAGTGTCCACAAAGATCTGCTGCTTGAAACTGCCTACATGCACATCTCCCATACTGCTGTGTTCGTTTCACTACCTGGATTTTGGCTTCCTCTTCTTGCTTTGAAATGACAAGCCTTCATTCTGCATGCTACACACACCTTGTAGCAGTTTCAGTTTGAAGCATATTGGTGCTCTCAAAAAGCTGTGTAACCTAGTTAGAGTGTGTCACTCTCCGGCACTGAATACACAACTTAGAGCTCCTTTCACCACAGACACGCAAACACATCTTTTTGGGAAAGTGCTACCTCAAGTCACTTGCAAATGTAAGGCTTTCATAGAGAAAATGAAGTCAATCATGGTTTTGCACTCTGCAAACAGTAGAAATGACCTCTTGTGCATTCCCGTGTGAATTTCACAGCAAAATGTCCTTCTTTTCTTGTTTCTTGAAAGTTCTCAACACATTAGGAGAAAGATCTGTTTGAGCAAGAGTGATGCAGTGTGGATTTTTCTGCATTACAAGTGATTGGGAAACATACTCCTTATTTTTCCACATTGTGTAAGAAACAACGTGAGGCTTGCAAGACTTTGAACAATGCACCCTAAAACGTATTCCAGGAGTGAAAACACACGTTTCTAGAAAGACTCTGAAGCAGCAAGCAAAAGCATAGTGGCTGAGTGTTCTTTCAATGAGAAACACACGCATTTCACTCTTCTGGAGTCAGTTTTCAGCCAGGAATTCATATGCATTTTGTACTGTGCAGAATGTAGCTACATGCTCGGGGGTTGTGTCATAGAAGCACCTCTCCTGCAGGAGCTTATTGCAACATTCATTTTTTGGCTAAGTTCTTTAGGATTGGTTTTGGAAGGTGTTTCATATTTGGTCGAATCCCGCTTCGTACGAAATATTTTCACAGCGCTGTTTCCAAGTGTCCACAAAGATCTGCTGCTTGAAATTGCCTACATGCACATCTCCCATACTGCTGTGCTCGTTTCACTACCTGGATTTTGGTTTCCTCTTCTTGCTTTGAAATGACAAGCCTTCATTCTGCATGCTACACACACCTTGTAGCAGTTTCAGTTTGAAGCATGTTGGTGCTCTCAAAAAGCTGTGTAACCTAGTTAGAGTGTGTCACTCTCCGGCACTGAATACAGAACTTAGAGCTCCTTTCACCACAGACACGCAAACACATCTTTTTGGGAAAGTGCTACCTCAAGTCACTTGCAAATGTAAGGCTTTCATAGAGAAACTGAAGTCAATCATGGTTTTGCACTCTGCAAACAGTAGAAATGACCTCTTGTGCATGCCCGTGTGAATTTCACAGCAAAATGTCCTTCTTTTCTTGTTTCTTGAAAGTTCTCAACACATTAGGAGAAAGATCTGTTTGAGCAAGAGTGATGCAGTGTGCATTTTTCTGCATTACAAGTGATTGGGAAACATACTCCTTATTTTTCCACATTGTGTAAGAAACAACGTGAGGCTTGCAAGACTTTGAACAATGCACCCTAAAACGTATTCCAGGAGTGAAAACACAGGTTTCTAGAAAGACTCTGAAGCAGCAAGCAAAAGCATAGTGGCTGAGTGTTCTTTCAATGAGAAACACACGCATTTCACTCTTCTGGAGTCAGTTTTCAGCCAGGAATTCATATGCATTTTGTACTGTGCAGAATGTAGCTACATGCTCGGGGGTTGTGTCATAGAAGCACCTCTCCTGCAGGAGCTTATTGCAACATTCATTTTTTGGCTAAGTTCTTTAGGATTGGTTTTGGAAGGTGTTTCATATTTGGTCGAATCCCGCTTCGTACGAAATATTTTCACAGAGCTGTTTCCAAGTGTCCACAAAGATCTGGTGCTTGAAACTGCCTACATGCACATCTCCCATACTGCTGTGCTCGTTTCACTACCTGGATTTTGGTTTCCTCTTCTTGCTTTGAAATGACAAGCCTTCATTCTGCATGCTACACACACCTTGTAGCAGTTTCAGTTTGAAGCATGTTGGTGCTCTCAAAAAGCTGTGTAACCTAGTTAGAGTGTGTCACTCTCCGGCACTGAATACACAACTTAGAGCTCCTTTCACCACAGACACGCAAACACATCTTTTTGGGAAAGTGCTACCTCAAGTCACTTGAAAATGTAAGGGAGAAAATGAAGTCAATCATGGTTTTGCACTCTGCAAACAGTAGAAATGACCTCTTGTACATGCCCGTGTGAATTTCATAGCAAAATGCCCCTCTTTTCTTGTTTCTTGAAAGTTCTCAACACATTAGGAGAAAGATCTGTTTGAGCAAGAGTGATGCAGTGTGCATTTTTCTGCATTACAAGTGATTGGGAAACATACTCCTTATTTTTCCACATTGTGTAAGAAACAACGTGAGGCTTGCAAGAGTTTGAACAATGCACCCCAAAACGTATTCCAGGTGTGAAAACACACGTTTCTAGAAAGACTCTGAAGCAGCAAGCAAAAGCATAGTGGCTGAGTGTTCCATCAATGAGAAACACACGCATTTCACTCTTCTGGAGTCAGTTTTCAGCCAGGAATTCATATGCATTTTGTACTGTGCAGAATGTAGCTACATGCTCGGGGGTTGTGTCATAGAAGCACCTCTCCTGCAGGAGCTTATTGCAACATTCATTGTTTGGCTAAGTTCTTTAGGGTTGGTTTTGGAAGGTGTTTCATCTTTGGTGAAATCCCGCCTCGTACGAAATATTTTCACAGCGCTGTTTCCAAGTGTCCACAAAGATCTGGTGCTTGAAACTGCCTACATGCACATCTCCCATACTGCTGTGCTCGTTTCACTACCTGGATTTTGGTTTCCTCTTCTTGCTTTGAAATGACAAGCCTTCATTCTGCATGCTACACACACCTTGTAGCAGTTTCAGTTTGAAGCATGTTGGTGCTCTCAAAAAGCTGTGTAACCTAGTTAGAGTGTGTCACTCTCCGGCACTGAATACACAACTTAGAGCTCCTTTGACCACAGACACGCAAACACATCTTTTTGGGAAAGTGCTACCTCAAGTCACTTGAAAATGTAAGGGAGAAAATGAAGTCAATCATGGTTTTGCACTCTGCAAACAGTAGAAATGACCTCTTGTACATGCCCGTGTGAATTTCACAGCAAAATGCCCCTCTTTTCTTGTTTCTTGAAAGTTCTCAACACATTAGGAGAAAGATCTGTTTGAGCAAGAGTGATGCAGTGTGCATTTTTCTGCATTACAAGTGATTGGGAAACATACTCCTTATTTTTCCACATTGTGTAAGAAACAACGTGAGGCTTGCAAGAGTTTGAACAATGCACCCCAAATCGTATTCCAGGTGTGAAAACACACGTTTCTAGAAAGACTCTGAAGCAGCAAGCAAAAGCATAGTGGCTGAGTGTTCTTTCAATGAGAAACACACGCATTTCACTCTTCTGGAGTCAGTTTTCAGGCAGGAATTCATATGCATTTTGTACTGTGCAGAATGTAGCTACATGCTCGGGGGTTGTGTCATAGAAGCACCTCTCCTGCAGGAGCTTATTGCAACATTCATTGTTTGGCTAAGTTCTTTAGGGTTGGTTTTGGAAAGTGTTTCATCTTTGGTCAAATCCCGCTTCGTACGAAATATTTTCACAGCGCTGTTTCCAAGTGTCCACAAAGATCTGCTGCTTGAAACTGCCTACATGCACATCTCCCATAATGCTGTGCTCGTTTCACTACCTGGATTTTGGTTTCCTCTTCTTGCTTTTAAATGACAAGCCTTCATTCTCCATGCTACACACACCTTGTAGCAGTTTCAGTTAGAAGCATATTGGTGCTCTCAAAAAGCTGTGTAACCTAGTCAGAGTGTGTCACTCTCCAGCACTGAATACACAACTTAGAGCTCCTTTCACCACAGACACGCAACCACATCTTTTTGGGAAAGTGTTACCTCAAGTCACTTGCAAATGTAAGGGTTTCATAGAGAAAATGAAGTCAATCATGATTTTGCACTCTGCAAACAGTAGAAATGACCTCTTGTACATGCCCGTGTGAATTTCACAGCAAAATGCCCTTCTTTTCTTGTTTCTTGAAAGTTCTCAACACGTTAGGAGAAAGATCTGTTTGAGCAAGAGTGATGCAGTGTGCATTTTTCTTCATTACAAGTGATTGGGAAACATACTCCTTATTTTTCCACATTGTGTAAGAAACAACGTGAGGCTTGCAAGACTTTGAACAATGCACCCTAAAACGTATTCCAGGAGTGAAAACACACGTTTCTAGAAAGACTCTGAAGCAGCAAGCAAAAGCATAGTGGCTGAGTGTTCTTTCAATGAGAAACACACGCATTTCACTCTTCTGGAGTCAGTTTTCAGCCAGGAATTCATATGCATTTTGTACTGTGCAGAATGTAGCTACATGCTCGGGGGTTGTGTCATAGAAGCACCTCTCCTGCAGGAGCTTATTGCAACATTCATTGTTTGGCTAAGTTCTTTAGGGTTGGTTTTGGAAGGTGTTTCATATTTGGTCAATCCCGCTTCGTACGAAATATATTCACAGCGCTGTTTCCAAGTGTCCACAAAGATCTGCTGCTTGAAACTGCCTACATGCACATCTCCCATACTGCTGTGCTCGTTTCACTACCTGGATTTTGGTTTCCTCTTCTTGCTTTGAAATGACAAGCCTTCATTCTGCATGCTACACACACCTTGTAGCAGTTTCAGTTTGAAGCATGTTGGTGCTCTCAAAAAGCTGTGTAACCTAGTTAGAGTGTGTCACTCTCCGGCACTGAATACACAACTTAGAGCTCCTTTGACCAGACACGCAACCACATCTTTTTGGGAAAGTGCTACCTCAAGTCACTTGCAAATGTAAGGGTTTCAAGGAGAAAATGAAGTCAATCATGGTTTTGCACTCTGCAAACAATAGAAATGACCTCTTGTGCATGCCCGTGTGAATTTCACAGCAAAATGCCCTTCTTTTCTTGTTTCTTGAAAGTTCTCAACACATTAGGAGAACGATCTGTGTGAGCAAGAGTGCTGCAGTGTGCATTTTTCTGCATTACAAGTGATTGGGAAACATAGTCCTTATTTTTCCACATTGTGTAAGAAACAACGTGAGGCTTGAAAGAGTTTGAACAATGCTCCCCAAAACGTATTCCAGGAGTGAAAACACACGTTTCTGGAAAGACTCTGAAGCAGCAAGCAAAAGCATAGTGGCTGAGTGTTCTTTCAATGAAAAACACACGCATTTCACTCTTCTGGAGTCAGTTTTCAGCCAGGAATTCATATGCATTTTGTACTGTGCAGAATGTAGCTACATGCTCGGGGGGTTGTGTCACAGAAGCACCTCTCCTGCAGGAGCTTATTGCAGCATTCATTGTTTGGCTAAGTTCTTTAGGGTTGGTTTTGGAAGGTGTTTCATCTTTGGTGAAATCCCGCTTCGTACGTAATATTTTCACAGCGCTGTTTCCAAGTGTCCACAAAGATCTGCTGCTTGAAACTGCCTACATGCACATCTCCCATACTGCTGTGCTCGTTTCACTACCTGGATTTTGGTTTCCTCTTCTTGCTTTTAAATGACAAGCCTTCAATCTGCATGCTACACACACCTTGTAGCAGTTTCAGTTTGAAGCATGTTGGTGCTCTCAAAAACTGTGTAACCTAGTTAGAGTGTGTCACTCTCCAGCATTGAATACACAACTTAGAGCTCCTTTCACCACAGACACGCAACCACATCTTTTTGGGAAAGTGCTACCTCAAGTCACTTGCAAATGTAAGGGTTTCAAGGAGAAAATGAAGTCAATCATGGTTTTGCACTCTGCAAACAATATAAATGACCTCTTGTACATGCCCGTGTGAATTTCACAGCAAATGCCCTTCTTTTCTTGTTTCTTGAAAGTTCTCAACACATTAGGAGAAAGATCTGTGTGAGCAAGAGTGATGCAGTGTGCATTTTTCTGCATAACAAGTGATTGGGAAACATACTCCTTATTTTTCCACATTGTGTAAGAACAACGTGAGGCTTGCAAGAGTTTGAACAATGCACCCCAAAACGTATTCCAGGAGTGAAAACACACGTTTCGAGAAAGAATCTGAAGCAGCAAGCAAAAGCATAGTGGCTGAGTGTTCCATCAATGAGAAACACACGCATTTCACTCTTCTGGAGTCAGTTTTCAGCCAGGAATTCATATGCATTTTGTACTGTGCAGAATGTAGCTACATGCTCGGGGGTTGTGTCATAGAAGCACCTCTCCTGCAGGAGCTTATTGCAACATTCATTGTTTGGCTAAGTTCTTCAGGGTTGGTTTTGGACGGTCTTTTATCTTTGGTCAAATCCCGCTTCGTACGAAATATTTTCACAGCGCTGTTTCCAAGTGTCCACAAAGATCTGCTGCTTGAAACTGCCTACATGCACATCTCCCATACTGCTGTGCTCGTTTCACTACCTGGATTTTGGTTTCCTCTTCTTGCTTTGAAATGACAAGCCTTCATTCTGCATGCTACACACACCTTGTAGCAGTTTCAGTTTGAAGCATGTTGGTGCTCTCAAAAAGCTGTGTAACCTAGTTAGAGTGTGTCACTCTCCAGCACTGAATACACAACTTAGAGCTCCTTTCACCACAGACACGCAAACACATCTTTTTGGGAAAGTGCTACCTCAAGTCACTTGCAAATGTAAGGGTTTCATAGAGAAAATGAAGTCAATCATGGTTTTGCACTCTGCAAACAGTAGAAATGACCTCTTGTGCATGCCCGTGTGAATTTCACAGCAAAATGCCCTTCTTTTCTTGTTTCTTGAAAGTTCTCAACACATTAGGAGAAAGATCTGTTTGAGCAAGAGTGATGCAGTGTGCATTTTTCTGCATAACAAGTGATTGGGAAACATTCTCCTTATTTGTCCACATTGTGTAAGAAACAACTTGAGGCTTGCAAGAGTTTGAACAATGCACCCCAAAACGTATTCCAGGTGTGAAAACACACGTTACTAGAAAGACTCTGAAGCAGCAAGCAAAAGCATACTGGCTGAGTGTTCTTTCAATGAGAAACACACGCATTTCACTCTTCTGGAGTCAGTTTTCAGCTAGGAATTCATATGCATTTTGTACAGTGCAGAATGTAGCTACATGCTCTGGGGTTGTGTCATAGAAGCACCTCTCCTGCAGGAGCTTATTGCAACATTCATTATTTGGCTAAGTTCATTAGGGTTGGTTTTGGAAGGTGTTTCATCTTTGGTGAAATCCCGCTTCGTACGAAATATTTTCACAGCGCTGTTTCCAAGTGTCCACAAAGATCTGCTGCTTGAAACTGCCTACATGCACATCTCCCATACTGCTGTGCTCGTTTCACTACCTGGATTTTGGTTTCCTCTTCTTGCTTTTAAATGACAAGCCTTCATTCTCAATGCTACACACACCTTGTAGCAGTTTCAGTTAGAAGCATATTGGTGCTCTCAAAAAGCTGTGTAACCTAGTCAGAGTGTGTCACTCTCCAGCACTGAATACACAACTTAGAGCTCCTTTCACCACAGACACGCAACCACATCTTTTTGGGAAAGTGTTACCTCAAGTCACTTGCAAATGTAAGGGTTTCATAGAGAAAATGAAGTCAATCATGATTTTGCACTCTGCAAACAGTAGAAATGACCTCTTGTACATGCCCGTGTGAATTTCACAGCAAAATGCCCTTCTTTTCTTGTTTCTTGTAAGTTCTCAACACGTTAGGAGAAAGATCTGTTTGAGCAAGAGTGATGCAGTGTGCATTTTTCTGCATTACAAGTGATTGGGAAACATACTCCTTATTTTTCCACATTGTGTAAGAAACAACGTGAGGCTTGCAAGACTTTGAACAATGCACCCTAAAACGTATTCCAGGAGTGAAAACACACGTTTCTAGAAAGACTCTGAAGCAGCAAGCAAAAGCATAGTGGCTGAGTGTTCTTTCAATGAGAAACACACGCATTTCACTCTTCTGGAGTCAGTTTTCAGCCAGGAATTCATATGCATTTTGTACTGTGCAGAATGTAGCTACATGCTCGGGGGTTGTGTCATAGAAGCACCTCTCCTGCAGGAGCTTATTGCAACATTCATTGTTTGGCTAAGTTCTTTAGGGTTGGTTTTGGAAGGTGTTTCATATTTGGTCAAATCCCGCTTCGTACGAAATATATTCACAGCGCTGTTTCCAAGTGTCCACAAAGATCTGCTGCTTGAAACTGCCTACATGCACATCTCCCATACTGCTGTGCTCGTTTCACTACCTGGATTTTGGTTTCCTCTTCTTGCTTTGAAATGACAAGCCTTCATTCTGCATGCTACACACACCTTGTAGCAGTTTCAGTTTGAAGCATGTTGGTGCTCTCAAAAAGCTGTGTAACCTAGTTAGAGTGTGTCACTCTCCGGCACTGAATACACAACTTAGAGCTCCTTTGACCAGACACGCAACCACATCTTTTTGGGAAAGTGCTACCTCAAGTCACTTGCAAATGTAAGGGTTTCAAGGAGAAAATGAAGTCAATCATGGTTTTGCACTCTGCAAACAATAGAAATGACCTCTTGTGCATGCCCGTGTGAATTTCACAGCAAAATGCCCTTCTTTTCTTGTTTCTTGAAAGTTCTCAACACATTAGGAGAACGATCTGTGTGAGCAAGAGTGCTGCAGTGTGCATTTTTCTGCATTACAAGTGATTGGGAAACATAGTCCTTATTTTTCCACATTGTGTAAGAAACAACGTGAGGCTTGAAAGAGTTTGAACAATGCTCCCCAAAACGTATTCCAGGAGTGAAAACACACGTTTCTGGAAAGACTCTGAAGCAGCAAGCAAAAGCATAGTGGCTGAGTGTTCTTTCAATGAAAAACACACGCATTTCACTCTTCTGGAGTCAGTTTTCAGCCAGGAATTCATATGCATTTTGTACTGTGCAGAATGTAGCTACATGCTCGGGGGGTTGTGTCATAGAAGCACCTCTCCTGCAGGAGCTTATTGCAGCATTCATTGTTTGGCTAAGTTCTTTAGGGTTGGTTTTGGAAGGTGTTTCATCTTTGGTGAAATCCCGCTTCGTACGAAATATTTTCACAGCGCTGTTTCCAAGTGTCCACAAAGATCTGCTGCTTGAAACTGCCTACATGCACATCTCCCATACTGCTGTGCTCATTTCACTACCTGGATTTTGGTTTCCTCTTCTTGCTTTTAAATGACAAGCCTTCAATCTGCATGCTACACACACCTTGTAGCAGTTTCAGTTTGAAGCATGTTGGTGCTCTCAAAAACTGTGTAACCTAGTTAGAGTGTGTCACTCTCCAGCACTGAATACACAACTTAGAGCTCCTTTCACCACAGACACGCAACCACATCTTTTTGGGAAAGTGCTACCTCAAGTCACTTGCAAATGTAAGGGTTTCAAGGAGAAAATGAAGTCAATCATGGTTTTGCACTCTGCAAACAGTAGAAATGACCTCTTGTACATGCCCGTGTGAATTTCACAGCAAATGCCCTTCTTTTCTTGTTTCTTGAAAGTTCTCAACACATTAGGAGAAAGATCTGTGTGAGCAAGAGTGATGCAGTGTGCATTTTTCTGCATTACAAGTGATTGGGAAACATACTCCTTATTTTTCCACATTGTGTAAGAAACAACGTGAGGCTTGCAAGAGTTTGAACAATGCACCCCAAAACGTATTCCAGGAGTGAAAACACACGTTTCTAGGAAGAATCTGAAGCAGCAAGCAAAAGCTTAGTGGCTGAGTGTTCCTTCAATGAGAAACACACGCATTTCACTCTTCTGGAGTCAGTTTTCAGCCAGGAATTCATATGCATTTTGTACTGTGCAGAATGTAGCTACATGCTCGGGGGTTGTGTCATAGAAGCACCTCTCCTGCAGGAGCTTATTGCAACATTCATTGTTTGGCTAAGTTCTTTAGGGTTGGTTTTGGAAGGTGTTTCATATTTGGTCAAATCCCGCTTCGTACGAAATATATTCACAGCGCTGTTTCCAAGTGTCCACAAAGATCTGCTGCTTGAAACTGCCTACATGCACATCTCCCATACTGCTGTGCTCGTTTCACTACCTGGATTTTGGTTTCCTCTTCTTGCTTTGAAATGACAAGCCTTCATTCTGCATGCTACACACACCTTGTAGCAGTTTCAGTTTGAAGCATGTTGGTGCTCTCAAAAAGCTGTGTAACCTAGTTAGAGTGTGTCACTCTCCGGCACTGAATACACAACTTAGAGCTCCTTTGACCAGACACGCAACCACATCTTTTTGGGAAAGTGCTACCTCAAGTCACTTGCAAATGTAAGGGTTTCAAGGAGAAAATGAAGTCAATCATGGTTTTGCACTCTGCAAACAATAGAAATGACCTCTTGTGCATGCCCGTGTGAATTTCACAGCAAAATGCCCTTCTTTTCTTGTTTCTTGAAAGTTCTCAACACATTAGGAGAACGATCTGTGTGAGCAAGAGTGCTGCAGTGTGCATTTTTCTGCATTACAAGTGATTGGGAAACATAGTCCTTATTTTTCCACATTGTGTAAGAAACAACGTGAGGCTTGAAAGAGTTTGAACAATGCTCCCCAAAACGTATTCCAGGAGTGAAAACACACGTTTCTGGAAAGACTCTGAAGCAGCAAGCAAAAGCATAGTGGCTGAGTGTTCTTTCAATGAAAAACACACGCATTTCACTCTTCTGGAGTCAGTTTTCAGCCAGGAATTCATATGCATTTTGTACTGTGCAGAATGTAGCTACATGCTCGGGGGGTTGTGTCATAGAAGCACCTCTCCTGCAGGAGCTTATTGCAGCATTCATTGTTTGGCTAAGTTCTTTAGGGTTGGTTTTGGAAGGTGTTTCATCTTTGGTGAAATCCCGCTTCGTACGAAATATTTTCACAGCGCTGTTTCCAAGTGTCCACAAAGATCTGCTGCTTGAAACTGCCTACATGCACATCTCCCATACTGCTGTGCTCGTTTCACTACCTGGATTTTGGTTTCCTCTTCTTGCTTTTAAATGACAAGCCTTCAATCTGCATGCTACACACACCTTGTAGCAGTTTCAGTTTGAAGCATGTTGGTGCTCTCAAAAACTGTGTAACCTAGTTAGAGTGTGTCACTCTCCAGCACTGAATACACAACTTAGAGCTCCTTTCACCACAGACACGCAACCACATCTTTTTGGGAAAGTGCTACCTCAAGTCACTTGCAAATGTAAGGGTTTCAAGGAGAAAATGAAGTCAATCATGGTTTTGCACTCTGCAAACAGTAGAAATCACCTCTTGTACATGCCCGTGTGAATTTCACAGCAAATGCCCTTCTTTTCTTGTTTCTTGAAAGTTCTCAACACATTAGGAGAAAGATCTGTGTGAGCAAGAGTGATGCAGTGTGCATTTTTCTGCATTACAAGTGATTGGGAAACATACTCCTTATTTTTCCACATTGTGTAAGAAACAACGTGAGGCTTGCAAGAGTTTGAACAATGCACCCCAAAACGTATTCCAGGAGTGAAAACACACGTTTCTAGGAAGAATCTGAAGCAGCAAGCAAAAGCTTAGTGGCTGAGTGTTCCTTCAATGAGAAACACACGCATTTCACTCTTCTGGAGTCAGTTTTCAGCCAGGAATTCATATGCATTTTGTACTGTGCAGAATGTAGCTACATGCTCGGGGGTTGTGTCATAGAAGCACCTCTCCTGCAGGAGCTTATTGCAACATTCATTGTTTGGCTAAGTTCTTTAGGGTTGGTTTTGGAAGGTGTTTCATCTTTGGTGAAATCCCGCCTCGTACGAAATATTTTCACAGCGCTGTTTCCAAGTGTCCACAAAGATCTGCTGCTTGAAACTGCCTACATGCACATCTCCCATACTGCTGTGCTCGTTTCACTACCTGGATTTTGGTTTCCTCTTCTTGCTTTGAAATGACAAGCCTTCATTCTGCATGCTACACACACCTTGTAGCAGTTTCAGTTTGAAGCATGTTGGTGCTCTCAAAAGCTGTGTAACCTAGTTAGAGTGTGTCACTCTCTGGCAGTGAATACACAACTTAGAGCTCCTTTCACCACAGACACGCAAACACATCTTTTTGGGAAAGTGCTACCTCAAGTCACTTGCAAATGTAAGGGAGAAAATGAAATCAATCATGGTTTTGCACTCTGCAAACAGTAGAAATGACCTCTTGTACATGCCCGTGTGAATTTCACAGCAAAATGCCCTTCTTTTCTTGTTTCTTGAAAGTTCTCAACACATTAGGAGAAAGATCTGTTTGAGCAAGAGTGATGCAGTGTGCATTTTTCTGCATTACAAGTAATTGGGAAACATACTCCTTATTTTTCCACATTGTGTAAGAAACAACGTGAGGCTTGCAAGAGTTTGAACAATGCACCCCAAAACGTATTCCAGGTGTGAAAACACACGTTACTAGAAAGACTCTGAAGCAGCAAGCAAAAGCATAGTGGCTGAGTGTTCTTTCAATGAGAAACACACGCATTTCACTCTTCTGGAGTCAGTTTTCAGCCAGGAATTCATATGCATTTTGTACTGTGCAGAATGTAGCTACATGCTCGGGGGTTGTGTCATAGAAGCACCTCTCCTGCAGGAGATTATTGCAACATTCATTGTTTGGCTAAGTTCTTTAGGGTTGGTTTTGGAAGGTGTTTCATATTTGGTCAAATCCCGATTCGTACGAAATATTTTCACTGCGCTGTTTCCAAGTGTCCACAAAGATCTTCTGGTTGAAACTGCCTACATGCACATCTCCCATACTGCTGTGCGCGTTTCACTACCTGGATTTTGGTTTCCTCTTCTTGCTTTGAAATGCAAGCCTTCATTCTCCATGCTACACACACCTTGTAGCAGTTTCAGTTAGAAGCATATTGGTGCTCTCAAAAAGCTGTGTAACCTAGTTAGAGTGTGTCACTCTCCGGCACTGAATACACAACTTAGAGCTCCTTTCACCACAGACACGCAAACACATCTTTTTGGGAAAGTGCTACCTCAAGTCACTTGCAAATGTAAGGGTTTCAAGGAAAAAATGAAGTCAATCATGGTTTTGCACTCTGCAAACAATAGAAATGACCTCTTGTACATGCCCGTGTGAATTTCACAGCAAAATGCCCTTCTTTTCTTGTTTCTTGAAAGTTCTCAACACGTTAGGAGAAAGATCTGTTTGAGCAAGAGTGATGCAGTGTGCATTTTTCTGCATTACAAGTGATTGGAAAACATACTCCTTATTTTTCCACATTGTGTAAGAAACAACGTGAGGCTTGCAAGAGTTTGAACAATGCACCCCAAAACGTATTCCAGGAGTGAAAACACACGTTTCTAGAAAGACTCTGAAGCAGCAAGCAAAAGCATAGTGGCTGAGTGTTCCATGAATGAGAAACACACGCATTTCACTCTTCTGGAGTCAGTTTTCAGCCAGGAATTCATATGCATTTTGTACTGTGCAGAATGTAGCTACATGCTCGGGGGTTGTGTCATAGAAGCACCTCTCTTGCAGGAGCGTATTGCAGCATTCATTGTTTGGCTAAGTTCTTTAGGGTTGGTTTTGGAAGGTGTTTCATATTTGGTCAAATCCCGCTTCGTACGAAATATTTTCACAGCGCTGTTTCCAAGTGTCCACAAAGATCTGCTGCTTGAAACTGCCTACATGCACATCTCCCATACTGCTGTGCTCGTTTCACTACCTGGATTTTGGTTTCCTCTTCTTGCTTTGAAATGACAAGCCTTCTTTCTGCATGCTACACACACCTTGTAGCAGTTTCAGTTTGAAGCATGTTGGTGCTCTCAAAAAGCTGTGTAACCTAGTTAGAGGGTGTCACTCTCCGGCACTGAATACACAACTTAGAGCTCCTTTCACCACAGACACGCAAACACATCTTTTTGGGAAAGTGCTACCTCAAGTCACTTGCAAATGTAAGGCTTTCATAGAGAAAATGAAGTCAATCATGGTTTTGCACTCTGCAAACAGTAGAAATGACCTCTTGTGCATGCCCGTGTGAATTTCACAGCAAAATGCCCTTCTTTTCTTGTTTCTTGAAAGTTCTCAACACATTAGGAGAAAGATCTGTTTGAGCAAGAGTGATGCAGTGTGCATTTTTCTGCATAACAAGTGATTGGGAAACATACTCCTTATTTTTCCACATTGTGTAAGAAACAACGTGAGGCTTGCAAGAGTTTGAACAATGCACCCCAAAACGTATTCCAGGTGTGAAAACACACGTTACTAGAAAGACTCTGAAGCAGCAAGCAAAAGCATAGTGGCTGAGTGTTCTTTCAATGAGAAACACACGCATTTCACTCTTCTGGAGTCAGTTTTCAGCCAGGAATTCATATGCATTTTGTACTGTGCAGAATGTAGCTGCATTCTCGGGGGTTGTGTCATAGAAGCTCCTCTCCTGCAGGAGCTTGTTGCAACATTCATTATTTGGCTAAGTTCATTAGGGTTGGTTTTGGAAGGTGTTTCATCTTTGGTGAAATCCCGCTTCGTACGAAATATTTTCACAGCGCTGTTTCCAAGTGTCCACAAAGATCTGCTGCTTGAAACTGCCTACATGCACATCTCCCATACTGCTGTGCGCGTTTCACTACCTGGATTTTGGTTTCCTCTTCTTGCTTTGAAATGACAAGCCTTCATTCTGCATGCTACACACACCTTGTAGCAGTTTCAGTTTGAAGCATGTTGGTGCTCTCAAAAAGCTGTGTAACCTAGTTAGAGTGTGTCACTCTCCGGCACTGAATACACAACTTAGAGCTCCTTTCACCACAGACACGCAACCACATCTTTTTGGGAAAGTGCTACCTCAAGTCACTTGCAAATGTAAGGGTTTCAAGGAAAAAATGAAGTCAATCATGGTTTTGCACTCTGCAAACAATAGAAATGACCTCTTGTACATGCCCGTGTGAATTTCACAGCAAAATGCCTTTCTTTTCTTGTTTCTTGAAAGTTCTCAATACGTTAGGAGAAAGATCTGTTTGAGCAAGAGTGATGCAGTGTGCATTTTTCTGCATTACAAGTGATTGGGAAACATACTCCTTATTTTTCCACATTGTGTAAGAAACAACGTGAGGCTCGCAAGAGTTTGAACAATGCACCCCAAAACGTATTCCAGGAGTGAAAACACACGTTTCTAGAAAGACTCTGAAGCAGCAAGCAAAAGCATAGTGGCTGAGTGTTCCATCAATGAAAAACACACGCATTTCACTCTTCTGGAGTCAGTTTTCAGCCAGGAATTCATATGCATTTTGTACTGTGCAGAATGTAGCTACATGCTCGGGGGTTGTGTCATAGAAGCACCTTTCCTGCAGGAGCTTATTGCAGCATTCATTGTTTGGCTAAGTTCTTTAGGGTTGGTTTTGGAAGGTGTTTCATATTTGGTCAAATCCCGCTTCGTACGAAATATTTTCACAGCGCTGTTTCCAAGTGTCCACAAAGATCTGCTGCTTGAAACTGCCTACATGCACATCTCCCATACTGCTGTGCTCGTTTCACTACCTGGATTTTGGTTTCCTCTTCTTCCTTTGAAATGACAAGCCTTCTTTCTGCATGCTACACACACCTTGTAGCAGTTTCAGTTTGAAGCATGTTGGTGCTCTCAAAAAGCTGTGTAACCTAGTTAGAGTGTGTCACTCTCCGGCACTGAATACACAACTTAGAGCTCCTTTCACCACAGACACGCAACCACATCTTTTTGGGAAAGTGCTACCTCAAGTCACTTGCAAATGTAAGGGTTTCAAGGAAAAAATGAAGTCAATCATGGTTTTGCACTCTGCAAACAATAGGAATGACCTCTTGTACATGCCCGTGTGAATTTCACAGCAAAATGCCTTTCTTTTCTTGTTTCTTGAAAGTTCTCAATACGTTAGGAGAAAGATCTGTTTGAGCAAGAGTGATGCAGTGTGCATTTTTCTGCATTACAAGTGATTGGGAAACATACTCCTTATTTTTCCACATTGTGTAAGAAACAACGTGAGGCTCGCAAGAGTTTGAACAATGCACCCCAAAATGTATTCCAGGAGTGAAAACACACGTTTCTAGAAAGACTCTGAAGCAGCAAGCAAAAGCATAGTGGCTGAGTGTTCCATCAATGAAAAACACACGCATTTCACTCTTCTGGAGTCAGTTTTCAGCCAGGAATTCATATGCATTTTGTACTGTGCAGAATGTAGCTACATGCTCGGGGGTTGTGTCATAGAAGCACCTTTCCTGCAGGAGCTTATTGCAGCATTCATTGTTTGGCTAAGTTCTTTAGGGTTGGTTTTGGAAGGTGTTTCATATTTGGTCAAATCCCGCTTCGTACGAAATATTTTCACAGCGCTGTTTCCAAGTGTCCACAAAGATCTGCTGCTTGAAACTGCCTACATGCACATCTCCCATACTGCTGTGCTCGTTTCACTACCTGGATTTTGGTTTCCTCTTCTTCCTTTGAAATGACAAGCCTTCTTTCTGCATGCTACACACACCTTGTAGCAGTTTCAGTTTGAAGCATGTTGGTGCTCTCAAAAAGCTGTGTAACCTAGTTAGAGTGTGTCACTCTCCGGCACTGAATACACAACTTAGAGCTCCTTTCACCACAGACACGCAAACACATCTTTTTGGGAAAGTGCTACCTCAAGTCACTTGCAAATGTAAGGCTTTCATAGAGAAAATGAAGTCAATCATGGTTTTGCACTCTGCAAACAGTAGAAATGACCTCTTGTGCATGCCCGTGTGAATTTCACAGCAAAATGCCCTTCTTTTCTTGTTTCTTGAAAGTTCTCAACACATTAGGAGAAAGATCTGTTTGAGCAAGAGTGATGCAGTGTGCATTTTTCTGCATAACAAGTGATTGGGAAACATACTCCTTATTTTTCCACATTGTGTAAGAAACAACGTGAGGCTTGCAAGAGTTTGAACAATGCACCCCAAAACGTATTCCAGGAGTGAAAACACACGTTTCTAGGAAGAATCTGAAGCAGCAAGCAAAAGCTTAGTGGCTGAGTGTTCCTTCAATGAGAAACACACGCATTTCACTCTTCTGGAGTCAGTTTTCAGCCAGGAATTCATATGCATTTTGTACTGTGCAGAATGTAGCTACATGCTCGGGGGTTGTGTCATAGAAGCACCTCTCCTGCAGGAGCTTATTGCAACATTCATTGTTTGGCTAAGTTCTTTAGGGTTGGTTTTGGAAGGTGTTTCATCTTTGGTGAAATCCCGCCTCGTACGAAATATTTTCACAGCGCTGTTTCCAAGTGTCCACAAAGATCTGCTGCTTGAAACTGCCTACATGCACATCTCCCATACTGCTGTGCTCGTTTCACTACCTGGATTTTGGTTTCCTCTTCTTGCTTTGAAATGACAAGCCTTCATTCTGCATGCTACACACACCTTGTAGCAGTTTCAGTTTGAAGCATGTTGGTGCTCTCAAAAGCTGTGTAACCTAGTTAGAGTGTGTCACTCTCTGGCAGTGAATACACAACTTAGAGCTCCTTTCACCACAGACACGCAAACACATCTTTTTGGGAAAGTGCTACCTCAAGTCACTTGCAAATGTAAGGGAGAAAATGAAATCAATCATGGTTTTGCACTCTGCAAACAGTAGAAATGACCTCTTGTACATGCCCGTGTGAATTTCACAGCAAAATGCCCTTCTTTTCTTGTTTCTTGAAAGTTCTCAACACATTAGGAGAAAGATCTGTTTGAGCAAGAGTGATGCAGTGTGCATTTTTCTGCATTACAAGTAATTGGGAAACATACTCCTTATTTTTCCACATTGTGTAAGAAACAACGTGAGGCTTGCAAGAGTTTGAACAATGCACCCCAAAACGTATTCCAGGTGTGAAAACACACGTTACTAGAAAGACTCTGAAGCAGCAAGCAAAAGCATAGTGGCTGAGTGTTCTTTCAATGAGAAACACACGCATTTCACTCTTCTGGAGTCAGTTTTCAGCCAGGAATTCATATGCATTTTGTACTGTGCAGAATGTAGCTACATGCTCGGGGGTTGTGTCATAGAAGCACCTCTCCTGCAGGAGATTATTGCAACATTCATTGTTTGGCTAAGTTCTTTAGGGTTGGTTTTGGAAGGTGTTTCATATTTGGTCAAATCCCGATTCGTACGAAATATTTTCACTGCGCTGTTTCCAAGTGTCCACAAAGATCTTCTGGTTGAAACTGCCTACATGCACATCTCCCATACTGCTGTGCGCGTTTCACTACCTGGATTTTGGTTTCCTCTTCTTGCTTTGAAATGCAAGCCTTCATTCTCCATGCTACACACACCTTGTAGCAGTTTCAGTTAGAAGCATATTGGTGCTCTCAAAAAGCTGTGTAACCTAGTTAGAGTGTGTCACTCTCCGGCACTGAATACACAACTTAGAGCTCCTTTCACCACAGACACGCAAACACATCTTTTTGGGAAAGTGCTACCTCAAGTCACTTGCAAATGTAAGGGTTTCAAGGAAAAAATGAAGTCAATCATGGTTTTGCACTCTGCAAACAATAGAAATGACCTCTTGTACATGCCCGTGTGAATTTCACAGCAAAATGCCCTTCTTTTCTTGTTTCTTGAAAGTTCTCAACACGTTAGGAGAAAGATCTGTTTGAGCAAGAGTGATGCAGTGTGCATTTTTCTGCATTACAAGTGATTGGAAAACATACTCCTTATTTTTCCACATTGTGTAAGAAACAACGTGAGGCTTGCAAGAGTTTGAACAATGCACCCCAAAACGTATTCCAGGTGTGAAAACACACGTTACTAGAAAGACTCTGAAGCAGCAAGCAAAAGCATAGTGGCTGAGTGTTCTTTCAATGAGAAACACACGCATTTCACTCTTCTGGAGTCAGTTTTCAGCCAGGAATTCATATGCATTTTGTACTGTGCAGAATGTAGCTACATGCTCGGGGGTTGTGTCATAGAAGCACCTCTCCTGCAGGAGCTTATTGCAACATTCATTATTTGGCTAAGTTCATTAGGGTTGGTTTTGGAAGGTGTTTCATCGTTGGTGAAATCCCGCTTCGTACGAAATATTTTCAGAGCGCTGTTTCCAAGTGTCCACAAAGATCTGCTGCTTGAAACTGCCTACATGCACATCTCCCATACTGCTGTGCTCATTTCACTACCTGGATTTTGGTTTCCTCTTCTTGCTTTGAAATGACAAGCCTTCATTCTGCATGCTACACACACCTTGTAGCAGTTTCAGTTTGAAGCATGTTGGTGCTCTCAAAAAGCTGTGTAACCTAGTTAGAGTGTGTCACTCTCCGGCACTGAATACACAACTTAGAGCTCCTTTCACCACAGACACGCAACCACATCATTTGGGAAAGTGCTACCTCAAGTCACTTGCAAATGTAAGGCTTTCATAGAGAAAATGAAGTCAATCATGGTTTTGCACTCTGCAAACAGTAGAAATGAACCCTTGTGCATGCCCGTGTGAATTTCACAGCAAATGCCCTTCTTTTCTTGTTTCTTGAAAGTTCTCAACACATTAGGAGAAAGATCTGTTTGAGCAAGAGTGATGCAGTGTGCATTTTTCTGCATTACAATTGATTGGGAAACATACTCCTTATTTTTCCACATTGTGTAAGAAACAACGTGAGGCTTGCAAGAGTTTGAACAATGCTCCCCAAAACGTATTCCAGGAGTGAAAACACACGTTTCTAGAAAGACTCTGAAGCAGCAAGCAAAAGCATAGTGGCTGAGTGTTCTTTCAATGAGAAACACACGCATTTCACTCTTCTGGAGTCAGTTTTCAGCCAGGAATTCATATGCATTTTGTACTGTGCAGAATGTAGCTACATGCTCGGGGGTTGTGTCATAGAAGCACCTCTCCTGCAGGAGCTTATTGCAGCATTCATTGTTTGGCTAAGTTCTTTAGGGTTGGTTTTGGAAGGTGTTTCATCTTTGGTACGAAATATTTCATCTTCGTACGAAATATTTTCACAGCGCTGTTTCCAAATGTCCACAAAGATCTGCTGCTTGAAACTGCCTACATGCACATCTCCCATACTGCTGTGCTCATTTCACTACCTGGATTTTGGTTTCCTCTTCTTGCTTTGAAATGACAAGCCTTCATTCTGCATGCTACACACACCTTGTAGCAGTTTCAGTTTGAAGCATGTTGGTGCTCTCAAAAAGCTGTGTAACCTAGTTAGAGTGTGTCACTCTCCAGCACTGAATACACAACTTAGAGCTCCTTTCACCACAGACACGCAACCACATCTTTTTGGGAAAGTGCTACCTCAAGTCACTTGCAAATGTAAGGGTTTCATAGAGAAAATGAAGTCAATCATGGTTTTGCACTCTGCAAACAGTAGAAATGACCTCTTGTGCATGCCCGTGTGAATTTCACAGCAAAATGCCCTTCTTTTCTTGTTTCTTGAAAGTTCTCAACACATTAGGAGAAAGATCTGTTTGAGCAAGAGTGATGCAGTGTGCATTTTTCTGCATTACAATTGATTGGGAAACATACTCCTTATTTTTCCACATTGTGTAAGAAACAACGTGAGGCTTGCAAGAGTTTGAACAATGCTCCCCAAAACGTATTCCAGGAGTGAAAACACACGTTTCTAGAAAGACTCTGAAGCAGCAAGCAAAAGCATAGTGGCTGAGTGTTCTTTCAATGAGAAACACACGCATTTCACTCTTCTGAAGTCAGTTTTCAGCCAGGAATTCATATGCATTTTGTACTGTACAGAATGTAGCTACATGCTCGGGGGTTGTGTCATAGAAGCACCTCTCCTGCAGGAGCTTATTGCAACATTCATGGTTTGGCTAAGTTCTTTAGGGTTGGTTTTGGAAGGTGTTTCATCTTTGGTGAAATCCCGCTTCGTACGAAATATTTTCACAGCGCTGTTTCCAAGTGTCCACAAAGATCTGCTGCTTGAAACTGCCTACATGCACATCTCCCATACTGCTGTGCTCGTTTCACTACCTGGATTTTGGTTTCCTCTTCTTTCTTTGAAATGACAAGCCTTCATTCTGCATGCTACACACACCTTGTACAGTTTCAGTTTGAAGCATGTTGGTGCTCTCAAAAAGCTGTGTAACCTAGTTAGAGTGTGTCACTCTCCGGCACTGAATACACAACTTAGAGCTCCTTTCACCACAGACACGCAACCACATCTTTTTGGGAAAGTGCTACCTCAAGTCACTTGCAAATGTAAGGCTTTCATAGAGAAAATGAAGTCAATCATGGTTTTGCACTCTGCAAACAGTAGAAATGACCTCTTGTGCATGCCCGTGTGAATTTCACAGCAAAATGCCCTTCTTTTCTTGTTTCTTGAAAGTTTCAACACATTAGGAGAAAGATCTGTTTGAGCAAGAGTGATGCAGTGTGCATTTTTCTGCATAACAAGAGATTGGGAAACATACTCCTTATTTTTCCACATTGTGTAAGAAACAACGTGAGGCTTGCAAGAGTTTGAACAATGCACCCCAAAACGTATTCCAGGTCTGAAAACACACGTTTCTAGAAAGACTCTGAAGCAGCAAGCAAAAGCATAGTGGCTGAGTGTTCTTTCAATGAGAAACACACGCATTTCACTCTTCTGAAGTCAGTTTTCAGCCAGGAATTCATATGCATTTTGTACTGTGCAGAATGTAGCTACATGCTCGGGGGTTGTGTCATAGAAGCACCTCTCCTGCAGGAGCTTATTGCAACATTCATGGTTTGGCTAAGTTCTTTAGGGTTGGTTTTGGAAGGTGTTTCATCTTTGGTGAAATCCCGCTTCGTACGAAATATTTTCACAGCGCTGTTTCCAAGTGTCCACAAAGATCTGCTGCTTGAAACTGCCTACATGCACATCTCCCATACTGCTGTGCTCGTTTCACTACCTGGATTTTGGTTTCCTCTTCTTGCTTTGAAATGACAAGCCTTCATTCTGCATGCTACACACACCTTGTAGCAGTTTCAGTTTGAAGCATGTTGGTGCTCTCAAAAAGCTGTGTAACCTAGTTAGAGTGTGTCACTCTCCGGCACTGAATACACAACTTAGAGCTCCTTTGACCACAGACACGCAAACACATCTTTTTGGGAAAGTGCTACCTCAAGTCACTTGCAAATGTAAGGCTTTCATAGAGAAAATGAAGTCAATCATGGTTTTGTACTCTGCAAACAGTAGAAATGACCTCTTGTGCATGCCCGTGTGAATTTCACAGCAAAATGCCCTTCTTTTCTTGTTTCTTGAAAGTTCTCAACACATTAGGAGAAAGATCTGTTTGAGCAAGAGTGATGCAGTGTGCATTTTTCTGCATAACAAGTGATTGGGAAACATACTCCTTATTTTTCCACATTGTGTAAGAAACAACGTGAGGCTTGGAAGAGTTTGAACAATGCTCCCCAAAACGTATTCCAGGTGTGAAAACACACGTTTCTAGAAAGACTCTGAAGCAGCAAGCAAAAGCATAGTGGCTGAGTGTTCTTTCAATGAGAAACACACGCATTTCACTCTTCTGGAGTCAGTTTTCAGCCAGGAATTCATGTGCATTTTGTACTGTGCAGAATGTAGCTACATGCTCGGGGGTTGTGTCATAGAAGAACCTCTTCTGCAGGAGCTTATTGGAGCATTCATTGTTTGGCTAAGTTCTTTAGGGTTGGTTTTGGAAGGTGTTTCATCTTTGGTGAAATCCCGCTTCGTACGAAATATTTTCACAGCGCTGTTTCCAAGTGTCCACAAAGATCTGCTGCTTGAAACTGCCTACATGCACATCTCCCATACTGCTGTGCTCGTTTCACTACCTGGATTTTGGTTTCCTCTTCTTGCTTTGAAATGACAAGCCTTCATTCTGCATGCTACACACACCTTGAAGCAGTTTCAGTTTGAAGCATGTTGGTGCTCTCAAAAAGCTGTGTAACCTAGTTAGAGTGTGTCACTCTCCGGCACTGAATACACAACTTAGAGCTCCTTTCACCACAGACACGCAACCACATCTTTTTGGGAAAGTGCTACCTCAAGTCACTTGCAAATGTAAGGCTTTCATAGAGAAAATGAAGTCAATCATGGTTTTGCACTCTGCAAACAGTAGAAATGACCTCTTGTGCATGCCCGTGTGAATTTCACAGCAAATGCCCTTCTTTTCTTGTTTCTTGAAAGTTCTGAACACGTTAGGAGAAAGATCTGTTTGAGCAAGAGTGATGCAGTGTGCATTTTTCTGCATTACAATTGATTGGGAAACGTACTCCTTATTTTTCCACATTGTGTAAGAAACAACGTGAGGCTTGCAAGAGTTTGAACAATGCTCCCCAAAACGTATTCCAGGAGTGAAAACACACGTTTCTAGAAAGACTCTGAAGCAGCAAGCAAAAGCATAGTGGCTGAGTGTTCTTTCAATGAGAAACACACGCATTTCACTCTTCTGAAGTCAGTTTTCAGCCAGGAATTCATATGCATTTTGTACTGTGCAGAATGTAGCTACATGCTCGGGGGTTGTGTCATAGAAGCACCTCTCCTGCAGGAGCTTATTGCAACATTCATTGTTTGGCTAAGTTCTTTAGGGTTGGTTTTGGAAGGTGTTTCATATTTGGTCAAATTCCGCTTCGTACGAAATATTTTCACAGCGCTGTTTCCAAGTGTCCACAAAGATCTGGTGCTTGAAACTGCCTACATGCACATCTCCCATACTGCTGTGCTGGTTTCACTACGTGGATTTTGGTTTCCTCTTCTTGCTTTGAAATGACAAGCCTTCATTCTGCATGCTACACACACCTTGTAGCAGTTTCAGTTTGAAGCATGTTGGTGCTCTCAAAAAGCTGTGTAACCTAGTTAGAGTGTGTCACTCTCCGGCACTGAATACACAACTTAGAGCTCCTTTCACCACAGACACGCAACCACATCTTTTTGGGAAAGTGCTACCTCAAGTCACTTGCAAATGTAAGCGTTTCAAGGAGAAAATGAAGTCAATCATGGTTTTGCACTCTGCAAACAATAGAAATGACCTCTTGTACATGCCCGTGTGAATTTCACAGCAAAATGCCCTTCTTTTCTTGTTTCTTGAAAGTTCTCAACACATTAGGAGAACGATCTGTGTGAGAAAGAGTGCTGCAGTGTGCATTTTTCTGCATTACAAGTGATTGGGAAACATAGTCCTTATTTTTCCACATTGTGTAAGAAACAACGTGAGGCTTGCAAGAGTTTGAACAATGCTTCCCAAAACGTATTCCAGGAGTGATAACACACGTTTCTAGAGAGACTCTGAAGCAGCAAGCAAAAGCATAGTGGCTGAATGTTCTTTCAATGAAAAACACACGCATTTCACTCTTCTGGAGTCAGTTTTCAGCCAGGAATTCATATGCATTTTGTACTGTGCAGAATGTAGCTACATGCTCCGGGGGTTGTGTCATAGAAGCACCTCTCCTGCAGGAGCTTATTGCAGCATTCATTGTTTGGCTAAGTTCTTTAGGGTTGGTTTTGGAAGGTGTTTCATCTTTGGTGAAATCCCGCTTCGTACGAAATATTTTCACAGCGCTGTTTCCAAGTGTCCACAAAGATCTGCTGCTTGAAACTGCCTACATGCACATCTCCCATACTGCTGTGCTCGTTTCACTACCTGGATTTTGGTTTCCTCTTCTTGCTTTGAAATGACAAGCCTTCATTCTGCATGCTACACACACCTTGTAGCAGTTTCAGTTTGAAGCATGTTGGTGCTCTCAAAAAGCTGTGTAACCTAGTTAGAGTGTGTCACTCTCCGGCACTGAATACACAACTTAGAGCTTCTTTCACCACAGACACGCGAACATATCTTTTTGGGAAAGTGCTACCTCAAGTCACTTGCAAATGTAATGGTTTCATAGAGAAAATGAAGTCAATCATGATTTTGCACTCTGCAAACAGTAGAAATGACCTCTTGTGCATGCCCGTGTGAAATTCACAGCAAATGCCCTTCTTTTCTTGTTTCTTGAAAGTTCTGAACACGTTAGGAGAAAGATCTGTTTGAGCAAGAGTGATGCAGTGTGCATTTTTCTGCATTACAATTGATTGGGAAACGTACTCCTTATTTTTCCACATTGTGTAAGAAACAACGTGAGGCTTGCAAGAGTTTGAACAATGCTCCCCAAAACGTATTCCAGGAGTGAAAACACACGTTTCTAGAAAGACTCTGAAGCAGCAAGCAAAAGCATAGTGGCTGAGTGTTCTTTCAATGAGAAACACACGCATTTCACTCTTCTGAAGTCAGTTTTCAGCCAGGAATTCATATGCATTTTGTACTGTGCAGAATGTAGCTACATGCTCGGGGGTTGTGTCATAGAAGCACCTCTCCTGCAGGAGCTTATTGCAACATTCATTGTTTGGCTAAGTTCTTTAGGGTTGGTTTTTGAAGGTGTTTCATATTTGGTCAAATCCCGCTTTGTACGAAATATTTTCACAGCGCTGTTTCCAAGTGTCCACAAAGATCTGCTGCTTGAAACTGCCTACATGCACATCTCCCATACTGCTGTGCTCGTTTCACTACCTGGATTTTGGTTTCCTCTTCTTGCTTTGAAATGACAAGCCTTCATTCTGCATGCTACACACACCTTGTAGCAGTTTCAGTTAGAAGCATGTTGGTGCTCTCAAAAAGCTGTGTAACCTAGTTAGAGTGTGTCACTCTCTGGCACTGAATACACAACTTAGAGCTCCTTTCACCACAGACACGCAAACACATCTTTTTGGGAAAGTGCTACCTCAAGTCACTTGCAAATGTAAGGCTTTCATAGAGAAAATGAAGTCAATCATGGTTTTGCACTCTGCAAACAGTAGAAATGACCTCTTGTGCATGCCCGTGTGAATTTCACAGCAAAATGCCCTTCTTTTCTTGTTTCTTGAAAGTTCTCAACACATTAGGAGAAAGATCTGTTTGAGCAAGAGTGATGCAGTGTGCATTTTTCTGCATTACAAGTGATTGGGAAACATACTCCTTATTTTTCCACATTGTGTAAGAAACAACGTGAGGGTTGCAAGAGTTTGAACAATGCACCCCAAAACGTATTCCAGGAGTGAAAACACACGTTTCTAGAAAGACTCTGAAGCAGCAAGAAAAAGCATAGTGGCTGAGTGTTCTTTCAATGAGAAACACACGCATTTCACTCTTCTGGAGTCAGTTTTCAGCCAGGAATTCATATGCATTTTGTACTGTGCAGAATGTAGCTACATGCTCGGGGGTTGTGTCATAGAAGCACCTCTCCTGCAGGAGCTTATTGCAACATTCATTATTTGGCTAAGTTCATTAGGGTTGGTTTTGGAAGGTGTTTCATCTTTGGTGAAATCCCGCTTCGTACGAAATATTTTCACAGCGCTGTTTCCAAGTGTCCACAAAGATCTGCTGCTTGAAACTGCCTACATGCACATCTCCCATACTGCTGTGCTCGTTTCACTACCTGGATTTTGGTTTCCTCTTCTTGCTTTGAAATGACAAGCCTTCATTCTGCATGCTACACACACCTTGTAGCAGTTTCAGTTTGAAGCATGTTGGTGCTCTCAAAAAGCTGTGTAACCTAGTTAGAGTGTGTCACTCTCCGGCACTGAATACACAACTTAGAGCTCCTTTCACCACAGACACGCAAACACATCTTTTTGGGAAAGTGCTACCTCAAGTCACTTGCAAATGTAAGGCTTTCATAGAGAAAATGAAGTCAATCATGGTTTTGCACTCTGCAAACAGTAGAAATGACCTCTTGTGCATGCCCGTGTGAATTTCACAGCAAAATGCCCTTCTTTTCTTGTTTCTTGAAAGTTCTCAACACATTAGGAGAAAGATCTGTTTGAGCAAGAGTGATGCAGTGTGCATTTTTCTGCATTACAAGTGATTGGGAAACATACTCCTTATTTTTCCACATTGTGTAAGAAACAACGTGAGGCTTGCAAGAGTTTGAACAATGCACCCCAAAACGTATTCCAGGAGTGAAAACACACGTTTCTAGAAAGACTCTGAAGCAGCAAGCAAAAGCATAGTGGCTGAGTGTTCCATCAATGAGAAACACACGCATTTCACTCTTCTGGAGTCAGTTTTCAGCCAGGAATTCATATGCATTTTGTACTGTGCAGAATGTAGCTACATGCTCGGGGGTTGTGTCATAGAAGCACCTCTCTTGCAGGAGCTTATTGCAGCATTCATTGTTTGGCTAAGTTCTTTAGGGTTGGTTTTGGAAGGTGTTTCATATTTGGTCAAATCCCGTTTCGTACGAAATATTTTCACAGCGCTGTTTCCAAGTGTCCACAAAGATCTGCTGCTTGAAACTGCCTATATGCACATCTCCCATACTGCTGTGCTCGTTTCACTACCTGGATTTTGGTTTCCTCTTCTTGCTTTGAAATGACAAGCCTTCATTCTGCATGCTACACACACCTTGTAGCAGTTTCAGTTTGAAGCATGTTGGTGCTCTCAAAAAGCTGTGTAACCTAGTTAGAGTGTGTCACTCTCCGGCACTGAATACACAACTTAGAGCTCCTTTCACCACAGACACGCAAACACATCTTTTTGGGAAAGTGCTACCTCAAGTCACTTGCAAATGCAAGGCTTTCATAGAGAAAATGAAGTCAATCATGGTTTTGCACTCTGCAAACAGTAGAAATGACCTCTTGTGCATGCCCGTGTGAATTTCACAGCAAAATGCCCTTCTTTTCTTGTTTCTTGAAAGTTCTCAACACATTAGGAGAAAGATCTGTTTGAGCAAGAGTGATGCAGTGTGCATTTTTCTGCATTACAAGTGATTGGGAAACATACTCCTTATTTTTCCACATTGTGTAAGAAACAACGTGAGGCTTGCAAGAGTTTGAACAATGCACCCCAAAACGTATTCCAGGAGTGAAAACACACGTTTCTAGAAAGACTCTGAAGCAGCAAGCAAAAGCATAGTGGCTGAGTGTTCCATCAATGAGAAACACACGCATTTCACTCTTCTGGAGTCAGTTTTCAGCCAGGAATTCATATGCATTTTGTACTGTGCAGAATGTAGCTACATGCTCGGGGGTTGTGTCATAGAAGCACCTCTCTTGCAGGAGCTTATTGCAGCATTCATTGTTTGGCTAAGTTCTTTAGGGTTGGTTTTGGAAGGTGTTTCATATTTGGTCAAAACCCGCTTCGTACGAAATATTTTCACAGCGCTGTTTCCAAGTGTCCACAAAGATCTGCTGCTTGAAACTGCCTACATGCACATCTCCCATACTGCTGTGTTCGTTTCACTACCTGGATGTTGGCTTCCTCTTCTTGCTTTGAAATGACAAGCCTTCATTCTGCATGCTACACACACCTTGTAGCAGTTTCAGTTAGAAGCATGTTGGTGCTCTCAAAAAGCTGTGTAACCTAGTTAGAGTGTGTCACTCTCTGGCACTGAATACACAACTTAGAGCTCCTTTCACCACAGACACGCAAACACATCTTTTTGGGAAAGTGCTACCTCAAGTCACTTGCAAATGTAAGGCTTTCATAGAGAAAATGAAGTCAATCATGGTTTTGCACTCTGCAAACAGTAGAAATGACCTCTTGTGCATGCCCGTGTGAATTTCACAGCAAAATGCCCTTCTTTTCTTGTTTCTTGAAAGTTCTCAACACATTAGGAGAAAGATCTGTTTGAGCAAGTGTGATGCAGTGTGCATTTTTCTGCATAACAAGTGATTGGGAAACATACTCCTGATTTTTCCACATTGTGTAAGAAACAACGTGAGGCTTGCAAGAGTTTGAACAATGCACCCCAAAAAGTATTCCAGGAGTGAAAACACACGTTTCTAGAAAGACTCTGAAGCAGCAAGCAAAAGCATAGTGGCTGAGTGTTCCATCAATGAGAAACACACGCATTTCACTCTTCTGGAGTCAGTTTTCAGCCAGGAATTCATATGCATTTTGTACTGTGCAGAATGTAGCTACATGCTCGGGGGTTGTGTCATAGAAGCACCTCTCCTGCAGGAGCTTATTGCAGCATTCATGGTTTGGCTAAGTTCTTTAGGGTTGGTTTTGGAAGGTGTTTCATCTTTGGTGAAATCCCGCTTCGTACGAAATATTTTCACAGCGCTGTTTCCAAGTGTCCACAAAGATCTGCTGCTTGAAACTGCCTACATGCACATCTCCCATACTGCTGTGCTCGTTTCACTACCTGGATTTTGGTTTCCTCTTCTTGCTTTGAAATGACAAGCCTTCATTCTGCATGCTACACACACCTTGTAGCAGTTTCAGTTTGAAGCATGTTGGTGCTCTCAAAAAGCTGTGTAACCTAGTTAGAGTGTGTCACTCTCCGGCACTGAATACACAACTTAGAGCTCCTTTGACCACAGACACGCAAACACATCTTTTTGGGAAAGTGCTACCTCAAGTCACTTGCAAATGTAAGGCTTTCATAGAGAAAATGAAGTCAATCATGGTTTTGTACTCTGCAAACAGTAGAAATGACCTCTTGTGCATGCCCGTGTGAATTTCACAGCAAAATGCCCTTCTTTTCTTGTTTCTTGAAAGTTCTCAACACATTAGGAGAAAGATCTGTTTGAGCAAGAGTGATGCAGTGTGCATTTTTCTGCATAACAAGTGATTGGGAAACATACTCCTTATTTTTCCACATTGTGTAAGAAACAACGTGAGGCTTGGAAGAGTTTGAACAATGCTCCCCAAAACGTATTCCAGGTGTGAAAACACACGTTTCTAGAAAGACTCTGAAGCAGCAAGCAAAAGCATAGTGGCTGAGTGTTCTTTCAATGAGAAACACACGCATTTCACTCTTCTGGAGTCAGTTTTCAGCCAGGAATTCATGTGCATTTTGTACTGTGCAGAATGTAGCTACATGCTCGGGGGTTGTGTCATAGAAGAACCTCTTCTGCAGGAGCTTATTGGAGCATTCATTGTTTGGCTAAGTTCTTTAGGGTTGGTTTTGGAAGGTGTTTCATCTTTGGTGAAATCCCGCTTCGTACGAAATATTTTCACAGCGCTGTTTCCAAGTGTCCACAAAGATCTGCTGCTTGAAACTGCCTACATGCACATCTCCCATACTGCTGTGCTCGTTTCACTACCTGGATTTTGGTTTCCTCTTCTTGCTTTGAAATGACAAGCCTTCATTCTGCATGCTACACACACCTTGAAGCAGTTTCAGTTTGAAGCATGTTGGTGCTCTCAAAAAGCTGTGTAACCTAGTTAGAGTGTGTCACTCTCCGGCACTGAATACACAACTTAGAGCTCCTTTCACCACAGACACGCAACCACATCTTTTTGGGAAAGTGCTACCTCAAGTCACTTGCAAATGTAAGGCTTTCATAGAGAAAATGAAGTCAATCATGGTTTTGCACTCTGCAAACAGTAGAAATGACCTCTTGTGCATGCCCGTGTGAATTTCACAGCAAATGCCCTTCTTTTCTTGTTTCTTGAAAGTTCTGAACACGTTAGGAGAAAGATCTGTTTGAGCAAGAGTGATGCAGTGTGCATTTTTCTGCATTACAATTGATTGGGAAACGTACTCCTTATTTTTCCACATTGTGTAAGAAACAACGTGAGGCTTGCAAGAGTTTGAACAATGCTCCCCAAAACGTATTCCAGGAGTGAAAACACACGTTTCTAGAAAGACTCTGAAGCAGCAAGCAAAAGCATAGTGGCTGTGTGTTCCATCAATGAAAAACACACGCATTTCACTCTTCTGGAGTCAGTTTTCAGCCAGGAATTCATATGCATTTTGTACTGTGCAGAATGTAGCTACATGCTCGGGGGTTGTGTCATAGAAGCACCTCTCCTGCAGGAGCTTATTGCAGCATTCATTGTTTGGCTAAGTTCTTTAGGGTTGGTTTTGGAAGGTGTTTCATCTTTGGTACGAAATATTTCATCTTCGTACGAAATATTTTCACAGCGCTGTTTCCAAATGTCCACAAAGATCTGCTGCTTGAAACTGCCTACATGCACATCTCCCATACTGCTGTGCTCATTTCACTACCTGGATTTTGGTTTCCTCTTCTTGCTTTGAAATGACAAGCCTTCATTCTGCATGCTACACACACCTTGTAGCAGTTTCAGTTTGAAGCATGTTGGTGCTCTCAAAAAGCTGTGTAACCTAGTTAGAGTGTGTCACTCTCCAGCACTGAATACACAACTTAGAGCTCCTTTCACCACAGACACGCAACCACATCTTTTTGGGAAAGTGCTACCTCAAGTCACTTGCAAATGTAAGGGTTTCATAGAGAAAATGAAGTCAATCATGGTTTTGCACTCTGCAAACAGTAGAAATGACCTCTTGTGCATGCCCGTGTGAATTTCACAGCAAAATGCCCTTCTTTTCTTGTTTCTTGAAAGTTCTCAACACATTAGGAGAAAGATCTGTTTGAGCAAGAGTGATGCAGTGTGCATTTTTCTGCATTACAATTGATTGGGAAACATACTCCTTATTTTTCCACATTGTGTAAGAAACAACGTGAGGCTTGCAAGAGTTTGAACAATGCTCCCCAAAACGTATTCCAGGAGTGAAAACACACGTTTCTAGAAAGACTCTGAAGCAGCAAGCAAAAGCATAGTGGCTGAGTGTTCTTTCAATGAGAAACACACGCATTTCACTCTTCTGAAGTCAGTTTTCAGCCAGGAATTCATATGCATTTTGTACTGTACAGAATGTAGCTACATGCTCGGGGGTTGTGTCATAGAAGCACCTCTCCTGCAGGAGCTTATTGCAACATTCATGGTTTGGCTAAGTTCTTTAGGGTTGGTTTTGGAAGGTGTTTCATCTTTGGTGAAATCCCGCTTCGTACGAAATATTTTCACAGCGCTGTTTCCAAGTGTCCACAAAGATCTGCTGCTTGAAACTGCCTACATGCACATCTCCCATACTGCTGTGCTCGTTTCACTACCTGGATTTTGGTTTCCTCTTCTTGCTTTGAAATGACAAGCCTTCATTCTGCATGCTACACACACCTTGTAGCAGTTTCAGTTTGAAGCATGTTGGTGCTCTCAAAAAGCTGTGTAACCTAGTTAGAGTGTGTCACTCTCCGGCACTGAATACACAACTTAGAGCTCCTTTGACCACAGACACGCAAACACATCTTTTTGGGAAAGTGCTACCTCAAGTCACTTGCAAATGTAAGGCTTTCATAGAGAAAATGAAGTCAATCATGGTTTTGTACTCTGCAAACAGTAGAAATGACCTCTTGTGCATGCCCGTGTGAATTTCACAGCAAAATGCCCTTCTTTTCTTGTTTCTTGAAAGTTCTCAACACATTAGGAGAAAGATCTGTTTGAGCAAGAGTGATGCAGTGTGCATTTTTCTGCATAACAAGTGATTGGGAAACATACTCCTTATTTTTCCACATTGTGTAAGAAACAACGTGAGGCTTGGAAGAGTTTGAACAATGCTCCCCAAAACGTATTCCAGGTGTGAAAACACACGTTTCTAGAAAGACTCTGAAGCAGCAAGCAAAAGCATAGTGGCTGAGTGTTCTTTCAATGAGAAACACACGCATTTCACTCTTCTGGAGTCAGTTTTCAGCCAGGAATTCATGTGCATTTTGTACTGTGCAGAATGTAGCTACATGCTCGGGGGTTGTGTCATAGAAGAAACTCTTCTGCAGGAGCTTATTGGAGCATTCATTGTTTGGCTAAGTTCTTTAGGGTTGGTTTTGGAAGGTGTTTCATCTTTGGTGAAATCCCGCTTCGTACGAAATATTTTCACAGCGCTGTTTCCAAGTGTCCACAAAGATCTGCTGCTTGAAACTGCCTACATGCACATCTCCCATACTGCTGTGCTCGTTTCACTACCTGGATTTTGGTTTCCTCTTCTTGCTTTGAAATGACAAGCCTTCATTCTGCATGCTACACACACCTTGAAGCAGTTTCAGTTTGAAGCATGTTGGTGCTCTCAAAAAGCTGTGTAACCTAGTTAGAGTGTGTCACTCTCCGGCACTGAATACACAACTTAGAGCTCCTTTCACCACAGACACGCAACCACATCTTTTTGGGAAAGTGCTACCTCAAGTCACTTGCAAATGTAAGGCTTTCATAGAGAAAATGAAGTCAATCATGGTTTTGCACTCTGCAAACAGTAGAAATGACCTCTTGTGCATGCCCGTGTGAATTTCACAGCAAATGCCCTTCTTTTCTTGTTTCTTGAAAGTTCTGAACACGTTAGGAGAAAGATCTGTTTGAGCAAGAGTGATGCAGTGTGCATTTTTCTGCATTACAATTGATTGGGAAACGTACTCCTTATTTTTCCACATTGTGTAAGAAACAACGTGAGGCTTGCAAGAGTTTGAACAATGCTCCCCAAAACGTATTCCAGGAGTGAAAACACACGTTTCTAGAAAGACTCTGAAGCAGCAAGCAAAAGCATAGTGGCTGAGTGTTCTTTCAATGAGAAACACACGCATTTCACTCTTCTGAAGTCAGTTTTCAGCCAGGAATTCATATGCATTTTGTACTGTGCAGAATGTAGCTACATGCTCGGGGGTTGTGTCATAGAAGCACCTCTCCTGCAGGAGCTTATTGCAACATTCATTGTTTGGCTAAGTTCTTTAGGGTTGGTTTTGGAAGGTGTTTCATATTTGGTCAAATTCCGCTTCGTACGAAATATTTTCACAGCGCTGTTTCCAAGTGTCCACAAAGATCTGGTGCTTGAAACTGCCTACATGCACATCTCCCATACTGCTGTGCTGGTTTCACTACGTGGATTTTGGTTTCCTCTTCTTGCTTTGAAATGACAAGCCTTCATTCTGCATGCTACACACACCTTGTAGCAGTTTCAGTTTGAAGCATGTTGGTGCTCTCAAAAAGCTGTGTAACCTAGTTAGAGTGTGTCACTCTCCGGCACTGAATACACAACTTAGAGCTCCTTTCACCACAGACACGCAACCACATCTTTTTGGGAAAGTGCTACCTCAAGTCACTTGCAAATGTAAGCGTTTCAAGGAGAAAATGAAGTCAATCATGGTTTTGCACTCTGCAAACAATAGAAATGACCTCTTGTACATGCCCGTGTGAATTTCACAGCAAAATGCCCTTCTTTTCTTGTTTCTTGAAAGTTCTCAACACATTAGGAGAACGATCTGTGTGAGAAAGAGTGCTGCAGTGTGCATTTTTCTGCATTACAAGTGATTGGGAAACATAGTCCTTATTTTTCCACATTGTGTAAGAAACAACGTGAGGCTTGCAAGAGTTTGAACAATGCTTCCCAAAACGTATTCCAGGAGTGATAACACACGTTTCTAGAGAGACTCTGAAGCAGCAAGCAAAAGCATAGTTGCTGAATGTTCTTTCAATGAAAAACACACGCATTTCACTCTTCTGGAGTCAGTTTTCAGCCAGGAATTCATATGCATTTTGTACTGTGCAGAATGTAGCTACATGCTCCGGGGGTTGTGTCATAGAAGCACCTCTCCTGCAGGAGCTTATTGCAGCATTCATTGTTTGGCTAAGTTCTTTAGGGTTGGTTTTGGAAGGTGTTTCATCTTTGGTGAAATCCCGCTTCGTACGAAATATTTTCACAGCGCTGTTTCCAAGTGTCCACAAAGATCTGCTGCTTGAAACTGCCTACATGCACATCTCCCATACTGCTGTGCTCGTTTCACTACCTGGATTTTGGTTTCCTCTTCTTGCTTTGAAATGACAAGCCTTCATTCTGCATGCTACACACACCTTGTAGCAGTTTCAGTTTGAAGCATGTTGGTGCTCTCAAAAAGCTGTGTAACCTAGTTAGAGTGTGTCACTCTCCGGCACTGAATACACAACTTAGAGCTTCTTTCACCACAGACACGCGAACATATCTTTTTGGGAAAGTGCTACCTCAAGTCACTTGCAAATGTAATGGTTTCATAGAGAAAATGAAGTCAATCATGATTTTGCACTCTGCAAACAGTAGAAATGACCTCTTGTGCATGCCCGTGTGAAATTCACAGCAAATGCCCTTCTTTTCTTGTTTCTTGAAAGTTCTGAACACGTTAGGAGAAAGATCTGTTTGAGCAAGAGTGATGCAGTGTGCATTTTTCTGCATTACAATTGATTGGGAAACGTACTCCTTATTTTTCCACATTGTGTAAGAAACAACGTGAGGCTTGCAAGAGTTTGAACAATGCTCCCCAAAACGTATTCCAGGAGTGAAAACACACGTTTCTAGAAAGACTCTGAAGCAGCAAGCAAAAGCATAGTGGCTGAGTGTTCCATCAATGAGAAACACACGCATTTCACTCTTCTGGAGTCAGTTTTCAGCCAGGAATTCATATGCATTTTGTACTGTGCAGAATGTAGCTACATGCTCGGGGGTTGTGTCATAGAAGCACCTCTCTTGCAGGAGCTTATTGCAGCATTCATTGTTTGGCTAAGTTCTTTAGGGTTGGTTTTGGAAGGTGTTTCATATTTGGTCAAATCCCGTTTCGTACGAAATATTTTCACAGCGCTGTTTCCAAGTGTCCACAAAGATCTGCTGCTTGAAACTGCCTATATGCACATCTCCCATACTGCTGTGCTCGTTTCACTACCTGGATTTTGGTTTCCTCTTCTTGCTTTGAAATGACAAGCCTTCATTCTGCATGCTACACACACCTTGTAGCAGTTTCAGTTTGAAGCATGTTGGTGCTCTCAAAAAGCTGTGTAACCTAGTTAGAGTGTGTCACTCTCCGGCACTGAATACACAACTTAGAGCTCCTTTCACCACAGACACGCAAACACATCTTTTTGGGAAAGTGCTACCTCAAGTCACTTGCAAATGCAAGGCTTTCATAGAGAAAATGAAGTCAATCATGGTTTTGCACTCTGCAAACAGTAGAAATGACCTCTTGTGCATGCCCGTGTGAATTTCACAGCAAAATGCCCTTCTTTTCTTGTTTCTTGAAAGTTCTCAACACATTAGGAGAAAGATCTGTTTGAGCAAGAGTGATGCAGTGTGCATTTTTCTGCATTACAAGTGATTGGGAAACATACTCCTTATTTTTCCACATTGTGTAAGAAACAACGTGAGGCTTGCAAGAGTTTGAACAATGCACCCCAAAACGTATTCCAGGAGTGAAAACACACGTTTCTAGAAAGACTCTGAAGCAGCAAGCAAAAGCATAGTGGCTGAGTGTTCCATCAATGAGAAACACACGCATTTCACTCTTCTGGAGTCAGTTTTCAGCCAGGAATTCATATGCATTTTGTACTGTGCAGAATGTAGCTACATGCTCGGGGGTTGTGTCATAGAAGCACCTCTCTTGCAGGAGCTTATTGCAGCATTCATTGTTTGGCTAAGTTCTTTAGGGTTGGTTTTGGAAGGTGTTTCATATTTGGTCAAAACCCGCTTCGTACGAAATATTTTCACAGCGCTGTTTCCAAGTGTCCACAAAGATCTGCTGCTTGAAACTGCCTACATGCACATCTCCCATACTGCTGTGTTCGTTTCACTACCTGGATGTTGGCTTCCTCTTCTTGCTTTGAAATGACAAGCCTTCATTCTGCATGCTACACACACCTTGTAGCAGTTTCAGTTAGAAGCATGTTGGTGCTCTCAAAAAGCTGTGTAACCTAGTTAGAGTGTGTCACTCTCTGGCACTGAATACACAACTTAGAGCTCCTTTCACCACAGACACGCAAACACATCTTTTTGGGAAAGTGCTACCTCAAGTCACTTGCAAATGTAAGGCTTTCATAGAGAAAATGAAGTCAATCATGGTTTTGCACTCTGCAAACAGTAGAAATGACCTCTTGTGCATGCCCGTGTGAATTTCACAGCAAAATGCCCTTCTTTTCTTGTTTCTTGAAAGTTCTCAACACATTAGGAGAAAGATCTGTTTGAGCAAGTGTGATGCAGTGTGCATTTTTCTGCATAACAAGTGATTGGGAAACATACTCCTGATTTTTCCACATTGTGTAAGAAACAACGTGAGGCTTGCAAGAGTTTGAACAATGCACCCCAAAAAGTATTCCAGGAGTGAAAACACACGTTTCTAGAAAGACTCTGAAGCAGCAAGCAAAAGCATAGTGGCTGAGTGTTCCATCAATGAGAAACACACGCATTTCACTCTTCTGGAGTCAGTTTTCAGCCAGGAATTCATATGCATTTTGTACTGTGCAGAATGTAGCTACATGCTCGGGGGTTGTGTCATAGAAGCACCTCTCTTGCAGGAGCTTATTGCAGCATTCATTGTTTGGCTAAGTTCTTTAGGGTTGGTTTTGGAAGGTGTTTCATATTTGGTCAAATCCCGTTTCGTACGAAATATTTTCACAGCGCTGTTTCCAAGTGTCCACAAAGATCTGCTGCTTGAAACTGCCTATATGCACATCTCCCATACTGCTGTGCTCGTTTCACTACCTGGATTTTGGTTTCCTCTTCTTGCTTTGAAATGACAAGCCTTCATTCTCCATGCTACACACACCTTGTACAGTTTCAGTTTGAAGCATGTTGGTGCTCTCAAAAAGCTGTGTAAACTAGTTAGAGTGTGTCACTCTCCGGCACTGAATACACAACTTAGAGCTCCTTTCACCACAGACACGCAACCACATCTTTTTGGGAAAGTGCTACCTCAAGTCACTTGCAAATGTAAGGCTTTCATAGAGAAAATGAAGTCAATCATGGTTTTGCACTCTGCAAACAGTAGAAATGACCTCTTGTGCATGCCCGTGTGAATTTCACAGCAAAATGCCCTTCTTTTCTTGTTTCTTGAAAGTTTCAACACATTAGGAGAAAGATCTGTTTGAGCAAGAGTGATGCAGTGTGCATTTTTCTGCATAACAAGAGATTGGGAAACATACTCCTTATTTTTCCACATTGTGTAAGAAACAACGTGAGGCTTGCAAGAGTTTGAACAATGCACCCCAAAACGTATTCCAGGTCTGAAAACACACGTTTCTAGAAAGACTCTGAAGCAGCAAGCAAAAGCATAGTGGCTGAGTGTTCTTTCAATGAGAAACACACGCATTTCACTCTTCTGAAGTCAGTTTTCAGCCAGGAATTCATATGCATTTTGTACTGTGCAGAATGTAGCTACATGCTCGGGGGTTGTGTCATAGAAGCACCTCTCCTGCAGGAGCTTATTGCAACATTCATTGTTTGGCTAAGTTCTTTAGGGTTGGTTTTGGAAGGTGTTTCATATTTGGTCAAATCCCGCTTCGTACGAAATATTTTCACAGCGCTGTTTCCAAGTGTCCACAAAGATCTGCTGCTTGAAACTGCCTACATGCACATCTCCCATACTGCTGTGCTCGTTTCACTACCTGGATTTTGGTTTCCTCTTCTTGCTTTGAAATGACAAGCCTTCATTCTGCATGCTACACACACCTTGTAGCAGTTTCAGTTTGAAGCATGTTGGTGCTCTCAAAGAGCTGTGTAACCTAGTTAGAGTGTGTCACTCTCCGGCACTGAATACACAACTTAGAGCTCCTTTGACCACAGACACGCAAACACATCTTTTTGGGAAAGTGCTACCTCAAGTCACTTGCAAATGTAAGGCTTTCATAGAGAAAATGAAGTCAATCATGGTTTTGTACTCTGCAAACAGTAGAAATGACCTCTTGTGCATGCCCGTGTGAATTTCACAGCAAAATGCCCTTCTTTTCTTGTTTCTTGAAAGTTCTCAACACATTAGGAGAAAGATCTGTTTGAGCAAGAGTGATGCAGTGTGCATTTTTCTGCATAACAAGTGATTGGGAAACATACTCCTTATTTTTCCACATTGTGTAAGAAACAACGTGAGGCTTGGAAGAGTTTGAACAATGCTCCCCAAAACGTATTCCAGGTGTGAAAACACACGTTTCTAGAAAGACTCTGAAGCAGCAAGCAAAAGCATAGTGGCTGAGTGTTCTTTCAATGAGAAACACACGCATTTCACTCTTCTGGAGTCAGTTTTCAGCCAGGAATTCATGTGCATTTTGTACTGTGCAGAATGTAGCTACATGCTCGGGGGTTGTGTCATAGAAGAACCTCTTCTGCAGGAGCTTATTGGAGCATTCATTGTTTGGCTAAGTTCTTTAGGGTTGGTTTTGGAAGGTGTTTCATCTTTGGTGAAATCCCGCTTCGTACGAAATATTTTCACAGCGCTGTTTCCAAGTGTCCACAAAGATCTGCTGCTTGAAACTGCCTACATGCACATCTCCCATACTGCTGTGCTCGTTTCACTACCTGGATTTTGGTTTCCTCTTCTTGCTTTGAAATGACAAGCCTTCATTCTGCATGCTACACACACCTTGAAGCAGTTTCAGTTTGAAGCATGTTGGTGCTCTCAAAAAGCTGTGTAACCTAGTTAGAGTGTGTCACTCTCCGGCACTGAATACACAACTTAGAGCTCCTTTCACCACAGACACGCAACCACATCTTTTTGGGAAAGTGCTACCTCAAGTCACTTGCAAATGTAATGGTTTCATAGAGAAAATGAAGTCAATCATGATTTTGCACTCTGCAAACAGTAGAAATGACCTCTTGTGCATGCCCGTGTGAAATTCACAGCAAATGCCCTTCTTTTCTTGTTTCTTGAAAGTTCTGAACACGTTAGGAGAAAGATCTGTTTGAGCAAGAGTGATGCAGTGTGCATTTTTCTGCATTACAATTGATTGGGAAACGTACTCCTTATTTTTCCACATTGTGTAAGAAACAACGTGAGGCTTGCAAGAGTTTGAACAATGCTCCCCAAAACGTATTCCAGGAGTGAAAACACACGTTTCTAGAAAGACTCTGAAGCAGCAAGCAAAAGCATAGTGGCTGAGTGTTCTTTCAATGAGAAACACACGCATTTCACTCTTCTGAAGTCAGTTTTCAGCCAGGAATTCATATGCATTTTGTACTGTGCAGAATGTAGCTACATGCTCAGGGGTTGTGTCATAGAAGCACCTCTCCTGCAGGAGCTTATTGCAACATTCATTGTTTGGCTAAGTTCTTTAGGGTTGGTTTTTGAAGGTGTTTCATATTTGGTCAAATCCCGCTTTGTACGAAATATTTTCACAGCGCTGTTTCCAAGTGTCCACAAAGATCTGGTGCTTGAAACTGCCTACATGCACATCTCCCATACTGCTGTGCTCGTTTCACTACGTGGATTTTGGTTTCCTCTTCTTGCTTTGAAATGACAAGCCTTCATTCTGCATGCTACACACACCTTGTAGCAGTTTCAGTTTGAAGCATGTTGGTGCTCTCAAAAAGCTGTGTAACCTAGTTAGAGTGTGTCACTCTCCAGCACTGAATACACAACTTAGAGCTCCTTTCACCACAGACACGCAACCACATCTTTTTGGGAAAGTGCTACCTCAAGTCACTTGCAAATGTAAGGGTTTCATAGAGAAAATGAAGTCAATCATGGTTTTGCACTCTGCAAACAGTAGAAATGACCTCTTGTACATGCCCGTGTGAATTTCACAGCAAAATGCCCTTCTTTTCTTGTTTCTTGAAAGTTCTCAACACATTAGGAGAAAGATCTGTTTGAGCAAGAGTGATGCAGTGTGCATTTTTCTGCATAACAAGTGATTGGGAAACATACTCCTTATTTTTCCACATTGTGTAAGAAACAACGTGAGGCTTGCAAGAGTTTGAACAATGCACCCCAAAACGTATTCCAGGTGTGAAAACACACGTTACTAGAAAGACTCTGAAGCAGCAAGCAAAAGCATAGTGGCTGAGTGTTGTTTCAATGAGAAACACACGCATTTCACTCTTCTGGAGTCAGTTTTCAGCCAGGAATTCATATGCATTTTGTACTGTGCAGAATGTAGCTACATGCTCGGGGGTTGTGTCATAGAAGCACCTCTCCTGCAGGAGCTTATTGCAACATTCATTATTTGGCTAAGTTCATTAGGGTTGGTTTTGGAAGGTGTTTCATCTTTGGTGAAATCCCGCTTCGTACGAAATATTTTCACAGCGCTGTTTCCAAGTGTCCACAAAGATCTGCTGCTTGAAACTGCCTACATGCACATCTCCCATACTGCTGTGCTCGTTTCACTACCTGGATTTTGGTTTCCTCTTCTTGCTTTGAAATGACAAGCCTTCATTCTGCATGCTACACACACCTTGTAGCAGTTTCAGTTAGAAGCATGTTGGTGCTCTCAAAAAGCTGTGTAACCTAGTTAGAGTGTGTCACTCTCTGGCACTGAATACACAACTTAGAGCTCCTTTCACCACAGACACGCAAACACATCTTTTTGGGAAAGTGCTACCTCAAGTCACTTGCAAATGTAAGGCTTTCATAGAGAAAATGAAGTCAATCATGGTTTTGCACTCTGCAAACAGTAGAAATGACCTCTTGTGCATGCCCGTGTGAATTTCACAGCAAAATGCCCTTCTTTTCTTGTTTCTTGAAAGTTCTCAACACATTAGGAGAAAGATCTGTTTGAGCAAGAGTGATGCAGTGTGCATTTTTCTGCATTACAAGTGATTGGGAAACATACTCCTTATTTTTCCACATTGTGTAAGAAACAACGTGAGGGTCGCAAGAGTTTGAACAATGCACCCCAAAACGTATTCCAGGAGTGAAAACACACGTTTCTAGAAAGACTCTGAAGCAGCAAGAAAAAGCATAGTGGCTGAGTGTTCTTTCAATGAGAAACACACGCATTTCACTCTTCTGGAGTCAGTTTTCAGCCAGGAATTCATATGCATTTTGTACTGTGCAGAATGTAGCTACATGCTCGGGGGTTGTGTCATAGAAGCACCTCTCCTGCAGGAGCTTATTGCAACATTCATTATTTGGCTAAGTTCATTAGGGTTGGTTTTGGAAGGTGTTTCATCTTTGGTGAAATCCCGCTTCGTACGAAATATTTTCACAGCGCTGTTTCCAAGTGTCCACAAAGATCTGCTGCTTGAAACTGCCTACATGCACATCTCCCATACTGCTGTGCTCGTTTCACTACCTGGATTTTGGTTTCCTCTTCTTGCTTTGAAATGACAAGCCTTCATTCTGCATGCTACACACACCTTGTAGCAGTTTCAGTTTGAAGCATGTTGGTGCTCTCAAAAAGCTGTGTAACCTAGTTAGAGTGTGTCACTCTCCGGCACTGAATACACAACTTAGAGCTCCTTTCACCACAGACACGCAAACACATCTTTTTGGGAAAGTGCTACCTCAAGTCACTTGCAAATGTAAGGCTTTCATAGAGAAAATGAAGTCAATCATGGTTTTGCACTCTGCAAACAGTAGAAATGACCTCTTGTGCATGCCCGTGTGAATTTCACAGCAAAATGCCCTTCTTTTCTTGTTTCTTGAAAGTTCTCAACACATTAGGAGAAAGATCTGTTTGAGCAAGAGTGATGCAGTGTGCATTTTTCTGCATTACAAGTGATTGGGAAACATACTCCTTATTTTTCCACATTGTGTAAGAAACAACGTGAGGCTTGCAAGAGTTTGAACAATGCACCCCAAAACGTATTCCAGGAGTGAAAACACACGTTTCTAGAAAGACTCTGAAGCAGCAAGCAAAAGCATAGTGGCTGAGTGTTCCATCAATGAGAAACACACGCATTTCACTCTTCTGGAGTCAGTTTTCAGCCAGGAATTCATATGCATTTTGTACTGTGCAGAATGTAGCTACATGCTCGGGGGTTGTGTCATAAAAGCACCTCTCTTGCAGGAGCTTATTGCAGCATTCATTGTTTGGCTAAGTTCTTTAGGGTTGGTTTTGGAAGGTGTTTCATATTTGGTCAAATCCCGTTTCGTACGAAATATTTTCACAGCGCTGTTTCCAAGTGTCCACAAAGATCTGCTGCTTGAAACTGCCTATATGCACATCTCCCATACTGCTGTGCTCGTTTCACTACCTGGATTTTGGTTTCCTCTTCTTGCTTTGAAATGACAAGCCTTCATTCTGCATGCTACACACACCTTGTAGCAGTTTCAGTTTGAAGCATGTTGGTGCTCTCAAAAAGCTGTGTAACCTAGTTAGAGTGTGTCACTCTCCGGCACTGAATACACAACTTAGAGCTCCTTTCACCACAGACACGCAAACACATCTTTTTGGGAAAGTGCTACCTCAAGTCACTTGCAAATGCAAGGCTTTCATAGAGAAAATGAAGTCAATCATGGTTTTGCACTCTGCAAACAGTAGAAATGACCTCTTGTGCATGCCCGTGTGAATTTCACAGCAAAATGCCCTTCTTTTCTTGTTTCTTGAAAGTTCTCAACACATTAGGAGAAAGATCTGTTTGAGCAAGAGTGATGCAGTGTGCATTTTTCTGCATTACAAGTGATTGGGAAACATACTCCTTATTTTTCCACATTGTGTAAGAAACAACGTGAGCCTTGCAAGAGTTTGAACAATGCACCCCAAAACGTATTCCAGGAGTGAAAACACACGTTTCTAGAAAGACTCTGAAGCAGCAAGCAAAAGCATAGTGGCTGAGTGTTCCATCAATGAGAAACACACGCATTTCACTCTTCTGGAGTCAGTTTTCAGCCAGGAATTCATATGCATTTTGTACTGTGCAGAATGTAGCTACATGCTCGGGGGTTGTGTCATAGAAGCACCTCTCTTGCAGGAGCTTATTGCAGCATTCATTGTTTGGCTAAGTTCTTTAGGGTTGGTTTTGGAAGGTGTTTCATATTTGGTCAAAACCCGCTTCGTACGAAATATTTTCACAGCGCTGTTTCCAAGTGTCCACAAAGATCTGCTGCTTGAAACTGCCTACATGCACATCTCCCATACTGCTGTGTTCGTTTCACTACCTGGATGTTGGCTTCCTCTTCTTGCTTTGAAATGACAAGCCTTCATTCTGCATGCTACACACACCTTGTAGCAGTTTCAGTTAGAAGCATGTTGGTGCTCTCAAAAAGCTGTGTAACCTAGTTAGAGTGTGTCACTCTCTGGCACTGAATACACAACTTAGAGCTCCTTTCACCACAGACACGCAAACACATCTTTTTGGGAAAGTGCTACCTCAAGTCACTTGCAAATGTAAGGCTTTCATAGAGAAAATGAAGTCAATCATGGTTTTGCACTCTGCAAACAGTAGAAATGACCTCTTGTGCATGCCCGTGTGAATTTCACAGAAAAATGCCCTTCTTTTCTTGTTTCTTGAAAGTTCTCAACACATTAGGAGAAAGATCTGTTTGAGCAAGTGTGATGCAGTGTGCATTTTTCTGCATAACAAGTGATTGGGAAACATACTCCTGATTTTTCCACATTGTGTAAGAAACAAAGTGAGGCTTGCAAGAGTTTGAACAATGCACCCCAAAAAGTATTCCAGGAGTGAAAACACACGTTTCTAGAAAGACTCTGAAGCAGCAAGCAAAAGCATAGTGGCTGAGTGTTCCATCAATGAGAAACACACGCATTTCACTCTTCTGGAGTCAGTTTTCAGCCAGGAATTCATATGCATTTTGTACTGTGCAGAATGTAGCTACATGCTCGGGGGTTGTGTCATAGAAGCACCTCTCTTGCAGGAGCTTATTGCAGCATTCATTGTTTGGCTAAGTTCTTTAGGGTTGGTTTTGGAAGGTGTTTCATATTTGGTCAAATCCCGTTTCGTACGAAATATTTTCACAGCGCTGTTTCCAAGTGTCCACAAAGATCTGCTGCTTGAAACTGCCTATATGCACATCTCCCATACTGCTGTGCTCGTTTCACTACCTGGATTTTGGTTTCCTCTTCTTGCTTTGAAATGACAAGCCTTCATTCTGCATGCTACACACACCTTGTAGCAGTTTCAGTTTGAAGCATGTTGGTGCTCTCAAAAAGCTGTGTAACCTAGTTAGAGTGTGTCACTCTCCGGCACTGAATACACAACTTAGAGCTCCTTTCACCACAGACACGCAAACACATCTTTTTGGGAAAGTGCTACCTCAAGTCACTTGCAAATGCAAGGCTTTCATAGAGAAAATGAAGTCAATCATGGTTTTGCACTCTGCAAACAGTAGAAATGAACTCTTGTGCATGCCCGTGTGAATTTCACAGCAAAATGCCCTTCTTTTCTTGTTTCTTGAAAGTTCTCAACACATTAGGAGAAAGATCTGTTTGAGCAAGAGTGATGCAGTGTGCATTTTTCTGCATTACAAGTGATTGGGAAACATACTCCTTATTTTTCCACATTGTGTAAGAAACAACGTGAGGCTTGCAAGAGTTTGAACAATGCACCCCAAAACGTATTCCAGGAGTGAAAACACACGTTTCTAGAAAGACTCTGAAGCAGCAAGCAAAAGCATAGTGGCTGAGTGTTCCATCAATGAGAAACACACGCATTTCACTCTTCTGGAGTCAGTTTTCAGCCAGGAATTCATATGCATTTTGTACTGTGCAGAATGTAGCTACATGCTCGGGGGTTGTGTCATAGAAGCACCTCTCTTGCAGGAGCTTATTGCAGCATTCATTGTTTGGCTAAGTTCTTTAGGGTTGGTTTTGGAAGGTGTTTCATATTTGGTCAAAACCCGCTTCGTACGAAATATTTTCACAGCGCTGTTTCCAAGTGTCAAAAAGATCTGCTGCTTGAAACTGCCTACATGCACATCTCCCATACTGCTGTGCTCATTTCACTACCTGGATTTTGGTTTCCTCTTCTTGCTTTGAAATGACAAGCCTTCATTCTGCATGCTACACACACCTTGTAGCAGTTTCAGTTTGAAGCATGTTGGTGCTCTCAAAAAGCTCTGTAACCTAGTTAGAGTGTGTCACTCTCCAGCACTGAATACACAACTTAGAGCTCCTTTCACCACAGACACGCAACCACATCTTTTTGGGAAAGTGCTACCTCAAGTCACTTGCAAATGTAAGGGTTTCAAGGAGAAAATGAAGTCAATCATGGTTTTGCACTCTGCAAACAATAGAAATGACCTCTTGTACATGCCAGTGTGAATTTCACAGCAAAATTCCCTTCTTTTCTTGTTTGTTGAAAGTTCTCAACACGTTAGGAGAAAGATCTGTTTGAGCAAGAGTGATGCAGTGTGCATTTTTCTGCATAACAAGTGATTGGGAAACATACTCCTTATTTTTCCACATTGTGTAAGAAACAACGTGAGGCTTGCAAGAGTTTGAACAATGCACCCCAAAACGTATTCCAGGAGTGAAAACACACGTTTCTAGAAAGACTCTGAAGCAGCAAGCAAAAGCATAGTGGCTGAGTGTTCCATCAATGAGAAACACACGCATTTCACTCTTCTGGAGTCAGTTTTCAGGCAGGAATTCATATGCATTTTGTACTGTGCAGAATGTAGCTACATGCTCGGGGGTTGTGTCATAGAAGCACCTCTCCTGCAGGAGCTTATTGCAACATTCATTGTTTGGCTAAGTTCTTTAGGGTTGGTTTTGGAAGGTGTTTCATATTTGGTCAAATCCCACTTCGTACGAAATATTTTCACAGCGCTGTTTCCAAGTGTCCACAAAGATCTGCTGCTTGAAACTGCCTACATGCACATCTCCCATACTGCTGTGCTCGTTTCACTACCTGAATTTTGGTTTCCTCTTCTTGCTTTGAAATGACAAGCCTTCATTCTGCATGCTACACACACCTTGTAGCAGTTTCAGTTTGAAGCATGTTTGTGCTCTCAAAAAGCTGTGTAACCTAGTTAGAGTGTGTCACTCTCCAGCACTGAATACACAACTTAGAGCTCCTTTCACCACAGACACGCAAACACATCTTTTTGGGAAAGTGCTACCTCAAGTCACTTGCAAATGTAAGGCTTTCATAGAGAAAATGAAGTCAATCATGGTTTTGCACTCTGCAAACAGTAGAAATGACCTCTTGTGCATGCCCGTGTGAATTTCACAGCAAAATGCCCTTCTTTTCTTGTTTCTTGAAAGTTCTCAACACATTAGGAGAAAGATCTGTTTGAGCAAGAGTGATGCAGTGTGCATTTTTCTGCATTACAAGTGATTGGGAAACATACTCCTTATTTTTCCACATTGTGTAAGAAACATCGTGAGGCTTGCAAGACTTTGAACAATGCACCCTAAAACGTATTCCAGGAGTGAAAACACACGTTTCTAGAAAGACTCTGAAGCAGCAAGCAAAAGCATAGTGGCTGAGTGTTCTTTCAATGAGAAACACACGCATTTCACTCTTCTGGAGTCAGTTTTCAGCCAGGAATTCATATGCACTTTGTACTGTGAAGAATGTAGCTACATGCTCGGCGGTTGTGTCATAGAAGCACCTCTCCTGCAGGAGCTTATTGCAACATTCATTGTTTGGCTAAGTTCTTTAGGGTTGGTTTTGGACGGTCTTTTATCTTTGGTCAAATCCCGCTTCGTACGAAATATTTTCACAGCGCTGTTTCCAAGTGTCCACAAAGATCTGCTGCTTGAAACTGACTACATGCACATCTCCCATACTGCTGTGCTCGTTTCACTACCTGGATTTTGGTTTCCTCTTCTTGCTTTGAAATGACAAGTCTTCATTCTGCATGCTACACACACCTTGTAGCAGTTTCAGTTTGAAGCATGTTGGTGCTCTCAAAAAGCTGTGTAACCTAGTTAGAGTGTGTCACTATCCGGCACTGAATACACAACTTAGAGCTCCTTTCACCACAGACACGCAAACACATCTTTTTGGGAAAGTGCTACCTCAAGTCACTTGCAAATGTAAGGCTTTCATAGAGAAAATGAAGTCAATCATGGTTTTGCACTCTGCAAACAGTAGAAATGACCTCTTGTGCATGCCCGTGTGAATTTCACAGCAAAATGCCCTTCTTTTCTTGTTTCTTGAAAGTTCTCAACACATTAGGAGAAAGATCTGTTTGAGCAAGAGTGATGCAGTGTGCATTTTTCTGCATTACAAGTGATTGGGAAACATACTCCTTATTTTTCCACACTGTGTAAGAAACAACGTGAGGCTTGCAAGAGTTTGAACAATGCACCCCAAAACGTATTCCAGGAGTGAAAACACACGTTTCTAGAAAGACTCTGAAGCAGCAAGCAAAAGCATAGTGGCTGAGTGTTCCATCAATGAGAAACACACGCATTTCACTCTTCTGGAGTCAGTTTTCAGCCAGGAATTCATATGCATTTTGTACTGTGCAGAATGTAGCTACATGCTCGGGGGTTGTGTCATAGAAGCACCTCTCCTGCAGGAGCTTATTGCAACATTCATTGTTTGGCTAAGTTCTTTAGGGTTGGTTTTGGAAGGTGTTTCATATTTGGTCATATCCCGCTTCGTACGAAATATTTTCACAGCGCTGTTTCCAAGTGTCCACAAAGATCTGCTGCTTGAAACTGCCTACATGCACATCTCCCATACTGCTGTGCTCGTTTCACTACCTGGATTTTGGTTTCCTCTTCTTGCTTTGAAATGACAAGCCTTCATTCTCCATGCTACACACACCTTGTAGCAGTTTCAGATAGAAGCATATTGGTGCTCTCAAAAAGCTGTGTAACCTAGTCAGAGTGTGTCACTCTCCAGCACTGAATACACAACTTAGAGCTCCTTTCACCACAGACACGCAAACACATCTTTTTGGGAAAGTGCTACCTCAAGTCACTTGCAAATGTAAGGGAGAAAATGAAGTCAATCATGGTTTTGCACTCTGCAAACAGTAGAAATGACCTCTTGTGCATGCCCGTGTGAATTTCACAGCAAAATGCCCTTCTTTTCTTGTTTCTTGAAAGTTCTCAACACATTAGGAGAAAGATCTGTTTGAGCAAGAGTGATGCAGTGTGCATTTTTCTGCATAACAAGTGATTGGGAAACATACTCCTTATTTTTCCACATTGTGTAAGAAACAACGTGAGGCTTGCAAGAGTTTGAACAATGCACCCCAAAACGTATTCCAGGTGTGAAAACACACGTTACTAGAAAGACTCTGAAGCAGCAAGCAAAAGCATAGTGGCTGAGTGTTGTTTCAATGAGAAACACACGCATTTCACTCTTCTGGAGTCAGTTTTCAGCCAGGAATTCATATGCATTTTGTACTGTGCAGAATGTAGCTACATGCTCGGGGGTTGTGTCATAGAAGCACCTCTCCTGCAGGAGCTTATTGCAACATTCATTATTTGGCTAAGTTCATTAGGGTTGGTTTTGGAAGGTGTTTCATCTTTGGTGAAATCCCGCTTCGTACGAAATATTTTCACAGCGCTGTTTCCAAGTGTCCACAAAGATCTGCTGCTTGAAACTGCCTACATGCACATCTCCCATACTGCTGTGCTCGTTTCACTACCTGGATTTTGGTTTCCTCTTCTTGCTTTGAAATGACAAGCCTTCATTCTGCATGCTACACACACCTTGTAGCAGTTTCAGTTAGAAGCATGTTGGTGCTCTCAAAAAGCTGTGTAACCTAGTTAGAGTGTGTCACTCTCTGGCACTGAATACACAACTTAGAGCTCCTTTCACCACAGACACGCAAACACATCTTTTTGGGAAAGTGCTACCTCAAGTCACTTGCAAATGTAAGGCTTTCATAGAGAAAATGAAGTCAATCATGGTTTTGCACTCTGCAAACAGTAGAAATGACCTCTTGTGCATGCCCGTGTGAATTTCACAGCAAAATGCCCTTCTTTTCTTGTTTCTTGAAAGTTCTCAACACATTAGGAGAAAGATCTGTTTGAGCAAGAGTGATGCAGTGTGCATTTTTCTGCATTACAAGTGATTGGGAAACATACTCCTTATTTTTCCACATTGTGTAAGAAACAACGTGAGGGTCGCAAGAGTTTGAACAATGCACCCCAAAACGTATTCCAGGAGTGAAAACACACGTTTCTAGAAAGACTCTGAAGCAGCAAGAAAAAGCATAGTGGCTGAGTGTTCTTTCAATGAGAAACACACGCATTTCACTCTTCTGGAGTCAGTTTTCAGCCAGGAATTCATATGCATTTTGTACTGTGCAGAATGTAGCTACATGCTCGGGGGTTGTGTCATAGAAGCACCTCTCCTGCAGGAGCTTATTGCAACATTCATTATTTGGCTAAGTTCATTAGGGTTGGTTTTGGAAGGTGTTTCATCTTTGGTGAAATCCCGCTTCGTACGAAATATTTTCACAGCGCTGTTTCCAAGTGTCCACAAAGATCTGCTGCTTGAAACTGCCTACATGCACATCTCCCATACTGCTGTGCTCGTTTCACTACCTGGATTTTGGTTTCCTCTTCTTGCTTTGAAATGACAAGCCTTCATTCTGCATGCTACACACACCTTGTAGCAGTTTCAGTTTGAAGCATGTTGGTGCTCTCAAAAAGCTGTGTAACCTAGTTAGAGTGTGTCACTCTCCGGCACTGAATACACAACTTAGAGCTCCTTTCACCACAGACACGCAAACACATCTTTTTGGGAAAGTGCTACCTCAAGTCACTTGCAAATGTAAGGCTTTCATAGAGAAAATGAAGTCAATCATGGTTTTGCACTCTGCAAACAGTAGAAATGACCTCTTGTGCATGCCCGTGTGAATTTCACAGCAAAATGCCCTTCTTTTCTTGTTTCTTGAAAGTTCTCAACACATTAGGAGAAAGATCTGTTTGAGCAAGAGTGATGCAGTGTGCATTTTTCTGCATTACAAGTGATTGGGAAACATACTCCTTATTTTTCCACATTGTGTAAGAAACAACGTGAGGCTTGCAAGAGTTTGAACAATGCACCCCAAAACGTATTCCAGGAGTGAAAACACACGTTTCTAGAAAGACTCTGAAGCAGCAAGCAAAAGCATAGTGGCTGAGTGTTCCATCAATGAGAAACACACGCATTTCACTCTTCTGGAGTCAGTTTTCAGCCAGGAATTCATATGCATTTTGTACTGTGCAGAATGTAGCTACATGCTCGGGGGTTGTGTCATAAAAGCACCTCTCTTGCAGGAGCTTATTGCAGCATTCATTGTTTGGCTAAGTTCTTTAGGGTTGGTTTTGGAAGGTGTTTCATATTTGGTCAAATCCCGTTTCGTACGAAATATTTTCACAGCGCTGTTTCCAAGTGTCCACAAAGATCTGCTGCTTGAAACTGCCTATATGCACATCTCCCATACTGCTGTGCTCGTTTCACTACCTGGATTTTGGTTTCCTCTTCTTGCTTTGAAATGACAAGCCTTCATTCTGCATGCTACACACACCTTGTAGCAGTTTCAGTTTGAAGCATGTTGGTGCTCTCAAAAAGCTGTGTAACCTAGTTAGAGTGTGTCACTCTCCGGCACTGAATACACAACTTAGAGCTCCTTTCACCACAGACACGCAAACACATCTTTTTGGGAAAGTGCTACCTCAAGTCACTTGCAAATGCAAGGCTTTCATAGAGAAAATGAAGTCAATCATGGTTTTGCACTCTGCAAACAGTAGAAATGACCTCTTGTGCATGCCCGTGTGAATTTCACAGCAAAATGCCCTTCTTTTCTTGTTTCTTGAAAGTTCTCAACACATTAGGAGAAAGATCTGTTTGAGCAAGAGTGATTCAGTGTGCATTTTTCTGCATTACAAGTGATTGGGAAACATACTCCTTATTTTTCCACATTGTGTAAGAAACAACGTGAGGCTTGCAAGAGTTTGAACAATGCACCCCAAAACGTATTCCAGGAGTGAAAACACACGTTTCTAGAAAGACTCTGAAGCAGCAAGCAAAAGCATAGTGGCTGAGTGTTCCATCAATGAGAAACACACGCATTTCACTCTTCTGGAGTCAGTTTTCAGCCAGGAATTCATATGCATTTTGTACTGTGCAGAATGTAGCTACATGCTCGGGGGTTGTGTCATAGAAGCACCTCTCTTGCAGGAGCTTATTGCAGCATTCATTGTTTGGCTAAGTTCTTTAGGGTTGGTTTTGGAAGGTGTTTCATATTTGGTCAAAACCCGCTTCGTACGAAATATTTTCACAGCGCTGTTTCCAAGTGTCCACAAAGATCTGCTGCTTGAAACTGCCTACATGCACATCTCCCATACTGCTGTGTTCGTTTCACTACCTGGATGTTGGCTTCCTCTTCTTGCTTTGAAATGACAAGCCTTCATTCTGCATGCTACACACACCTTGTAGCAGTTTCAGTTAGAAGCATGTTGGTGCTCTCAAAAAGCTGTGTAACCTAGTTAGAGTGTGTCACTCTCTGGCACTGAATACACAACTTAGAGCTCCTTTCACCACAGACACGCAAACACATCTTTTTGGGAAAGTGCTACCTCAAGTCACTTGCAAATGTAAGGCTTTCATAGAGAAAATGAAGTCAATCATGGTTTTGCACTCTGCAAACAGTAGAAATGACCTCTTGTGCATGCCCGTGTGAATTTCACAGAAAAATGCCCTTCTTTTCTTGTTTCTTGAAAGTTCTCAACACATTAGGAGAAAGATCTGTTTGAGCAAGTGTGATGCAGTGTGCATTTTTCTGCATAACAAGTGATTGGGAAACATACTCCTGATTTTTCCACATTGTGTAAGAAACAAAGTGAGGCTTGCAAGAGTTTGAACAATGCACCCCAAAAAGTATTCCAGGAGTGAAAACACACGTTTCTAGAAAGACTCTGAAGCAGCAAGCAAAAGCATAGTGGCTGAGTGTTCCATCAATGAGAAACACACGCATTTCACTCTTCTGGAGTCAGTTTTCAGCCAGGAATTCATATGCATTTTGTACTGTGCAGAATGTAGCTACATGCTCGGGGGTTGTGTCATAGAAGCACCTCTCTTGCAGGAGCTTATTGCAGCATTCATTGTTTGGCTAAGTTCTTTAGGGTTGGTTTTGGAAGGTGTTTCATATTTGGTCAAATCCCGTTTCGTACGAAATATTTTCACAGCGCTGTTTCCAAGTGTCCACAAAGATCTGCTGCTTGAAACTGCCTATATGCACATCTCCCATACTGCTGTGCTCGTTTCACTACCTGGATTTTGGTTTCCTCTTCTTGCTTTGAAATGACAAGCCTTCATTCTGCATGCTACACACACCTTGTAGCAGTTTCAGTTTGAAGCATGTTGGTGCTCTCAAAAAGCTGTGTAACCTAGTTAGAGTGTGTCACTCTCCGGCACTGAATACACAACTTAGAGCTCCTTTCACCACAGACACGCAAACACATCTTTTTGGGAAAGTGCTACCTCAAGTCACTTGCAAATGCAAGGCTTTCATAGAGAAAATGAAGTCAATCATGGTTTTGCACTCTGCAAACAGTAGAAATGAACTCTTGTGCATGCCCGTGTGAATTTCACAGCAAAATGCCCTTCTTTTCTTGTTTCTTGAAAGTTCTCAACACATTAGGAGAAAGATCTGTTTGAGCAAGAGTGATGCAGTGTGCATTTTTCTGCATTACAAGTGATTGGGAAACATACTCCTTATTTTTCCACATTGTGTAAGAAACAACGTGAGGCTTGCAAGAGTTTGAACAATGCACCCCAAAACGTATTCCAGGAGTGAAAACACACGTTTCTAGAAAGACTCTGAAGCAGCAAGCAAAAGCATAGTGGCTGAGTGTTCCATCAATGAGAAACACACGCATTTCACTCTTCTGGAGTCAGTTTTCAGCCAGGAATTCATATGCATTTTGTACTGTGCAGAATGTAGCTACATGCTCGGGGGTTGTGTCATAGAAGCACCTCTCTTGCAGGAGCTTATTGCAGCATTCATTGTTTGGCTAAGTTCTTTAGGGTTGGTTTTGGAAGGTGTTTCATATTTGGTCAAAACCCGCTTCGTACGAAATATTTTCACAGCGCTGTTTCCAAGTGTCAAAAAGATCTGCTGCTTGAAACTGCCTACATGCACATCTCCCATACTGCTGTGCTCATTTCACTACCTGGATTTTGGTTTCCTCTTCTTGCTTTGAAATGACAAGCCTTCATTCTGCATGCTACACACACCTTGTAGCAGTTTCAGTTTGAAGCATGTTGGTGCTCTCAAAAAGCTCTGTAACCTAGTTAGAGTGTGTCACTCTCCAGCACTGAATACACAACTTAGAGCTCCTTTCACCACAGACACGCAACCACATCTTTTTGGGAAAGTGCTACCTCAAGTCACTTGCAAATGTAAGGGTTTCAAGGAGAAAATGAAGTCAATCATGGTTTTGCACTCTGCAAACAATAGAAATGACCTCTTGTACATGCCAGTGTGAATTTCACAGCAAAATTCCCTTCTTTTCTTGTTTGTTGAAAGTTCTCAACACGTTAGGAGAAAGATCTGTTTGAGCAAGAGTGATGCAGTGTGCATTTTTCTGCATAACAAGTGATTGGGAAACATACTCCTTATTTTTCCACATTGTGTAAGAAACAACGTGAGGCTTGCAAGAGTTTGAACAATGCACCCCAAAACGTATTCCAGGAGTGAAAACACACGTTTCTAGAAAGACTCTGAAGCAGCAAGCAAAAGCATAGTGGCTGAGTGTTCCATCAATGAGAAACACACGCATTTCACTCTTCTGGAGTCAGTTTTCAGGCAGGAATTCATATGCATTTTGTACTGTGCAGAATGTAGCTACATGCTCGGGGGTTGTGTCATAGAAGCACCTCTCCTGCAGGAGCTTATTGCAACATTCATTGTTTGGCTAAGTTCTTTAGGGTTGGTTTTGGAAGGTGTTTCATATTTGGTCAAATCCCACTTCGTACGAAATATTTTCACAGCGCTGTTTCCAAGTGTCCACAAAGATCTGCTGCTTGAAACTGCCTACATGCACATCTCCCATACTGCTGTGCTCGTTTCACTACCTGAATTTTGGTTTCCTCTTCTTGCTTTGAAATGACAAGCCTTCATTCTGCATGCTACACACACCTTGTAGCAGTTTCAGTTTGAAGCATGTTTGTGCTCTCAAAAAGCTGTGTAACCTAGTTAGAGTGTGTCACTCTCCAGCACTGAATACACAACTTAGAGCTCCTTTCACCACAGACACGCAAACACATCTTTTTGGGAAAGTGCTACCTCAAGTCACTTGCAAATGTAAGGCTTTCATAGAGAAAATGAAGTCAATCATGGTTTTGCACTCTGCAAACAGTAGAAATGACCTCTTGTGCATGCCCGTGTGAATTTCACAGCAAAATGCCCTTCTTTTCTTGTTTCTTGAAAGTTCTCAACACATTAGGAGAAAGATCTGTTTGAGCAAGAGTGATGCAGTGTGCATTTTTCTGCATTACAAGTGATTGGGAAACATACTCCTTATTTTTCCACATTGTGTAAGAAACAACGTGAGGCTTGCAAGACTTTGAACAATGCACCCTAAAACGTATTCCAGGAGTGAAAACACACGTTTCTAGAAAGACTCTGAAGCAGCAAGCAAAAGCATAGTGGCTGAGTGTTCTTTCAATGAGAAACACACGCATTTCACTCTTCTGGAGTCAGTTTTCAGCCAGGAATTCATATGCACTTTGTACTGTGAAGAATGTAGCTACATGCTCGGCGGTTGTGTCATAGAAGCACCTCTCCTGCAGGAGCTTATTGCAACATTCATTGTTTGGCTAAGTTCTTTAGGGTTGGTTTTGGACGGTCTTTTATCTTTGGTCAAATCCCGCTTCGTACGAAATATTTTCACAGCGCTGTTTCCAAGTGTCCACAAAGATCTGCTGCTTGAAACTGACTACATGCACATCTCCCATACTGCTGTGCTCGTTTCACTACCTGGATTTTGGTTTCCTCTTCTTGCTTTGAAATGACAAGTCTTCATTCTGCATGCTACACACACCTTGTAGCAGTTTCAGTTTGAAGCATGTTGGTGCTCTCAAAAAGCTGTGTAACCTAGTTAGAGTGTGTCACTATCCGGCACTGAATACACAACTTAGAGCTCCTTTCACCACAGACACGCAAACACATCTTTTTGGGAAAGTGCTACCTCAAGTCACTTGCAAATGTAAGGCTTTCATAGAGAAAATGAAGTCAATCATGGTTTTGCACTCTGCAAACAGTAGAAATGACCTCTTGTGCATGCCCGTGTGAATTTCACAGCAAAATGCCCTTCTTTTCTTGTTTCTTGAAAGTTCTCAACACATTAGGAGAAAGATCTGTTTGAGCAAGAGTGATGCAGTGTGCATTTTTCTGCATTACAAGTGATTGGGAAACATACTCCTTATTTTTCCACATTGTGTAAGAAACAACGTGAGGCTTGCAAGAGTTTGAACAATGCACCCCAAAACGTATTCCAGGAGTGAAAACACACGTTTCTAGAAAGACTCTGAAGCAGCAAGCAAAAGCATAGTGGCTGAGTGTTCCATCAATGAGAAACACACGCATTTCACTCTTCTGGAGTCAGTTTTCAGCCAGGAATTCATATGCATTTTGTACTGTGCAGAATGTAGCTACATGCTCGGGGGTTGTGTCATAGAAGCACCTCTCTTGCAGGAGCTTATTGCAGCATTCATTGTTTGGCTAAGTTCTTTAGGGTTGGTTTTGGAAGGTGTTTCATATTTGGTCAAAACCCGCTTCGTACGAAATATTTTCACAGCGCTGTTTCCAAGTGTCAAAAAGATCTGCTGCTTGAAACTGCCTACATGCACATCTCCCATACTGCTGTGCTCATTTCACTACCTGGATTTTGGTTTCCTCTTCTTGCTTTGAAATGACAAGCCTTCATTCTGCATGCTACACACACCTTGTAGCAGTTTCAGTTTGAAGCATGTTGGTGCTCTCAAAAACCTCTGTAACCTAGTTAGAGTGTGTCACTCTCCAGCACTGAATACACAACTTAGAGCTCCTTTCACCACAGACACGCAACCACATCTTTTTGGGAAAGTGCTACCTCAAGTCACTTGCAAATGTAAGGGTTTCAAGGAGAAAATGAAGTCAATCATGGTTTTGCACTCTGCAAACAATAGAAATGACCTCTTGTACATGCCAGTGTGAATTTCACAGCAAAATTCCCTTCTTTTCTTGTTTCTTGAAAGTTCTCAACACGTTAGGAGAAAGATCTGTTTGAGCAAGAGTGATGCAGTGTGCATTTTTCTGCATAACAAGTGATTGGGAAACATACTCCTTATTTTTCCACATTGTGTAAGAAACAACGTGAGGCTTGCAAGAGTTTGAACAATGCACCCCAAAACGTATTCCAGGAGTGAAAACACACGTTTCTAGAAAGACTCTGAAGCAGCAAGCAAAAGCATAGTGGCTGAGTGTTCCATCAATGAGAAACACACGCATTTCACTCTTCTGGAGTCAGTTTTCAGGCAGGAATTCATATGCATTTTGTACTGTGCAGAATGTAGCTACATGCTCGGGGGTTGTGTCATAGAAGCACCTCTCCTGCAGGAGCTTATTGCAACATTCATTGTTTGGCTAAGTTCTTTAGGGTTGGTTTTGGAAGGTGTTTCATATTTGGTCAAAACCCGCTTCGTACGAAATATTTTCACAGCGCTGTTTCCAAGTGTCAAAAAGATCTGCTGCTTGAAACTGCCTACATGCACATCTCCCATACTGCTGTGCTCATTTCACTACCTGGATTTTGGTTTCCTCTTCTTGCTTTGAAATGACAAGCCTTCATTCTGCATGCTACACACACCTTGTAGCAGTTTCAGTTTGAAGCATGTTGGTGCTCTCAAAAACCTCTGTAACCTAGTTAGAGTGTGTCACTCTCCAGCACTGAATACACAACTTAGAGCTCCTTTCACCACAGACACGCAACCACATCTTTTTGGGAAAGTGCTACCTCAAGTCACTTGCAAATGTAAGGGTTTCAAGGAGAAAATGAAGTCAATCATGGTTTTGCACTCTGTAAACAATAGAAATGACTTCTTGTACATGCCAGTGTGAATTTCACAGCAAAATTCCCTTCTTTTCTTGTTTCTTGAAAGTTCTCAACACGTTAGGAGAAAGATCTGTTTGAGCAAGAGTGATGCAGTGTGCATTTTTCTGCATAACAAGTGATTGGGAAACATACTCCTTATTTTTCCACATTGTGTAAGAAACAACGTGAGGCTTGCAAGAGTTTGAACAATGCACCCCAAAACGTATTCCAGGAGTGAAAACACACGTTTCTAGAAAGACTCTGAAGCAGCAAGCAAAAGCATAGTGGCTGAGTGTTCCATCAATGAGAAACACACGCATTTCACTCTTCTGGAGTCAGTTTTCAGGCAGGAATTCATATGCATTTTGTACTGTGCAGAATGTAGCTACATGCTCGGGGGTTGTGTCATAGAAGCACCTCTCCTGCAGGAGCTTATTGCAACATTCATTGTTTGGCTAAGTTCTTTAGGGTTGGTTTTGGAAGGTGTTTCATATTTGGTCAAATCCCACTTCGTACGAAATATTTTCACAGCGCTGTTTCCAAGTGTCCACAAAGATCTGCTGCTTGAAACTGCCTACATGCACATCTCCCATACTGCTGTGCTCGTTTCACTACCTGAATTTTGGTTTCCTCTTCTTGCTTTGAAATGACAAGCCTTCATTCTGCATGCTACACACACCTTGTAGCAGTTTCAGTTTGAAGCATGTTGGTGCTCTCAAAAAGCTGTGTAACCTAGTTAGAGTGTGTCACTATCCGGCACTGAATACACAACTTAGAGCTCCTTTCACCACAGACACGCAAACACATCTTTTTGGGAAAGTGCTACCTCAAGTCACTTGCAAATGTAAGGCTTTCATAGAGAAAATGAAGTCAATCATGGTTTTGCACTCTGCAAACAGTAGAAATGACCTCTTGTGCATGCCCGTGTGAATTTCACAGCAAAATGCCCTTCTTTTCTTGTTTCTTGAAAGTTCTCAACACATTAGGAGAAAGATCTGTTTGAGCAAGAGTGATGCAGTGTGCATTTTTCTGCATTACAAATGATTGGGAAACATACTCCTTATTTTTCCACATTGTGTAAGAAACAACGTGAGGCTTGCAAGAGTTTGAACAATGCACCCCCAAAACGTATTCCAGGAGTGAAAACACACGTTTCTAGAAAGACTCTGAAGCAGCAAGCAAAAGCATAGTGGCTGAGTGTTCCATCAATGAGAAACACACGCATTTCACTCTTCTGGAGTCAGTTTTCAGCCAGGAATTCATATGCATTTTGTACTGTGCAGAATGTAGCTACATGCTCGGGGGTTGTGTCATAGAAGCACCTCTCCTGCAGGAGCTTATTGCAACATTCATTGTTTGGCTAAGTTCTTTAGGGTTGGTTTTGGAAGGTGTTTCATATTTGGTCATATCCCGCTTCGTACGAAATATTTTCACAGCGCTGTTTCCAAGTGTCCACAAAGATCTGCTGCTTGAAACTGCCTACATGCACATCTCCCATACTGCTGTGCTCGTTTCACTACCTGGATTTTGGTTTCCTCTTCTTGCTTTGAAATGACAAGCCTTCATTCTCCATGCTACACACACCTTGTAGCAGTTTCAGTTAGAAGCATATTGGTGCTCTCAAAAAGCTGTGTAACCTAGTCAGAGTGTGTCACTCTCCAGCACTGAATACACAACTTAGAGCTCCTTTCACCACAGACACGCAAACACATCTTTTTGGGAAAGTGCTACCTCAAGTCACTTGCAAATATAAGGGAGAAAATGAAGTCAATCATGGTTTTGCACTCTGCAACAGTAGAAATGACCTCTTGTGCATGCCCGTGTGAATTTCACAGCAAAATGCCCTTCTTTTCTTGTTTCTTGAAAGTTCTCAACACATTAGGAGAAAGATCTGTTTGAGCAAGAGTGATGCAGTGTGCATTTTTCTGCATTACAAGTGATTGGGAAACATACTCCTTATTTTTCCACATTGTGTAAGAAACAACGTGAGGCTTGCAAGAGTTTGAACAATGCACCCCAAAACGTATTCCAGGAGTGAAAACACACGTTTCTAGAAAGACTCTGAAGCAGCAAGCAAAAGCATAGTGGCTGAGTGTTCCATCAATGAGAAACACACGCATTTCACTCTTCCGGAGTCAGTTTTCAGCCAGGAATTCATATGCATTTTGTACTGTGCAGAATGTAGCTACATGCTCGGGGGTTGTGTCATAGAAGCACCTCTCCTGCAGGAGCTTATTGCAACATTCATTGTTTGGCTAAGTTCTTTAGGGTTGGTTTTGGAAGGTGTTTCATATTTGGTCATATCCCGCTTCGTACGAAATATTTTCACAGCGCTGTTTCCAAGTGTCCACAAAGATCTGCTGCTTGAAACTGCCTACATGCACATCTCCCATACTGCTGTGCTCGTTTCACTACCTGGATTTTGGTTTCCTCTTCTTGCTTTGAAATGACAAGCCTTCATTCTCCATGCTACACACACCTTGTAGCAGTTTCAGTTAGAAGCATATTGGTGCTCTCAAAAAGCTGTGTAACCTAGTCAGAGTGTGTCACTCTCCAGCACTGAATACACAACTTAGAGCTCCTTTCACCACAGACACGCAAACACATCTTTTTGGGAAAGTGCTACCTCAAGTCACTTGCAAATGTAAGGGAGAAAATGAAGTCAATCATGGTTTTGCACTCTGCAAACAGTAGAAATGACCTCTTGTACATGCCCGTGTGAATTTCACAGCAAAATGCCCCTCTTTTCTTGTTTCTTGAAAGTTCTCAACACATTAGGAGAAAGATCTGTTTGAGCAAGATTGATGCAGTGTGCATTTTTCTGCATTACAAGTGATTGGGAAACATACTCCTTATTTTTCCACATTGTGTAAGAAACAACGTGAGGCTTGCAAGAGTTTGAACAATGCACCCCAAAACGTATTCCAGGAGTGAATACACACGTTTCTAGAAAGACTCTGAAGCAGCAAGCAAAAGCATAGTGGCTGAGTGTTCTTTCAATGAGAAACACACGCATTTCACTCTTCTGGAGTCAGTTTTCAGCCAGGAATTCATATGCATTTTGTACTGTGCAGAATGTAGCTACATGCTCGGGGGTTGTGTCATAGAAGCACCTCTCCTGCAGGAGCTTATTGCAACATTCATTCTTTGGCTAAGTTCTTTAGGGTTGGTTTTGGAAAGTGTTTCATATTTGGTCAAATCCCGCTTCGTACGAAATATTTTCACAGCGCTGTTTCCAAGTGTCCACAAAGATCTGCTGCTTGAAACTGCCTACATGCACATCTCCCATACTGCTGTGCTCGTTTCAATACCTGGATTTTGGTTTCCTCTTCTTGCTTTGAAATGACAAGCCTTCATTCTCCATGCTACACACACCTTGTAGCAGTTTCAGTTTGAAGCATGTTGGTGCTCTCAAAAAGCTGTGTAACCTAGTTAGAGTGTGTCACTCTCCAGCACTGAATACACAACTTAGAGCTCCTTTCACCACAGACACGCAAACACATCTTTTTGGGAAAGTGCTACCTCAAGTCACTTGCAAATGTAAGGGTTTCAAGGAGAAAATGAAGTCAATCATGGTTTTGCACTCTGCAAAGAATAGAAATGACCTCTTGTACATGCCCGTGTGAATTTCACAGCAAAATGCCCTTCTTTTCTTGTTTCTTGAAAGTACTCCACACGTTAGGAGAATGATCTGTTTGAGCAAGAGTGATGCAGTGTGCATTTTTCTGCATTACAAGTGATTGGGAAACATAATCCTTATTTTTCCACATTGTGTAAGAAACAACGTGAGGCTCGCAAGAGTTTGAACAATGCACCCCAAAACGTATTCCAGGAGTGAAAACACATGTTTCTAGAAAGACTCTGAAGCAGCAAGCAAAAGCATAGTGGCTGAGTGTTCTTTCAATGAGAGACACACGCATTTCACTCTTCTGGAATCAGTTTTCAGGCAGGAATTCATATGCATTTTGTACTGTGCAGAATGTAGCTACATGCTCGGGGGTTGTGTCATAGAAGCACCTCTCCTGCAGGAGCTTATTGCAACATTCATTGTTTGGGTAAGTTCTTTAGGGTTGGTTTTGGAAAGTGTTTCATATTTGGTCAAATCCCGCTTCGTACGAAATATTTTCACAGCGCTGTTTCCAAGTGTCCACAAAGAACTGCTGCTTGAAACTGCCTACATGCACATCTCCCATACTGCTGTGCTCGTTTCACTACCTGGATTTTGGTTTCCTCTTCTTGCTTTGAAATGACAAGCCTTCATTCTGCATGCTACACACACCTTGTAGCAGTTTCAGTTTGAAGCATGTTGGTGCTCTCAAAAAGCTGTGTAACCTAGTTAGAGTGTGTCACTCTCCGGCACTGAATACACAACTTAGAGCTCCTTTCACCACAGACACGCAAACACATCTTTTTGGGAAAGTGCTACCTCAAGTCACTTGCAAATGTAAGGCTTTCATAGAGAAAATGAAGTCAATCATGGTTTTGCACTCTGCAAACAGTAGAAATGACCTCTTGTGCATGCCCGTGTGAATTTCACAGCAAAATGCCCTTCTTTTCTTGTTTCTTGAAAGTTCTCAACACATTAGGAGAAAGATCTGTTTGAGCAAGAGTGATGCAGTGTGCATTTTTCTGCATTACAAGTGATTGGGAAACATACTCCTTATTTTTCCACATTGTGTAAGAAACAACGTGAGGCTTGCAAGAGTTTGAACAATGCACCCCAAAACGTATTCCAGGAGTGAAAACACACGTTTCTAGAAAGACTCTGAAGCAGCAAGCAAAAGCATAGTGGCTGAGTGTTCCATCAATGAGAAACACACGCATTTCACTCTTCTGGAGTCAGTTTTCAGCCAGGAATTCATATGCATTTTGTACTGTGCAGAATGTAGCTACATGCTCGGGGGTTGTGTCATAGAAGCACCTCTCCTGCAGGAGCTTATTGCAACATTCATTGTTTGGCTAAGTTCTTTAGGGTTGGTTTTGGAAGGTGTTTCATATTTGGTCATATCCCGCTTCGTACGAAATATTTTCACAGCGCTGTTTCCAAGTGTCCACAAAGATCTGCTGCTTGAAACTGCCTACATGCACATCTCCCATACTGCTGTGCTCGTTTCACTACCTGGATTTTGGTTTCCTCTTCTTGCTTTGAAATGACAAGCCTTCATTCTCCATGCTACACACACCTTGTAGCAGTTTCAGTTAGAAGCATATTTGTGGTCTCAAAAAGCTGTGTAACCTAGTCAGAGTGTGTCACTCTCCAGCACTGAATACACAACTTAGAGCTCCTTTCACCACAGACACGCAAACACATCTTTTTGGGAAAGTGCTACCTCAAGTCACTTGCAAATGTAAGGGAGAAAATGAAGTCAATCATGGTTTTGCACTCTGCAAACAGTAGAAATGACCTCTTGTACATGCCCGTGTGAATTTCACAGCAAAATGCCCTTCTTTTCTTGTTTCTTGAAAGTTCTCAACACGTTAGGAGAAAGATCTGTTTGAGCAAGAGTGATGCAGTGTGCATTTTTCTGCATAACAAGTGATTGGGAAACATACTCCTTATTTTTCCACATTGTGTAAGAAACAACGTGAGGCTTGCAAGAGTTTGAACAATGCACCTCAAAACGAATTCCAGGAGTGAAAACACACGTTTCTAGAAAGACTCTGAAGCAGCAAGCAAAAGCATAGTGGCTGAGTGTTCCATCAATGAGAAACACACGCATTTCACTCTTCTGGAGTCAGTTTTCAGCCAGGAATTCATATGCATTTTGTACTGTGCAGAATGTAGCTACATGCTCGGGGGTTGTGTCATAGAAGCACCTCTCCTGCAGGAGCTTATTGCAGCATTCATTGTTTGGCTAAGTTCTTTAGGGTTGGTTTTGGACGGTCTTTTATCTTTGGTCAAATCCCGCTTCGTACGAAATATTTTCACAGCGCTGTTTCCAAGTGTCCACAAAGATCTGCTGCTTGAAACTGACTACATGCACATCTCCCATACTGCTGTGCTCGTTTCACTACTTTGATTTTGGTTTCCTCTTCTTGCTTTGAAATGACAAGCCTTCATCCTGTATGCTACACACACCTTGTAGCAGTTTCAGTTTGAAGCATGTTGGCTCTCTCAAAAAGCTGTGTAACCTAGTTAGAGTGTGTCACTCTCCAGCACTGAATACACAACTTAGAGCTCCTTTCACCACAGACACGCAACCACATCTTTTTGGGAAAGTGCTACCTCAAGTCACTTGCAAATGTAAGGCTTTCATAGAGAAAATGAAGTCAATCATGGTTTTGCACTCTGCAAACAGTAGAAATGACCTCTTGTGCATGCCCGTGTGAATTTCACAGCAAAATGCCCTTCTTTTCTTGTTTCTTGAAAGTTCTCAACACATTAGGAGAAAGATCTGTTTGAGCAAGAGTGATGCAGTGTGCATTTTTCTGCATTACAAGTGATTGGGAAACATACTCCTTATTTTTCCACATTGTGTAAGAAACAACGTGAGGCTTGCAAGAGTTTGAACAATGCACCTCAAAACGAATTCCAGGAGTGAAAACACACGTTTCTAGAAAGACTCTGAAGCAGCAAGCAAAAGCATAGTGGCTGAGTGTTCCATCAATGAGAAACACACGCATTTCACTCTTCTGGAGTCAGTTTTCAGCCAGGAATTCATATGCATTTTGTACTGTGCAGAATGTAGCTACATGCTCGGGGGTTGTGTCATAGAAGCACCTCTCCTGCAGGAGCTTATTGCAGCATTCATTGTTTGGCTAAGTTCTTTAGGGTTGGTTTTGGACGGTCTTTTATCTTTGGTCAAATTCCGCTTCGTACGAAATATTTTCACAGCGCTGTTTCCAAGTGTCCACAAAGATCTGCTGCTTGAAACTGACTACATGCACATCTCCCATACTGCTGTGCTCGTTTCACTACCTGGATTTTGGTTTCCTCTTCTTGCTTTGAAATGACAAGCCTTCATGCTGTATGCTACACACACCTTGTAGCAGTTTCAGTTTGAAGCATGTTGGCTCTCTCAAAAAGCTGTGTAACCTAGTTAGAGTGTGTCACTCTCCAGCACTGAATACACAACTTAGAGCTCCTTTCACCACAGACACGCAACCACATCTTTTTGGGAAAGTGCTACCTCAAGTCACTTGCAAATGTAAGGCTTTCATAGAGAAAATGAAGTCAATCATGGTTTTGCACTCTGCAAACAGTAGAAATGACCTCCTGTGCATGCCCGTGTGAATTTCACAGCAAAATGCCCTTCTTTTCTTGTTTCTTGAAAGTTCTCAACACATTAGGAGAAAGATCTGTTTGAGCAAGAGTGATGCAGTGTGCATTTTTCTGCATAACAAGTGATTGGGAAACATACTCCTGATTTTTCCACATTGTGTAAGAAACAACGTGAGGCTTGCAAGAGTTTGAACAATGCACCCCAAAACGTATTCCAGGAGTGAAAACACACGTTTCTAGAAAGACTCTGAAGCAGCAAGCAAAAGCATAGTGGCTGAGTGTTCCATCAATGAGAAACACACGCATTTCACTCTTCTGGAGTCAGTTTTCAGCCAGGAATTCATATGCATTTTGTACTGTGCAGAATGTAGCTACATGCTCGGGGGTTGTGTCATAGAAGCACCTCTCTTGCAGGAGCTTATTGCAGCATTCATTGTTTGGCTAAGTTCTTTAGGGTTGGTTTTGGAAGGTGTTTCATATTTGGTCAAATCCCGTTTCGTACGAAATATTTTCACAGCGCTGTTTCCAAGTGTCCACAAAGATCTGCTGCTTGAAACTGCCTACATGCACATCTCCCATACTGCTGTGCTCGTTTCACTACCTGGATTTTGGTTTCCTCTTCTTGCTTTGAAATGACAAGCCTTCATTCTGCATGCTACACACACCTTGTAGCAGTTTCAGTTTGAAGCATGTTGGTGCTCTCAAAAAGCTGTGTAACCTAGTTAGAGTGTGTCACTCTCCGGCACTGAATACACAACTTAGAGCTCCTTTCACCACAGACACGCAAACACATCTTTTTGGGAAAGTGCTACCTCAAGTCACTTGCAAATGCAAGGCTTTCATAGAGAAAATGAAGTCAATCATGGTTTTGCACTCTGCAAACAGTAGAAATGACCTCTTGTGCATGCCCGTGTGAATTTCACAGCAAAATGCCCTTCTTTTCTTGTTTCTTGAAAGTTCTCAACACATTAGGAGAAAGATCTGTTTGAGCAAGAGTGATGCAGTGTGCATTTTTCTGCATTACAAGTGATTGGGAAACATACTCCTTATTTTTCCACATTGTGTAAGAAACAACGTGAGGCTTGCAAGAGTTTGAACAATGCACCCCAAAACGTATTCCAGGAGTGAAAACACACGTTTCTAGAAAGACTCTGAAGCAGCAAGCAAAAGCATAGTGGCTGAGTGTTCCATCAATGAGAAACACACGCATTTCACTCTTCTGGAGTCAGTTTTCAGCCAGGAATTCATATGCATTTTGTACTGTGCAGAATGTAGCTACATGCTCGGGGGTTGTGTCATAGAAGCACCTCTCCTGCAGGAGCTTATTGCAACATTCATTGTTTGGCTAAGTTCTTTAGGGTTGGTTTTGGAAGGTGTTTCATATTTGGTCATATCCCGCTTCGTACGAAATATTTTCACAGCGCTGTTTCCAAGTGTCCACAAAGATCTGCTGCTTGAACTGCCTACATGCACATCTCCCATACTGCTGTGCTCGTTTCACTACCTGGATTTTGGTTTCCTCTTCTTGCTTTGAAATGACAAGCCTTCATTCTGCATGCTACACACACCTTGTAGCAGTTTCAGTTTGAAGCATGTTGGTGCTCTCAAAAAGCTGTGTAACCTAGTTAGAGTGTGTCACTCTCTGGCACTGAATACACAACTTAGAGCTCCTTTCACCACAGACACGCAAACACATCTTTTTGGGAAAGTGCTACCTCAAGTCACTTGCAAATATAAGGGAGAAAATGAAGTCAATCATGGTTTTGCACTCTGCAAACAGTAGAAATGACCTCTTGTGCATGCCCGTGTGAATTTCACAGCAAAATGCCCTTCTTTTCTTGTTTCTTGAAAGTTCTCAACACATTAGGAGAAAGATCTGTTTGAGCAAGAGTGATGCAGTGTGCATTTTTCTGCATTACAAGTGATTGGGAAACATACTCCTTATTTTTCCACATTGTGTAAGAAACAACGTGAGGCTTGCAAGAGTTTGAACAATGCACCCCAAAACGTATTCCAGGAGTGAAAACACACGTTTCTAGAAAGACTCTGAAGCAGCAAGCAAAAGCATAGTGGCTGAGTGTTCCATCAATGAGAAACACACGCATTTCACTCTTCTGGAGTCAGTTTTCAGCCAGGAATTCATATGCATTTTGTACTGTGCAGAATGTAGCTACATGCTCGGGGGTTGTGTCATAGAAGCACCTCTCCTGCAGGAGCTTATTGCAACATTCATTGTTTGGCTAAGTTCTTTAGGGTTGGTTTTGGAAGGTGTTTCATATTTGGTCATATCCCGCTTCGTACGAAATATTTTCACAGCGCTGTTTCCAAGTGTCCACAAAGATCTGCTGCTTGAAACTGCCTACATGCACATCTCCCATACTGCTGTGCTCGTTTCACTACCTGGATTTTGGTTTCCTCTTCTTGCTTTGAAATGACAAGCCTTCATTCTCCATGCTACACACACCTTGTAGCAGTTTCAGTTAGAAGCATATTTGTGGTCTCAAAAAGCTGTGTAACCTAGTCAGAGTGTGTCACTCTCCAGCACTGAATACACAACTTAGAGCTCCTTTCACCACAGACACGCAAACACATCTTTTTGGGAAAGTGCTACCTCAAGTCACTTGCAAATGTAAGGGAGAAAATGAAGTCAATCATGGTTTTGCACTCTGCAAACAGTAGAAATGACCTCTTGTACATGCCCGTGTGAATTTCACAGCAAAATGCCCCTCTTTTCTTGTTTCTTGAAAGTTCTCAACACATTAGGAGAAAGATCTGTTTGAGCAAGATTGATGCAGTGTGCATTTTTCTGCATTACAAGTGATTGGGAAACATACTCCTTATTTTTCCACATTGTGTAAGAAACAACGTGAGGCTCGCAAGAGTTTGAACAATGCACCCCAAAACGTATTCCAGGAGTGAAAACACATGTTTCTAGAAAGACTCTGAAGCAGCAAGCAAAAGCATAGTGGCTGAGTGTTCTTTCAATGAGAAACACACGCATTTCACTCTTCTGGAATCAGTTTTCAGGCAGGAATTCATATGCATTTTGTACTGTGCAGAATGTAGCTACATGCTCGGGGGTTGTGTCATAGAAGCACCTCTCCTGCAGGAGCTTATTGCAACATTCATTGTTTGGGTAAGTTCTTTAGGGTTGGTTTTGGAAAGTGTTTCATATTTGGTCAAATCCCGCTTCGTACGAAATATTTTCACAGCGCTGTTTCCAAGTGTCCACAAAGAACTGCTGCTTGAAACTGCCTACATGCACATCTCCCATACTGCTGTGCTCGTTTCACTACCTGGATTTTGGTTTCCTCTTCTTGCTTTGAAATGACAAGCCTTCATTCTGCATGCTACACACACCTTGTAGCAGTTTCAGTTTGAAGCATGTTGGTGCTCTCAAAAAGCTGTGTAACCTAGTTAGAGTGTGTCACTCTCCAGCACTGAATACACAACTTAGAGCTCCTTTCACCACAGACACGCAACCACATCTTTTTGGGAAAGTGCTACCTCAAGTCACTTGCAAATGTAAGGGTTTCAAGGAGAAAATGAAGTCAATCATGGTTTTGCACTCTGCAAACAATAGAAATGACCTCTTGTACATGCCCGTGTGAATTTCACAGCAAAATTCCCTTCTTTTTTTGTTTCTTGAAAGTTCTCAACACGTTACGAGAAAGATCTGTTTGAGCAAGAGTGATGCAGTGTGCATTTTTCTGCATAACAAGTGATTGGGAAACATACTCCTTATTTTTCCACATTGTGTAAGAAACAACGTGAGGCTTGCAAGAGTTTGAACAATGCACCCCAAAACGTATTCCAGGAGTGAAAACACACGTTTCTAGAAAGACTCTGAAGCAGCAAGCAAAAGCATAGTGGCTGAGTGTTCCATCAATGAGAAACACACGCATTTCACTCTTCTGGAGTCAGTTTTCAGCCAGGAATTCATATGCATTTTGTACTGTGCAGAATGTAGCTACATGCTCGGGGGTTGTGTCATAGAAGCACCTCTCCTGCAGGAGCTTATTGCAACATTCATTGTTTGGCTAAGTTCTTTAGGGTTGGTTTTGGAAGGTGTTTCATATTTGGTCAAATCCCGCTTCGTACGAAATATTTTCACAGCGCTGTTTCCAAGTGTCCACAAAGATCTGCTGCTTGAACTGCCTACATGCACATCTCCCATACTGCTGTGCTCGTTTCACTACCTGGATTTTGGTTTCCTCTTCTTGCTTTGAAATGACAAGCCTTCATTCTGCATGCTACACACACCTTGTAGCAGTTTCAGTTTGAAGCATGTTGGTGCTCTCAAAAAGCTGTGTAACCTAGTTAGAGTGTGTCACTCTCTGGCACTGAATACACAACTTAGAGCTCCTTTCACCACAGACACGCAAACACATATTTTTGGGAAAGTGCTACCTCAAGTCACTTGCAAATGTAAGGGTTTCAAGGAGAAAATGAAGTCAATCATGGTTTTGCACTCTGCAAACAATAGAAATGACCTCTTGTACATGCCCGTGTGAATTTCACAGCAAAATGCCCTTCTTTTTTTGTTTCTTGAAAGTTCTCAACACGTTAGGAGAAAGATCTGTTTGAGCAAGAGTGATGCAGTGTGCATTTTTCTGCATAACAAGTGATTGGGAAACATACTCCTTATTTTTCCACATTGTGTAAGAAACAACGTGAGGCTTGCAAGAGTTTGAACAATGCACCTCAAAACGAATTCCAGGAGTGAAAACACACGTTTCTAGAAAGACTCTGAAGCAGCAAGCAAAAGCATAGTGGCTGAGTGTTCCATCAATGAGAAACACACGCATTTCACTCTTCTGGAGTCAGTTTTCAGCCAGGAATTCATATGCATTTTGTACTGTGCAGAATGTAGCTACATGCTCGGGGGTTGTGTCATAGAAGCACCTCTCCTGCAGGAGCTTATTGCAGCATTCATTGTTTGGCTAAGTTCTTTAGGGTTGGTTTTGGACGGTCTTTTATCTTTGGTCAAATCCCGCTTCGTACGAAATATTTTCACAGCGCTGTTTCCAAGTGTCCACAAAGATCTGCTGCTTGAAACTGACTACATGCACATCTCCCATACTGCTGTGCTCGTTTCACTACTTGGATTTTGGTTTCCTCTTCTTGCTTTGAAATGACAAGCCTTCATCCTGTATGCTACACACACCTTGTAGCAGTTTCAGTTTGAAGCATGTTGGCTCTCTCAAAAAGCTGTGTAACCTAGTTAGAGTGTGTCACTCTCCAGCACTGAATACACAACTTAGAGCTCCTTTCACCACAGACACGCAACCACATCTTTTTGGGAAAGTGCTACCTCAAGTCACTTGCAAATGTAAGGCTTTCATAGAGAAAATGAAGTCAATCATGGTTTTGCACTCTGCAAACAGTAGAAATGACCTCTTGTGCATGCCCGTGTGAATTTCACAGCAAAATGCCCTTCTTTTCTTGTTTCTTGAAAGTTCTCAACACATTAGGAGAAAGATCTGTTTGAGCAAGAGTGATGCAGTGTGCATTTTTCTGCATTACAAGTGATTGGGAAACATACTCCTTATTTTTCCACATTGTGTAAGAAACAACGTGAGGCTTGCAAGAGTTTGAACAATGCACCTCAAAACGAATTCCAGGAGTGAAAACACACGTTTCTAGAAAGACTCTGAAGCAGCAAGCAAAAGCATAGTGGCTGAGTGTTCCATCAATGAGAAACACACGCATTTCACTCTTCTGGAGTCAGTTTTCAGCCAGGAATTCATATGCATTTTGTACTGTGCAGAATGTAGCTACATGCTCGGGGGTTGTGTCATAGAAGCACCTCTCCTGCAGGAGCTTATTGCAGCATTCATTGTTTGGCTAAGTTCTTTAGGGTTGGTTTTGGACGGTCTTTTATCTTTGGTCAAATCCCGCTTCGTACGAAATATTTTCACAGCGCTGTTTCCAAGTGTCCACAAAGATCTGCTGCTTGAAACTGACTACATGCACATCTCCCATACTGCTGTGCTCGTTTCACTACCTGGATTTTGGTTTCCTCTTCTTGCTTTGAAATGACAAGCCTTCATGCTGTATGCTACACACACCTTGTAGCAGTTTCAGTTTGAAGCATGTTGGCTCTCTCAAAAAGCTGTGTAACCTAGTTAGAGTGTGTCACTCTCCAGCACTGAATACACAACTTAGAGCTCCTTTCACCACAGACACGCAACCACATCTTTTTGGGAAAGTGCTACCTCAAGTCACTTGCAAATGTAAGGCTTTCATAGAGAAAATGAAGTCAATCATGGTTTTGCACTCTGCAAACAGTAGAAATGACCTCCTGTGCATGCCCGTGTGAATTTCACAGCAAAATGCCCTTCTTTTCTTGTTTCTTGAAAGTTCTCAACACATTAGGAGAAAGATCTGTTTGAGCAAGAGTGATGCAGTGTGCATTTTTCTGCATAACAAGTGATTGGGAAACATACTCCTGATTTTTCCACATTGTGTAAGAAACAACGTGAGGCTTGCAAGAGTTTGAACAATGCACCCCAAAACGTATTCCAGGAGTGAAAACACACGTTTCTAGAAAGACTCTGAAGCAGCAAGCAAAAGCATAGTGGCTGAGTGTTCCATCAATGAGAAACACACGCATTTCACTCTTCTGGAGTCAGTTTTCAGCCAGGAATTCATATGCATTTTGTACTGTGCAGAATGTAGCTACATGCTCGGGGGTTGTGTCATAGAAGCACCTCTCTTGCAGGAGCTTATTGCAGCATTCATTGTTTGGCTAAGTTCTTTAGGGTTGGTTTTGGAAGGTGTTTCATATTTGGTCAAATCCCGTTTCGTACGAAATATTTTCACAGCGCTGTTTCCAAGTGTCCACAAAGATCTGCTGCTTGAAACTGCCTACATGCACATCTCCCATACTGCTGTGCTCGTTTCACTACCTGGATTTTGGTTTCCTCTTCTTGCTTTGAAATGACAAGCCTTCATTCTGCATGCTACACACACCTTGTAGCAGTTTCAGTTTGAAGCATGTTGGTGCTCTCAAAAAGCTGTGTAACCTAGTTAGAGTGTGTCACTCTCCGGCACTGAATACACAACTTAGAGCTCCTTTCACCACAGACACGCAAACACATCTTTTTGGGAAAGTGCTACCTCAAGTCACTTGCAAATGCAAGGCTTTCATAGAGAAAATGAAGTCAATCATGGTTTTGCACTCTGCAAACAGTAGAAATGACCTCTTGTGCATGCCCGTGTGAATTTCACAGCAAAATGCCCTTCTTTTCTTGTTTCTTGAAAGTTCTCAACACATTAGGAGAAAGATCTGTTTGAGCAAGAGTGATGCAGTGTGCATTTTTCTGCATTACAAGTGATTGGGAAACATACTCCTTATTTTTCCACATTGTGTAAGAAACAACGTGAGGCTTGCAAGAGTTTGAACAATGCACCTCAAAACGAATTCCAGGAGTGAAAACACACGTTTCTAGAAAGACTCTGAAGCAGCAAGCAAAAGCATAGTGGCTGAGTGTTCCATCAATGAGAAACACACGCATTTCACTCTTCTGGAGTCAGTTTTCAGCCAGGAATTCATATGCATTTTGTACTGTGCAGAATGTAGCTACATGCTCGGGGGTTGTGTCATAGAAGCACCTCTCCTGCAGGAGCTTATTGCAGCATTCATTGTTTGGCTAAGTTCTTTAGGGTTGGTTTTGGACGGTCTTTTATCTTTGGTCAAATCCCGCTTCGTACGAAATATTTTCACAGCGCTGTTTCCAAGTGTCCAAAAAGATCTGCTGCTTGAAACTGCCTACATGTACATCTCCCATACTGCTGTGCTCGTTTCACTACCTGGATTTTGGTTTCCTCTTCTTGCTTTGAAATGACAAGCCTTCATTCTGCATGCTACACACACCTTGTAGCAGTTTCAGTTTGAAGCATGTTGGTGCTCTCAAAAAGCTGTGTAACCTAGTTAGAGTGTGTCACTCTCCAGCACTGAATACACAACTTAGAGCTCCTTTCACCACAGACACGCAACCACATCTTTTTGGGAAAGTGCTACCTCAAGTCACTTGCAAATGTAAGGGTTTCAAGGAGAAAATGAAGTCAATCATGGTTTTGCACTCTGCAAACAATAGAAATGACCTCTTGTACATGCCCGTGTGAATTTCACAGCAAAATTCCCTTCTTTTTTTGTTTCTTGAAAGTTCTCAACACGTTACGAGAAAGATCTGTTTGAGCAAGAGTGATGCAGTGTGCATTTTTCTGCATAACAAGTGATTGGGAAACATACTCCTTATTTTTCCACATTGTGTAAGAAACAACGTGAGGCTTGCAAGAGTTTGAACAATGCACCCCAAAACGTATTCCAGGAGTGAAAACACACGTTTCTAGAAAGACTCTGAAGCAGCAAGCAAAAGCATAGTGGCTGAGTGTTCCATCAATGAGAAACACACGCATTTCACTCTTCTGGAGTCAGTTTTCAGGCAGGAATTCATATGCATTTTGTACTGTGCAGAATGTAGCTACATGCTCGGGGGTTGTGTCATAGAAGCACCTCTCCTGCAGGAGCTTATTGCAACATTCATTGTTTGGCTAAGTTCTTTAGGGTTGGTTTTGGAAGGTGTTTCATATTTGGTCAAATCCCACTTCGTACGAAATATTTTCACAGCGCTGTTTCCAAGTGTCCACAAAGATCTGCTGCTTGAAACTGCCTACATGCACATCTCCCATACTGCTGTGCTCGTTTCACTACCTGAATTTTGGTTTTCTCTTCTTGCTTTGAAATGACAAGCCTTCATTCTGCATGCTACACACACCTTGTAGCAGTTTCAGTTTGAAGCATGTTTGTGCTCTCAAAAAGCTGTGTAACCTAGTTAGAGTGTGTCACTCTCCAGCACTGAATACACAACTTAGAGCTCCTTTCACCACAGACACGCAACCACATCTTTTTGGGAAAGTGCTACCTCAAGTCACTTGCAAATGTAAGGCTTTCATAGAGAAAATGAAGTCAATCATGGTTTTGCACTCTGCAAACAGTAGAAATGACCTCTTGTGCATGCCCGTGTGAATTTCACAGCAAAATGCCCTTCTTTTCTTGTTTCTTGATAGTTCTCAACACATTAGGAGAAAGATCTGTTTGAGCAAGAGTGATGCAGTGTGCATTTTTCTGCATTACAAGTGATTGGGAAACATACTCCTTATTTTTCCACATTGTGTAAGAAACAACGTGAGGCTTGCAAGACTTTGAACAATGCACCCTAAAACGTATTCCAGGAGTGAAAACACACGTTTCTAGAAAGACTCTGAAGCAGCAAGCAAAAGCATAGTGGCTGAGTGTTCTTTCAATGAGAAACACACGCATTTCACTCTTCTGGAGTCAGTTTTCAGCCAGGAATTCATATGCACTTTGTACTGTACAGAATGTAGCTACATGCTCGGCGGTTGTGTCATAGAAGCACCTCTCCTGCAGGAGCTTATTGCAACATTCATTGTTTGGCTAAGTTCTTTAGGGTTGGTTTTGGACGGTCTTTTATCTTTGGTCAAATCCCGCTTCGTACGAAATATTTTCACAGCGCTGTTTCCAAGTGTCCACAAAGATCTGCTGCTTGAAACTGCCTACATGCACATCTCCCATACTGCTGTGCTCGTTTCACTACCTGGATTTTGGTTTCCTCTTCTTGCTTTGAAATGACAAGCCTTCATTCTGCATGCTACACACACCTTGTAGCAGTTTCAGTTTGAAGCATGTTGGTGCTCTCAAAAAGCTGTGTAACCTAGTTAGAGTGTGTCACTATCCGGCACTGAATACACAACTTAGAGCTCCTTTCACCACAGACACGCAAACACATCTTTTTGGGAAAGTGCTACCTCAAGTCACTTGCAAATGTAAGGCTTTCATAGAGAAAATGAAGTCAATCATGGTTTTGCACTCTGCAAACAGTAGAAATGACCTCTTGTGCATGCCCGTGTATATTTCACAGCAAAATGCCCTTCTTTTCTTGTTTCTTGAAAGTTCTCAACACATTAGGAGAAAGATCTGTTTGAGCAAGAGTGATGCAGTGTGCATTTTTCTGCATTACAAGTGATTGGGAAACATACTCCTTATTTTTCCACATTGTGTAAGAAACAACGTGAGGCTTGCAAGAGTTTGAACAATGCACCCCAAAACGTATTCCAGGAGTGAAAACACACGTTTCTAGAAAGACTCTGAAGCAGCAAGCAAAAGCATAGTGGCTGAGTGTTCCATCAATGAGAAACACACGCATTTCACTCTTCTGGAGTCAGTTTTCAGCCAGGAATTCATATGCATTTTGTACTGTGCAGAATGTAGCTACATGCTCGGGGGTTGTGTCATAGAAGCACCTCTCCTGCAGGAGCTTATTGCAACATTCATTGTTTGGCTAAGTTCTTTAGGGTTGGTTTTGGAAGGTGTTTCATATTTGGTCATATCCCGCTTCGTACGAAATATTTTCACAGCGCTGTTTCCAAGTGTCCACAAAGATCTGCTGCTTGAAACTGCCTACATGCACATCTCCCATACTGCTGTGCTCGTTTCACTACCTGGATTTTGGTTTCCTCTTCTTGCTTTGAAATGACAAGCCTTCATTCTCCATGCTACACACACCTTGTAGCAGTTTCAGTTAGAAGCATATTGGTGCTCTCAAAAAGCTGTGTAACCTAGTCAGAGTGTGTCACTCTCCAGCACTGAATACACAACTTAGAGCTCCTTTCACCACAGACACGCAAACACATCTTTTTGGGAAAGTGCTACCTCAAGTCACTTGCAAATGCAAGGCTTTCATAGAGAAAATGAAGTCAATCATGGTTTTGTACTCTGCAAACAGTAGAAATGACCTCTTGTGCATGCCCGTGTGAATTTCACAGCAAAATGCCCTTCTTTTCTTGTTTCTTGAAAGTTCTCAACACATTAGGAGAAAGATCTGTTTGAGCAAGAGTGATGCAGTGTGCATTTTTCTGCATTACAAGTGATTGGGAAACATACTCCTTATTTTTCCACATTGTGTAAGAAACAACGTGAGGCTTGCAAGAGTTTGAACAATGCACCCCAAAACGTATTCCAGGAGTGAAAACACACGTTTCTAGAAAGACTCTGAAGCAGCAGGCAAAAGCATAGTGGCTGAGTGTTCCATCAATGAGAAACACACGCATTTCACTCTTCTGGAGTCAGTTTTCAGCCAGGAATTCATATGCATTTTGTACTGTGCAGAATGTAGCTACATGCTCGGGGGTTGTGTCATAGAAGCACCTCTCCTGCAGGAGCTTATTGCAACATTCATTGTTTGGCTAAGTTCTTTAGGGTTGGTTTTGGAAGGTGTTTCATATTTGGTCATATCCCGCTTCGTACGAAATATTTTCACAGCGCTGTTTCCAAGTGTCCACAAAGATCTGCTGCTTGAAACTGCCTACATGCACATCTCCCATACTGCTGTGCTCGTTTCACTACCTGGATTTTGGTTTCCTCTTCTTGCTTTGAAATGACAAGCCTTCATTCTCCATGCTACACACACCTTGTAGCAGTTTCAGTTAGAAGCATATTGGTGCTCTCAAAAAGCTGTGTAACCTAGTCAGAGTGTGTCACTCTCCAGCACTGAATACACAACTTAGAGCTCCTTTCACCACAGACACGCAAACACATCTTTTTGGGAAAGTGCTACCTCAAGTCACTTGCAAATATAAGGGAGAAAATGAAGTCAATCATGGTTTTGCACTCTGCAAACAGTAGAAATGACCTCTTGTGCATGCCCGTGTGAATTTCACAGCAAACTGCCCTTCTTTTCTTGTTTCTTGAAAGTTCTCAACACATTAGGAGAAAGATCTGTTTGAGCAAGAGTGATGCAGTGTGCATTTTTCTGCATTACAAGTGATTGGGAAACATACTCCTTATTTTTCCACATTGTGTAAGAAACAACGTGAGGCTTGCAAGAGTTTGAACAATGCACCCCAAAACGTATTCCAGGAGTGAAAACACACGTTTCTAGAAAGACTCTGAAGCAGCAAGCAAAAGCATAGTGGCTGAGTGTTCCATCAATGAGAAACACACGCATTTCACTCTTCTGGAGTCAGTTTTCAGCCAGGAATTCATATGCATTTTGTACTGTGCAGAATGTAGCTACATGCTCGGGGGTTGTGTCATAGAAGCACCTCTCTTTCAGGAGCTTATTGCAGCATTCATTGTTTGGCTAAGTTCTTTAGGGTTGGTTTTGGAAGGTGTTTCATATTTGGTCAAATCCCGCTTCGTACGAAATATTTTCACAGCGCTGTTTCCAAGTGTCCACAAAGAACTGCTGCTTGAAACTGCCTACATGCACATCTCCCATACTGCTGTGCTCGTTTCACTACCTGGATTTTGGTTTCCTCTTCTTGCTTTGAAATGACAAGCCTTCATTCTGCATGCTACACACACCTTGTAGCAGTTTCAGTTTGAAGCATGTTGGTGCTCTCAAAAAGCTGTGTAACCTAGTTAGAGTGTGTCACTCTCCGGCACTGAATACACAACTTAGAGCTCCTTTCACCACAGACACGCAAACACATCTTTTTGGGAAAGTGCTACCTCAAGTCACTTGCAAATGTAAGGCTTTCATAGAGAAAATGAAGTCAATCATGGTTTTGCACTCTGCAAACAGTAGAAATGACCTCTTGTGCATGCCCGTGTGAATTTCACAGCAAAATGCCCTTCTTTTCTTGTTTCTTGAAAGTTCTCAACACATTAGGAGAAAGATCTGTTTGAGCAAGAGTGATGCAGTGTGCATTTTTCTGCATTACAAGTGATTGGGAAACATACTCCTTATTTTTCCACATTGTGTAAGAAACAACGTGAGGCTTGCAAGAGTTTGAACAATGCACCCCAAAACGTATTCCAGGAGTGAAAACACACGTTTCTAGAAAGACTCTGAAGCAGCAAGCAAAAGCATAGTGGCTGAGTGTTCCATCAATGAGAAACACACGCATTTCACTCTTCTGGAGTCAGTTTTCAGCCAGGAATTCATATGCATTTTGTACTGTGCAGAATGTAGCTACATGCTCGGGGGTTGTGTCATAGAAGCACCTCTCCTGCAGGAGCTTATTGCAACATTCATTGTTTGGCTAAGTTCTTTAGGGTTGGTTTTGGAAGGTGTTTCATATTTGGTCATATCCCGCTTCGTACGAAATATTTTCACAGCGCTGTTTCCAAGTGTCCACAAAGATCTGCTGCTTGAAACTGCCTACATGCACATCTCCCATACTGCTGTGCTCGTTTCACTACCTGGATTTTGGTTTCCTCTTCTTGCTTTGAAATGACAAGCCTTCATTCTGCATGCTACACACACCTTGTAGCAGTTTCAGTTTGAAGCATGTTGGTGCTCTCAAAAAGCTGTGTAACCTAGTTAGAGTGTGTCACTCTCTGGCACTGAATACACAACTTAGAGCTCCTTTCACCACAGACACGCAAACACATCTTTTTGGGAAAGTGCTACCTCAAGTCACTTGCAAATGTAAGGGTTTCAAGGAGAAAATGAAGTCAATCATGGTTTTGCACTCTGCAAACAATAGAAATGACCTCTTGTACATGCCCGTGTGAATTTCACAGCAAAATGCCCTTCTTTTCTTGTTTCTTGAAAGTTCTCAACACGTTAGGATAAAGATCTGTTTGAGCAAGAGTGATGCAGTGTGCATTTTTCTGCATAACAAGTGATTGGGAAACATACTCCTTATTTTTCCACATTGTGTAAGAAACAACGTGAGGCTTGCAAGAGTTTGAACAATGCACCTCAAAACGAATTCCAGGAGTGAAAACACACGTTTCTAGAAAGACTCTGAAGCAGCAAGCAAAAGCATAGTGGCTGAGTGTTCCATCAATGAGAAACACACGCATTTCACTCTTCTGGAGTCAGTTTTCAGCCAGGAATTCATATGCATTTTGTACTGTGCAGAATGTAGCTACATCTCGGGGGTTGTGTCATAGAAGCACCTCTCCTGCAGGAGCTTATTGCAGCATTCATTGTTTGGCTAAGTTCTTTAGGGTTGGTTTTGGACGGTCTTTTATCTTTGGTCAAATCCCGCTTCGTACGAAATATTTTCACAGCGCTGTTTCCAAGTGTCCACAAAGATCTGCTGCTTGAAACTGACTACATGCACATCTCCCATACTGCTGTGCTCGTTTCACTACTTGGATTTTGGTTTCCTCTTCTTGCTTTGAAATGACAAGCCTTCATGCTGTATGCTACACACACCTTGTAGCAGTTTCAGTTTGAAGCATGTTGGCTCTCTCAAAAAGCTGTGTAACCTAGTTAGAGTGTGTCACTCTCCAGCACTGAATACACAACTTAGAGCTCCTTTCACCACAGACACGCAACCACATCTTTTTGGGAAAGTGCTACCTCAAGTCACTTGCAAATGTAAGGCTTTCATAGAGAAAATGAAGTCAATCATGGTTTTGCACTCTGCAAACAGTAGAAATGACCTCTTGTGCATGCCCGTGTGAATTTCACAGCAAAATGCCCTTCTTTTCTTGTTTCTTGAAAGTTCTCAACACATTAGGAGAAAGATCTGTTTGAGCAAGAGTGATGCAGTGTGCATTTTTCTGCATTACAAGTGATTGGGAAACATACTCCTTATTTTTCCACATTGTGTAAGAAACAACGTGAGGCTTGCAAGACTTTGAACAATGCACCCCAAAACGTATTCCAGGAGTGAAAACACACGTTTCTAGAAAGACTCTGAAGCAGCAAGCAAAAGCATAGTGGCTGAGTGTTCCATCAATGAGAAACACACGCATTTCACTCTTCTGGAGTCAGTTTTCAGCCAGGAATTCATATGCATTTTGTACTGTGCAGAATGTAGCTACATGCTCGGGGGTTGTGTCATAGAAGCACCTCTCCTGCAGGAGCTTATTGCAACATTCATTGTTTGGCTAAGTTCTTTAGGGTTGGTTTTGGAAGGTGTTTCATATTTGGTCATATCCCGCTTCGTACGAAATATTTTCACAGCGCTGTTTCCAAGTGTCCACAAAGATCTGCTGCTTGAAACTGCCTACATGCACATCTCCCATACTGCTGTGCTCGTTTCACTACCTGGATTTTGGTTTCCTCTTCTTGCTTTGAAATGACAAGCCTTCATTCTGCATGCTACACACACCTTGTAGCAGTTTCAGTTTGAAGCATGTTGGTGCTCTCAAAAAGCTGTGTAACCTAGTTAGAGTGTGTCACTCTCTGGCACTGAATACACAACTTAGAGCTCCTTTCACCACAGACACGCAAACACATCTTTTTGGGAAAGTGCTACCTCAAGTCACTTGCAAATGTAAGGGTTTCAAGGAGAAAATGAAGTCAATCATGGTTTTGCACTCTGCAAACAATAGAAATGACCTCTTGTACATGCCCGTGTGAAATTCACAGCAAAATGCCCTTCTTTTCTTGTTTCTTGAAAGTTCTCAACACGTTAGGAGAAAGATCTGTTTGAGCAAGAGTGATGCAGTGTGCATTTTTCTGCATAACAAGTGATTGGGAAACATACTCCTTATTTTTCCACATTGTGTAAGAAACAACGTGAGGCTTGCAAGAGTTTGAACAATGCACCTCAAAACGAATTCCAGGAGTGAAAACACACGTTTCTAGAAAGACTCTGAAGCAGCAAGCAAAAGCATAGTGGCTGAGTGTTCCATCAATGAGAAACACACGCATTTCACTCTTCTGGAGTCAGTTTTCAGCCAGGAATTCATATGCATTTTGTACTGTGCAGAATGTAGCTACATGCTCGGGGGTTGTGTCATAGAAGCACCTCTCCTGCAGGAGCTTATTGCAGCATTCATTGTTTGGCTAAGTTCTTTAGGGTTGGTTTTGGACGGTCTTTTATCTTTGGTCAAATCCCGCTTCGTACGAAATATTTTCACAGCGCTGTTTCCAAGTGTCCACAAAGATCTGCTGCTTGAAACTGCCTACATGCACATCTCCCATACTGCTGTGCTCGTTTCACTACCTGGATTTTGGTTTCCTCTTCTTGCTTTGAAATGACAAGCCTTCATGCTGTATGCTACACACACCTTGTAGCAGTTTCAGTTTGAAGCATGTTGGCTCTCTCAAAAAGCTGTGTAACCTAGTTAGAGTGTGTCACTCTCCAGCACTGAATACACAACTTAGAGCTCCTTTCACCACAGACACGCAACCACATCTTTTTGGGAAAGTGCTACCTCAAGTCACTTGCAAATGTAAGGGTTTCAAGGAGAAAATGAAGTCAATCATGGTTTTGCACTCTGCAAAGAATAGAAATGACCTCTTGTACATGCCCGGGTGAATTTCACAGCAAAATGCCCTTCTTTTCTTGTTTCTTGAAAGTTCTCCACACGTTAGGAGAAAGATCTGTTTGAGCAAGAGTGATGCAGTGTGCATTTTTCTGCATTACAAGTGATTGGGAAACATAATCCTTATTTTTCCACATTGTGTAAGAAACAACGTGAGGCTCGCAAGAGTTTGAACAATGCACCCCAAAACGTATTCCAGGAGTGAAAACACATGTTTCTAGAAAGACTCTGAAGCAGCAAGCAAAAGCATAGTGGCTGAGTGTTCTTTCAATGAGAAACACACGCATTTCACTCTTCTGGAGTCAGTTTTCAGGCAGGAATTCATATGCATTTTGTACTGTGCAGAATGTAGCTACATGCTCGGGGGTTGTGTCATAGAAGCACCTCTCCTGCAGGAGCTTATTGCAACATTCATTGTTTGGGTAAGTTCTTTAGGGTTGATTTTGGAAAGTGTTTCATATTTGGTCAAATCCCGCTTCGTACGAAATATTTTCACAGCGCTGTTTCCAAGTGTCCACAAAGAACTGCTGCTTGAAACTGCCTACATGCACATCTCCCATACTGCTGTGCTCGTTTCACTACCTGGATTTTGGTTTCCTCTTCTTGCTTTGAAATGACAAGCCTTCATTCTGCATGCTACACACACCTTGTAGCAGTTTCAGTTTGAAGCATGTTGGTGCTCTCAAAAAGCTGTGTAACCTAGTTAGAGTGTGTCACTCTCCGGCACTGAATACACAACTTAGAGCTCCTTTCACCACAGACACGCAAACACATCTTTTTGGGAAAGTGCTACCTCAAGTCACTTGCAAATGTAAGGCTTTCATAGAGAAAATGAAGTCAATCATGGTTTTGCACTCTGCAAACAGTAGAAATGACCTCTTGTGCATGCCCGTGTGAATTTCACAGCAAAATGCCCTTCTTTTCTTGTTTCTTGAAAGTTCTCAACACATTAGGAGAAAGATCTGTTTGAGCAAGAGTGATGCAGTGTGCATTTTTCTGCATTACAAGTGATTGGGAAACATACTCCTTATTTTTCCACATTGTGTAAGAAACAACGTGAGGCTTGCAAGACTTTGAACAATGCACCCCAAAACGTATTCCAGGAGTGAAAACACACGTTTCTAGAAAGACTCTGAAGCAGCAAGCAAAAGCATAGTGGCTGAGTGTTCCATCAATGAGAAACACACGCATTTCACTCTTCTGGAGTCAGTTTTCAGCCAGGAATTCATATGCATTTTGTACTGTGCAGAATGTAGCTACATGCTCGGGGGTTGTGTCATAGAAGCACCTCTCCTGCAGGAGCTTATTGCAACATTCATTGTTTGGCTAAGTTCTTTAGGGTTGGTTTTGGAAGGTGTTTCATATTTGGTCATATCCCGCTTCGTACGAAATATTTTCACAGCGCTGTTTCCAAGTGTCCACAAAGATCTGCTGCTTGAAACTGCCTACATGCACATCTCCCATACTGCTGTGCTCGTTTCACTACCTGGATTTTGGTTTCCTCTTCTTGCTTTGAAATGACAAGCCTTCATTCTGCATGCTACACACACCTTGTAGCAGTTTCAGTTTGAAGCATGTTGGTGCTCTCAAAAAGCTGTGTAACCTAGTTAGAGTGTGTCACTCTCTGGCAGTGAATACACAACTTAGAGCTCCCTTCACCACAGACACGCAAACACATCTTTTTGGGAAAGTGCTACCTCAAGTCACTTGCAAATGTAAGGGTTTCAAGGAGAAAATGAAGTCAATCATGGTTTTGCACTCTGCAAACAATAGAAATGACCTCTTGTACATGCCCGTGTGAATTTCACAGCAAAATGCCCTTCTTTTCTTGTTTCTTGAAAGTTCTCAACACGTTAGGAGAAAGATCTGTTTGAGCAAGAGTGATGCAGTGTGCATTTTTCTGCATAACAAGTGATTGGGAAACATACTCCTTATTTTTCCACATTGTGTAAGAAACAACGTGAGGCTTGCAAGAGTTTGAACAATGCACCTCAAAACGAATTTCAGGAGTGAAAACACACGTTTCTAGAAAGACTCTGAAGCAGCAAGCAAAAGCATAGTGGCTGAGTGTTCCATCAATGAGAAACACACGCATTTCACTCTTCTGGAGTCAGTTTTCAGCCAGGAATTCATATGCATTTTGTACTGTGCAGAATGTAGCTACATGCTCGGGGGTTGTGTCATAGAAGCACCTCTCCTGCAGGAGCTTATTGCAGCATTCATTGTTTGGCTAAGTTCTTTAGGGTTGGTTTTGGACGGTCTTTTATCTTTGGTCAAATCCCGCTTCGTACGAAATATTTTCACAGCGCTGTTTCCAAGTGTCCACAAAGATCTGCTGCTTGAAACTGACTACATGCACATCTCCCATACTGCTGTGCTCGTTTCACTACTTGGATTTTGGTTTCCTCTTCTTGCTTTGAAATGACAAGCCTTCATGCTGTATGCTACACACACCTTGTAGCAGTTTCAGTTTGAAGCATGTTGGCTCTCTCAAAAAGCTGTGTAACCTAGTTAGAGTGTGTCACTCTCCAGCACTGAATACACAACTTAGAGCTCCTTTCACCACAGACACGCAACCACATCTTTTTGGGAAAGTGCTACCTCAAGTCACTTGCAAATGTAAGGCTTTCATAGAGAAAATGAAGTCAATCATGGTTTTGCACTCTGCAAACAGTAGAAATGACCTCTTGTGCATGCCCGTGTGAATTTCACAGCAAAATGCCCTTCTTTTCTTGTTTCTTGAAAGTTCTCAACACATTAGGAGAAAGATCTGTTTGAGCAAGAGTGATGCAGTGTGCATTTTTCTGCATTACAAGTGATTGGGAAACATACTCCTTATTTTTCCACATTGTGTAAGAAACAACGTGAGGCTTGCAAGACTTTGAACAATGCACCCCAAAACGTATTCCAGGAGTGAAAACACACGTTTCTAGAAAGACTCTGAAGCAGCAAGCAAAAGCATAGTGGCTGAGTGTTCCATCAATGAGAAACACACGCATTTCACTCTTCTGGAGTCAGTTTTCAGCCAGGAATTCATATGCATTTTGTACTGTGCAGAATGTAGCTACATGCTCGGGGGTTGTGTCATAGAAGCACCTCTCCTGCAGGAGCTTATTGCAACATTCATTGTTTGGCTAAGTTCTTTAGGGTTGGTTTTGGAAGGTGTTTCATATTTGGTCATATCCCGCTTCGTACGAAATATTTTCACAGCGCTGTTTCCAAGTGTCCACAAAGATCTGCTGCTTGAAACTGCCTACATGCACATCTCCCATACTGCTGTGCTCGTTTCACTACCTGGATTTTGGTTTCCTCTTCTTGCTTTGAAATGACAAGCCTTCATTCTGCATGCTACACACACCTTGTAGCAGTTTCAGTTTGAAGCATGTTGGTGCTCTCAAAAAGCTGTGTAACCTAGTTAGAGTGTGTCACTCTCTGGCACTGAATACACAACTTAGAGCTCCTTTCACCACAGACACGCAAACACATCTTTTTGGGAAAGTGCTACCTCAAGTCACTTGCAAATGTAAGGGTTTCAAGGAGAAAATGAAGTCAATCATGGTTTTGCACTCTGCAAACAATAGAAATGACCTCTTGTACATGCCTGTGTGAATTTCACAGCAAAATGCCCTTCTTTTCTTGTTTCTTGAAAGTTCTCAACACGTTAGGAGAAAGATCTGTTTGAGCAAGAGTGATGCAGTGTGCATTTTTCTGCATAACAAGTGATTGGGAAACATACTCCTTATTTTTCCACATTGTGTAAGAAACAACGTGAGGCTTGCAAGAGTTTGAACAATGCACCTCAAAACGAATTCCAGGAATGAAAACACACGTTTCTAGAAAGACTCTGAAGCAGCAAGCAAAAGCATAGTGGCTGAGTGTTCCATCAATGAGAAACACACGCATTTCACTCTTCTGGAGTCAGTTTTCAGCCAGGAATTCATATGCATTTTGTACTGTGCAGAATGTAGCTACATGCTCGGGGGTTGTGTCATAGAAGCACCTCTCCTGCAGGAGCTTATTGCAGCATTCATTGTTTGGCTAAGTTCTTTAGGGTTGGTTTTGGACGGTCTTTTATCTTTGGTCAAATCCCGCTTCGTACGAAATATTTTCACAGCGCTGTTTCCAAGTGTCCACAAAGATCTGCTGCTTGAAACTGACTACATGCACATCTCCCATACTGCTGTGCTCGTTTCACTACCTGGATTTTGGTTTCCTCTTCTTGCTTTGAAATGACAAGCCTTCATGCTGTATGCTACACACACCTTGTAGCAGTTTCAGTTTGAAGCATGTTGGCTCTCTCAAAAAGCTGTGTAACCTAGTTAGAGTGTGTCACTCTCCAGCACTGAATACACAACTTAGAGCTCCTTTCACCACAGACACGCAACCACATCTTTTTGGGAAAGTGCTACCTCAAGTCACTTGCAAATGTAAGGCTTTCATAGAGAAAATGAAGTCAATCATGGTTTTGCACTCTGCAAACAGTAGAAATGACCTCTTGTGCATGCCCGTGTGAATTTCACAGCAAAATGCCCTTCTTTTCTTGTTTCTTGAAAGTTCTCAACACATTAGGAGAAAGATCTGTTTGAGCAAGAGTGATGCAGTGTGCATTTTTCTGCATAACAAGTGATTGGGAAACATACTCCTGATTTTTCCACATTGTGTAAGAAACAACGTGAGGCTTGCAAGAGTTTGAACAATGCACCCCAAAACGTATTCCAGGAGTGAAAACACACGTTTCTAGAAAGACTCTGAAGCAGCAAGCAAAAGCATAGTGGCTGAGTGTTCCATCAATGAGAAACACACGCATTTCACTCTTCTGGAGTCAGTTTTCAGCCAGGAATTCATATGCATTTTGTACTGTGCAGAATGTAGCTACATGCTCGGCGGTTGTGTCATAGAAGCACCTCTCTTGCAGGAGCTTATTGCAGCATTCATTGTTTGGCTAAGTTCTTTAGGGTTGGTTTTGGAAGGTGTTTCATATTTGGTCAAATCCCTTTTCGTACGAAATATTTTCACAGCGCTGTTTCCAAGTGTCCACAAAGATCTGCTGCTTGAAACTGCCTACATGCACATCTCCCATACTGCTGTGCTCGTTTCACTACCTGGATTTTGGTTTCCTCTTCTTGCTTTGAAATGACAAGCCTTCATTCTGCATGCTACACACACCTTGTAGCAGTTTCAGTTTGAAGCATGTTGGTGCTCTCAAAAAGCTGTGTAACCTAGTTAGAGTGTGTCACTCTCCGGCACTGAATACACAACTTAGAGCTCCTTTCACCACAGACACGCAAACACATCTTTTTGGGAAAGTGCTACCTCAAGTCACTTGCAAATGCAAGGCTTTCATAGAGAAAATGTAGTCAATCATGGTTTTGCACTCTGCAAACAGTAGAAATGACCTCTTGTGCATGCCCGTGTGAATTTCACAGCAAAATGCCCTTCTTTTCTTGTTTCTTGAAAGTTCTCAACACATTAGGAGAAAGATCTGTTTGAGCAAGAGTGATGCAGTGTGCATTTTTCTGCATAACAAGTGATTGGGAAACATACTCCTTATTTTTCCACATTGTGTAAGAAACAACGTGAGGCTTGCAAGAGTTTGAACAATGCACCCCAAAACGTATTCCAGGTGTGAAAACACACGTTACTAGAAAGACTCTGAAGCAGCAAGCAAAAGCATAGTGGCTGAGTGTTCTTTCAATGAGAAACACACGCATTTCACTCTTCTGGAGTCAGTTTTCAGCCAGGAATTCATATGCATTTTGTACTGTGCAGAATGTAGCTACATTCTCGGGGGTTGTGTCATAGAAGCTCCTCTCCTGCAGGACCTTATTGCAACATTCATTATTTGGCTAAGTTCATTAGGGTTGGTTTTGGAAGGTGTTTCATCTTTGGTGAAATCCCGCTTCGTACGAAATATTTTCACAGCGCTGTTTCCAAGTGTCCACAAAGATCTGCTGCTTGAAACTGCCTACATGCACATCTCCCATACTGCTGTGCTCGTTTCACTACCTGGATTTTGGTTTCCTCTTCTTGCTTTGAAATGACAAGCCTTCATTCTGCATGCTACACACACCTTGTAGCAGTTTCAGTTTGAAGCATGTTGGTGCTCTCAAAAAGCTGTGTAACCTAGTTAGAGTGTGTCACTCTCCGGCACTGAATACACAACTTAGAGCTCCTTTCACCACAGACACGCAAACACATCTTTTTGGGAAAGTGCTACCTCAAGTCACTTGCAAATGTAAGGCTTTAATAGAGAAAATGAAGTCAATCATGGTTTTGTACTCTGCAAACAGTAGAAATGACCTCTTGTGCATGCCCGTGTGAATTTCACAGCAAACTGCCCTTCTTTTCTTGTTTCTTGAAAGTTCTCAACACATTAGGAGAAAGATCTGTTTGAGCAAGAGTGATGCAGTGTGCATTTTTCTGCATTACAAGTGATTGGGAAACATACTCCTTATTTTTCCACATTGTGTAAGAAACAACGTGAGGCTTGCAAGAGTTTGAACAATGCATCCCAAAACGTATTCCAGGAGTGAAAACACACGTTTCTAGAAAGACTCTGAAGCAGCAAGCAAAAGCATAGTGGCTGAGTGTTCCATCAATGAGAAACACACGCATTTCACTCTTCTGGAGTCAGTTTTCAGCCAGGAATTCATATGCATTTTGTACTGTGCAGAATGTAGCTACATGCTCGGGGGTTGTGTCATAGAAGCACCTCTCCTGCAGGAGCTTATTGCAACATTCATTGTTTGGCTAACTTCTTTAGGGTTGGTTTTGGAAGGTGTTTCATATTTGGTCATATCCCGCTTCGTACGAAATATTTTCACAGCGCTGTTTCCAAGTGTCCACAAAGATCTGCTGCTTGAAACTGCCTACATGCACATCTCCCATACTGCTGTGCTCGTTTCACTACCTGGATTTTGGTTTCCTCTTCTTGCTTTGAAATGACAAGCCTTCATTCTCCATGCTACACACACCTTGTAGCAGTTTCAGTTAGAAGCATATTGGTGCTCTCAAAAAGCTGTGTAACCTAGTCAGAGTGTGTCACTCTCCAGCACTGAATACACAACTTAGAGCTCCTTTCACCACAGACACGCAAACACATCTTTTTGGGAAAGTGCTACCTCAAGTCACTTGCAAATGTAAGGGAGAAAATGAAGTCAATCATGGTTTTGCACTCTGCAAACAATAGAAATGACCTCTTGTACATGCCCGTGTGAATTTCACAGCAAAATGCCCTTCTTTTCTTGTTTCTTGAAAGTTCTCAACACGTTAGGAGAAAGATCTGTTTGAGCAAGAGTGATGCAGTGTGCATTTTTCTGCATTACAAGTGATTGGGAAACATACTCCTTATTTTTCCACATTGTGTAAGAAACAACGTGAGGCTTGCAAGAGTTTGAACAATGCACCCCAAAACGTATTCCAGGAGTGAAAACACACGTTTCTAGAAAGACTCTGAAGCAGCAAGCAAAAGCATAGTGGCTGAGTGTTCTTTCAATGAGAAACACACGCATTTCACTCTTCTGGAGTCAGTTTTCAGCCAGGAATTCATATGCATTTTGTACTGTGCAGAATGTAGCTACATGCTCGGGGGTTGTGTCATAGAAGCACCTCTCCTGCAGGAGCTTATTGCAACATTCATTGTTTGGCTAAGTTCTTTAGGATTGGTTTTGGAAGGTGTTTCATATTTGGTCAAATCCCGCTTCGTACGAAATATTTTCACAGCGCTGTTTCCAAGTGTCCACAAAGATCTGCTGCTTGAAACTGCCTACATGCACATCTCCCATACTGCTTTTCTCGTTTCACTACCTGGATTTTGGTTTCCTCTTCTTGCTTTGAAATGACAAGCCTTCATTCTGCATGCTACACACACCTTGTAGCAGTTTCAGTTTGAAGCATGTTGGTGCTCTCAAAAAGCTGTGTAACCTAGTTAGAGTGTGTCACTCTCCGGCACTGAATACACAACTTAGAGCTCCTTTGACCACAGACACGCAAACACATCTTTTTGGGAAAGTGCTACCTCAAGTCCCTTGCAAATGTAAGGCTTTCATAGAGAAAATGAAGTCAATCATGGTTTTGCACTCTGCAAACAGCAGAAATGACCTCTTGTGCATGCCCGTGTGAATTTCACAGCAAAATGCCCTTCTTTTCTTGTTTCTTGAAAGTTCTCAACACATTAGGAGAAAGATCTGTTTGAGCAAGAGTGATGCAGTGTGCATTTTTCTGCATTACAAGTGATTGGGAAACATACTCCTTATTTTTGCACACTGTGTAAGAAACAACGTGAGGCTTGCAAGACTTTGAACAATGCACCCCAAAACGTATTCCAGGAGTGAAAACACACGTTTCTAGAAAGACTCTGAAGCAGCAAGCAAAAGCATAGTGGCAGAGTGTTCTTTCAATGAGAAACACACGCATTTCACTCTTCTGGAGTCAGTTTTAAGCCAGGAATTCATATGCATTTTGTACTGTGCAGAATGTAGCTACATGCTCGGGGGTTGTGTCATAGAAGCACCTCTCCTGCAGGAGCTTATTGCAACCTTCATTGTTTGGCTAAGTTCTTTAGGGTTGGTTTTGGATGGTGTTTCATATTTGGTGAAATCCCGCTTCGTACGAAATATTTTCACAGCTCTGTTTCCAAGTGTCCACAAAGATCTGCTGCTTGAAACTTCCTACATGCACATCTCCCATACTGCTGTGCTCGTTTCACTACCTGGATTTTGGTTTCCTCTTCTTGCTTTGAAATGACAAGCCTTCATTCTGCATGCTACACACACCTTGTAGCAGTTTCAGTTTGAAGCATGTTGGTGCTCTCAAAAAGCTGTGTAACCTAGTTAGAGTGAGTCACTCTCCGGCACTGAATACACAACTTAGAGCTCCTTTCACCACAGACACGCAAACACATCTTTTTGGGAAAGTGCTACCTCAAGTCACTTGCAAATGTAAGGGTTTCAAGGAGAAAATGAAGTCAATCATGGTTTTGCACTCTGCAAACAATAGAAATGACCTCTTGTACATGCCCGTGTGAATTTCACAGCAAAATGCCCTTCTTTTCTTGTTTCTTGAAAGTTCTCAACACATTAGGAGAAAGATCTGTTTGAGCAAGAGTGATGCAGTGTGCATTTTTCTGCATTACAAGTGATTGGGAAACATACTCCTTATTTTTCCACATTGTGTAAGAAACAACGTGAGGCTTGCAAGAGTTTGAACAATGCACCCCAAAACGTATTCCAGGAGTGAAAACACAGGTTTCTAGAAAGACTCTGAAGCAGCAAGCAAAAGCATAGTGGCTGAGTGTTCCATCAATGAGAAACACACGCATTTTACTCTTCTGGAGTCAGTTTTCAGCCAGGAATTCATATGCATTTTGTACTGTGCAGAATGTAGCTACATGCTCGGGGGTTGTGTCATAGAAGCACCTCTCCTGCAGGAGCTTATTGCAGCATTCATTGTTTGGCTAAGTTCTTTAGGGTTGGTTTTGGAAGATGTTTCATATTTGGTCAAATCCCGCTTCGTACGAAATATTTTCACAGCGTTGTTTCCAAGTGTCCACAAAGATCTGCTGCTTGAAACTGCCTACATGCACATCTCCCATACTGCTGTGCTCGTTTCACTACCTGAATTTTGGTTTCCTCTTCTTGCTTTGAAATGACAAGCCTTAATTCTGCATGCTACACACACCTTGTAGCAGTTTCAGTTTGAAGCATGCTTGTGCTCTCAAAAAGCTGTGTAACCTAGTTAGAGTGTGTCACTCTCCAGCACTGAATACACAACTTAGAGCTCCTTTCACCACAGACACGCAACCACATCTTTTTGGGAAAGTGCTACCTCAAGTCACTTGCAAATGTAAGGCTTTCATAGAGAAAATGAAGTCAATCATGGTTTTGTACTCTGCAAACAGTAGAAATTACCTCTTGTGCATGCCCGTGTGAATTTCACAGCAAAATGCCCTTCTTTTCTTGTTTCTTGAAAGTTCTCAACACATTAGGAGAAAGATCTGTTTGAGCAAGAGTGATGCAGTGTGCATTTTTCTACATAACAAGTGATTGGGAAACATATTCCTTATTTTTCCACATTGTGTAAGAAACAACGTGAGGCTTGCAAGACTTTGAACAATGCACCCCAAAACGTATTCCAGGTGTGAAAACACACGTTACTAGAAAGACTCTGAAGCAGCAAGCAAAAGCATAGTGGCTGAGTGTTCTTTCAATGAGAAACACACGCGTTTCACTCTTCTGGAGTCAGTTTTCAGCCAGGAATTCATATGCATTTTGTACTGTGCAGAATGTAGCTACATGCTCGGGGGTTGTGTCATTGAAGCACCTCTCCTGCAGGAGCTTATTGCAACATTCATTGTTTGGCTAAGTTCTTTAGGGTTGGTTTTGGAAGGTGTTTCATATTTGGTCAAATCCCGCTTCGTACGAAATATTTTCACAGCGCTGTTTCCAAGTGTCCACAAAGATCTGCTGCTTGAAACTGCCTACATGCACAGCTCCCATACTGCTGTGTTCATTTCACTACCTGGATTTTGGTTTCCTCTTCTTGCTTTGAAATGACAAGCCTTCATTCTGGATGCTACACACACCTTGTAGTAGTTTCAGTTTGAAGCATGTTGGTGCTCTCAAAAAGCTGTGTAACCTAGTTAGAGTGTGTCACTCTCCGGCACTGAATACACAACTTAGAGCTCCTTTCACCACAGACACGCAAACACATCTTTTTGGAAAAGTGCTACCTCAAGTCACTTGCAAATGTAAGGCTTTCATAGAGAAAATGAAGTCAATCATGCTTTTGCACTCTGCAAACAGTAGAAATGACCTCTTGTGCATGCCCGTGTGAATTTCACAGCAAAATGCCCTTCTTTTCTTGTTTCTTGAAAGTTCTCAACACATTAGGAGAAAGATCTGTGTGAGCAAGAGTGCTGCAGGCTGCATTTTTCTGCATTACAAGTGATTGGGAAACATACTCCTTATTTTTCCACATTGTGTAAGAAACAACGTGAGGCTTGCAAGAGTTTGAACAATGCACCCCAAAACGTATTCCAGGAGTGAAAACACACGTTTCTAGAAAGACTCTGAAGCAGCAAGCAAAAGCATAGTGGCTGAGTGTTCTTTCAATGAGAAACACACGCATTTCACTCTTCTGGAGTCAATTTTCAGCCAGGAATTCATATGCATTTTGTACTGTGCAGAATGTAGCTACATGCTCGGGGGTTGTGTCATAGAAGCACCTCTCCTGCAGGAGCTTATTGCAACATTCATTGTTTGGCTAAGTTCTTTAGGGTTGGTTTTGGAAGGTGTTTCATATTTGGTGAAATCCCGCTTCGTACGAAATATTTTCACAGCGCTGTTTCCAAGTGTCCACAAAGATCTGCTGCTTGAAACTGCCTACATGCACATCTCCCATACTGCTGTGTTCGTTTCACTACCTGGATTTTGGTTTCCTCTTCTTGCTTTGAAATGACAAGCCTTCATTCTGCATGCTACACGAACCTTGTAGCAGTTTCAGTTTGAAGCATGTTGGTGCTCTCAAAAAGCTGTGTAACCTAGTTAGAGTGTGTCACTCTCCGGCACTGAATACACATCTTAGAGCTCCTTTCACCACAGACAGGCAAACACATCTTTTTGGGAAAGTGCTACCTCAAGTCACTTGCAAATGTAAGGCTTTCATAGAGAAAATGAAGTCAATCATGGTTTTGTACTCTGCAAACAGTAGAAATGACCTCTTGTGCATGCCCGTGTGAATTTCACAGCAAAATGCCCTTCTTTTCTTGTTTCTTGAAAGTTCTCAACACATTAGGAGAAAGATCTGTTTGAGCAAGAGTGATGCAGTGTGCATTTTTCTGCATTACAAGTGATTGGGAAACATACTCCTTATTTTTCCACATTGTGTAAGAAACAACGTGAGGCTTGCAAGAGTTTGAACAATGCACCCCAAAACGTATTCCAGGAGTGAAAACACACGTTTCTAGAAAGACTCTGAAGCAGCAAGCAAAAGCATAGTGGCTGAGTGTTCTTTCAATGAGAAACACACGCATTTCACTCTTCTGGAGTCAGTTTTTAGCCAGGAATTCATATGCATTTTGTACTGTGCAGAATGTAGCTACATGCTCGGGGGTTGTGTCATAGAAGCACCTCTCCTGCAGGAGCTTATTGCAACATTCATTGTTTGGCTAAGTTCTTTAGGGTTGGTTTTGGAAGGTGTTTCATATTTGGTCAAATCCCGCTTCGTACGAAATATTTTCACAGCGCTGTTTCCAAGTGTCCACAAAGATCTGCTGCTTGAAACTGCCTACATGCACATCTCCCATACTGCTGTGTTCGTTTCACTACCTGGATTTTGGTTTCCTCTTCTTGCTTTGAAATGACAAGCCTTCATTCTGCATGCTACACACACCTTGTAGCAGTTTCAGTTTGAAGCATGTTGGTGCTCTCAAAAAGCTGTGTAACCTAGTTAGAGTGTGTCACTCTCCGGCACTGAATACACAACTTAGAGCTCCTTTCACCACAGACACGCAAACACATCTTTTTGGGAAAGTGCTACCTCAAGTCACTTGCAAATGTAAGGCTTTCATAGAGAAAATGAAGTCAATCATGGTTTTGCACTCTCAAACAGTAGAAATGACCTCTTGTGCATGCCCGTGTGAATTTCACAGCAAAATGCCCTTCTTTTCTTGTTTCTTGAAAGTTCTCAACACATTAGGAGAAAGATCTGTTTGAGCAAGAGTGATGCAGTGTGCATTTTTCTGCATTACAAGTGATTGGGAAACATACTCCATATTTTTCCACATTGTGTAAGAAACAACGTGAGGCTTGCAAGAGTTTGAACAATGCACCCCAAAACGTATTCCAGGAGTGAAAACACAGGTTTCTAGAAAGACTCTGAAGCAGCAAGCAAAAGCATAGTGGCTGAGTGTTCCATCAATGAGAAACACACGCATTTCACTCTTCTGGAGTCAGTTTTCAGCCAGGAATTCATATGCATTTTGTACTGTGCAGAATGTAGCTACATGCTCGGGGGTTGGGTCATAGAAGCACCTCTCCTGCAGGAGCTTATTGCAGCATTCATTGTTTGGCTAAGTTCTTTAGGGTAGGTTTTGGAAGGTGTTTCATATTTGGTCAAATCCCGCTTCTGACGAAATATTTTCACAGCGCTGTTTCCAAGTGTCCACAAAGATCTGCTGCTTGAAACTGCCTACATGCACATCTCCCATACTGCTTTGCTCGTTTCACTACCTGGATTTTGGTTTCCTTTTCTTGCTTTGAAATGACAAGCCTTCATTCTGCATGCTACACACACCTTGTAGCAGTTTCAGTTTGAAGCATGTTGGTGCTCTCAAAAAGCTGTGTAACCTAGTTAGAGTGTGTCACTCTCCGGCACTGAATACACAACTTAGAGCTCCTTTCACCACAGACACGCAAACACATCTTTTTGGGAAAGTGCTACCTCAAGTCACTTGCAAATGTAACGGTTTCCAGGAGAAAATGAAGTCAATCATGGTTTTGCACTCTGCAAAAAATAGAAATGACCTCTTGTACATGCCCGTGTGAATTTCACAGCAAAATGCCCTTCTTTTCTTGTTTCTTGAAAGTTCTCAACACGTTAGGAGAAAGATCTGTTTGAGCAAGAGTGATGCAGTGTGCATTTTTCTGCATAACAAGTGATTGGGAAACATACTCCTTATTTTTCCACATTGTGTAAGAAACAACGTGAGGCTTGCAAGAGTTTGAACAATGCACCCCAACGTGTTCCAGGAGTGAAAACACACGTTTATAGAAAGACTCTGAAGCAGCAAGCAAAAGCATAGTGGCTGAGTGTTCCATCAATGAGAAACACACGCATTTCACTCTTCTGGAGTCAGTTTTCAGCCAGGAATTCATATGCATTTTGTACTGTGCAGAATGTAGCTACTTGCTCGGGGGTTGTGTCATAGAAGCACCTCTCCTGCAGGAGCTTATTGCAGCATTCATTGTTTGGCTAAGTTCTTTAGGGTTGGTTTTGGAAGGTGTTTCATATTTGGTCAAATCCCGCTTCGTACGAAATATTTTCACAGCGCTGTTTCCAAGTGTCCACAAAGATCTGCTGCTTGAAACTGCCTACATGCACATCTCCCATACTGCTGTGCTCGTTTCACTACCTGGATTTTGGTTTCCTCTTCTTGCTTTGAAATGCAAGCCTTTATTCTCCATGCTACACACACGTTGTAGCAGTTTCTTTTAGAAGCATATTGGTGCTCTCAAAAGGTGTGTAACCTAGTTAGAGTGTGTCACTCTCCGGCACTGAATACACAACTTAGAGCTCCTTTCACCACAGAAACGCAAACACATCTTTTTGGGAAAGTGGTACCTCAAGTCACTTGCAAATGTAAGGGTTTCATAGAGAAAATGAAGTCAATCATGATTTTGCACTCTGCAAACAATAAAAATGACCTCTTGTACATTCCCGTGTGAATTTCACAGCAAAATGCCCTTCTTTTCTTGTTTCTTGAAAGTTCTCAACACATTAGGAGAAAGATCTGTGTGAGCAAGAGTGATGCAGTGTGCATTTTTCTGCATTACAAGTGATTGGGAAACATACTCCATATTTTTCCACATTGTGTAAGAAACAACGTGAGGCTTGCAAGACTTTGAACAATGCACCCCAAAACGTATTCCAGGAGTGAAAACACACGTTTCTAGAAAGACTCTGAAGCAGCAAGCAAAAGCATAGTGGCAGAGTGTTCTTTCAATGAGAAACACACGCATTTCACTCTTCTGGAGTCAGTTTTAAGCCAGGAATTCATATGCATTTTGTACTGTGCAGAATGTAGCTACATGCTCGGGGGTTGTGTCATAGAAGCACCTCTCCTGCAGGAGCTTATTGCAACCTTCATTGTTTGGCTAAGTTCTTTAGGGTTGGTTTTGGATGGTGTTTCATATTTGGTGAAATCCCGCTTCGTACGAAATATTTTCACAGCTCTGTTTCCAAGTGTCCACAAAGATCTGCTGCTTGAAACTTCCTACATGCACATCTCCCATACTGCTGTGCTCGTTTCACTACCTGGATTTTGGTTTCCTCTTCTTGCTTTGAAATGACAAGCCTTCATTCTGCATGCTACACACACCTTGTAGCAGTTTCAGTTTGAAGCATGTTGGTGCTCTCAAAAAGCTGTGTAACCTAGTTAGAGTGAGTCACTCTCCGGCACTGAATACACAACTTAGAGCTCCTTTCACCACAGACACGCAAACACATCTTTTTGGGAAAGTGCTACCTCAAGTCACTTGCAAATGTAAGGGTTTCAAGGAGAAAATGAAGTCAATCATGGTTTTGCACTCTGCAAACAATAGAAATGACCTCTTGTACATGCCCGTGTGAATTTCACAGCAAAATGCCCTTCTTTTCTTGTTTCTTGAAAGTTCTCAACACATTAGGAGAAAGATCTGTTTGAGCAAGAGTGATGCAGTGTGCATTTTTCTGCATTACAAGTGATTGGGAAACATACTCCTTATTTTTCCACATTGTGTAAGAAACAACGTGAGGCTTGCAAGAGTTTGAACAATGCACCCCAAAACGTATTCCAGGAGTGAAAACACAGGTTTCTAGAAAGACTCTGAAGCAGCAAGCAAAAGCATAGTGGCTGAGTGTTCCATCAATGAGAAACACACGCATTTTACTCTTCTGGAGTCAGTTTTCAGCCAGGAATTCATATGCATTTTGTACTGTGCAGAATGTAGCTACATGCTCGGGGGTTGTGTCATAGAAGCACCTCTCCTGCAGGAGCTTATTGCAGCATTCATTGTTTGGCTAAGTTCTTTAGGGTTGGTTTTGGAAGATGTTTCATATTTGGTCAAATCCCGCTTCGTACGAAATATTTTCACAGCGTTGTTTCCAAGTGTCCACAAAGATCTGCTGCTTGAAACTGCCTACATGCACATCTCCCATACTGCTGTGCTCGTTTCACTACCTGAATTTTGGTTTCCTCTTCTTGCTTTGAAATGACAAGCCTTAATTCTGCATGCTACACACACCTTGTAGCAGTTTCAGTTTGAAGCATGCTTGTGCTCTCAAAAAGCTGTGTAACCTAGTTAGAGTGTGTCACTCTCCAGCACTGAATACACAACTTAGAGCTCCTTTCACCACAGACACGCAACCACATCTTTTTGGGAAAGTGCTACCTCAAGTCACTTGCAAATGTAAGGCTTTCATAGAGAAAATGAAGTCAATCATGGTTTTGTACTCTGCAAACAGTAGAAATTACCTCTTGTGCATGCCCGTGTGAATTTCACAGCAAAATGCCCTTCTTTTCTTGTTTCTTGAAAGTTCTCAACACATTAGGAGAAAGATCTGTTTGAGCAAGAGTGATGCAGTGTGCATTTTTCTACATAACAAGTGATTGGGAAACATATTCCTTATTTTTCCACATTGTGTAAGAAACAACGTGAGGCTTGCAAGACTTTGAACAATGCACCCCAAAACGTATTCCAGGTGTGAAAACACACGTTACTAGAAAGACTCTGAAGCAGCAAGCAAAAGCATAGTGGCTGAGTGTTCTTTCAATGAGAAACACACGCGTTTCACTCTTCTGGAGTCAGTTTTCAGCCAGGAATTCATATGCATTTTGTACTGTGCAGAATGTAGCTACATGCTCGGGGGTTGTGTCATTGAAGCACCTCTCCTGCAGGAGCTTATTGCAACATTCATTGTTTGGCTAAGTTCTTTAGGGTTGGTTTTGGAAGGTGTTTCATATTTGGTCAAATCCCGCTTCGTACGAAATATTTTCACAGCGCTGTTTCCAAGTGTCCACAAAGATCTGCTGCTTGAAACTGCCTACATGCACAGCTCCCATACTGCTGTGTTCATTTCACTACCTGGATTTTGGTTTCCTCTTCTTGCTTTGAAATGACAAGCCTTCATTCTGGATGCTACACACACCTTGTAGTAGTTTCAGTTTGAAGCATGTTGGTGCTCTCAAAAAGCTGTGTAACCTAGTTAGAGTGTGTCACTCTCCGGCACTGAATACACAACTTAGAGCTCCTTTCACCACAGACACGCAAACACATCTTTTTGGAAAAGTGCTACCTCAAGTCACTTGCAAATGTAAGGCTTTCATAGAGAAAATGAAGTCAATCATGCTTTTGCACTCTGCAAACAGTAGAAATGACCTCTTGTGCATGCCCGTGTGAATTTCACAGCAAAATGCCCTTCTTTTCTTGTTTCTTGAAAGTTCTCAACACATTAGGAGAAAGATCTGTGTGAGCAAGAGTGCTGCAGGCTGCATTTTTCTGCATTACAAGTGATTGGGAAACATACTCCTTATTTTTCCACATTGTGTAAGAAACAACGTGAGGCTTGCAAGAGTTTGAACAATGCACCCCAAAACGTATTCCAGGAGTGAAAACACACGTTTCTAGAAAGACTCTGAAGCAGCAAGCAAAAGCATAGTGGCTGAGTGTTCTTTCAATGAGAAACACACGCATTTCACTCTTCTGGAGTCAGTTTTCAGCCAGGAATTCATATGCATTTTGTACTGTGCAGAATGTAGCTACATGCTCGGGGGTTGTGTCATAGAAGCACCTCTCCTGCAGGAGCTTATTGCAACATTCATTGTTTGGCTAAGTTCTTTAGGGTTGGTTTTGGAAGGTGTTTCATATTTGGTGAAATCCCGCTTCGTACGAAATATTTTCACAGCGCTGTTTCCAAGTGTCCACAAAGATCTGCTGCTTGAAACTGCCTACATGCACATCTCCCATACTGCTGTGTTCGTTTCACTACCTGGATTTTGGTTTCCTCTTCTTGCTTTGAAATGACAAGCCTTCATTCTGCATGCTACACGAACCTTGTAGCAGTTTCAGTTTGAAGCATGTTGGTGCTCTCAAAAAGCTGTGTAACCTAGTTAGAGTGTGTCACTCTCCGGCACTGAATACACATCTTAGAGCTCCTTTCACCACAGACAGGCAAACACATCTTTTTGGGAAAGTGCTACCTCAAGTCACTTGCAAATGTAAGGCTTTCATAGAGAAAATGAAGTCAATCATGGTTTTGTACTCTGCAAACAGTAGAAATGACCTCTTGTGCATGCCCGTGTGAATTTCACAGCAAAATGCCCTTCTTTTCTTGTTTCTTGAAAGTTCTCAACACATTAGGAGAAAGATCTGTTTGAGCAAGAGTGATGCAGTGTGCATTTTTCTGCATTACAAGTGATTGGGAAACATACTCCTTATTTTTCCACATTGTGTAAGAAACAACGTGAGGCTTGCAAGAGTTTGAACAATGCACCCCAAAACGTATTCCAGGAGTGAAAACACACGTTTCTAGAAAGACTCTGAAGCAGCAAGCAAAAGCATAGTGGCTGAGTGTTCTTTCAATGAGAAACACACGCATTTCACTCTTCTGGAGTCAGTTTTTAGCCAGGAATTCATATGCATTTTGTACTGTGCAGAATGTAGCTACATGCTCGGGGGTTGTGTCATAGAAGCACCTCTCCTGCAGGAGCTTATTGCAACATTCATTGTTTGGCTAAGTTCTTTAGGGTTGGTTTTGGAAGGTGTTTCATATTTGGTCAAATCCCGCTTCGTACGAAATATTTTCACAGCGCTGTTTCCAAGTGTCCACAAAGATCTGCTGCTTGAAACTGCCTACATGCACATCTCCCATACTGCTGTGTTCGTTTCACTACCTGGATTTTGGTTTCCTCTTCTTGCTTTGAAATGACAAGCCTTCATTCTGCATGCTACACACACCTTGTAGCAGTTTCAGTTTGAAGCATGTTGGTGCTCTCAAAAAGCTGTGTAACCTAGTTAGAGTGTGTCACTCTCCGGCACTGAATACACAACTTAGAGCTCCTTTCACCACAGACACGCAAACACATCTTTTTGGGAAAGTGCTACCTCAAGTCACTTGCAAATGTAAGGCTTTCATAGAGAAAATGAAGTCAATCATGGTTTTGCACTCTCAAACAGTAGAAATGACCTCTTGTGCATGCCCGTGTGAATTTCACAGCAAAATGCCCTTCTTTTCTTGTTTCTTGAAAGTTCTCAACACATTAGGAGAAAGATCTGTTTGAGCAAGAGTGATGCAGTGTGCATTTTCTGCATTACAAGTGATTGGGAAACATACTCCATATTTTTCCACATTGTGTAAGAAACAACGTGAGGCTTGCAAGAGTTTGAACAATGCACCCCAAAACGTATTCCAGGAGTGAAAACACAGGTTTCTAGAAAGACTCTGAAGCAGCAAGCAAAAGCATAGTGGCTGAGTGTTCCATCAATGAGAAACACACGCATTTCACTCTTCTGGAGTCAGTTTTCAGCCAGGAATTCATATGCATTTTGTACTGTGCAGAATGTAGCTACATGCTCGGGGGTTGGGTCATAGAAGCACCTCTCCTGCAGGAGCTTATTGCAGCATTCATTGTTTGGCTAAGTTCTTTAGGGTAGGTTTTGGAAGGTGTTTCATATTTGGTCAAATCCCGCTTCTGACGAAATATTTTCACAGCGCTGTTTCCAAGTGTCCACAAAGATCTGCTGCTTGAAACTGCCTACATGCACATCTCCCATACTGCTTTGCTCGTTTCACTACCTGGATTTTGGTTTCCTTTTCTTGCTTTGAAATGACAAGCCTTCATTCTGCATGCTACACACACCTTGTAGCAGTTTCAGTTTGAAGCATGTTGGTGCTCTCAAAAAGCTGTGTAACCTAGTTAGAGTGTGTCACTCTCCGGCACTGAATACACAACTTAGAGCTCCTTTCACCACAGACACGCAAACACATCTTTTTGGGAAAGTGCTACCTCAAGTCACTTGCAAATGTAACGGTTTCCAGGAGAAAATGAAGTCAATCATGGTTTTGCACTCTGCAAAAAATAGAAATGACCTCTTGTACATGCCCGTGTGAATTTCACAGCAAAATGCCCTTCTTTTCTTGTTTCTTGAAAGTTCTCAACACGTTAGGAGAAAGATCTGTTTGAGCAAGAGTGATGCAGTGTGCATTTTTCTGCATAACAAGTGATTGGGAAACATACTCCTTATTTTTCCACATTGTGTAAGAAACAACGTGAGGCTTGCAAGAGTTTGAACAATGCACCCCAACGTGTTCCAGGAGTGAAAACACACGTTTATAGAAAGACTCTGAAGCAGCAAGCAAAAGCATAGTGGCTGAGTGTTCCATCAATGAGAAACACACGCATTTCACTCTTCTGGAGTCAGTTTTCAGCCAGGAATTCATATGCATTTTGTACTGTGCAGAATGTAGCTACTTGCTCGGGGGTTGTGTCATAGAAGCACCTCTCCTGCAGGAGCTTATTGCAGCATTCATTGTTTGGCTAAGTTCTTTAGGGTTGGTTTTGGAAGGTGTTTCATATTTGGTCAAATCCCGCTTCGTACGAAATATTTTCACAGCGCTGTTTCCAAGTGTCCACAAAGATCTGCTGCTTGAAACTGCCTACATGCACATCTCCCATACTGCTGTGCTCGTTTCACTACCTGGATTTTGGTTTCCTCTTCTTGCTTTGAAATGCAAGCCTTTATTCTCCATGCTACACACACGTTGTAGCAGTTTCTTTTAGAAGCATATTGGTGCTCTCAAAAGGTGTGTAACCTAGTTAGAGTGTGTCACTCTCCGGCACTGAATACACAACTTAGAGCTCCTTTCACCACAGAAACGCAAACACATCTTTTTGGGAAAGTGGTACCTCAAGTCACTTGCAAATGTAAGGGTTTCATAGAGAAAATGAAGTCAATCATGATTTTGCACTCTGCAAACAATAAAAATGACCTCTTGTACATTCCCGTGTGAATTTCACAGCAAAATGCCCTTCTTTTCTTGTTTCTTGAAAGTTCTCAACACGTTAGGAGAAAGATCTCTTTGAGCAAGAGTGATGCAGTGTGCATTTTTCTGCATTACAAGTGATTGGGAAACATACTCCTTATTTTTCCACATTGTGTAAGAAACAACGTGAGGCTTGCAAGAGTTTGAACAATGCACCCCAAAACGTATTCCAGGAGTGAAAACACACGTTTCTAGAAAGACTCTGAAGCAGGAAGCAAAAGCATATGGCTGAGTGTTCCATCAATGAGAAACACACGCATTTCACTCTTCTGGAGTCAGTTTTCAGCCAGGAATTCAT